>NC_063346.1:38853898-39017292 GCF_021869965.1 Rhincodon typus | reverse complement strand
CAAAGATTATTGAACTGTTTTCCAGGCTACCTTTTAGTACAAGGTGGAGACTTTTGTGTCTGTACGAACTTACTTCTTTATCAAAATCGACCATGAACCTGTACAATTGAGCAGTGCTCTAAAATTTTTTTTTGCAAAGTGCTTTTAAACTGAAATCTTTGTTATATTTAAAAGTGGTAACTTGGTGCTCTTTGATTAATACACTGGATAACAAACTACCACAAAGAAATAAATCATCATAGCAACCCACGACCTCTGAGTTGCCTGATTTTGATTTGCTGAAAATGATTTTGGAGAAAAGTTGCTAACTATCTTGTGTGATTTGCGCTTTGAGATTGAATTCCTTTCTTAAAATCATTTGGAACTTTAGAAACAACATACCCAGTGTGGCTGCACCTAAATATTCCACTTGAATTTTTATAGTCTCCAGAATGTTGGTTGTGAAGTTTCAATGGTGATTAATTCCCAATGGAAGTTGTAGCTAGTTTGGTGAGCAAGGTAGTTCTCCCACAATGTCTATTAAATGAGCACGCAGGATCATGGAAATTCAAATGAAAGCAAAATACTGTGGATGCTGGAAATCTGAAATAAAAACAAAGTGTTGGAGATACCCAGCGCTTTTGTTCGGAAAAATAGTTAGACTGGACTCCACACATTAACTCTCCGTTCAGATGCTGCCAAGCTGGCTGAGTTTCTCCAGCACTTTGATTTTTTTTATCCTGGAAGCTCAAGTTGTACTGATTGCAATTTGACCTCAATGCCCTGTGACCTTTCCTTCTGCACCAATGACAGAAATTGATGTAAAATCAGGGGAGCTAGCAGTGTATTCATGCCACTGGTCCTAAGAAATGCTGTGGGGCATGATTCAAAACTCACCATGGAAGGTGAAATTTAAAACTCCACTGATAAATCTATAATAAATAGATAACCTCAGCAATGAAATTATCATTGATTGTCATTAACACCCATCTTCTTTACTAATGTCCTGTAGAAAAGGAAATCTGCTTTCTTTCCCCAGTCTGCTCTACATGTGACTCTGAATCCACGGTAATGTAATTGGCTCTTAACTGCTCTCTGAAATTGTTCATCAAGCCATCTTGTTCAAAGATCATTGGGGTGAGCAACAAATGAAGCACCCACATTCCATGAAAGAGTAAAATTAACAAGGAATTTGCCAAAACAATCAACAAAATTGCATGAAAACTCCAGGACCTCAAATTTCAGATGAGCCATGGTGTGAAAGTTAATAATGGAGAAAACTTGAGAAGCAATAATCCTGAACAAGGTTACTCCACACATGACACAGTATGGACTGTTAAATGAAAGTGAGCATGGCTTCTTTTAAGGGTTACAATGATGCTTAAAAAGTGGATTATTGATTTTCAAATTCCATCATTTGATTTTAATATCTAGGATGTCCATGGACTGAAATGGTTTTAAGAAGGAAAAATACTGATGTAAAATGGTCACAGCAATCTGCTGACCCAACAGGTTCACCAAGATTCATGAAACCAACATGGAACAAACAAATCATTTTGAAATGAAATTAACATTTTATCATAAGGTGTGAAACCAAACCACTAAGTCACATGTGAGGGGCATCTCATTTAAAAAAAAAGTTGGTTATGGGATGTGGGCTTGGCCTGCATTTATTACTGATCTTTATTTACCCTGGAGAAGGTGATGGTGAGCTGTCTTTTTGAATCAATGCATTCCTTGGGAATAAGTGCCTCTATCATTAAGTTTCAGCCAATAGTGTCTTCGTGGGATACAGTAGCATTCTTACTCGCCAACTTAACCATCTAAGTTCAAACTCTCTCAGAAAAAAGAGCAAGAAATTTTTTTTAGAGATAGTAAGAACTGCCAAAGCTGGAGTCAGAGATAACAGTGTGGAGCTGGAGGAACATAGCAGGCCAGGCATCATCAGAGGAGCAGAAAAGTTGATGTTTTGGGTCGGGACCCTTCTTCAGAGATGGGAATTGTTTTTTTCTCTTCTGTCCTTGTTTGTTCCTCCCTTTCTTATTATATCTTTATCTAACTAATCTATCTTCTTGTTGTTTTCCTTTTACTTTATTGAATCCCTACAGTGTCAAAGCAGGCCATTCAGCCCAATGCATCCACATCGACTCTCAGAGCATCCCACACAGACCCCTGTTAGCCTGCATTTCCCATGGTTAATCCATTTCACCTGCACATCCCTGAACTCAGTGGGCAATTTTTAACATGGTCAAGCCACCTAAACTGCAAATCTTTGGACTGTGGTAGGAAACCAGAGCATCCAAGGAAAACCCATGCAGACACGGGGAGGACATGGAAACTCCACACAGATAGTAATCTGAGGGTGGGATCGAACCTGGGTCCCTGGGACTGTGAGACAGTAGTGCTAACCACTGAGCCAACGTGCTACCCTTGAAACACTAATTTCGTCTGCTCTAATTTTAAGCTCTCTATCTTCACCCTATCTGTTTCATCATCCTCAATTTCTACTTAGAAACTGACAGCCACCCCTTTTTAAGATTTCAGCTTACCTGGCTTTTGGCTAAAATTCCAATCCCAAGTGCCTCCCTAAAACTTTTAACTGTTCCAGAGACAGAAGCTCTAAATCCTCAAAAGTAACTTTCCCTGATTCTGTTCAAAATGCTGAAGAATTAAATGTCATTATTTCTATATAGTGGCCATGCAAACTCAAGAATGCATTCTGCAGCTTTTTTCTAAGTATTGATTTCAAAGTGACAATTCACCCACTCTAACATTTTTTTTTGTTTTGTCCATGGTTTTAAATTGTGGCATGATACTCCCATTCATTATGACTAGAATCAGGGCAAAGTTCTTCAAATTATTACAGTTCCTGATGGATACCCCAAATTTATCAATCTCCCAAGTGAGGAGGAACAAGCCGATCTGTGTTCTTTATTCGCTAATGCCATCAATTGGGCACAATCGGGTTAATTTAAAAAATGATTATTCCCTTGTGGTTGCCTTTCTCGCAGAATAAATAAACTTTTATTTCAAAAAGAGTCAATTTAATTAGGCTTTCTTGAGTTAATGAAAGAGTGAGCTTATGAGTTACAGAAAGAAAGAAAAAAATTTGCAACACATACATGCATATTTGGAACTCTAGCAGTGTTTTAACCATACACTTCTGGACTGGAACTTACACTGAAGAAATTTATTTTTAACAATTATAAAATATCTCCTCCCTTGTCAGGAATAGCTACTTTATACATTTAACCGGAGCCAAGACTTCTGCAGAACTGCCCAGATCTAACCTTTAAAAATATATTTTTTTCCTTCCAAGTTAAGGGTGTTTTCTCTAACCAAAAGCATAAAGAAAACCCTGACCTTCCAATATGGAGCCTAATGCACAACTGTTTACTTTCTTTGCTCATAAAATTTGCCCAATGTAAATAAAAGTCCATTATTTTCCAGGAAGTTTTTCTCTCACCATGGGTTCAGAAATATTACAAGTTAACGATTAAACCCCTTCAGTTACACACAAATTCCATGCGTCATTAGCTTGAATTCCAAAAATTCAAACTCAAAAATGAATGATAAAATATACATTAATCTCACACATGCAATCACCAAGCTTGGAAACAAGGAACTCAGGCATTAGTATTCATAAACCATCAGTATTTCATGGGGCTGCTTTAGACAGAGCTGGCATGATGGATCCAAGCACATATCCAATCGAAGAAGGTGTCTGTCAAACGTCTACCTCCAGAAAGAAAAGTGCTGGGCATTAAAATGAGAAATCAGAACACATTTATTAAAAAGGACAACTGAATTATTCACAACTGCCAATTAAACAATTAAAGCACTGTGATTTTAGGTTAAAGCCACATACCAAAATGAGCTGCTTGAATAGCTGTGACAGCGTTTCCTGACTGACCATATTTTCCCTTGACCTAAGGACTGATTTCCTTTGATTTTCATTGAAGCACCTACGGCACGTTGCCACATTATCTGCTGGCACATGCTGTAGGTGTGACATTGACATCGGACAGTGCTATCTAGCCACTTGCTAGTTCTGTGCTCTTCACTGCCTTGACCCCTGTGCTCAAAAGCAATGCAAGTCATAGAAGCTGTCAGCCTCCAAGTTAGCACAGAATAAATGAGTGAGATGAAAATGTATCAAGTGCCAAAAATGCATTCTGTGCAAACGCTTGAGATATGTGCATTCCCATGCATGTCAAGAGGCATGGCAGGAATATGCAAGGCATAAATGTCCCTGAACTCTAAAGTGATTCCCTAAGTGTTGAACTGGCGTGTGTGTGTTGGTCCATGAGTAACCATAATGATGTGGTGAACCTGGTGGCTTGCTGTTGCTGAATTGCATGAGTGAAAGGTGGAAGAGGATGGTAGAGCATACAAGGACAAGATGGTAAAGGCCGAGTTGGATGAAGGACCAGAAAAGCAAGTGGTGAACTGCTGCTGTCCCGTAACTGCTAGGGCTTCCACGTCCAAAAGTGTGACTGTCTAGTTTCACAGGGAAGGGGAGGAGAATTAGGAGCTGCATAGAAATGAGACAAGTTGGACTATTAATGAGGTATAAATGCGCAGAAATAATTAATCATTAATAAGATTCTCAACTGGGCATTTAAACCTTAGGGAAAAATTAAAAGCTTTTTTCTCAGTGTTGAAATTCTGATTTTTTTTTTAAAACGTCCTAATTTTCTCATACACACTGTTCCAGGGAGTGGAAAATTCCACCAATTGTGTTGAAGTCCCAGATTAGTTAAGGTATCATGATCTTGGAGATGAAGAGTAGCAATTGACTGGTATGATACTGGGGATGAGAACCTTTGATAACGTAGTGAGACTGGAGAAGCTGGGGCCACTCTCTTCAAGGTGGAGAAATTAAGTTGAAATTTCATTGAGGTGTTAAAAATCATGTATGGTTCAGATAAAGTAAAATAGGAGAAACAGTTTGCATTGGCAGACTGGTACAATGCTAAAAACTCATTCTCCTTTTCCTTTTTATATGTTTAAATTCAAATTAAACAGATTGGAACTTTGTTCAGAATCCTGGAGATTCTCAACATTAGAAAACTTAAAGCAACTTTTTGTACTTGGTTTTCTATTCCTAATTTGGCATTTTCACACCAAACTCCACTGGAAATAAATTATTTGCTTAACCTATTGATGTTCTGTTCTATCTGTTTAAGAAAGAAATGTCTTCTCATTCTTTAAGGAAATATCTCTGAGTGTCTGAAGTATTGAGAACTAATTCTATGAGATTTAATAAGACAATTGAGGAAATGTTTGCAATCACCACAACTTAATTTTCTAAACTTATGTATTGTAGTGATAGACCTAGTTTAAATTGTCAAGACATTGGGATAACCTGGAAAATGTATAACCAATGATGCATAATAACCTGGAGAATCTTGATGGAAGTCTGAATGTCAATGTGTGAGAAAGGAAAGGAAATAACTAAGAAAAGAAGATCCTCTAGTGATAATACCACAACAGAATTCAATTCACGTGTTATTTATTCTGAAGTAAATAACAGCTTAACCGCCTTCTAAAATTAAAAAACCTATTTCTCCATATTAGCAATAGTCCTCAGGATGGGGTATTGTATGCACAACCACTAAGATCATTGAAAAACAGTTAGATGCATGAAAGTTACTGATGGAGTTTTAGGGACAGGAGCTGTCTTCTTTTTAATTTCTTGAATAAATTCATGACCACCTTCATCTGTACCTATTTTGTGGTCTATTTGCATTTATAAATGTCACAAGGTTAAAATGCACTCAATGTTTCTTTCTGGGTTGAATGTGAATTGTAGAATTATTAACCTGGTTGGTTGTGTTTGTGAAAGCAAACTAATTTGCATTGCCAGCTATTGTATCCTTTTAGAATGCCTTTCATAAAATCTCACTGAGATGTTTGTTCTTTTTCATATGGTTTATGGGTCATCTTGAAAGGGATCTTGGTTTTTAAAAATTGCTGCTTTTTTTCTCATTTACAAACCTCCCCAAGAATTTCTTCCTGAAGTAGTTGAGGTAGTAAACTGACCAATCGAAAGGATGGAAAGCAGGTAGGTTGACAATAGCCATGTTCTTTTGTTGTCCCTTTGTGATGAAATCAATCTGCCAAGTAAATGTTTGATTACTACGCCTTAATGCTTTTCAATTAGCATGTGAGCTTGCGAGCCTAAAAGCAGGGCAATATTCTGTTACATTAGAATTTATACACTTGAGTTATTCAAGAAGCAGTGTGAGAATTTCACTATAGATCTGCCACAGTTAGTGGTCTCTAAGTTTAACTGTTCTGATGACCTCTTTGGTCATTAGGTGATTTGTGGACTGTTGAAATCACCGAGAATTTTCATTGTCCTTCTGCATTTTTGCATAGTCTATTGATTTTTTTTGTTAATGGGTGGCAAGTCATGTGCAGAGGGCACTTAATATCATGTGATAATTCACTACTTATGTGCCTTGGGCCAGGTCGTTCATAAATTTTTTTTACATGATTTTGTATATTAGTTACACTACAAGATGTTCAGATGTCTCTGGATACAAGAATGTAATTGGAACCTATAAAGCTTGTTGCTGAGACCCTAGTGATACCTGAAGAAATTACACTGGGTACTGACTACAGTTTTCTCAAAGCTGATCGCTCACACATATCAGCAGCTCCAGTTGAAGATTACCACAATTAGAAATTGCAGCACCAAATTTGTATAGCAAGCATAACACTGCTGACATAATAAAAACCAAAAGAACTGCAGATACTGTAAATCAGGAACAAAAACAGAGTTGCCGGAAAAGCTCAGCAGGGCTGGCAGCATCTGTGGAGGAAAAAGCAGAGTTAAAGTTTTGGGTCCGGTGACCCTTCCTCAGAACATAATGCTGACATAATTATGGGGACATTCACAAAATCTCATTCATACCAGTATGTTACACAGTAAAAAGGCCTTAAGCAGATTAATTAGAACAGCCTTTCGGGTTAGAATAAATATGGCTTTTGCTTTATTTTGGAGCGCTGTTTTCAGTCCTATATATGTGATATATTACAACTGTACACTATTATATCAATTACCAATTGATTCTTAAAGGCTTAAAAGGATAGTACATTGAGTTCAAACATAATTTTAATGGAAACATGGCAGAAGATGGGTACAATGTGAAACAAAGTTAAAAACATATGGTGGAACTCATTTGGTGTAACTGAGACTTGGGTCTCCTATTAGTACCTATAACACAGTTTTATTGCCCTATATTGAGAATACAGGCACCACTTGTGACCACAACTGTGTCTATTTAAAGGCTTGCAATAATAATTCTTGTCGACAGAGCCATTAGCAGAAAATGTTGCTGAATGTATCAGAATAGTTTTGAGATAATAATTGCATTCTAAGATGGAAGATGCAATTCTGAAACAACACTGTGTTGCTTGGAAGGTCAAGAGGAGAACTGCTTCAATTCTGGGTCAGATGCTCAAACTGGGAAATAGCTGCTTCCTGAGTAATGAAGTGTGTGGTAGCTGTGCAATCTTGTCAACACTTATTCACCCTCTGCCAGCAAGCATCTGTTCCCCATTTTAATTTTCACAACGTTGTCAACAATCATTTCCATCTCCAGTCATAAACATGTTTTAGCTAAGGAACCATTGCTATCTCTCTTTATATCATAAACTTTTACCTTGTAACTTATGTTACATCAATTAATTAATTCATTCGAGCACAAGCAAGTACAAACTTACTGGAACCTATTTCACTGTCACCATGAAAGAGGAAATCTGTTAGCACTAACAGCTTCACACAGGTAACAATCACACCATACATCCAATTGTATGTAGATAAAACCCTGGTTACGGCAGCCATGGTCCCCTCTGATTTATTGTATGTTTTGAGGTTTTGGGACTGCCTAGGCTCTGAAAGAAATGTTTCTTGAGTTTATGGAACCTTTTGAAAGAATGCTTTATTTGCAGCCTGATCTATATACACATATCCACACAAGGTTACAGCATTTGCTCCCTCATAGACCTTACTACACGATCTTGTGACTTAGGCATTAATACTCGATCATACTATGTATGCTGCTGATGTTGATCCCACTATTTTACATTTTTCCCCCTGGTGTTTGTCCCTATGGCATTTACAATCTAACCCCAAAGTGTCAGATTGCACAGGGTTAGTCTCTGTGGTGTTTTGACCAATCTCCCTGATGTGGTTCTTATCTGATTCTGTTGTTGAAGATGTTCTGCCCTTGTGTCAGTAGAAGTTGCCTTCTCCGGAGTGATTTATAGAGCTTTCTTCTCCTTCTTCTGAGTAATAAATGCAAGTTTCTTGTTTGCCTTGATTTTTCTTTTTACAGATGTTATTAATGCATTATGATTTCTCCTTATAACCACATGTTTTGTTTCAACCACATATGAAATCTGTTGAGGTTTTTTTTCTTGGCTATGACCATTCCATCTCTTATCCATTGTCCCTCATCAGGCTGCAGCTCTGCTAACTCTTGCTACAGTAGCATTTACTGAGGTTTTGAGCATGGTTGTTCGTTTGGTTGTCTGTTTAACAATATTGCGGTCAATCTCAGTAGTGTTACGTATTAACATATGAGAGAGAGCCGGAACCTGTTTTGTTAACATTCTCCCCATTTGTAATTCTGTCAGCGATGGCTTATTCTGGTGAAGATCAATAACTTAATAGTGTAATCCGTCAATCTTTGTTTTTCTTCATTATTTTTAAATTTTTCACACTCTTTCCCCCTTCTCTGTTTGAGGAGAGTGAGGTAAATTGGTAACCTGAATTAAATCATAGCCATTTACAAATCTCTCAAATTGCTCGTGTGAAAACTGTGACCCATTGCCTGACACCAAAATGTCTGGAATCCCATGCATTGGGTAGATTCTCGAGTGGTTTTATTACTGCCACTGACTGTGTGGACAGTTAACTTCAATCCATTTTGAGTAACAGTAGATGGCACTAATGAAGATTTTTCCTTTGAACTGGAATAAATCCATTCCCTGGTGCTCTTTGATGAAAAGGTGAACAGAATAGTGGTTCATTGTTCTCTCAGCTGTTTAAAGCATAAGAAATGCAGTTAGCATACCCTGTACAGAGTGAATGATGCCTGCCCACCTGTATGACTACTGTGGCCTGACACATTACATTACATTCCCAATTATTTCTGATGATTTATTTGAAAAACCTACAAACATGCAAGCATATAAAATGGGAGCAGAAATAACCCATTCAGCCCCTCAAGCTGTTTTCTGCCTCTTTCTTCCTTCTTCTAATAGTCTGCTTACATTTGCTACTTTCCAGTCTGATGGAAACTTTTCTAAATCTAGGGCATGATGGAAAACTAACACCAAACCATCGACCTCATTAGGCAGCTCCTTTTAAAACTCCAGGATGATGTCCAACTGGACTCAGACAATTGTTAGCCCACAGCTCCATCAATTTACATAGTACCACCTCCCTTGTGATTGTAATTTCATTAACTTCCTCTCTCATTTCCACCTCCTGATTAGTAGCTACTACTACAGTTTTTTAGTATCTTCTATAGAGAGGACAAGTAAAATATTTGTTCATGTCATCCACAATTTTCTTTTGTCTACTATTAACTTCCTATCTTCACTCTCTAGAGCACGAACAATCATTTTACTTTTTTTTCTTTTAAAATACCTTTGGAAACCCATTTTTACATTTATAGCTAGCTTCCTCTCATGCCATAATTTCTTCCTCCTAATTTAAACTTTTTGCTGCACTCAGTTGTTCTTCATATTCGGATCGACAATGTAACCTGCCACTCATCTTTGCATACTTTTTATATGCTTTTTCCTAAGTTTGATGCTTTCCTTGACTTCTTAGTTGACAACAGTTGATAGGTCCTCCCTTTAGATTTCTTTCATATGCATATTTTATGCACAAATTCTAAGTATACTCAAATATCTCCTTTTAAACATCTGTCACTGCATCTTTATTGACCCATTGACTAGCCTAGTATGCCAGTTCACTTCAGCTAGCTAGCTTTCATGCTCCATAGTTGCCCCTATTTAAGGTTAAAATACTAATCTTAGATCCAAATTCTTCCTTTCGAAATGAAGTTAAAATTCAATCATATTGTGGTCACTGCTACCTAGAGTTTTACTCTGTGGTCATTAATTAATCCTGTCACATTACACAATACCAACCCTACTTTAATCTGTTCTCTATCTGGTTCCAGAACTTGCTGCTCAAAGAAACAATCACAAAAGCATTCTGTTGACCCGTCATTTAGGCTGCTACTACAATTCTAATTTTTCCAATTAATCTATCGATTAAAGATCCACATACTTATTACTATCCCTTTTATCACAAGCACTCAAATAGTTCTTCCTGTATACTTTGTTCCACATTGTGGTTACTGTTAGGGGGCCTGTAGACTACTTCCATTAGTGACTTCTTTCACTTACTATTCCTCAATCCCACCCAGACCAATTTATTGATCTCCTGAATGAAGGTAATCTCTAATGATTGCACATCTTTGATTAACCATGTTCCCATTCCACCATTGCCCATTCTTCTTGAATATCATGTATCCCTCAGTATTCAGAGCCCAATTTGTGTCATTATGCAGCCATGTCTCTATAATATCTGTTAGATAAAATACAATTACTTCAATCAAGTGCTATGAATTTGTTTATTTTCTTATGCCTGCTATGTGCATTCAAGTATGGACAACTTATTTTTTGTGAGGTTGTTAGCTGGCTGGTTATCATACAGACATTTTGTCACCATGCTGGGTAACATCATCAGTGCGGTCTCCGATGAAGTGATGTTGTTCTACTCCACCTGGAATTAATATGATCCGGTCTGTTAAGTTGGGTTGTGTCATTTCTGATTCTTCTTTTGCATGGATTTGTATATGGGGTCTAATTCCACATGTTTGTTGATTTCATTAAAGTTTGAAAACCAGGCCTCTAGGAATTCCCATGTGTGTCTGTGGTTGGGTTGAGCTAGGATGGTCACATTGTCCCAGTTAAATCGATAGCCTTCATTGTCTGGTTGCACTGAGATGAGGGAAAGTTTGTTGTGTCATTTTGCTGCTAGCTGGTGTTTGTGTATCCTGACAGCTAGTTTCCTTCCGGTCTTGCTGATGTAATGTTTGCTGCAGTCATTTCAAGGTATTTTGTAAACTACGTTGGTCCTGCATGTCATGGCTATGGGGTCTTTGGTCCTTGTGAATCTTTGTCACAGCGTGGTTTTGGGTTTCTGTGCTACCATGATTCCTAGTGGTCATAGGAGTCTCATTGTCAGTTCTGATATATTCTTGATATAGGGTAGTGTGGCCAGTGTATTGGGGTGTACTGTGTCCTCTTGGCGTTATCTATCTAGTAGGCACCTGTGGATGAATTTGTTGAGAGATTTGTTGTTAATAAAGACCTTGTATAAGTGCTCTTCCTCCTTCTTGCACAGTTCTGGCATGTTGCAGTGAGTTGTGGCCCGTTTGAATAGTGTCCCAACACAGCTTTGTTTGTGTACGTTGGGGTGATTGTTGTGGAAGAATCGGTCAGTGTGGGTTGCCTTTCTTTACACTGTGGTTTGGAACTCCCCTTTGGTCATTCATTCTACCCTGATGTCTAGAAATGGAAGTTGCTGTCTTTGTCTTCTCCTGTAAATTTGATCCCAGTGAAAACGTTGATGAGATGGTATGTCTCTTCTAACTTGGTGCGTTTAATGAT
This sequence comes from Rhincodon typus, assembly GCF_021869965.1. Classification (NCBI taxonomy): domain Eukaryota; kingdom Metazoa; phylum Chordata; class Chondrichthyes; order Orectolobiformes; family Rhincodontidae; genus Rhincodon; species Rhincodon typus. Next base: position 39,005,607 of record NC_063346.1, on the reverse strand, counting down.
AACAAATGTGTCGTTCACGTATCGGATCCACATTTTTCGCTGTATGAGGGGGAGGGTAGTGTGTTCCAGTCTTTGCTTGACTGCATCTGCACTAAGTCCTGAGATGAGTGACTCCATAGGTGTGCCATTGATTTGTTTGTATATTTTGGCCATTAAAAGATGAAGTTTTGGTGAGGCATAGGTCCAGTAATCTGAGTATGTTGTCGTTGCTGATGGAGCTGTTTGGAGTCGGCATTCCTGCTGTAACCAGTAATGTGGCAAGTGTTTCTTTGGCTAGTGGTATGTTAATGGATGTGAATAGTGCTGTGACATCAAAGGATACCATAATCTCATCGTCACTGATTTTAATGTTCTTGAGGTTGTTAAGGAATTCCTGGGAAAATAAAAAGAAGTTGTTGGATAAGCTCACCAGGTCTAGCAGCATCTGTGAAGAAAAAGTCTGAGTTAACGTTTCGGGTCCAGTGGCCCCTCCTCAGAACTGGGAATTCCTGGGTTGAGTGGATGGAGTGGGGTGATCCATTGACCAGTTGTTTCAATCTCTGTTGTAGGTCCTTGACCAGTTTGTGTGGAGGTGTGACTGATAGGGAGACAATGGGTCTGAGGGGAATGTCTGGTTTGCGTACTTTGGGTAGCCTGTAGAAGTGGGGGCTGTTTGTGCCGCTTTGTTTCATTTTCATGTAGTCTGCACACACTTACCAACAGGTGGAGATAGACCCAACACCGCAGCTAGCAAACAGGATCCCCCAAACACTGAAGAGACTAAAAAATGCAGGACAAATAATCAAGATAGACCCCATATAAATGAAATCAGAAGGCTACATGGATGACAGGTTTGTCATCATTAACCGCACAAAGTTTGAAGAAACATGCCAACTCATCAACAACGTTTTCACCGGGATCAAATTTACGAGAGAAGAGGAAGACAGCAATCAATTTCCGTTTCTCGAAGTCAGGGTAGAATGAATGACCAACGGGGCATTCCAAACCACAGTATATAGGAAGGCAACCCACACTGACCAAATCCTTAATTTCTACAGCAAACATCCCAATGTCTACAAACAAAGCTGTGTTAGGACACTATTCAAGCGAGCCACAACACACTGCAACACACCAGAACTACGCAAGGAGGAGGAAGAGCACTTATACAAGGTCTTTGTTAACAATGGATATCCCAACAATTTCATCTGCAGTTTCCTATAGATAGATAACGCCAAGAGGACACAGTATGAACCAATACACTGGCCACACTACCCTATATCAAGAACATATCAGAACTGACAACAAGACTCCTACGACCACTAGGAATCATGGTAGCACAGAACCCAAAACCACGCTGTGACAAGGATTCACAAGGACCAAAGACCCCATAGCCATGACATGCAGGACCAACGCAGTTTACAAAATACCTTACAATGACTACAGCAAACATTACATTGGCCAGATCGCAAGGAAACCAGCCATCAGGATACATGAACACCAGCTAGCAGCAAAATGACACAACAAACTTTCCTTCATCTCAGTGCAACCGGACAATGAAGGCCATCAATTTATCTGGGACAATGTGACCATCCTAGCTGAAGCCAACCACTGACATGCATGGGAATTCTTAGAGGCCTGGTTTTCAACTTGTAATGCAATCAACAAACATGTGGAATTAGACTCCATATACAAACCCATGCAGAACAGAACAGGAAATGATGCAACCCAACTTAACAGACCAGATCATATAAATTCCAAGCGGAGTAGAACAACATCGCTTCATTGGAAGCCACACTATGATGTTACCTAGCATAGTGACAAAACATCTGTACTATAACCAGCCAGCTCAGCAAACAAGCCAACCATCTCATCCACAACTTGAGCTACAAATCTTCACGGGAACCTTAAACTTATTTTTGTCTCTTTGTTATCTTTGTAGTACTTGATATTAATTGATATGTTCCTAACATTTTTCTCTGTCCCGTCCTGCCATTTTCTCACCCTTATTTACCTTTTATTTGCTCGTTGTCTCTTACCTTGTCTCTGTTCTTTGATACATCCATATCGGATTGCTTGCACCAGTATTTAGTTTAAAGCTTTCTCTGTTTCCTTACTTATGTGTTTTGCAAGAACACTGGCCCCAGGATGATTTCAGGTGTGGACTTGGTGTTAGAAATGCAAGTCCCTTGTCATTGGATTTTGTACTTAAGTGTTTGTCTCTTCTGAAGTGGGTGTTGGCCCCTGGACAGGGAAAGGATTCACAAAGGAAAGGTGGAAACTGGTAAACTATAAATTTACAATCAAACTCTCGTAAATCTCTGTGTTGTCTCCTACCTAATTTAATGTATGGATATCAGTCTGTTAAACATATACCGTTCCCATAGTGCAGGCCTCCACTTTCTCCATATAGTAGGTCAATGAGCTGGAATCCACTTCTCCCACAACAGGTATAAAGCCAAATTTTCAGGCATATTCTGGCCATCTTTACAGATAGAGCTTCCTATTTTAGACACATTCTTCATCCTGTTCTTGAGCTTTTCATATCTCTTGCAGCTTCCTTTTCAGTAGTTGGTAACTGGTTAGTACCTTCTGCTGTGTAGGCTTCAATCTCCTTAATGAAATCTTCTTCTTCTTGCTCTGTTTTATTTCATAGCATCCTGGAGAATGTGCTGTTTTTAGCTTGGCACTTCCTGTGTACTTTTTTTAGTAATTGAATTATACATCATAAATCTTCATCTGAACGGTTGAATTCTAAGCAGTTTGATTTCTTTTGTGTTCAGAAGCATGACCAATGGATTATGGTCAAATTTCAATTTTAAAGTGTAATCCTGTCACAGAATCTGAAAGGTTTTCACAAACCACATTACAGCTACGGCTTCTTTCTCAATTGCACTGTAAAATTGTTCTTCCTCTGCTAGAGATCTAGGGGTATACTAGACTTATCTCTGTTTTCCATGGTTCTACACTTGATAAAGTACTTTGCTGAATTCTGTTGAAGATTCATCTGCTGCTCCTATAGTCAGCAAATGTAGTTCATATTGTGTTATTATTTTCACAGAGATTAGCAGTTGTTTGAGTTTTTCAAAAATAATTGCTTTGACATTTAAGGAAAATTGTTGACCCTATATTAAAAGATGCCTCCAAGATCTGTTAACCTCTTCCAGTTTGATTGAGAGTTGCCTACTTGATTCACCATCCCAAGGAATCTTAGGAATTTTATTGTGTCCCTAAGCAGTGGGAATTCTCTTACACATTTGCTTTATTTTTACAGAACAAGTCTGATGCCAGTGGCTTAAATGATGTGCCTAAGAAATTTTAGGTTAGATTTTGAAAAACTGGCAGTTCTCATGAAGTGTTAGACCTTCATTCTGTGACCATCATCACTGCTCTCATTCTGGCACTTCTTTTGTGGATTCACGAGATAACATGTTTTCCATGTGGCATATTACACATGTGATGCCTTCTAATATGTTAGATATTATTCTTTAAACAATTTCTGGAGTGGATGCAATTCCATAATGAGATCTGTTAAAACAATAACTTCTGAAAGATACAATAAATGTCCACAACCTTTTGGAACCTTCATCGAGGAGCAATTGTCAAAATCAACAGTTCACATCCAGTTTGGTGAGTTAGGTTTATTTTAATTAATTTTACATGTCAATTTTTTTATCCACTGAAGCCATTGGGTGATTCTCATGTTCCACAGATTTGTTTCACCAAGTTACATTCAAACATATTCATAGAAATGTTGAAAACAGGAGCAGGAACAGGCCATTCAGCACATAGAGCCTGCTACACCATTTAACATTGTCATTGGTATCAATATGATCTATCTCATTGCCAAACTCTCATTCTCTGCTATACACCTTGATATTTTTAACTTTTAGAGATCTATCCATCTATTTCTTAAATATATTCAGCGACTTGGCCTCCATAGTCTTCTGCAGTTGAGAATTCCCAAAGGTTTATCATCCTTTGAGTGAAGAAATGTTTCCTTGTCTCAGTCCAAAATGACCTACTCTGTATCGAGAGAACATTATTCTTTGTTCAGGCATCCCCTTAATAAACTTCTTGAACCTCCTTTGTTGAATTCTGAACTGCTCCCAATCATCAGGTTTGCTATTATTTCTAGCAAATTTTAAATCTATCCTCTTTATACACATAAACAATTAAGGATAGTACTGTTAGGCATGGTTGGACTGCATTTCCTGTGGTGTTCCTTTACCTGAAAAGAATGTATAGCTGTGTAATGCGTGCATTTGATCTTTCACTATTACCCATTGTCCATCTGCTATTGTCTTAATGAAGTTAACCAGACTATTGCAGCCAACTCGCCCCGTTACGTTTGTAGTTTCCTTTGTTTAGATTTCGGACCATACTTTTCGATTGGATTACTTCACCTGTTATCCTAATAAAGAATTCTATTAAGCTATGTTCACTCTTCCCTAAAGGAACTTTCAGAGCAAGATTAATAATTGACCCCTTCTCTTTGCACAAAACCAGATTTAGGATAATTTGTTCCCTAGTTGGTCCCTCAGTGTACTGCTCTAAAGATTATCTTGTATACAGTTCACTACCACAATGTTATTGCTAATGTTGTTTGCCTAGTCCATATGTAGGTTCGAGTAAGCCATGATTCTGGTAACACCCTTGTTGCATGCATCTCTAGTTTCCTGTTTAATGCTATCCCCTACATTAACACTGTTGTTTACAGGCCTATAGACAAGTTCATGCATGTTTTCTGCCCTTTTTTTTGCTGTTTCTCAGCTCCACCCAGACTGTTTCCGTATCTAGATTTTTAGTGTGTTAAAACCCTCACTGACTTTTCGATATTTTTATTTTTCTTCTTTTATCAGTTTTGGTTTGGAATTGTGAGCTAGAAATGACTTGTGGACTTTTGGGCAGCTTGCGCGAAAAGGAATAGAACAGACCAGGCCTGGAGACTAATTTCAGACTAAGCCTTGATTAAAAGGGTTCTGACAGACACAGCAATTCAGGAAGAGCATTGTGTTTAATAGGATAACAGAAGTTGGTTATTAATGAGATCAATATTTGGAAATTGGTTCTGGCAAGTCTGCAAGAAACCCTACCTTCAAGCAAATAGCAGTTGTTGAGAGGTAATTAAGGCCTCAAGAGGAGACAATCAGACTGTCAGGACAGAACCAGATTTGAAGTTTTCTTGAACTGTGTTTACGTAAGATATCGGCTTGGCTGCCTACAGGACAACATGAAGATTTGAAAGGCCCCTACCTAATCTGCAACCCCAGCTTCTGGAAGCCCAAAGAGTAGAAACCTGAGTATGAAGTATTGCTGCCTTTGCTTTGCTGAAATGAGAAGGTGACCTAATGGACAGCTATCAAGGAGTTGCTCTCTATGCCTGTGAAACAACATGTCATAACAGCCATTTAAGTAATGTAGCCAGTTGTTGTTTTATTTTATCTCTCAACTGTGTTATTTGTCTGTTGTGTGAATAGAGACCAAAAACAAATGTCTTTAAGCAGCTTACCTTGCTATTTACTTTTTTTCTGCTAAAGTTATTGCGTATGTAGTAAATGGTTAAATCTTTTTGTTTAAGGTACAAAACTGGGGCCTGGAATTAATTATTCACAATGTGTGGGGTTGTTCTGCTTAGGAACCATTAGAGTAATTACTGGAGGCCTTCGATGGTTTGATTTTATCACGTTGCAAATACAGAGGTAGAAAGACTGATTTTGGTTTGGCTGCCCATCTTCATGTAGTAACAGGTGCCTATATCCAATCTCACTGTTGCTCTGATTTAAACCTTCACTAACAAAGCCATCCCAATTCCTTTTCTGTTTTGCCTGTCTTTCCTAAAGTTTGAATATTCTTGGATGATCAGTTCCCAGCTTCAATCACGCTGCTGACTGATTTGCCTCTGTACTTGCAATGGTATCCCACCTGTTTACAACTATTTGCACTGTTAATTCATCAACATTATTTCAAATGCTCTGTGCGTTCAGATTTAACATTGGTAGACTTGTCTTTTTGACATGTTTACAGTTCCTTTTGTACTAGGGCTGTATTTGCTGCCAGCCCTCCTTTCCTCTGCCTTCCACTTTTTCTTTTGCTTCCTACTTCACTATCTTTCATTTCATTCTTGTTTCCCATACTCTTGTCTTTTGTTCAGATTTGCAATCATTTCTTTGGCTGGTTTAAACCACCTCCTACAAGGATATTAGTCCTGGCCCTGGTGGGGCAAGGTAAAGGTAAATTTACCATTGTTCTACCAGAATGTAGGGCTGTTCTCTTGTTAGAGAGAGATGGCTGGTGGTGGTTTAACCTGAGGGTACCATGCCTCAGATGAGAGGGTCAGAATGTTAAGAAGGAGGGTCTTTCATAATAATTGCAGCCAGGGTGCAACCTGTCCAGCTTGCAGAGGTCCCATCTTCTCAGTATCTGTCCCAATGCCTCAAGAGTTTAAATCCCTTCATACTACACTATCCTTTCAGTCATACATTCAAATGCTCTATTTTTCTAGTTGTGATCTTGTTAGCACATGGTTCTAGTGTAAGCTTGGGATGACTTTTTTTGAGGTCCTGCTTTTTAATTTATCCCCTGGCTCCCTATATTATGCTAGTAGGACCCCATTTCTCTTTTTTTTTAACCTATGTTTTTGGTTCTGGCGTGGACCAGTATGTCTTGTTGTTCTCCTTCTTCCTTCAGAAGGTCCTGCAGTTGCTCGGTGACATCCTTGACTTAGCACTGGGCAGACAATATACTATCCTGTTTTCATGTCTGCAGCTGCAGAAACATTAACCTGTTCCCATTTACTGCTTTCTCTTGAACAAATTTTTAGCCTTTCAGCACATCTCACATGCAGCCACACTTCAGGAAAGGCATATATTCAGGATGCAACAGACCATTGAATGTCTTGCTGCAATCACCTCTTCAAAATGCATCACTCCTCCAGTCATTGTAATGCAACTTAGTTGAATAATGCATGGTCACTTACTGACTCTGGGGTTAAATATGCTTTAGACAAATGACTGCCTCAGTCAGATTTACTTCAAGTTACAGAATTTTTACTTGTTAGATTGCGTAACAAAATCATTTCTAATTCCTGAGCACAATCACAAGCTGGAGAAACAACTCCATGGTAAAGAGTAGATGACAGAACTCTCTGATGTACCCAAATGCCTCCAGGACTGTGAGTCTGTATATTCAGGCAAGTGTTCTTTGTTCTGCAGCTCTTCTTCATCATCAAGTTCCCCATGAATCAAACACATTTTCCATACAATGTTTTACGGTGTTTAGAATCAGCTTAAAAAGAACTGAAAGGTTGCTTCTTGAAATTAAGTGTTTCTTTAAATGCAAGAAATAAGTCAAAAGAAAAAAAATGAATAAATATAACCACTAATTGCAGCAACCCCTCCCCACCAATAAATGCAATCGTGAGAAATGCTATGCTAAGCCAATGGATTCATTTTAAGGAAAAAAAAATGCGTCAAAGACCAGATTGTGTTTCGTACAGCTGAAGGTTTGAATTGTCTGGAGGGATAATATTGCTCCTCAGGGACCAGCACAGACATTGAAGAATTAGGAAACCCTGTCTCATTTGCATAGGTTTGGATCCTTGAACAAGCTTGTACTGTACTGCTGTGAAGAGGCTTGCCGTCAAATTGAAAAAAAAACAGCTAGGCTATACAAGTTGAGTATTACTATCATTTTCCAACCCTCTACACTAGTTATAGATGTGTGTAAACAGTACTTCTCATTCCTAAATGTATCCTGTATTTGCTTGAATTTATTCTCAAACTCTTGTGACTTCTCTTTTCAGTGGCTGAACAACAAGGCTCCTATGTCCTTATCAGATGCTTAACTTCAGCAGTTATATTCTTCACTTTCATTTACTGAAATGAGAAATAAATTAATTCTGTTCTCCTGATAGGTAGATGGAGAAAGGTGATTTAATACTTCTCATTCCTCAAACAAGAATACTTTCATTTCACAAACAGATGTTCACTCAGAATTCTGCTCCATACTATTCTTATTTTTCTAACTGTCCTAGTTATCTATTTAAGTGCATTATTTGAAACATAATGGGTTATGTTCATCAGCATTCCCTTTCATCAACACCAAATACAAAACTCATTTCTCTAATGTTTAATTCTGTATTTTAGTAATTGTTTTTAACATTAGAAGGAAGTATAGTTTTGTTTTGGACAGAAAGATCTCTGTCTGCTATCAAAAAATATTTCTCTGTTCTGTACTCAAAATCTAATGCATGGAATAACATTTCCCTGCAGGGCTTTTTAAATTGCTCAGAGTGACTGCTTGTCAGGGTATAGATTGGGTTTCCCTAACCACCAAGAATTTCCTCCAATAAATTGTCAAAGCCAATATGATTGCACTTGCCTATTGTTTTCCAATATGATACTATTGTGAGAGATCTTTTCCCAGTGGAAGCAGTCAATAAAGGAGTATGTGCTACAGCATTCTTCTATAAGCTTGAAAACGTTCAGTGAAAACAGTAACAATGAGACTTAGGCACAGTTTAGACTTGGAACACTCAATTTCAAAGCTTGTTCTTTTTTTTTTACAAAGGTTTAGGAAGTAACATACAGTAGTACTCAAGGTCCCAATCAATATTTCAATCTATTATTGTATTAACCTTGAGGTTAAGACAGTCACCAACAAAATTTCTGGCTCTCAGGTGGCCAATGAAAGGGAAGAGCACTTCAGTCGTTTTGGTTACAGTCCTTAGACAGAGAAGGATGGCTTTAGATTTAGGCCAATATATGTGGAACCCAATTGCTTTCTATACTGTCAATTACTTTAATGAGTTGATAAAGACTTTAGGCCTTGATAAAGAAATCAGACTTCCTATAAATAGAAATATTTTGTGGCAAATGGAACCATCACATCAATGCCCTATTCATTTCGTAAAGAGGAAGTAATCCGATTGATTTGCTTGATATAGTAAAATGTAGATGTACCTATTTTGGTACGTTCTGAAACAGCCAACACTGTTTCATACTGCATTTCTGCTAATGACTAATTGAGGCTGGGTCTTTTAATTCAAATTATTTATATGCATTATTTCACAAACAAATTCACCATCATCTGTAGGTGACAACTGTAACTCCAAGCTACAAGTACTTTTCCCCATCTTGGACCAATTTTTTTTCTTAATATGTACTGGTTAATAAGTCACGAAAGAAAAATCCTCCTGCCCTGATGGAGGATGCATCCTTTCTCAATATGGTTACCAAGAGACAGAATTCCTCGCTAAAAGTACAAAAGCAAGAATTTTCTTCTTTTGGAAGTTTTAGCACAGGAGGCAATCATTTGGTCTTCCTTGCTGTGTTGTCCTAAGGCATTATGGTGCTGACTCTTTTTTTTACAAACCTTTCTCTCCATAACTTTTTTATATTTTTTTCTTACAAAATCTATAGATTTTCTAGTATTTGTGTCCCTCATGTTGGAGAGTCAGCTGTAGCATGTAACACCAACTAAAGAGAATGTAACTTAACTTCTACCAGCTGTAAGCAGTATTTCTTTTCAATAGAGGCTTGTTATCTGATCATAATATAGTGACAGGTGGCAGAAGTTAAGTATACTGGCCATCACCAAGGAGAAGATGCTGGGAAAACTGAAAGGTCTGGATAAATTACCCAGACAAGATGGACTACACTTCAGGGTTCTGAAGGAGATAGCTGAGGAGATTGTGGAAGCATTGGTGGTGATCTTTCAGGAATCACTGAAGTCAGGGAGTGTCCCAGAGAACTGGAAAATGGCTAATGTAACACGCCTGCTAAGGAAGGGAGGGATGAAGAAGACAGGAAATTCTGGGCCAGTTATCCTGACCTTGGTCATTGGTAAGATTTTAAAATCCATTTTTAAGAATGAGATTGCAGAGTACTTGGAAGCGTATGGTAAAATAGAGCTGAGTCAGCATGGCTTCATCAAGCGGACGTCATGCCCGACAAATCTATAAGAATTCTTATAAGAGATAATAATTCCAGAGGAGCATAGCAGATCTTTTGCTTGCTTGTCAAGGAGTAAAGGAAGTAGTTAAATTTAGAGGTACTAGAAACCTTTGACAATTATTTCAACCTCGGAGCTATTAAAATTCTTGAAAGAGTAAGAATCCATTAATGATTTAATTAATAATTTTGACAGAATAATAGTGATTTAACTATACAGACTTAAAATCAGATTTGTAAGAGACCAAACTGTTGTTGTAGTATTGATGTGCCTTCATCCAGTTGATCGATTATAAGCCAATGAGGACCTCTCTCTAAAGAGAACCAAATTCAGAAAGTGAGTAAAGCAGAGTAACAGACCAAACCAAAGGGAAGAAGATCAAAATTGGCACAGGACATCTTCAGAATCCATTCAATTATTAAAGTTCAGAACTACAAAAGAGGCATGTGGTCAGCTAATTCAGTGAGATGGACAGACGACAGACATGGATGTTCTTGCTACTTGTGGTGAAAAGAAACCTCACAGGCAAGAACAGTGTCCAGCTATTAAAGTCTTTCTTTTTTTTTAAGATTGTAAAACAATAGTCATTTCAGAAAATGAGTGTCAAAGCAGGACATAGCCACAGAAAAGCAAAAGAAAATTACACACACAGAGCAATAAATAAGGTAGACCAGTCTCCAGGAGTTGACAAACTCAGTGTTTTACAAGATATGTTTCATGCATTTCAAAATAGTCATGGAAGCAATTAGACTATAAAACCATAAGGTACAGGAGCAGAATTAAAGCATTCGACTTATTGAGTTTCCTCAGCAATTTGATCACACCTGACATGTTTCTCACCTTCATTGTCCCCATAACTTTTGATCCCCTTCCTCATCAAGAACCAATCTATTTCTGTCTTTAAATACACTCAATGACTTGGCCTCCATAGCCCTCTGCAGTAACAAGGTTCACAGATTCATCACACTCTGGCTGAAGAAATTCCTCCTTGTCTTAATTCTAAATGGTCGTGCATTCCCTCTGAGGCTGTGCCTTTGGGTCCTAGTCTGTCCTATTAGTGAAAACATCTTCTCCATATCCATTCCATCCAGGCCTCTCAGTATGCTGCAAGATTCAATCAGATCGCCTTTCAACTTTCTAAACTCCAATGAGTACAGACCCAGGGTCCTCAACCACTTCTCATATGACAAGCCCTTAATCCCGAGATCATCCTTGTGAACCTCTACTGGACCCTTCCAAGGCCAGCACATCTTTACTTACATACATGGCCTAAAACTGCTCACAATATTCCAAATGTGGTCTGACCAGAACCTTATACAGCCTCAGCAGTACATACTTTTGTATTCCAGCCCTCTTGAAATGAATGCTAACTTGTTTTGCCTTCCTAACTGCCAATGGAACCTGTATGTTAACCTTAAAAGAATCCTGAACTACAACTCCCAAGTCCCTTTTTGTGCTTCAGATTTCTGAAGCCTTTCCCCGTTTACAAATAATCTATTCTACACCTCTATTCCTCTGACCACAGTGCATAACCCCACACTTTGCCACACTGTTTTCCATCTTTGACTTCCTTGTCCACTCTCCTAACCTGCCCAAGTCCTTCTGCAGCCTCCTCACTTCTTCCTCAATACTACTGTCCCTCCACATATCTTTGTGTCATCTGCAACTACATCCAGATTGTCAATGCATGACTCGAATAGTTATGGTTCCAACACTGACCTCTGCAGAACTCCATTAGTCACCGGCTGCCGTCCTGACAAGTATTCTTTTATCTCTACTCTGTCTTCTATATCAGCCAATCATCTATCCATGCTAGTACCTTGCCCCTAACACCATTGACCCATATCTTATTTAGCAGCCACCTGTATGGCATCTTGTAAAAGGCTTTCTAGAAATATAAATAGATCATGTCCACTGGCTCTCCCTTGTGTATTTTGCTCATTACCTCTGTAAGGCCATAAGACATTAGGAATGGAATTAGGCCTTTTGGCCTATTGTGTCTGATCTGTGCTGCAATTCGATCATGGCTGATATGTTTCTCAACCCATTTGCCCACCTTTTCCCAGCAACCTTTGATTCCCTTGGCAAACAAAACCTATCTGTCTCTATCTGAAATACACTCTATGACTTGCCCTCCACAGCCTTGTGCAGCATGGGTTCCACAGAATAAGATGAAGACATTCCTCTCCATCTCAGTTCTAAAGGATCGTCCTTCACTCTGAGGCTGTGCCCTTGGGTCTTAGTCTCTCCTAGTAGTAAAAAAAATTTTCTCCACCTCAACTGTATCCAGGCCCCTCAGTATTCTGTAAAATTCAATCAGATTACCCTCCGCCCCAACCCCACCATCCTTCTAAACTCCATTGAGTACAGACCCAGGGTCCTCAACCACTCCTCATATGACAAGCCCTTTATTCTGAGATCATTCTTGTTTCTAAATCTGTTCCAAATCTATTCTAAACTTCAAATTTGTTTTCTTCAGGAGCTCTGATTTTTGCATTCTATTTAACCATCTCTGAAATTATATCTTTTTGGTAATATTATTTCTGACGTCATGGCCTCCTAAAATGTTTTATCTTTTAAAGATGTTTATTTCATCATCATATCAATTCTCCCCAACATTGTTCTGTTCTGGAGAGTCTTTTTGCAGATTTATCAGAGGCTTCCTGGACTGTTGCAACAAATGGTGGATTTCCAAGAGGTTTTACTTCCATTCACGCCTGTAATGGAAGATTCTTGAAAAACATTTCCATGTTAGCCCAGGGTAGCTCACTTCTTTAATTCTCCCAACGCTTACTTGCTTTAAGTGATCAGGTTCACAAATTCTCTGGTTCTCTGATCCCATGTTATGAGTTTGTCTCTTGGGCCTGTTAATTCCATTTTGTCTTTCTAGATGCACCTCCTCGTACCAAACACTATGGCAGCATAGACTGATCTGAACCACACCTTTGTTTTTAAAAAAAATTCTCATCATTTCAGCGCATCATTTTAAAGTTTCCACTTTGCTCAAGTCAAAAGTAAAAATCCCGAGCAAAATCCTCAATGCCTGTCCACTAACCAGCTCTGCCCACACTCATGACTGCTTCCTTCGCATCTTGCACTGTACCTCTGCCCTAGAGCTGTAGTATTCTTCTGTTACAACGTGTCTCCTGTCCAATCTAAAATGCTTTCTGTCACTAATATGAAGTATTCTTTGTTGTTGAGTATTGCCATGAGTCTTTTTGGGATTTGTTGACGACAGCAATCAGCGGTATTTGTTTTCCTTGGAGACTTCTGGGTTAGCAGCATATTTGCATCATTGGGACAAGTGCAGCTAAATCAAATCCTCAGATTCCACATGGATGTCCATGTTGTGTGTATTACCATCCATATTTTCTGTGTGTGTGGGTTCTTTAGCGGTTGAGTGTGTGCAAAGATAGCTAACTTTTGAAACAATGAGAATAATTTTGTAGATTAAACAAGATTAAATTTATTGTAACTGCTGCAACTATTTACAGGCTATAAAAATAGACAACATTACTGGCCAAACCATTGAGTGGACATAGGCTTGGGTCTGTTTTCCACATGATCCCACTTTCCCTATCCCCCTCTAAGGCCTCATAACATTCTCACATTGGGTGATGCTTATTGCACTCAACCAAGTTTTAACGCTTACAGACCTTTACAAACCTATGTGCAGCAGTCACCAACATCAGGGTTAATCTTTCTCATTCAGTTTCAATCAGAATGCTGATTGTTTTTTTTCCCCAAGTCACCCACGCTTGGAAAATAATTGTCCTGAAATATACAAAAGTGCTGCAGGATAAATGAACTTCAGTTTACAATTGTAGCTCAGAGTTTTATAGACAATGTTAAATTTGCTTGTGAATCGGCCCACACAAATAAATTCAGTTTAAGAGAGCTATTCATCAGCAGGAATGCTGTACAATATTAACTATTGTAGCCTGTAACTCCTAGCTCATGTTGGTAATATGAAAAGCTAATGGTACATAATCATTTTAATGCCAATTTACCATAATATCATAAAATGCTAGTGACAACAGTAATATAAGAACAGAATTCAGAAAATTAATTTAGGATACAACAGTTTTGGACAACATAGGAAGAACTTATCATACTCTAATGACATTTATATTGAAAAGGAGAATTCCTCTTGTACAAACTTCTTCCTTTTAGTTATTACATCATCTCTGCTCCCCATGTTTTAAATGCAAAAAATTGATGGACACTGCAGAAAATCCAGTTGTTTTCTTTTTCTACAAATTTTCATTGTTTATGTGGATTACAGAAAAGTCAAATCTTGCTCCGCTGAAAATCCACCATCATGAATCCAAATGTTTATAAACAACCAATATATAAACCACAGAATATGTCCATTTTCATTATTCAGAAAATAATAAATTGCAGAAAATTAAAACAAAACTTGACTCCAGTAAGTGCTTTCATTAGAAACACAGAACAGGGGAAATTTCTCCACCACTTCTCACTAATAGCCACTTACTCAGAGGTCAGATTTCATTAAATGAGTCCCAGATTTCAGGAAAATGTGTCTTTTGTGCACCTTCCACATGGCACTCCATGTTGCCTTCCCTGTTACTTATCTCAGCTCTCCCCATATTTTAAAATGTAATGAACCCCCTGCAGTGTGCGCGTGTTCTCAGTACAGGATGTTTTATGTAATCTACACATTTCCATATGAAGTCTACGTCTTTCAGGGTGTGATCAACGCAATTCTTTGTTTCATGTTAACAAGTTTGCAACATCTTGCAGTTGTCTGCAGACTTGTATATTCAAGAGTCCAATGACTGCTGCCATGTTTTTTATGCTCCGTTTACCTATTCATCATTATTGTGTTTAGGTTGAAGATCATTTTGTTCCTTCCAATCTTGTAGGAATAAGAATTCAGCCAATGATACTAATAGTTGCCTTAAAATATCAAGGAATTTCCCTCAGATTGTAACAGAATTTAGAAACTTTTTTTTGCCTTCAGTAAGTTTGGAAACTACAGCAAATTGGGGAATAAACTCCATATTGAAATTTTCATTCAATCCAAAAACTTGGACGTACAAATGCGTTCTTGAAATCTCAGATCTCAAAAAAATCAGTATCCTGATTTCTCACAGAGATGCAAAATACTCTCATTCTCTTTGTTGACATGTGCCTTTCACTACCCATGTGCAAACAAGATAGATTTTCAATGATCCAAACTTTCCTCAAAATATCAAACATGAAATATTTTACTTCATGGCAGATTAAGGTAACTGTAAGCCATCATTTGTAAGACGTCATTTTATCCTGTGTTGTAGTGGTGCTTGGTAACAGTCAACAGTCATGCTGTGGTAAGAACTGAAGGTGTCAGTAGAGTCTAACAACAAGTGACACCGTTTCACTCAAATTGTATCTTTTGTGCTTTTTGACCTACTTTACTCAAACGTTAGATTTCTCTAATATTGGTGAACGGTGTGGTCTTCAGCAGGATGGGTTACAATGGATATTTTATATTTGTGGTTTGTGTTTTTTTTTGTCTCTATTGCTTATATCTAAGGTGGCTATTTACTACGAAATGTAAATATTGAAATGGTTGCCTGCCAAGTGTTAAATGCAATAGTGACTATTAATCTGACTGTCACTGAACTGAAATGGGCAACCGTAAATCATCTGTATGGAAGACTAGAGATTTTGCTCGCTACCCTTCCTAACCAAAACATCTCTTTTTTAACATTTGTAAGATGCAGCCACTGCATCAAGCATGGACTCGATGTCAGATGATCAAGGAACTGTTGTTGTTGCAATGATCGGGATAAAACAAGCTCCCATTAACTTCACATTTGCACTTCTATATCCAACTATACCACCAGCAAAATCAAAATACTGTGGATCCTGAAAATCCGAAGTACAAGAGAGAAGATATTTGAAATGCACTCCAGGTCTGACGGGGACTGTGGAGAGAGAAGCTGAGTTATCGTTTTAGGTCCAATGATCTTTCATCAGATTAGGATATATGTTAAGAGTGATTAAATGACAAGAAGCTTAATGTTGCAAGGCAAAAGGAAGAGATAATGGGACAAGAAAACAAACAATAGATGGGCTGGGAGGAACTGTGATGGGCACCAACAAAACCATTGCCAGGACCCTCTATCCAAAGAGTTACAATCTGAAATTACTGAACACATTGCTGAATCCGAAAGGCTGTAAAATGCCTAATCAAAATTTGAGGGTCTGTTCTTCAAGCTTCCGCTGGGCTTGATTAGAACAGAGTCAGAACTGAGGACAGAGAGAAAAATCAAAGCATTGTACAGTCATTCAGTTCATCACTTATCCACCTGTTCTCCCAGTGATTTCTTCTTGCATTCAGATAAAGGGGAAATGTAAAGGTTGGCAGTAGTACAGATTTTCATGCTTCAAACAGGCATAAATTCTGTTACTGATATTGGCAGTGCCAGTCCTGGTTACTGCCAGCAGGAGAATTGCACCATAAATCTTTACAATTGAATTTTTGTAAATCTCAGAAACTTCACTGAGGTTTTTTTTGGCTGATTTAATGCACCAGCTGACCCCAATTTGGAAGCAAAATAGAAGCATTTGGAATAAGTACAAAATTTTTAATGTAACTATCACATTTGCAGAAGGAGAGCTCAGTTCTACTTGAGTGTTAGTCTTCTGGGGGAGTGAAATTTCTCTTTCAGTTAAAATATTGGAGAATGCCCATGTATCTTTGTAACTAACAACTTCTTAATGAAATTGTGGGTATATGCAACTTGAAAATGTGTAAATGTGTCCTTACTAATGGCATGAAAAAGATATTTATTTTCAAAAGAGGAATTTGGATATGACACTGAACCAGGTAAAAACAAAATTGCATTTGCGTAGCGTCTTTCGCAACCTTAGAATTTTTTGAAGCACTTTGCCACCAATAAAATACCTCACATTAAAGCTGAATTTAATTACCGATGTGCTTTCCCTTCCCATTCTGGTTGTTCATTGCTGTCAAATTTAATCTAATTGCCATAACAAGTGAAAATCCTGGATTACTTTGTACAATGACTAAAATGCTTAACCTCCTGCTTCTATATTCTCAACATCACACGTTGTAGGATTGCAGTGCCTTGAGTTGCCAACATGATATGAGAGAAGTGAAGAATTATATTTTCAGAAAAGCAGAGCACTACTTCAAACGATACATAATTGGGTTATGTGTTCGTGTGTAAGTAAGTGCTCCTAATTGTCTAATGTGATGGCAACTTTTCATTGACCCGCTGCCCACTTTCAAGCAGCACTGATATACTTTATTCAAGGTTGATATAGAAATAAAATTACTCATGATGTTTAGTTTGAAACCAGGATTGACGTTTTGTCTTCTATCAGCCTGCTCAAAGGCAATACTCACCTCCTGAAAGGATTGTGTGTTGAATGTATGAGTCAGGATTTAATGTTACCCCCATCCCGTCCTGGGTGTTATTTCGGCAGCTGGGGGTAGGCAGGGTGATGAGTAAAATCTGTGGGGTTACTAGTCCATCACCATCCTCTGCAATCTGGACCCAGTCCCCATAATACTGGGGAGCGAGTTGAGACACCCAGTGACCAGACCTACTGAGGACTTGAATGCCTCATTATTGCCCACTCAAGGCCCTTATTCCATCCCATATGCTTGATAGCGGAAAACAGATGAGAGTGAGAAGCCTAGTTTCTCACGGAAATTGGTGAAAAAACAGATGGAAGGAACATTTTACGTCCTTTTTGAGCACCCTGTGTGTGCATTGGAGTGGAGGAGTGCATGACCCCTAACATTGTATCCTCCCCCTTTTATGTGTTCACACCTTGCCTCCAAAATGCACTGACCAAGCAACATCAACGACTGTGTTGTGGTGCTGCTGGTACTTGAAGAAATGCTCATTTACTATTTTGGGAGGGGTATGGTGAAGGTATTTGTGTGACATTGCTGTGGTGGCTGAGAATTACAATTCTTAGCCGGCTCTGGAAGCCCCTGCATGTACAATGACAGCATGACAGACTGTGAATGCTATGTCTGTGCTTTCCCCTGTGAAGCTGCAGAAGTTGGGCAGGGCTTGACCATTTTAATAGCAGTGAACCTGAGATGTGGAGAACGGCACAGAATTGAGACCACAAGCCAGACAGAGTGTGGAAAGGAAACAGGGGAGCAGGGGAGAATGCTGAAGAATGTGGTTCTTTACAGCTAAAGTGCCACAGTTAACTCTGAAGAGCTGGGGAGTAGTTGAAGTCTCAGAACCTCTTGACGTAGCTAACAATTGAGATTCAAGGAAGCCAATGAGCAGTATTTCCTTGCTGTAGCTTGGGAGACTGGAGTTTGAAGAAACCCAAGCACAGTGCATGTATAGTGAAGCAAGTTATCTGCGAAAGATCTCCAAGTGTGTCTCTGAGTAGCTGCTAGTGTACAGGCTCAACAATTCAGTTGTCAAGGGAATTGATTTTGGAAGTTAAGAGTTGCTATCTCTTCTGAAGGAGACAATGTTTAATTAGGTTTGGTGAACCACCGAGTCACTAGTGTTAGTTTGGGTTGTTAAGAAATCCATGGGATCTGACTTGATAGCATCTGCTGTTTGATAATCTCTGGGGGTATCTGTTAACAATTTGTTTCCCTATAATTTACCTTATGTTAATTCCAGAGATCGAATATAGGTTTTGTGTATGTATATATTTTTTCCTTTTCTAGTCTTTGTAATGTACGTTATTTTGTTCAAAACCATGAAATCTTGTGAGCACATAGTCATATAGCATGGAAACAGACCCTTCGGTCCAACCTGTCCATGCCAAACATAATCCCAAACTAAACTAGTCCCACCTGCCTGCTCCTGGCCCATATCCCTCCATGCTTTTGTTCTGTTATTAAACATTTTGAATTTGAAATGTTGGATCTTTATAGGGGCCTGAATAGTGTGGACTATGGCAAGGAACCTGGGACATTTATGTAAGAAGTCAGACAAAGACTTTTTTGACTCTGGGGCTGATTTGTTGCATTTTCAAACAAAGGTCTGGGCGTCAAGACCAGATTCCCAGTAAGCAAGGTGCTTACTGATGGGAATTATTGCTTGTTAACAGCCTCATTAACAATAAATCTCACCTCATTAATATACAGCTTCCTCTCCTACCACCCATTGCGAGGAAACTAGATAGAGTCATAGAGATACACAGCGCAGAATTAGACCCTTCAGTCCAGCTCGCCATGCCAACTAGATATCCTATATAAATCTGATCCCATTTGCTAGTATTTGGCCCATATCCCTCTAAACCTTCACTGTTCATATACCCATCTCGATGCCTTTTAAATGTTGTAGTTGTACCAGCCTCCACCACTTCCTCTGGCAGTTCATTCCATATAAGCAGCATCCTCTGCGTGAAAAAGTTGCTCCTTAGGTCCCTTTTATATCGTTCCCCTCTCACTTTGACTTTCATGCCAGAATTGTCAATATTAAAGTGGGCATCTGGTGACTCCAGCTCTGTTTACTCCAGGAGCCTGCCATCTTGGCTATGCTCCACAGGCCACATACCCCCACAGTCCCCTCAGAGGGCACTGGGGACAGAGTAGCAGTGACTTAATAAGGGTGGTAGGATGATTTATGGCTAAGGGCAGGTAAACTGTATGGCCTAGTGGTTAGACAGCAACTGAGGCAATGAAGTGGAGCTATGCATTCCAGGAGCTTTGTGCTGTGAGCAGTGTATGTTTGCAGCCACTGTGCCAGTATATGGTCAAACTTCAAAATTCCAATGCTTGGCTATGTTTTTGTCCCAGGTTTAATGATGGCATTGATACCAGAAATGCCAATCTGTTCCAGGATATCTGGTGACAGGCAAGTTTATTTGGCTATGAAGAATGCGAGAATTAGTATGAAAGGGTGCCATTATGGTGAGACAGGTAGGTAATGAGGCAAGATTCAGATGGTATGGTGAGTGATCTCATTGACCTCACAAAGATAACCCTTCCAGAAAATTGACAAAATTGATACTTAGCCAAAAATATCACAAGATTTAACGCTTTCTATTTCATTAAACAAAGTGTTACTGGTCCATTACTGGTCTGAAGAGCTGCTGTGCAATTTGAGAGGCATTGTCATTCTTGAAGGCAAGATTCTCTTCCACTGAAGAACTGAAATCCGTCCCTCAGCTTGTTAAATCTAATTGAGATTAATATTTACCTTTTGGGTTGGGTCAGGGAGGAACCCATAAAATACAGCCCCTAATTTTTGCTGGCACTACATTCCCAATATTGAGGCAGATTGGGAGAAATGCCAACTTTCAAATTATTTGTTAAATCAAAGCCCTGCCTGCTTAAATGGGCAGAAGAACTGTGGTGCTGCCCTGGCACCAGAGTAAATGACTGGCCTCTGCCAGTTAGTACTTTCTGCTTTGAAGATTGACCTGAAAACTTGCTTTTTGTTGGAGTTGGATGTACCCTCCTTGGCCAGGCTAGTGAGATGCATTGTGATAGCACACTGGAATTTGGAACTTGATTGTTTGGTTGAGATAAAACCAGGGGCCAGAATTCGCGCAAGCCTTGGGCTACCATCCAGACAGTTTCCACACATAATGCCTATTTGTCATTAGTTTTCACCAGTAGGAACCCAGTGAGCAGTTTTCCAGTGGGTCCCGCTACAGCAATAAGAACTATTATTTCTTTAGCCTCCTAAGGGGCTTCATTATATAGAGTCTTGGTGACACCACACCTAAAATGGTTTTGATTCATTGTTTAACAAGGATATATATAACTTCAGTGAAGAATCATTTCACCAGAAGAAACCTTGGCATGATCAGGGTACTCTGTGATCAGAGCATGAGTACAATATGTTAATATTCTTTAAAGTTTAGAAGAATGAGAAATGATCTGATTGAAACATAAAAAATTTAAAATATTTAAGGAGTAGCTGCTGAAAGACTGTTTGCTCTCTTAGGAAAGTAAAGAATTGAAGACCATATTCTGAGGATATGGGGGCAGCCATTTGATACTGAGATGAACAGAAATATAATTGCTCAGAGGATTGTGAATCTTTGGAACTTTCTATATCAGAGATAATTGTGGATAATCACTCATCGAGTGTATTTAAGACCTCCTAACAGAGGAGGTGATTCGGCTTAAAGATACCCATTCTCCTGCTGAATAGGAAGTAGTCAATGTAGAATCTTTTATTCACAAAAGGACAGAAAGACAAATTTTAGAGATTATAGAACAATTAGTTTGACATCAGTTCTCAACTCTTAATGGTAAGACTTGTGAACAGAAATGCATGTGTTCATGAAGGATTGCTGGTGTGTTTTTTTTTAAAACAAGTTAGAACTTAGAAAATTAAGCATTTCTTTCAGATAGTGAGCTTCTCTAGGCGAAGGGAGTGCAATAGGTAGAGTGTATATGAACTTTCACACGGCTTCGATAAGACATCTTCTTAGAAAAGTTCAAATGGATATACAGGAGGAAATAGATTGAAAATGTTTTGACTGACAGGAAATAGAGTAAACAGTTATTGCTTGAATTCAGAGTTTTATTTAAATAGTGATATAATGGGAAAAATAGATGTACAACCCATTACTGAACAACAGTCTGTATATCTCCTCCTTTAAATTTATTCAGAAACTCGGCATCCACCACATTCTAGGATAGTAAATTTCACAGATTCCTGACCCTTTTGAG
This sequence comes from Rhincodon typus, assembly GCF_021869965.1. Classification (NCBI taxonomy): domain Eukaryota; kingdom Metazoa; phylum Chordata; class Chondrichthyes; order Orectolobiformes; family Rhincodontidae; genus Rhincodon; species Rhincodon typus. The sequence goes on along the minus strand of NC_063346.1, from coordinate 38,984,021 downwards.
AGAAGTCACTTTTCCTCCTCTTGTCATGTTTTAAATCTGCTACTGTTGGCCCAAAACAAGACCTGTCATTCTAGATTGTCCCACGTTGAGAAATGACCATTCTGTGTCTACTTTGTCAATCCCCTTAAGCATTTTTATCTACCTCAATTAGATCTCCTTTCATTCTTCTAAACTCTAGTGAGTACAGACCTAAACTGCTCAATTTCTCCTCACAAGACAACCTTTTCATTTCAGGAATCAATCAAGTGAACTTCTCTGAACTGCCTCCAATGCAATTACATCCTTTCTCAAGTAATGTCCAACATAAAACTATCTTATGTTCCTATTGGTAATGGATTGATGGTTTATGGGGAGCAGGGAGGAAAATGGAGTTTAGGCTGAGATGTGAACAGTTACAATCATATCAAATAGTGGAGCAGGCTCAAGGGGGTTGAATTATCGACTCCTGCTCCAAGTTCTTACGTTTTCATCAGATGCAGTGTCACCAATGCCTTATACAATGTGAGGGTAGGAAAAAAAGAGTTAGGGCATTTTGTAAATGGGGTATAGAGTGCAAAAATAAAGAAATAGTAATAATTCATCCAAGATGTCAGTTGGGCCCCAGTTAAAACACTAGAAATCCCATGGTAACATAAGAGAAGGGGAGGAAGAGATAGGAGAGGGAACTGTTAATACTAGGATGAGTTGCTTTGGAGCATACGAGAAGGTTTCACACTGGAGATATTTAAAATGTAAATAGGTCTGCGTTTTGATAGTGTGAGAAGAGAGAGATTGTTTTCTCTAGTTAGGAAGTTAAGGCATTAACAATTCAAATTGTCACTAACACTGAGTATAAAGGCTTGAGTTAGCCTAATGCAGATGGTAGTTGGAGCATGGGATACTTTATCACAGGAAATAGTTGACACAGATCCTGTTGTGTGTTTTCTTTAAAAGGGAAAATCAGAACAATGTGAAATAGAGGAACATACAGTACAATATACCAGTGAGATTTTGTGGGATACGTTTTGGATTTTTTCTGTGGCAAAGGCTCTTCACTGTGTGTATTGACTAAGTGATCTCCTACAATGCTGTAAATTTCTATGAGTTAATAATAAATTGTGCCTACAGAGTGGCAATAAATTCTAGGGAAAACATCAGGAAGTAAATAAAGGGAATATTAAGGGGGTAAAGATAAATATATTAAATATATAACAAGCATTTATTTTAAAAGGGAAAGTTAAATGATAGTTTGGAGAAGAATTCTGCATTGAGGCACAAAGTTTAATACAACTATTCCTAGGAGCAATGTGCCTGGCACTTTTCACTGAGTATTGTACAATCCATCCAAAATGTAGGAAAAATGTTGTTTTTTTTCAGAGGGGAGTAAAATCTTTGATCATTTACGTATTATCCAAGAATCTGATTTTCATTTTCATTAATTTGCAAACAAATTTATCTTCCAGCAGATTTTGTGTAAGTTAACTTGCTTAATAACTTATGCTGGATCTGTAAGCTGTACCACAGCTGAAGATTTCCTTGTTGAGAAATTCTGTTGAACTGAACATTTTCCAGATGGTTCATAATGTTTGTGTGTAATATTTCAGCAGGTTTCACTAGTTTCAGTTGCTACTTTGAAATGACACATTGATTTTTTTTTGTGCTGTTTACTCTTGGGTTTATGCTAATACGAAATTAGTCCTAAACGTACTGATTCTTATTCCTGTTAACCACTTCTGGAAATTGTTTTCGATTTCATATTCTCAACTTGTAACTTTAGTAAATTACACTGTTTATACAGTGGGTTTCCTTTCTAAGATAGTTTAATTGTGTCATGTGACACAATTCAATATTCAGAACAGCTTTAGAACTCAGTTTGAGAAAGATTCTCTGCATCAGCTGGGACTACAAGCACACTGATATTAGTGTTCTTGAAGCGGCCAAAAGCAGCAGTATTGACGCCATGATCATCCAAAACTTGGAAAGGCCACGTGCTTAGGATGCCTGAGTTCCACCTACCAAAGCAAATCTTCTCCGCCCAGCTCAAGGAAGGAACCCAAACAAGATGGGGAAGCATTTCAAAAACTCCCTGAAGGCTTTCCTCAAGAAACGCAACATAGATGTCAACATGTGGGAAAAATTTCCATTCAGAAGAAACTGACTTGGAGGAATCTCCTAAATAAAGGGACACTATTCTTTAAGAACACTGATAAGGAAAAGGAAGTATGCAAAAAGAATGTCGATGACCTCAAGACCAAAGACCAATTCTACCTCCTGGAAATGGCTGCTAAATGTGTGGCTCTGGTATCTGGCTCATCAACCACGCAAGGACCCATAGAACTTATGGCCAGTGATATGGAATTTCCTAGGAGGACAATCATGCTCCTTAGTAAGTAAGTGCCAACAGCAATGACAAGAATTTTGAATTGTTCTGAGGAAGGGTCACTCGCCCCGAAATGTTAGCTCTGATTTCTCTCCAAAGATGCTACCAGACCTGCTGGGCTTTTCCAGTAATTTCTGGTTTTGTTTCTGATTTACAACATCTGCAGTTCTTTCAGTTTTTGAGAATTTTCTTTCCTTTGATTTGATTTATTGTACCTAAGTATGTGTACCTAAGTACAGTGAAAAGTTTTGTTTGTGAGCAATACAGGCAAATCATAGTAAGCAAGGACATATAGATCATAGAGTGCTTAGATAGAGTGAGGCATATAGGTTACACGACACAGGAGGTGCGCAAAGTGATATCAACATTAACAAGATCAGCATTATTTGAAGTTAGACAGTCCATTCATCAGTCTAATAAAGGTAGGAAAGAAGTAGTTCTTGAACCTGTTGGTGCATGTGTTCAAGCTTCTCTATCTTTTGCCTATCAGAAGAGGTTGTAGGAGATCATTACTGGGGTGGAAGGGGTCTTTGATGATGTTAACAGCCTTTCTGCGGCAATAAGAAATGTGAATGGAGTCCGTGGATGGAAGGTTGGCTTCCGTGATGGTCTGTGCTGTGCGCACAACTTTCTGTACTTATAGTCCTGGGCAGAGCAGTTTCTGTACTAGGCTGTTATACATTTGGATAGTATGCTTTCTATGGTGCATCTGTAAAAGTTGTGAGGATCATTATGGACATGCTGAATTTCCTAAGCTGTCTGAGGAGGAAGAGGCGTATTGTGCCTTCTTGACCGTTGCATCTACGTGGGAAGTCCAGGACAGGTTGTCAGTTACCATCACTCCTCGGAACTTGATATTCTCCCCCTCTCAAACTCCACTCCATTGATGTAGATGGAAGTGTGTTCTCCTCCTTTCTTTCTGAAGTCAATGATCAGTTCTTTTGTTTGGCCGACATTGAGAGAGAGGTTGTTTCCATTACACCACGACACCAAGCCCTCTGTCTCCTTTCTGTATTCTGACTCATTGTTGTTTGCAATCTCCTACCACAGTGGTGTCATCAACTAACTTGTAGATGGCATTCATTTGGAATTTGGCTACACAGTTGTGGGAGTACCGTAGGGGGCTGAGAGCCCATCCTTGGAGGGCTGCAGTGTTGAGGGTTTTTGTGAAGGAGGTGCAGTTGTGTATTTTCACTGATTTGCAGTCTATGGGTCAGGAAGCTGAGGATCCAGTAGCAGAGGGAGGAGCCGAGACCTAGGACTGAGAGATTTAAGATCAGTCTGGAGGGGATTATGGTGTTGAAAGCGGAGCTGCATCGATGAGTAGGAGTCTGACATAGGTGTCCTGGCTCAGGAGTGAGGAGCCAGGGCAATTCCCCAGATCCACAAACTTGACCCAAGAAAAAATGCAATAGTAGGATTTTCATTTTAAAATGGAAGTCTTGGTATTCTAGCATGTGGAAAGAAAGTATAAAGCTACAAAAAAAAAGGCTCTACAGCTTTCACCCATCATATTCCCTCAAAACCCACTCATATTCCTCATACCCCATTCATACTAATCCATGCCTCCTCTGCCCAGCATGCTAACCCCATATCCTTCTACTTGCTCTGTGGGCCATTATTGCTCCTTTGCCAACTTAATGCAATCCATATCACTCAACTGACCATTCTTGGCCCTTAAAGTCTCCATGTCAGATCATGCACTGTCCAGCATGGGTAAACCTCTGGATTCATGCTGCAAATCTTTTTAAATAATCTAATCATTAATTCACTTTTTAAAAATTAAAACTTTTAAAAATCCCCATGTTTAACTTTTAAATGCTTGTGAAAGAAAATATTTGTATTAATAACCCCAATTTAAAGACTTTGTAAGCAATTGAGGCTGTCAATCAAGCTGAGCCAACAGGTTCCCAACGTGATTAGACTGTGAAATTGGTCATGCTATGCTGATGTATATTATCCTGCACTCCTACATCATCAGAGGTATTTTCAAACTGATATTTTAACACTTCACTTTTTTTTGAAATTATTTAAAAGACAGGAGAATTAAATTCTTGACAGTTCCCTTTTAAGAGCTCCTTTTGACAATTTCAATGTGTTTGATGGTTCCATTGCATTTCTGATATTGATGGCTATTTTTTTTATCATCATAGAGGGCCAAAGGGCACAATTAATCTTCCAAAGGGCAAATGCCAGTCTCTCTAAGGTATTCAGGGACCGTATCCATAAGGATGCCTTACATCACCAAATAACTCTGCAACCGCAGGAAGTGCTACACCTGCCCCCATACCTCCTCCCTCACCCCCATCCCAGGCCCCAAGAAGACTTTCCACATCAAGCAGATGTTCACCTGCACATCTGCCAATGTGGTATACTGCATCCGCTGTACACGTTGTGGCCTCCTGAGGCTCGGGGACCGCTTTGCAGAACACCTACGCTCGGTTCGCAATAAACAACTGCACCTCCCAGTCGCGAACCATTTCAACTCCCCCTCCCATTCCTCAGACGACATGTCCATCCTGGGCCTCCTGCAGTGCCACAACGATGCCACCCGAAGGTTGCAGGAACAGCAACTCATATTCCGCTTGGGAACCCTGCAGCCCAATGGTATCAATGTGGATTTCACAAGCTTCAAAATCTCCCCTCCCCCTACCGCATCCCTAAACCAGCCCAGCTCGTCCCCGCCTCCCTAACCTGTTCTTCCTCCCATCTATCCCCTCCTCCCACCTCAAGCCGCACCCCCATCTCCTACCTACTAACCTCATCCCGCCCCCTTGACCTGTCCGTCCTCCCTGGACTGACCTATCCCCTCCCTAACTCCCCACCTACACTCACCTTTACTGGCTCCATCCCCACCTCTTCGACCTGTTTGTTTCCTCTCCACCTATTCTCTCCTCTATCCATCTTCTATCTGCCTCCGACTCTCTCCCTATTTATTTCAGAACCCCCTTCCCCTCCCCCTTTTCTGATGAAGGGTCTAGGCCCGAAACATCAGCCTTTCTGTTCCTATGATGCTGCTTGGCCTGCTGTGTTCATCCAGCCCTGCACCTTGTTGTACCAAATAACTCTGGTCAGTTTAGAAATTCTCTTGCTTGGTTTCAACTGCGCAAATCATGTTTTGGATTTTCTCCTGAAGACAATCCGATCTGACTGAAGGCAAATATACTTTAACATACACAGCTGTCTCTGTGAAACCACAAAGGTACAAACTCTAATCCACTCCAGTTTCATCAACTACCATCCCCATAAAAGTGCTGAGGAACAGCTCTGGGTGTAGGACTTCTGGATTCAGTCCTGTGGCACTATTTTCACTATGATGGAGAGTTACACAAAAAGTCAGACCTGACAGTCCCGAATAAAATCAGAATGCAGCAGTCACTTGCCATCAGATACTTAGCCAAAGACAATGTTTGGGGGGGGCGGTGCAGGAAGGTACTTGCCCTTGTACATTTCCAAGTAGTAAAATGAGCTAGTTTTTATTTCTGAAATATTTCAGGAAGAATTGCGAGTATCAGAATGGGGAAGACGAGGAGGAGAACTGGAATGACGATCAAGCTGTTTCTAGTGGAAAAAGCGGAGCAGAAATACAGCATGAAAAGAATGACTTGGTGGTGCAGTTTCATTCATAGTGACTGGCAAAGGCAAGGGGAACTGGCCAGAACAATGAGGTTCTTATAAGCGGGAAACAGACGCGGCGAATTACAGGAGCTATAGCATTAATTATGGAAATAAGCATGAAGTCCAACAGACTTGAAAAGAAAAGGGACAGAATTCCATTTCAACTGTACACCCCTTATGAAGGGTACATTCCTTTAAAATTCTGACCTGACTCTTCCCTCCTAAGCTGTCTTGTATTTTCAGTGTTTTCTGTTTTCATTCCATATTTTCAACCCTTGACGTTATTCCATTTTATCATTGGGTCCGTTTCTATATTGACATCGCAATGCCATCCCCATAAACCAAAGACTGGGTTTGGTTGGGGAGACAGAGGAATGTAGCCCCGAGCAGGTATCCATCCAGGGCTGAGGTTAACCTGTCAACATGTTCCTTCAGAGAAAGTACCAAAATAGATTTCTAATTGGATAAAGATTAAATAATTGATTTAATCAATTCATTGGCATGTTTTCAAATTAGTCAATGCTGTTGCAGTGCTGTGATATTTCTGAAGCTGTTCCACAGCAGACAGCTGACATTGTTGCAAAAATGAAACAAACACTGAAGTTAAATGGGCTTTAGCTGTCAGCTGTGTAATTAAACCTCCTGCTGAAAGTTAAGAGGTTTACTGTAATCACTATAGACTGTGTGTTTTTTGACTGAGGGCAAATTGTAAATCTCCCACCTTCTTGGTGATTTTGACTGGAACAGTGGGTTTCTTGAAGCCTGATGAAGTTATTGCATTTTGAAGCTCATTTAATGCTTTAAACAAAGTAATTTAAACAACTTATTGAAACTTCCCTGAGTGTGTCAAGTTGTGGTGAAATCTGCTAATGAGTAGAAGGGATGCTGGGTGTAATATATGTTGTAGTTTTGAGATTTGTAACTGCCTATCCTCTGTGTTGCTGCTAGGTGAGCATGGTTTAAATATAGCTCAGCACTTGTTGAACAACCCTAAGTGTGCTAATAGCTGCACAATCAATTTAAAATGACTCGTTGCTCTTATAACGTCGCTCATTTTATGGTTGCTAGAAGTGACATACATTCATACGTAGGAACCTGTTCTTTGCAAACAAAAGGAGCAAATTCAAGCTTTGAGACTTCTCTTGAATTTCCAGGGAGCTTGGGAGCCTATAATTCTCTAGAGATAACAAAGCTGGAGGAATGCAGCAGGCCAGGCAGAATCAGAGGAACAGGAAAGCTGATGTTTCAGGTCAGGACCCTTCTTCAGAAATAATTCTTTCATTCTCTGTTGCTTTCTCAACATTTCAGACAGTTAGAGTCAACTTTCCAACAAATCAGCACCCTTTGCTTTTTGATATAACTTAGTTGTGCTTATTTAAAGTTTGTTATGTTTGTATTAGTTCTGATGAATGCACATCCAGCATCATCTAATAAGCATACCTTTGTTTTCAGCAATAAAAAGATCAGTGGTATAATGGCAACTTTCATAGGACAAGTCACTTTTTTTTGTAATTTTATTCTATTAGGCAAGAATTGATCCTTTCAATTGAATTAAAATTCCAATCCAGTTAATGTCTATCTTTCCTAACTCATCAGTGTTTATTTTGTTTTCTATGAAAAACATTGTCGGATAAGCAGAGAAACACCATTATTTTTGTTCAGCGAGTCACATATCTAACATTCTACTCAATCTTTCTGCTTTGATGTATTCTAACCCCTTAATATTTCTGTATTGCTGCACAGCTATGATCTAATAATCCCTATCAGATTTGGAATGATTGGATTGAAAATATTTTAACATACAACATTTTAAACTATCTAGTTAATATCTCATTAGTTTTTTTCAGTTTTTTTTAATTCCTATCCAATCCTGAAACTGTAAAGAAATATTAATTAATAATATACTTAAAAACAATCCTGTGTTGAATGTTCAAAGCATGCTGGCACTAAAAAATCTAACTCCAGCCTGGTTTTATCATGATATTTTGAAATGTGTAGACAATAGTGCAACTTTGTTAAGGTCAGAGCACCTATTGTTACATTCAGATGAAAATTATTTTCACTTTTTTCTGTTCATTACCTCTCCTGCAAGAATTGTGAAGTTTAATTCTAGCATTTAGCCAAAGTCATTTTGCAGGAATAAAATGGGCACCTAATTATCCAATATGGTGGATGGGCACTTCTGCATGCAACAACAAAAGCGAGCTGTTTGTTGTATTGGTAAAGGCTGAAGTACGTCATCATACCTCTTGCTTGAAGTAGAGTTACCCCTTAACATGTGAAATAGGAGAGACAACTTCAGTTTCAGGACCCATGTTCAAAACTGCCCCTCATCCTATATTTTTCCAGGGGAGCTATATCTGTATTTTCAAGACTGTTTAACTGTCATTTTTGTTTTAGACTGAATCAATGGCCTGCTATGTTTTTGAGTGAAAAAGAGGTAGAGGTGTTATTGTGCTTCAGTACAGATTGTATTTGCAACTTCAGCCTTTTTACTGTTAATGAAGGCAATCTTAGAAATTCATTATATCTTGAAAGAACATAGATTTTAATCAAAAAGAAGCTTGTTATATTTTCTTAATGATCAATTCCTTATCTACAGAATTACAGCTGTATATATTTACACATACTATGTTACTGATTGTTTAAGTTGACTTGTCTAATTGGTCTTCAATTAATTTTCCAAATATCTACCACTAAGGTATTGAAATACATTTATTTATCAACACTGCTAACCATGTGTGATTATTTTTTTTCTTCCAGCAAAGCATTTTTACCAGATGTGACAATGCCATTTCATCTCCCACAAGAAACTGAATGTGATTATGATGGCATTGAACAATTCAACAGATGGTTTATTACAGTTAACTATTCTATATAACTATCAAATTATAACAGAGCAGTGTTGAGCAGCATGCTCCCAGTAGCATGTTACACTTCAACTGATCCCTGTTTAGATGGACCATGAGATCTTTGTTCCTTCAGGCAAGTTGGCACTCTTGAATTTGGATTAAGTGTTGAAAAAGGTGTAATTAGAAATTGTGCCATTTTGGGATGTCTGTTAAAAGAGGAACTAGTATGCTTGACTGAGAGGGGAAACAGCCATGACAGGGTGCGTAGCTAATTAAGGGAGTGAGCTTTGAAATCTATGAAGGCTCTTGGGGCACAGAGAGAGGAAGAGAGAAAGCTGGACTACCCAGGGAATATCGGTGGTTACCAACAGTATTTCAGGCATGAAATTGCTCGAAAAATTTTGCATATCTGGCAGCATCTATGGAGAGAAAGCAGACTTAATGTTTCATGCCCAGTGACCCTCCTTCAGAACTGTTCCTCCCTGTCCACTTCATTCTTGGACTGTCCAATGTTCGATTAATGACAATTGGGGTTTAAGGAAAAAAAAACTTTACCTCTAGAGAAACAAATGACTTCTAGACTTTCTCATAGTTTCTTCCCGATAAGTATAGACTCTGGGGAAAAATGTAATGTATCCTTCGAGTGACATTTTATGAAATTTAAAATATGATTTTCGACTTCTTGGAGTTAAAAACCAGTTGGCATATTGTGTAAGAATATTGTCAGTATTGTATTGGTACCTCTGTAGAATCTACATGCTGTTTCTTCTGTACTTAAATGCTGCAAAAAGTTTTAACTGAGTTATTTTGTACCTTTTTGGAGATAATTGGGGTACATGGTGGTTATCCATGGATTTATTGCTAATTGGGATAAACTTTTGAATAATAATGTGTACAGAGCAGTAAATAAAGATGCACATGTTATGAGTAACTCAATCTGCATTAATGCCCTTTTGATTTGACTTTGATTACTGGGGAAAAATCCAAACATTATAATTTGACAACTTTAATTGCCATTGTTTTCAACATAATACATCTGCATACATTAAGTCAGGAATTGAGAGGGTTGTTATAGTGCAATGACAGTGTCTCTAAATCTGAGCTAGGAGACCCAGATTCAAGTACCAGTGATAACAGATTGACTAAAAAAATCTAAAATTGGGAATTTTGAAGATCTATCTTATGACCCAAGAAGGCTATGGTGTAAAGTTATCACTATCTACATTATGCTAAACAAAATGTTTCTGTTTAGAACACTCTAGAATACTAATAAATTAAAAACTACCAACATTTGTTCAATATGCTGTGTTAAAAGCAATAATACGCCACATGATTACTGACCACTTTATGCAGCAAATCAATAAGGCCAAAAGAAAAGCAGTTGATGTGCAGAAAAGTCACAATACATTTTCTTGGGCAATTTGCTCTTGTCTTGATGCCAGTCAAATGGTTGAAATAATAAATTTGTTAAGTAGGCCAGCACTGATTATTGATGTTATATGTTTACGGTTAAAAATTAAAGTTTTTCAAATAAAATTCTTTCTAAAGCATTTTAATGATTTAAATTTAAATCTGTCCAATTTATAATATTTTTCTGAGATTCTATTAAACACCCTTCCTGCTCCCTTCACTTTTTAGCTTTGTCATCTTTTGAATCTGAAAATATCTTTTCCCTTGACTTATCACTTCTTTAATTGTGGTTTTCTTGAGGCTTCATTTAAGTTCTGCTACTGTCTGAAATTTGACTCCAATTACTTATTTTCCCCTCAAAATTATGTTTTCTGCAGACTGCTGCTACAGTTATTCGTGGTATGCCATTTCCTCTTGTTTTCTTGCTGTTAATTGTACATAAATTGAATGCTAATTGTATTCAGGCAGTGGGTATTAATAGACGACTCACCTGTGCTCGTATAGGAGCAGGCTGAAAGAGGGTTTTTGTGTACAATGTGCAATCTGTGTCTCTGGATAGGGAAAAAACTATAAAGCTCAGAATTGAATCAAGACGTTGTCTGTCTTTTCTCCTGTCCTTGTTTCTGGGGTTGGACTATTGACTTTCCTTGGATTGGTCCATGGTAATTGGCAAAGTATGACAGCGGTTCATCATCACTGACCAAAAAACTCATCCACTCTTACCATCTGCAGTCAAATGTATTGGAAAGATTTGCAGATGAACAATCCACCTGTTTAACCACATCTTACAAAAACATCTTCTGTAACCAACAAGTCCTGGCATGGGACTCAAGTCCAAAGCTATTAGCTGAGAGGTAGTGACTCTTTCACTGTGCCGTAGGACCTTCAATAAAGACTAGGCCCCAGTTTTTTTTTGTTCTTTGCTGTCTTGCCATCTGAGGGTTTTTAATACTACCTGTGTTCCTTAATTGTTGCTGACAGTTCCAAAGCATTGGCATTGAGTTATCACTATTTCTTGACTAATTTCAGTGGATTTGGACATCCAGAATTTCACACCCTGTGATCAGTTTCTGTGAGTGCAGATAGCTGTACAGAGTAGTTGCTACGGCATTAACCAGCAAGAAAACAGAACTAATTTGTTTTTTATTGGAATGTAAGCACAGAAACCCACTTCCCTCTGTCCCGACAGCTGATACAAAGTAACAATCTCACACATCAGCCGTAGGGAGATTTTTTTTTTTGAAAAAGGAGCCCTTTTAATTTCCACTGATGCAAAGACAAGGAGTTTTTTTTTAATTTGCACTAAATGTAATTAAAGATATTTAAGGCTAAATCAGAACTTTTATTATGGATTGGGCAACATCCAGTGATAACTTTTTACTGAATTGTAACTGTAGAGAGTTCTATTTTGCACAACAAGAGTTGGTGACCCTAAAAAGGAGCTCTAAAAATCTTGCTTGCCATTGGCATGATCCTCTTGGTGGAATTAACACAGAAGGTCTTTCCATGGATGATCAGAAAGATCCAGAAAAGATCTAAAATTTTCTCAAAGACCAGTCAAGCTAAGAATTAACTTCATGATTAACCAACTCCAAATCCTATCATACAGACAAAAACCCCATGAGGCTATTGATGAGTTTGTTGGAAGATACTACAGCAAATCACAGGCAGAGAAACTGTCAGGCTCATTTTGAGTTAGTGATCACCTCTACATTAATTCATGTCTTTAGGCAGGATCTTTTTAGCAAGAAAAAGGCTAGACCACTGATACCTTTTAACTGAGAATGGACACAAGTATGAAGTCATGGGAGATAGTAAGAACTGCTGATGCTGGAGTCAGAGATAACAGTGTGGACCTGGAGGAACACAGCAGGCCAGGCAGCATCAGAGGAGCAGGAAAACTGATGTTTCGGATCGGGACCCTTCTTCAGAACTTCCTGCTCCTCTGATGCTGTCTGGCCTGCTGTGTTCCTCCAGGTCCACACTGTGAAGTCATGGGGGCAGGTCAGCAACAATGACAAGCTTTAGGTGCAACGAACACAATTGCTAGCAAAGTGTGTCAAACCAACAAAATCTTTAATTGATGTGGGATGTTGCACTGACCCAAAAGCTGTCCAATTTTTCTTCATATCTGTAAAAATTATGGTCAGAGGGATATTTGGAATCAAATTTCTTACAACTACATGCCCAAAGGCCAAATCCAACCCCAGAAGAAAGTACAGGTGACCAACAAGGCATAATAACGTTGACAATAAGGCTAATATTAAGCTGGTACACAATCAGTGAGGCTCAAAGTCAATACAACTTCAGCAATTCAGAGGATGACTAAGTTTTTCATATTGTTAACATCACACACCATGTTGATAACATGATCAGAACATTCTGCAGTCATTAATATCAGGTGTTCTGAAAGGCTGAGGTTGACACAAGAGCAACTACTGTGCATCTTAAAAGACCTATAACTCCATAAGTAGCACTGCATGGTACAGCCCATGAGTGACCACTTCACAGTGTAGAATGAATCATCATTTCAATGAATTAACAGAATCACATTGCAATACTAATGACCAAGCTCATCTTGGTACTTAAAACCTTTTAACTGGTAGAGACCACTGTTCTAGTAGGACTGTCAGTGTATATAAATATTGGTAAAGGAGAAATTGCTGAGATTCAAAACACATCCACTATAGTGGAGCAGACCACATGATTCTATCAAGGATAATGATGTACTGCATCTTAAGAATGATGAAACCCCTGGGTCATTAGTCCTCCAAGGAAATGGGCACACAAATTTCTGAGAAGCTGACCCAGATGGAGAGGCAACAAAATAGTATGTTTCAGGATTTCGACTACCACACAGATTAGTTTGGCTGCACTATGCATGTTTAAAAGAAAGACAACAGCATAAGAATATCCAAAGTGTCTTGCATTTTCATTTTAAAGCTGTCCATACAAAATATTGTGTAACAGATTCTGCTCTGTTTATTTAGCAGAAGAATTCCTAAAGTTTATAGCAATGGTTTAGATGCTATATTGACAGTGGGCTAGTAATATGGAGACAAGATAATGTTCTGTGGACTTGGGTTCAAATCCCACTATAGCAGATCGTGGAATTTGAATTCGATAAAAATCTGAAATTAAAAGTGGCTGCGAAACCAATATTGATTGATGTAGAAGCCCACATACTTTAGGGAAGGAGGCTTTCATCTTCTGTGGCATATACATTGTCTCCTAACTGCCCTCCTGAAATAGTCAAGCAAGTCATTCTGTTGTATCAACTATTAGAAAGTCTAAATAAAGAAATGAAACTGGACAGACCATCTGGTATTAACTAAGGCACCGGAAACAACAATAGCACAAGAGCCTTGTTGACATTGCAAAGCTCTCCTTCATAATATTTGAGACCTAGTGCCAAGAGTGGGAGAGTTGTCCCGCAGACTAGTCAAGCAACAGCTTGAAATTATACCTTACCCATGTCCCAGCCAACACTACCTCCTTTCCTGGATATGTCCTGGCCCAGTGGCAGTACAGACCCAATAGAGACAACAGCCCAGTGTCATACTGTTGGGACTGAACATCTGAATCTGGACCTTTATAAAGTCTCATGCGTTCAAGGTTAAACCTGGGAATGGAAACCTCTTGCTGAATAACATGGCATATTCCCCTCCACTGAATCGGTACTCCTCCATGTTGAAGAGCTCTTGGAGGAAGCATTGAGAGGGCTAAAGATGCAAAATGTACTCTTGGTGGGGTCTTAAAAATCTATTACGAAGAGTGACTCAGTAGGACCACTACAATAGGATCCGAAAGGATATAGCTACTGAACTGGATTTACCATCAAGCCAGGGCATCTGCCCTGATTCTATGAAGAGTGCAGGTGGGCTTACCAGGATCAACACAAGGCCATTGTAAAAATGAAACTTGGTGAAGGCACAAAACAGGATGACTTGCGAACCAAACAGTGTAAGCAGCAAGTGGTAGACGCAGCTAAGAGATTCTACAACTACTGTAGTCCTGCCACATCCAGTCATGAATGGTGATGGATAATTAAACAACTCACTGGAGGAGGTTTCATAAATATACCCATCTTCAGTAATGGGGGAGCCAGCACATCAGTGAAAATAAAAGGCTGAAGCATTCGTTACTAACCTCAGTCAGACGTAAGAGTAGATGGTCCCACTCAGCCTCCGCTAGCCATCCCTAGCACCATAGATGCCAGTATTCAGCCCATTTGATTCACTTCACATGACATCAAGACACAAATAGAGGGACTGAATACTGTGAAGGCTATGACCTTCCAGCAGTAGTGTGAAAGACTGGTGCTCCAGAACTTGCCACAACCCCAGCCAAGCTTTTCCAGTATATCTACAAAACTAGCATTAACCCAACAATGTGGAAAATTGCCCCAGGTATGTCCTGTAAACAAAAAGCAGGCCAAGTCCAACCTAATCAATTGCCACCCCATCAATCAACTCTTTATCATCAGTAAAGTAATGGAGATGCATTCAACAATACTATCAAGCAGCACCTGTTCAGCAATAACCTGCTTAGTGTTGCCTAGTTTGGGTTCCACTAGGGTCACTCAGCTCTTGACGGCAGGATTATTGAAGGATTATTGAAAATGCCTCTGGTTGTACTTGCTTTGCTGATAATATTGTGGTTATGGATAAGACGCAGGAATAGTATGACCACAACCTTCACCTACTGATGATAGCAGTGTGACAACATGGATTGGTCTTTAACACTACAATGTGCCAGGTCAATATCAGATTGATAAACTTCTGCACGTTCATCTTCACTGCCCTCAGAGTTCTTCCTACAATAGGAATCATTGAATTATAAAGTACAAAAGAGGCCCTTTGGCCCATCAAGTCTATACTGCCAAAATATACTACTACTGGCACTAGTCCCATAGCCTTGAATGTTCTGAATTTTTGTACTTTTGAAATGTTGTGAGGTTTCCCACCTCAACTACTCTCACAGCCAGTGCATTCCACATCCCCACCACCCTCTGGATTAAAAAGCAAATGTTCAAAACCCCTCTAATCCTCCTTCATTTCCCCTTAAAATTATGCCCCTTGTTACTGACCCTTCGAATAAGGAGAAAAGCCACTTCCTATCTAACCGGTCAATGACCCTCATAATCATATGCACCTCTGTAAGGTCCCCGCTCAACATTGCCTGCTCTAAAGAATGCAACCCAAGTTTATCCAGCCTCTCTATGTAGCTGAAATTCTCCATCCCAGGAAACACCCTGATGAAACTCTTTTGCAACCCCACCAACCTTCCTATACAGGGGCGATGAGAACTGCACACGGTACTCCAGGTGTGGCCTCACCAAAGTTCCATACAGCTCCAATATAATGTCCCTGCTCTTATAATTTATGCCATGACTGATAAAGGCAAGCATCCCGTGTGGTTTCTTGACTACCCTATTAACTTGCCCTGCCACCTTTGGATCTGTGGACAAGTACCCCAAGATCTCACTGTTCCTCTGAGCTTCCTAGTGTCTTGCAATTGAGTGAGTATTCTCTTGCCTTATTCTTTCTTCCAAAGTGCACTACCTCACACTTATCAGGGTTAAATTCCATCTGCCACTGATCTATACATCTGACCAATCTGTTTCGGGTCCTGTAACCCGTCCTCAGAATGAGACCGATCACTGGATCCAAAACATTAACTGTTCTCAGATGCTCCTAGACTTGTTAAGCTTTTCCAGCAACTTCTGCTTTTGTTTCTGATTTGCAGCATCCTCAGTTCTTGTGGTTTTTACCGGGATGATAATGTCTGACATGCTGAGCAGTTTACACAACCCACTCAAAGACCAAGTGTGAGCAGCAGTTTCTGGCTTGTAGCATTTGAAGTTGTGTGTAATTGGGTTTTAAATATGGCGCAAATGATGAGAATACAGAAGATCCTGGCAGTGGAGAGTACTTCTGCCAGTCCAGACATGTTCATTCACAAAGATGGTACTGAATATCATGATTGCTAAAGAAGAGTTGAGCGTAAATTACATGAGAAAATGAGCTTTTAGCCAGACCATACCAGGTGCCATGAATTCCACTTGTCAAAACTCTCTACCAGAATTGAGAAGATTCAGCTCTGTAACCTAGCTAAGCATGCCATGAGTTTTTGTTAGTGCCTGAGATCAGTGTCTAATGATTTTATAACAGTGACTAAGATCAGTTGGTTGTGATCTTTACATCAGTGACTGATATCGGTCTGTCGTGATTTTTATATCACTGATCCCAGTCACTGATATAAATACATGACACACCTATATCAGTCAGTGTGTTATGGTTTTATATCATGGTGATTAAGATCAGTGTTGTGATTTCATATCAGTGACTGATATCAATGTGCCGTGATTTTTTATCAGTGATTGAGACCATGGCATTTTGAACTTGCTTCTGTGATTGAACTGAGTATGCTTTTCTCTTTTCTTTCTATCAGTGATGTCATTATTTATCAGTAGACTAAAACTTATTATCTCTTATATTGTATGGCAAAGATCATTTACAGCTTGAATGATCACCTAAGAGGTTGAAAGCTTTCCTGATTTTTATAGAATTTAGTTGATGTGCACAATAAAACAAGTTTAGATTGCAGTTTCAGACTGTAAGGAGTAAAATATTAGCCCTTGGGTTACAGAAAAGACTTCAAGTGTGAAATAATGCTCTTTGCATTCTGCCCTGGGCAGTATGATATACAGCTTGCTACTTATGTACATTTTAATGTAAAATACCTGCAACCTTTTCAATATAAAGTATTTTAAAGACACAAATACAATCAAATAAGATGAGTAAATAAAGTATGTCTCCCCTTTGCTTTGAGTAATTTTAGACAAAATCTGAAAATGCTTAAAGCCAAATTGTTTGCTGAGTTTAACAATCCCTTCAATATTGTCTGAGTTTTTTATTGTTTGTTATTTCTGTTCCTATTTTAAAACATTGTGTATATTTGCTATTAAAATTAATATCTGTTATTTTTAGGACTGCTGGCATCAGACGTGAATATTTTTACCTAAATATTGCTAAATATGAAGTCATTCTCTTTTGTTAAGACTAGTAGTGTTGATCTCATAGATTAAAGCCTTTGTAGTTGTATTGGTCATTACTCAGATTAAAGCACCTTTAAACAATACAGATCTAATTTTTTTTATTTTAGTTCTTTTACAATTACAATATTCAAGCTATTGTACAATGTATTTTCTTTCCTAAATACTGAAATAGTTTCTTTTAATGGCACAAAATGCCATTTTATACCATTGAGAACATACCTGTATTTCTTTCTCAAATGTGTGTTTGATTCAAATGCTAAAAGTTCCCATTTGTTGCTAAATGAATTGAACACAATAATTTTGATTTTTTTGAATCAAATTGTTTGATCTGTTGCAGATCCTTATGATCTTTAGAATATGGATGTCAATGTCTGAAATCTACCATTATATGCTTTAGCAGCCAAGATCTTTGCCTCCAAAATGTAATCTCTTGAATAAATGCTGCCAAAAACTGGGTGTACCATTGCCTCCACAAATTACTGGTGAGTTTATTCTGTACACCGCCAGCACTCTTCAGTACAGGATACGATTGTTCTTGTCATATTCATGAAATTCAATACAAACATAATTATGTGGTGTTGCGCGTATGCATGGATTCTGCACACAGTATATTCAGGGTGTCCAAAGCACAGATGAAATCCATTGAGCCCATTGAAACTGTCCCAGTATTTTGAAAGAGCTATCCAATTACAAATGCTTGAAAAATGTTACTTCTTTTTTCAAAAAAGTCAAAATTATTGTTTTCAATTCATTTAACCAGAGAGAAAACATGTTTTCTAAAACGTGTCGGCATCACTAGCATTAAATTAAGCTGACTGCTTCTATTGGGATTTTAACTTGAAAGCAAACCATCAAATATTTTGAGGGAAAAAGCAACTTTGCTTCACCCTGTCTTCCTGGCATGTGATGGTGTCCCGCTGGGAGTGTTGAGAACAATAATGGTTGTTGCAGTTACAGAAGATACAAGTCAAAACAGCAATTCCTGGCAGCAATAGTAATCATAGAATTCTGTCCTTAACTGTTAAATGATTGGCAGAGCTATGGAAGTCATTTAGCTGTCATAGATTTTTCAAAACATGTTTTAATTTTCCTGTCTGTAGCACTGAAAATCCCACAATTTGTTATAATTACAAACAGAACAATACTGCTAAACCTAGCTTCCCCACTTCACTTGTGCATATAAGGACAGATAGCAACACACTAACCGTGTTTCGTTCTTTGGATTTGTCTAAATTTGTATGCCAGAAATCAGTATTAACAATCTGCACGTATGACTTTTTTTTGGAAACTATGCGTAAGTATTAAACTGAATGCAACTGAATTCAGCCAAGTAATTGGTGATGAATTTCTACAAACTTGACTTTTAGACTTAAGGGATACAATAAATGAATGGTCAGAAAAGGGGCTCCTGTTTTTTCATTTACTGCAAAGTGTAAAACCCACGATTTATGGAAAAACATAGCCTAACTTTGTGACAGCTATGTTAACTACTGTTAAATCCTGTCCACCTGTCACCAGTAGATTTTCAGACTAATGCATGAGACAAAAGAAAAGAGAACAGAGGAAATCTGGGGGATTTTATTGTATCTCAGTGTTTGCTAATAATTAATGTGGAAATTGAGAAGGGTTTGCAATTAGTGATACCTGCTTATGCTTCATCTGTATAATAATAAATTTGGTTACTAATAAGTTGGAGAAGAAATAACTGAGTACAAGTCACAAATAGTTAAGAGTTTTAAAAACATTGAATTGTGGGTCTTGAGATGTTAACGTTATGACCTTAGTGACAATTTCTTTGCTGTTGTGTTAAATAACTGGTTGCTGTAAAGCTGGGACATGCACTGATTATATTTGTTGAGACTTAACAAAATGTACTCAATATATTATGTGTTGACTAACCTTACAAAACTTTAACCGAGTTATTTGGCAGCTACACTTAAGGGACTGAAGGAATAGTATAAGATTGCTTAATCAATCTTGCTTTACTGGGCCTGACCTTGTGGGACTTGCTGCATTGCAATAATCAGTGATTGATCATTTCTCATTTGCCAGCAAATATTTTTTACCTTTGACCTACAAAAACACTCATTTTCCATTTGCCCAGCTAGGAACATTTTGGTGGCCATTTGCAACGAATAAAAACAACCTAATTGCAAGCATTGTAAACTTCATGGAAGTATCTTCCAGAGTGTAGGAATTCAAAAAGCTCAAATGGGAAGCAGATTATGGCCACTACAATGACAAATTATTTTTTGGTTAGGAAAATAAAGAGCAGAGTAGGGATGTGATTGTTTCTATTATTGATGTCAGGAGACTTGGTAAGTGTGGCCATGCAGGATGATATGAAATATTGCACTGGAGCTTAAGCTAGAAGATCCAGGTTTGAAAGCGTATTGCTGCTTGTGCACAGCAGGCAATAATGATCCATTATCCTGGAGGCGGAGGAGCTTGCAGCAACACATAAATAAGAAGCAATTGGACCATCTGCTTTGATTTCAGAAACATCCCTAGAGAACGTGAGCAGGAGCTGACACCACGCTCCATCTGCCCTTACATTATCAATTACAGTTAAATTATGCTGCGTGCTATCAGGCTGGCAGAAATGGATCGAGCATGATGGCACTAAAAAAGAGGGAGAGAATGTGCACATGCTGCATGCCAGCTGTTTATTTACAAGACCTTGACATTCTTCTCACTTTGTCTGGTGCTTTTTGAAAGGACACACTTCCTGGAGACATTTCCTATTTTAGTGCGAACTTGAGAAGAAATGATATATAGCAACCAAAAAGATCAAATGTACCAAAAACTTGCACACATTTAATCAGTATGTTACACCTTCATTAATTTTCGGTTTACAACTCATGATTTCCTCACATGTTTAAAGTCTGGTATTGGGTGCTTTCCTTTTTTTGCCAGTTTACTGCTCTTCACTATGTAATGATTCATAGAGAGACATATAGATAAATTATAGAATGCCTGTAGATATTGCCAATATATGGACTTTGATAAATGGCATTTGGAGCATGACAAATGCAGTTCAAAATTTGCCAAATTTAATCATTGGCAAAGGTAATGCTTTCATACAAATAGGAAACCAACCATTGAGGTCCTCAAATTTCCCCATTCTTCTCCGTACCCTCAGAATTTATGAATGCTGGATTAATGAAATTAGTCAATATGAGATATATGTAGTATATGATGTAAATTATCTGTCATTAATACATCTTTTGCCACTGTACAGTATCTTACTGATTTACAGAACAGTCCATTTTTGGGATTAATTATATCCAGGTTCCCAGACAAAATAAAATGGGATAAGTGGCCAATGGCCTTGTTTCAGAAAGCAAATGGAACAAGAGTTGACTAGTGCCAAACAATCTTGTGCCTGTAACTGAGTCACTTTTAGTGCAGAGAATTTTATGGTGAATTTTCTGACGGCTTCATCTCATCTTGAAGTGACATTTCTAATTCTAAATTCTGATTCAAGGTTGATCAACATACACAATGTATTCACATGGATAGAAAGATGTTGGATGTTTTTTATGGTGTCAACGCATTAGACTAATGCGCTTCAATAGTGAGGGAACTGTTGCTTCAGTGGAAAAATATCATTTGTTTTTCTGGAATTGTATCATTTCTGACATTCTGTAGTACTTTGGATCAGTATTACTGCTATATAGTTGAATAGTATGTATTATAGGATTGCAATTCCTACATGTCTAAATTGTACTTTCGTATATAGAAAAACATATAGGAGTACAAGTAGCCATTCACCCCCTTAAGTTTGCTCCATGATTCAATAAGGTCATGGCTAACCCATTTGTGTTGAATTCCACATTCTCATTTACTTCTGAAAACCTGTAAATCCCTTGACTAACAGGAATCTATCTACCATTGTTGTAAAAGATATTCAATGACCCCTATTTCCAATGCCTTCTGTGGCACAGTTCTGAAAGGAAAAAAAAACTTTTCATCTCAGCCCAAAAGGAGACAACCCCTAGTTTTAAAACAGCACCCCCTAGGTTTGTGTACAACACAAAAGGAAATATCATTTGTCAAGACCATTCACTAGTCACTCTTCTAGACCTCAGTGGAAATAAGCCCAATCTATCTTCGTAAGACAATCCACTCATTCCAAGTATCAATCTAGTTAATGTGTCTTCTTTCTAAAGGAGGAGCTAAAAGTCATCAGAAATCAAGAGAGAGGAAAAGAAACAAAGTTGACGTAAATGATTGCAGCAGATTTAAAGGGTCTAGCACTAAGCAGAGATTTTCCAGTTGTGCTGCTGAAGTAGGGCAGAGCACAAACTAGGAGGCTTGGAAGTTCAGCACAACAGTGAAAGCCTCTGTAGCTGTAAGTTGATTGATGGAGGCCATGGAGAAGATGGAGGCAGAATTATTTTCTCATCCAAACATCTACTTTCTGCTAGCCTGAAGAATTATTCTTGCAATTGGCAACAGCTTCTCTTCTGTAGCCGCCCTCCAATTCTTCATTTCTATATCTGAGTTTCTTCTTTCAGAATAAAATTGTGCAACATGAGGCACATTGCCATGCTCCTTGGCATATAATTCAGGGTGTACTATATGTTATCCCCAGATCTGGATCTGTCCGAGCACTTGAAGCACTGTTCCATGAGGGTTGGCTGAATGAAGCAAGAAGGTTGTTATATTTTATCTTCAGCTGGTAACCTTATACTGTAAACGAACTGTAAATTAAGCTTGCAATTAATAGGTATGATTGCCAAGGAGTCAGCATACATTTACAAATCAAGTATTAATGGATTCAGGGCCTGACTTAAAATGAAGGCTTTGTGACAGTTCTATGGAAACATCTATAATCCTGTTAGAATTTAGTTGACCATTCTAAGAATGGAATATTTGGGTATGCCTGTGGCTAATGACACATTGTGCAATAAAGTACAGAATACACTTGCAAAAAAAACTTGCATTTAGATAGTGACTTTCAAACCCACAGGCTTGCCCTGATTGTTTTATATCTGAGTGCTTTTGAAGTGTAGCCATTGTTGTAAAGGAAGAAATATGACAGCCAATTTGTATGCAGCAAACTCCCATAAACAGCAATGTGATGATGATCATGGAATCTGTTTAGTGGATGTTGATTAATAAATAAATATTGTGCAGACGCAGAATAGTTTCCGTGCTCTTTTTCAAAATAATATCAAAGGATCTTTTATGCTTATCTGACAAGTATTTCATCTCACACCTTCAACGGTGCTGAGCACCCTGTACTGAAGTGTCACCCTGGATTTTTGGGCTCTGATCTCTGGAGTCAACTTGAAGCCACAACATTCCAATTCAGTATTGAGATGCTGCAAATTGAGCCACAGCTCAATTCACTAATTATTTTGAATCTCCTAGACCTTTAGAAATTCTTCTACTGACTGGCCTCGACCTTTATTCCCAGGTCAGGTGCATAGTAGTAGGAAAATTTCTGATGGAGCAGCCTAACAATAATTATTTAATCAATTAATTAATAAAAAAATACATACATACATAGAATATATTTCATGAAATCTCCACACACTGAGTTCTAGGCACCAGGGACTCCAAAATCTGCTATAAATGGAGGCAAATGATCATTTTTCTGGCCAGCTGATTCTGCAAACCACATGTGCACGAACTTCAGCCTGCTCTCAATACCACCCTCAAAAAATGAGGAAAACTGGGTTTTGGCAAGGGGTTTAGGATTTTGGACAATTTCTGGCATTCATGTCATGCCAACAAAGGCCTCCATCTTGGTGAAAATCTGGGCCTCAATATCGACAAGCGTCTTATGTCAGTTATCCATAGAGAAGAAGATTAAGTTATTTTCTTTTGAGTTAATAAAGCACTTGTCAATTTATACATTATATATATCTCTATATATTTCTATGTAAATATTTAGGTTGGCCAATGGTGTGAGTGGTGCAATGAAATAGTCCAGAGGCATAAAAGTTAATAGTTACTGTAAACTTTACATCCATTGCAGTAACTGTGGATGAGTTTAGCTCCAAGTTATTTTGCATCACACAACATTAATTTGACCACAGAATCATTTGGCATAACAGTTGACATAGATCCAGTCATTTGAAATATCAAGACATGCATATCTTATACAAGTAGTTGACACAAATTACCAATGGCGTAGGCAGCCTTCTTAATATTACATGACCAACCTCCAAAATTAAACAACAATAAGATAAATCTGCATGAGGAAAGCCTTCAATTCAATAATCATACAAATGAGTAAAAAGCATTAACAAGATTAGCAATTCAAGTTTCAATGTAATATTTTGGTCGTTTAGCCCCATGAGCCTGCTCCACCCTTCAATAAGATCACGGTTAATTTGTTTGTAACATCAAATCAGCACAACCCCTCGCATAACAAGAATCTGTCTAGGGGAAAAGATAACAAAAGCTACATCCATGGTAATGTTCATGCCTGGTCATAATGGTCATTAGAGAGGGAGCAAAATAAAGACCATCAGTGATCTCAATGCCTTTAGAGAGAGGTGGGCATCATGGGGACTACCGTGCTTTATTTCTGCCTCCAACTCCATTTTGATGGAGCCACTTCCTGATTTTCCTACTCTGTGTTCATCTTTGATTGTTTGCATTGGTGGGCTTTGCTTCTATATATCCAATTGGCTACACGGGTGACTTTACTGGTGGTGACAAAAAAAAAGTCACCGTGATTTGGTTTTGGGAAAGTCATTTGATTGTGTGTGATATTACTTCTGGATATATAAATATAAAACTGGACAATTGAGTTGTGGATCAATTTGCAGCATGTCAATACTGAATTGGAAGATTGTGGATTCAAATTTACTCCAGAGATCACAGCCCAAAAATTCAGGGTGACACTTCATTACAGGGTGCTCAGCACCATTGAAGGTGTGAGATGAAATAAAAGACAACTATCATAGGGGTCTTGTGGTGAAGTGGTAGTGACCCTACTTCTGGGCCAGGAGGCCTGGATTCAAGTCCCACCTCCTCCAGAGGTATGCGATAGCATCTCTGAACAGATAGAAAATAAGGAACAAGAATCTAATCAATCTTTTACTGGTGATGGTTAATTGATGATAAAAAAAATACCATTGGTGATTTGGCAATAGGGAGAAAAAATTTTCAGTTGTGTATAAGAGCACTTCTGGATATGTACTTAAAAAAAACCCAAAAATCTACCTACCACTGTCTTTAAAATATTTAAGGACTCTGTTTCCACCACCTTTTCAGGGAGAGAGTTACAAAGCCATACAATCCTCTGAGAGAAAAGTAAATTGTAACTTTACTGGGGCCGTAGTATTGTAGTAGGCAAGTTTTACTGGCAGAACGTGCCTGAGAGAATTGCAGGTTCATTGGTGGTCATCTTTCCACACAAGGCAATCTCCTTCTTGGGAAAATCTCTTAGCAGTGATCATTTATTTGCAAAGTTGGGTATATATAGTCAGAGGAAGTTTAAAAATCTAAGGCAACATTACACATATGGGGTTGAGATTTGTTTAATTTTCTCCATTTTACATGGATCGTGACAGATTCCATGGATGGACCCCAAAAACGTATCTCTGCTTGATGTTAATCTGGCACTTTGTGCTGTTAAATTCCAATCCATATTGTTGTGTTGCTGCCATCAGTAAGTGTAGGTTGTGGCCATGCACTGCTAACTGGCTTACCTAACTGCATTATAATCTGCTACATAAACACAGTCAGGTACATTTTAAATAATCCTAGCCATGTGCTGCTGGAGTAGAACTTTGTTACTGATAGCCCAAATGGTAACTGTTGGAAACAGGACCATCCAAATAGTGTTCCACATGTCATGAGTTTGTGGGATTTTTGTACTAAATGGTCAGAGTAGTAGCCAATGCTTTGCATCTGGTTTGGAAAAGAATCTGGCTTCAAGGTTAGGATTTAAGTCTTCTAATGTTGGTATTTTTATGTGGATGTCTTGGATTTGGCATGTTGTTATGGTGAGATCTTCCTTTAAGGCACATATAATGGAGCTGTACCAATCTGTGCAGTAGTCAACCTTCTGATTGATACCATTTATCTCTTTATCATTCAGTTCTGTTCATAGTTTCTCTGTTATGTATACACTGCACTACCTTGGAGGATTGATAGCCTTCAGATGAATCATTGCATCACCTTTAAACTTACTGGATCACCTCAAACTGGTCTGTTGACATCTGCTTGAGATCATTTATAAGGTTCGATTGTGTAATGCCTGGTTTTATTCCACTGCAGTGGAATGAAACCCATATATTGTGACTCGACCGAGATCAGGGACATACTGGTCATCCTACTGGACCACTAGTACCTAGTACGTAGGAGATTTTGGGAAACTAAGCTAAGCTTGTATATTGATGCTATAGTGGATTGTGCTAATTAACAGTATAGGTTATCTGTTAAGCATTTTGAGATAGTACCTTGTAGGTTGTACCACAGATTGCCACTGGCTGAGGTAAACATTTTTTAGGATGCATGGTGATAATATTTTGGAACTAGATACTTTGATTTTAGCTTTAAGGGTATGCTACTCTTTCTTTTCAAGGGTCAATGGTTATAAGAGATTCTGATCACCTTATACAGTTGACACAGCATGTGAGGCTACCAATATGGAAAGCTTGATCATTTTCCAAAATTTGCCTTTTGTTCATCTGATTGATTACTGCATCGATATGTTTGCATTTGTGTGACTTCTTAAGATTTTCCATGCCACCAAATGTGTTGGAGTTGTACCATCTTGCTGGTGACTTGTGGTTGTTCTGGGATCTGGCTTGTCCTTTGTGACCATCTGCATCAATGACAGATCATTTCAATTTCTATAACTTATCTTGCTCTCAGGCAAATGTTTCTGTCCTGGGCCTGCTGTAATGTTCCAATGAAGTACAATGCAAGCTTGAGGAATAACAGACCATTTTCTGCTTAGATGCTTTATAACCTTGTGACGTCAATATTGAATCCCATAACTTCAGAAACTGATCGCATTTCTGTGTTCCCCATTTTTCATGTGTTATCTCTCACATGCACACGCCACACACGCACACACACACACACACACACACACAGTATTTAATTTGTTCTCAGTAAAGGATCTGTTATGTCCCTTTCACACATTCATTTCCACCCATTTTGCATCTCATTTTTCTCTTTTACCACCACTAATAATCTCTTTGTCTTTTGCTTTGGGTGTTTACACCATCTGCCTCTCTTAAAAGTGTAAAAAAAATCAATTTTCCAACCTTTTTCAGTTCTGAAGAGTCATACTAGTTTCAAAACATTAACCCTGTTTCTCTCTCCACTGATGCTGTCAGACCTGTTGAGTTTCTCCAGCAATCTATGTGTTTGTTTCAGATTTCTAGTATCTGCCGTATGTTGCTTTTATGACAGATCTTGTTAGTTTAGCACACTTTGCAGCCAGAACTATTGCTACAGTTGGCACCTAAAATATGTTATTGATGTTCAGCACCAATCCCTCATTAACTCACTTTTGAAAGCCTCCCACTTACCAGGCATCCCTTTACCTGCAAATAGCCTCCCCCAAGCAACTTTTGAAAGCTCTTGGCTAAGACCATCAAAATTGGCCCTGCTGCAATTTAGAGCTTTAACTTGTGGACCAAACCTATCCTTTTCTATAGCTATTTTAAAGCTAATAGAATTATGGTGTCTAGTCCCAAAGTGCTCCCCTGCTAATATTTCCATCACTTGCCCTGTATTATTTTCTAAGGGAAGGTCAAGTTTTACCCTTTCTCTCATAGGGCTATCTACATACTGCATGAGAAATTCTTCCTGAACGCACTTAACAAATCTCTCTCCATCTAAACCCTGAACACTACATTGTGGCTTGGTTTGTTTTGTTTTCATCATAAAAGTGCGATATAAATACAAGTTGCGGATGTTCTTATTGTGAGCAGTTTTCTGACTGAAGGAGGTCTCACTCTGTTTCTATTCATCCCCTGGACTGAAGAATTTCATTTGGTCATATTGCATTTAAACTGTACCTGAGATTTTGTTTTTCTATCCCCTTAAAGTTTCAGCTTTTTGATGCTACAACTGTGGCTGTCTTGGTGATGGTGGGCAAAAGTTTGACAATGGGACCCCTAATTTTTCATACAATTCACAATGAACCAATTTGGCAAGACATGATATTGAGGGAGGATGTAGGCTCTGCACCAGTGATGAGGAAGCCTGACTTAAATCTGGAATTTATGGAAGTCTGAAGAATCAATGCCATTTTAAATAGCCTCCTGAAAATGGTCCATGGCTGCTTTGGTGTATCTCTTAAAGCAAGTGCTCTTTTGCCATTTGGAGAGATTTGAAGTTTTGTCTTTTGGCAGTGAAAATGTCTCTGTTTGTACATTAAACATTCTGCATAGGTTTTATTCCCCTATTCATTGTTGCCTTTTTGCTGGAAGCCTATGTTTGGCAGACCATCCTTTTTTGCAATCTGTGGCATGACTGTTGCAGTGCAAGCTCCAGCCAACAACTTGGGAGGATGAGAATCACTTTGAGTTTCCATGATTTTACATGAATTAGATTAGGAAGGCCAGTTCTAGTGTAATTATATCTTTTGGGGTGTATTCCATACCTGTGTTGACAGACCAGGTCATTTCTGTCTCGGTATATTGTAGGACAGAGTTCTGGTGTAATTATATCTTTTGGAGTGTGTTCTATACCTGTGTTGAAAGACCAGGTCATTTCTGTCTTAGTGTATTATAGGACAGCTGTCTTCATAATCTCTGCCACATAAAGCAGCCTGTTATTCAGTTTTGTATCAAGCATGTGTCTGACACCATGGCTGGAATATTCTCCTTCCTGAAGTTGTATGACCAATGGTGAGAGAGTTGAGAAAATAAGGTGAAAGCAAAAAACAAAAAAAAGTCTTAATAACAATAAAATGTTTCCCAATATTTTTATCCCCTTGAGCATTAAATGGTGATTTCTGAATATCTCTACTATGTGGTGACTCCCTTATTTCCTTGCATTTGCATCTCAATATCAGTCCAACTTACCTCATTTCTACATCAATTCCAAGTTTGCTGTTTTTTTCCTGAGAAGCTAGATGGTACAGATTTCCAATTTGTAAATCAGAACAGGTACCTGTTGGCTGGTCGCTACCTGGTAACTCCCTGATTGCCTGTTCTGGCCATCATTGAACTGTGTCTTCACCACATTGTCCCTGCATGCTTCATGGTCACCATCATCTTCATCCTCATCTGTGTCTGCAAACCATCAGCCTCACTATATCTTCATGCCTGCTCTTGGTCCAATTCACAAGCTGCTTCAGTGCTTCAGGATTTTGGAACTCAAGTCCAACCAAAATATGCGTGCTTCTGCCAGATCACTTTGCACACAGGGATGCTCATACATGCCATACATCTAAAAGTATGCACCTTAGAACTCAACAGGAGTTTTTGGTCTAGTTCACCTTGCTGCATCCTTGAAGGCTGTCAGCCTCTGTGGCTTGCATTGTTTGTTTTACAGCAGAGGGACAGACAAGAAACTGTTCACTGTGGGAAACATTGACACAGCATGGTGCTATGCATCCACATGTCAAACCCCATGAGCTGTCAAAGTGACACTTACAGCATATGCCAGCAGTATATATGGCAAACACACTGCATGTGCTTCAAACAAATGTCTATATCTGAAATAAAAGGGGAGAACATCTTTGTGCGTTCAATGGAGACTATGGGGTGACATGGTGGCTCAGTTGTTAGCGCTGCTGCCTCACAGTGCCAGAGACCCGGGTTCGATTCTATCCTCGGGCGACTGCCTATGTGGAATTTGCACATTCTCCCCATGTCTGCATGGGTTTCCTCCGGGTGCTCCAGTTACCTCCCACAATCCAAAGAAGTGCAGTTTAGGTGGATGGCCATGCTAAATTGCCCATGGTGTCCAGGGATGTGTAAGTGAGGTGGATTAACCTTGTGAAACGCAGGGTTTCAGGGATAGGAGGGGGTTATGGCTGAATGAGATCTTCTTCAGAGGGTTGGAATTGACTCGATGGGTCGAATGGCCTGTTTCCACACTGTAAGAATTCTATGGTCAGTCAGGTGGTGCTGCTACAGTCAGTAAAGGAGCTCATCTGATTCCAGTCAAGGGTTTTGGCCATGGTCAAACAGACTATTGGTCCTACCAGACCGGATGTTTTCCTGCTGTCCCAAATCATTTCTGCAAGTCAAGTGCAATTAATCCAGCATTTGCAGGCATGGCAGTCAGGGTGCTGTTGAGACACAGTCTATGGGCTGGGCCAATATTTCCTGTATCACAAACTGAGGGATTGAGTATGATGAAAATAGATGGAAGACCAGTTAATGATGATGTAGGAGTCGAAGAGGTGGTGATGCAGTGAGTGAGAGGGAAGCATGAAGGACAGGAAGGGTTAGTAGTCTGGGAGAATGAGAGCTGTTTAGTGGGTGTGATGTATGCAAGAGTGAAAGGTGTGGTCTGTGATCCTTATTGAGAAGTGACAGAGTTATAGTGAGTGGCAATCCTGTGAATGTCACCGAAATAGCCGAGAGAAGACGGTAGCACTTACCCGTGTAGTGCACAGAAGATCATTGACCTTTTTCCATACTACAGTGCATGTCTTTTTGCCCATTACACAGCACGGACCCAAGCTGTTATCTTGGGCCCTGCTGGTCATGTCTGGTCGTCTCCTACTGCAGTCAGCAGGAGAGAGACTATTACCCTGCTCTCTACCCCCACCTCCCCAGTCTATCAGCAGGTCCAAATGCCTGGCCCCAAAGAGGAGAGCAAACTTGCCTTTCTGTATCATCGCTCCAGTGATAATAGTAGAAAAGCACAATGTGAAGGGCAGTTTTGGTTTGCAACACCTGAAGTGCAGTTGAACGCTTTAAATGTGGTGCCAGTGGAGAGAATGCCAGCAAGAAAGATGTTGAAGAACCCCAGTTGAACAATTAATGATATGAAGAATGGAAGATTGTGAGAGAAAAGCTCCAATAAACCATGGCAAACAGGGCACCATGAATTTCACTGGACAAAACACTTTAATGGGAGATAAGAAAATTTGGCATAATGTTTATCAAGGAAAAACATTTATCACTTTTTTCACTTGTAAAAAGACACCAATTAGAAAGACACAGAATGTTTTGCACTTGACATGCTTTCCAATAGTCTAGGACATTTTGGATGGAAACCATATGGCCATTATTCCTCCACGTACATACTCTATAACTGGCATTCCTCCTCTACATTGGAAAATAAAGAAACACATGTTAAAACATTGGAAGGGAAAACAAATATTTGAATATTAGTGGCTCGATTTTAATGGTTTCAGGGGCATGGTCACCACACAAAAATAATAAATTTGAACTTTAATTAGAACACATTCTGATTAATTTTACTTCTGTATTTCCTAATTGTTTTTTTAAAAGGAGGAACAAATTAAAGTTAGAATTTAGTGATGCAGCTGTTCTACCCTAATTATCTAAAGTTTACAGTTCAATCTTCTTGTTAGAAAATCGAAAAGTTCAACATTCTTTTTCCAAAATCCAAACTTTCGCCTTCTCAATTCATAAAGGTACCCTTACCCCTCTGGATGCAGTTCACACAGACATTTCATGCTATTCTACTTCATACCTTTCACAGAGATACGCAGGATTTCTACAATCCTGTCCCAGAACAACTTATATGGTGGCCTTGAAGAATACACCCATGGCTGCCAGTTCCCGTACTCCACTTTGCTCAGTACAGCTCATATACCAAATGCTCTCTCCTCTTTCGTTTGAAGTTGGTGCTAGCAAAGTTCCCTCTTCCCACTTCAAATTATTCCTCCCACTATTTGATGTCTTCCATTCTCCCTACTCCGTTTCTATTCATTTCTCACTGATGACTTGTATTAACAGCGCAATATTAGTTTTTACATGGAAACTATCAATAACCTGCTGAATCTTGTCACTACTGGTCATGCACTCTCAGCAGCCCTGTAGTTGGAGTCTGAACCCAGATGTTCACAATGTTGTCATTCTATTTTAGTCTGAAATAAGTTCTTGATCCATAAGATCATCATGATTACTTATTGCCACCTTTGTAACACAGTTTTGGCTCCAGTCCTGCCTCTGCTCATTTGATGCTGAAATCCACAAACATGTTTCTGTTAGCTCCACATTTGAGCCTGTTTTTCTCAACAGCCTTCAGCCTCCACCTTCATTACGTTTCAATTCATCCCTGTTGCCCACATCTGTCTTTATCCATAAACCCTCTGAGAAATCTGCACTCCTCTAATTCTGACTTCTTGTGCATTCTCACTTTAAATTGGTCCATCATGAGGTGTCAAATTTCAGTTTCTGTAGGCCCTAAACTCTGGAATTCTCTTCCTATCCTACTTGACTACCTTGAAGCTACTCCTTATTATCTACCTATTTGACCAAGCTTTTAGTCACCGATAGTATCTTTATGTGATTCGGTCTCAAATCTCTTTCAGTGACACCGGGGTGGAACAACTTGGGCAGGTTTACTATATTAAAGGTGTTATATGCATACAAGTTGTTATTTCTCAGTCAATCATATTTCTACCCATGTCCAGCTGCGAATTCACCAATCTGGATCCTTCTCTATTTCTTAGCATACACCCAGTAAAAAGTGCAGGCATTACAGCTACTCTATATGGAGGGAACTCCTGCTCTCTTACAGATCATGCATAGAAACAATGATTCATTCTTATCTGGAATGTGATCTCATTAAGATAGACTGATGAGCCTGCAAAAATGCAAGCCTGGAGTATAGTTATTGTTAGATAAACCAAGTCTTCCAGGATTACTGTTAAGTGAAGTAACCTATATATGAAATTACAGTGCGCAATACCTCCTAGTAAGGAATGTATTATTAAGACAACAATCATTTTGTGCTGCTTTATTTATGTTTATCTATCGGCCATGATTAAATAAATTCCACACAATATTGCTGGTAGGATGGGTGGGTGAATGAAAGCGTGAGTGAGTGAGTGACTGGCTGAATCAGTAAGTGAGTGAGTGAGAGAGGGACTGGTTGGATTAGTGAGTAAGGGGCTGGTTGAGTGGGTGAATAGGATTCTCAGCCAGCTTTCTGCTCCTCTTTCCCTTCCTAAAAACCTGTCCAAAAAGCAGGCTCTGGGAAGTGAGGAATTCCCAGCTGAAAGACAACATGCTTCCAATTTCTACCTCCATATGAACTCTGCCAAGATCAGATTAGGAAGTGCCCCACCAGTTGTAAACCAATGTCAATTAATTAAACCCAACTCCTATGCCTGTCCCCACTCCCATGCCTGTCCACACTCCCACCCCATTCCCTGTGATCAAGAAATGGGACCAAGTCTGTTTTTTTCTCTATAACTCTGTTTCTAAAACAAAGAGGCAAAATAAGATTTTGTTATTTTGCAACTAGAGAATTTTTAAAAATTCTGATTTACGAAACTCCCCAAATATTAGTCTGAGGCTTTGGCTTACAAATCTTTTGGCAATACCACCATGAAACCATCATTGCTCTGTTCTGCTGCTGGCACTTTTTAATAGTCATTTTTATTAATTAATCATTTAAATATGTAACATATTACTTTGGATTTTTCTTACTCCCAGAAATTCAGGTTTACTGTTCTGGAAAATATTACCTTCGTTCACTGGCTCTCTAAGTAAAGAAACATACCCACATTCCCCACCCCAACCTTGACATACAATAAGAGAAGGTTGGGCAACGCTGTTATAAAGCATCCCTGGCTGTTTATTGTTCTGTACATAATTTGTGACTCATCAAACCTTTTGTGAGAGGATGGTGAAGATTTTAAGGATTTGTTTCATGGTCAATTTCACTTGTACATAAAGCATAGCTGTTAAATGTGTATACTCTTCATTCAGTAATGGTCAAGTTATTTATTGCTACAAATGGTATCAAATTATTTTAAATGCACTTCACGTATTGTAAATTTAATTTGAACCCATTAATTGTTAACTTGACAATAATTTATGTGATTTACAATAAAATGGCTTTATTAATTATGTAATGCATCTTAATCTGTATATTTGCACATCACAAATACTCATAAATTGTACATAATAGTGCAACCTCTAGAAAAAGATTACTTTGAAAGTAGTGTTCAGTAACGTACTGACTAAAGCATTAACCATGTGTTTCATACAAATAATCAACAATAGTTCCCATAATTTAGACATGATTCAATTTTTTAAAACGTGCAAAGCTTTGGATTATCTTAATGCACACTTGAAATATAGCTCATACTGGCTATAATTAGATTAACATATGTAATTAAGTCGAGACAATTAAGCTATTCATCAAGCTCTCCAAAAAGGCATTTGTTTTATGATATATTTTTGCTGTCACGATAAATCTGAGTCTGTGGTTTAAAATTTGCTATTTTTAAAATAATTGTCAGAACGTGCTTATTAAATAGCATACGAAATTCTTTCTAATTGATATTAATTTGATCATTCTTAAGTCCCGAGGTGATCATTGTCTTCATAATTGTGCTACTTGATGTTAGAATAAATCAAGGTCACATTTGAAGCAGACATTTATAAAGCAAATTGGCATTATTTATTTATACCTTTTGAATTTTTTTCAATTCTTTAGCTGAAACTACTTTGAGACAGTTCTAATATGTGTACAGTAATACACAATTGGGGATAGATTCTTAACTTATTTCAGAAGCAATAAAATTGTGACCATGTTTCTGAAGTCTTTTGCATCCGATTTGCAAAGCTGTTATGAATATAAGAATGGGCCTATGTAGTGAAGCACCAATATAGTGTCACGGTAGTGCCTGTTAAGCAGCAGGCAGAGGCTGCAAGATTATTTGCTGTACAACAGACCTTGCAGGAACCAACTTTGTAAGAGAAAAAGAACAGCAATACTTTGAAAAGAATGTACTGGAACTCAAATTTGAAGTGTATGGGATGAATCAGATTTGCATGTGTCATTCAGTTTTGGCTACGTAAAGAAATGTGGGTTTTTGCTACTGGATTTTACATTACAAGTCATTGTGTTTTGTTCTATGCATTTTTTTTGCTGTTGTCTAATTTACTTATTACTTCATTTAATTTGGTGACACTAAGTGGTGAAGTTGTACATTGCCTTAAGAGGGCTGAGCGTGAAGAAGAAGTTTCTGTGAGGGGCCAAAAATGCAATGACACCAGGGGCATTTTGTGTATAGCTACACAATTTCTGAAGAAGGATCTAGGCCCGAAACATCAGCTTTCCTGCTCCTCTGATGCTGCTTGGCCTGCTGTGTTCATCCAGCCCTACAACTTGTTATCTCAACCTTGCTCTCCTTGTTTTGCCAACAACCCTTTTCCCCATTTGGTGACTATCCAGAAAGAAAATTTGTAAATGACACGTACTGGACTGACTCCTCTTTTGTGCCTTAAAATGGAGGTTCAGTATAATGAGTATATTTATTCCCAAGTTTAATAGATCTTCTATCGGCCTTTCCCTTTGGTTTGTCCCAACAAGCCTTGGTGACTGTGTTGATGAAGAAGACAACTGCCCTGCATAAAAACTCACCAGTCCTGTTTATTTGAGTTGGTCTTCAGTTTTGAACTGGGCCATCTTCTGTATGTACACCTATCAAAGTGCAACATCTACTGTTCAATAAGAAAGGCAGCAGTAAAGCAGATATGTTTACACTGCAGTGTTGGCAGTGGTGGTGGAGTGGGAGAGGGGCAGAGGCATATACAAAGTGAACTTGATTTTGGGAGGCCATACAAAATTAGTGAAACCAATTTTCCAGCCTGTACACTTTACTCAATTAAAGTCTAGGGAAAAGGTAGTCAGGCACTATAAGAGGAGTTGGCAAGAGGTCCTAGTCTTAAACAAGCAGTAGTTGCCATTATGATAGTAGTCATGTACAAGTTATGTTAGTAAGTTAAGAATTCTAACTTAGAGTATGGGGCGAGCTCAGATAAGAAATCTGTCTTCCTTAAGATCCAGAGCTAGTCTGCTTTTTCCACTCAAGTTCTTACGATATCATCACATTGGTGGCACTTAATGTTTCAGACTGTACTAAACTTGTCAGAGCTCTTATCTTACAACAGCTTGCACATGTACTTTTGTAACATGAAATGGTTACATCTAACCGATTATTGCAATTCTAGCAGAGTCGACCTTTGGTCCAGTTGCCACGGAGTTCAGAGAAAATTAGAGGACAGGCCACACTGTAAGACAAATATAATTTACAGGAGTCATCAAGATCAAAATCTCATTGATATCCTTGCAGCCTTAAACCACCCCATAAGAAATAATTTTGTAACACAAACTTCTACTTGTCAATTGAAAATTTAAGATTTGGGTATAGGCCACGTGAATTTCTCCAATAATTATTCTAAAAGGTGAGGGAAAATGTGCGCAAAGTACACTTTCCAAAATCTGTCACTAGCGGAGTAAAATGTGAATAATTAGATAGTTATGTGGGAAGGGAAAGGCTTTAATGAGCTAACAGGGATGTTTGAATGCGGTTTTGCCAAAACAAATCACTATCAACAGCAGTACTGAATCGAAGTCTGCTAAATAGAGTTCATTTAGAGATCAGCTACTAATCTAATTAAGGAATAGAACAGACTCAAGGGGCTGAATGGTCTATCTCCCTACATTCATACAGGACTTTTCATCATGATATTCAATGCTAGCTGAAGTTACTGTGGTACATATTCCCGTAACTCATTGATGCTAATGAGAATGCAGATGCCAATGTTTGAGGCAAAGAATTGTGAAAGATATTGGGCACTTGTATTGAACAGTATGAAAATGTTTGGTGGGAATCCAACATCTGATTACAATTTGGAACTCAATTTTTTGGATCCCCAAATTTGAAGTTGAGATTTGGATTCCTTCATCAACTTTGTGGTGTGCCGGCAGCACAGATTGGTAGGCAGATGGTGGATTCTTCCTGAGCTGTTATACCTGCACTCAGAAATCATAAAGCTGTGACTACACTTCCTCTGTATCAACTGGTCATAAACATCATCCAAATTGGAAAAGTCCTGAATTTCACCTGCTCAGATTCAGCCAAATATAACTGGAGCCAGAGATAAATTTAATGCTCAATTCTAATGATAAGTAAGTTAAAAATTTTCAGTGAGACATCGAGATATATAGAACTATGAGCTGACATTTAAGTGATGTTGCTAAATCATATATGGTCTTCTTACTAATCAGCGTCTAGATTGGCATTTGGTAGAAATTATTTGATTCTTGAATTTAAAATAACAAATTCAATGCCTTATAGTGTGCAAAGTATACTTCTAATGGAGTAAATAGTTTATCAAGCTGGAATATACGCAACAAAGATTTTTTAAAAAAATCGACATCCTCCAAATCATGCCTGCTATTGAATAAACTAAATGCATGTTCTAGAGCTTAAAGGGACAACAAGGATTACAGAAGCTAATTAAATGAAAGACATACATTTTTGTACATTTGGGAAAATAGAATAGCATTTTGTGCATCAATGTTTATGTAGAATGAACAGATATAGCTGCAGGTTGTCAATGTATTAGAAGTTAAGATTCGGTTGCCTATCCAATCAGGATGCACTTTGATATAGTGTCTGCCTAAGTAAATACTAGTTAAAATAATTTGTGTCTGATGTGTCCTTCAAAGATGCCAGGCAGAAGCTAATGATTGGTTGAAATGTTAAATCATTAGACAAGTATCCAATGACTAATCAAAGATTGTTCACCTTAGATGGTAAGACGCAATAAGGAACAAATACCAAGCTGAAAATTCATTAATCCTGAGGAAGAAAATGACAGAAAAACAATCTCAGTTTGGCATTGAGAGGAGATTTCATGAAGTTATACCAGATAATAAGTGGAATGGAAAAATATCATCCAGAAACGTGCTTAAAATAATCTGTAAGAGAAGAACAGAGGGACACGAGTCTGAACTGTTAAAAGGAATTCAGAACTGATATCAGGAGCTTCAGCTTTGCACAAAAAGTGTTCAAGATACAGAAGAGTGGTCAAAATTCCAGAACCACTTCAGAAAAGATTGCAAGCTGTATTGGTGGAAGGTTGGGATCTTTCTGAATGGATCAACTATGATGGGCTGAAGGGCTTTCTATAGCCAGAAGTTTCTTGTAAAGTAGCAGGAAACAAGCAATTGATCAAATAGTTTGATAAAGTTGGTTTGCGCTGTTAACTTTTATTTTTCACTAATGAAATGCATGAAAAATTATACTATAGATGCAGTTTTCAAATTTAACAACATTAATTTTTTTAACTGTAGTAAAAATGAATAATATTGTGCTGTTTTTACGATTACATTTAAGAAGTTACTGTTTGGTAGGTTCTTGGGTTATCCATTTTAGATTTTTATTTCAGTTCTAAAGTGGTCTCCAGATTTAGCCTTCTGAGACTCTTGCTTTCTAGTGCATTGCAATTTTTCCACCGTCCTTTCTGTAAAATATAACATTTCAAATCTACTATTTTGATTCTGAACCCGCCTCCCCCACCACCCCTTTTATCCTTCTCAGT
The DNA here is from genome assembly GCF_021869965.1 of Rhincodon typus. Taxonomy (NCBI): domain Eukaryota; kingdom Metazoa; phylum Chordata; class Chondrichthyes; order Orectolobiformes; family Rhincodontidae; genus Rhincodon; species Rhincodon typus. Next base: position 38,946,236 of record NC_063346.1, on the reverse strand, counting down.
TACAAGCACAGATTTTGTTATCTAAGTAGATGATATGTAAGTGTGCAGATTTATTTAACTACTTATCTGCTGTAGGTAAGGAAAATAAATCCCTCAAATCTCTCAGCAGAACTGTGCACCACATCTTTGGTCATGTGGGGCAACCTATGATTCGTGGTAAATATTTTACTGAAAGTCCACTCAGATCTCAAGTATTTTGTAGTTGACGCAGTTGTGGCTTTTGAAGACTAAATAGGTGAGAGTTATTACAAAATGCAATTGGGCTTCATGATTGGTTTGTGAGTAAAGCAATTCGAAGTTAAACAGAGTGCAGCTCAGAGTTTGATAAGTAAAGTTTAACAAAGGTAGCACATTCTTGTTTTTGAATTGTTGATTTTTCATTCATTTTAAAAATGGAAGACTATTGTTGAAATTTGGATAGTCTGTATGTTTGTTTTATTTGATAATTGTTTTTGTTACAAAAGAGCAAGATGGTGTTGGCGCAGGGAGATGGTTTTATATAGCACACAATGACAGCATTAAGCACTTCCCAAACACATTAGCATATAAATATGTACTTGCATTTAATTTATGTACATTATATATACACAAACACAGAGAACTATGTCACAATGACATTTCAATTTCTCACCTCAGACTAGACTATCCATCATAAAGAACCTCAACAAATTTCAGCAGAGACCTGTAACCGTCAACAATTAACTGCCTTTCAGCCCATCTGTCTGAGATGGATCCAAATCTAGGTCCGAGGGGTAAACTGAAACATTCTCTTGCAGCATGCTATGCCAACTAAAAGTGTTCTCTGAGCTTTTGTATTCTATTGCAGTTTGTAATTAATGATAGGTGGTCACAGGACCAGAACCAGCCCATTAACAGTATGTTTTAGCAATGTTAAATTATCAAGTAACTGACTGCAAATGAGTTAGCAATCTTCTTATAATCTGTTAATTTACTCAATCCGTGGGCTTCTGCTGTAGAATTAAAATAGATAAGTAATTGATTTATAATTCTTATGTATTCACGGTGATTGTTGTTATAACTCATTCATCTTGGAAAATATATTTTTGTTTTATTAAATATGCATAAAATCCAAGTGTGGTTAGATTTGACATACAAGTGTGCATGGAGCTGCATTCTGTTTTTAAAAATGTTAATTATTGTGCTGACCAGAATTTTAGAGCAGTATACAGTCAGGCAAGATGTTCAACATACTTTATACATGTTGTGTTTCGAATGATTTCACGCATCTGAGAAAGCCACAAGATCCAATAATCCCAGTTTCAGAAAGCCAGAGTGTCCTCAGAGATCAATCTCAAATCGAAACGTCAAATAAAGTGAGTGCAAAGCTTAAGTTGTGTTCCATTTGAAAATCACTTGTAAAAGAATAGCGACCAGGGCATTGGCTGCTTTTGACCACAGGGACTACAACAAAATGTTGTCAAATTCTGAATTTTTCCTCCTGTCATTAAAACTTGATGTTTCACTCTCAAATCTCTTTTTTTAATAAGAGTAACTTCTAAGCTTGGTCTAAATCTTCTAGCCATTTGGCATTATCTGTTGCGGCAGTGGGTGAAGTAATGATGTTGGGAATCATCTGGGCAGCTTTTATGTTTATCTGTGTATAAGAACAAAGTAAGGTTTAATGCTGCTTCTTTTATCCCCAGTGATATTGTATTAGAAACTCTCTTGAGTAGATACACTATTACACTTCAAAAAATAATGAAAGATTGTGATTCATGCCTCCTTTGCTCAACAGAAATTACAATGCTCTATAGAATGCATTTGTGATCTTCACATGGATTATGTCTTCACATTTGATATAAAATCAATTTAGTGGAAGATAAAACAAAAAATTGTTAGAAGAAAATTCCATGTTGAGTGCCTGTTTGCATTAATTTCATTCCCAGAAACTACTTAAGACCTTTTGCTCACTATCTGGAAAACGCCACCAAAAGATTTTAAATGGCAAAGGGAGATGAACAGAATGCCCAGTGGGTTACAATAGAGTCTCTGACTTATTGCAGGATGCATGGGTATAATTTGAGTTTCACTGAAGCATTTTGTTTCATGCTGCTTATACTTTTTAAAAATAAGCTTCTAAATTTTAGATTTAAAATATTATGAATAATTGTTCAGCGAAGTTGTTGTGAACATGAAAGATGGAACACAAAGCATTGTGTAAGTACCTGAAGAGAAACCATGAGTGAGTCTGTGAAAAATGAAAAATGATGTGATTTGAAACAAAGGAGATTTTGGAAATACACAAACTGTAGAGAAAATAGTTGTATTGATATTTGGGTATTCAACAGAGCAAAAGACTGTGACTAGTGTAGTTCAAATTATGGATCGAATTTTAACCACCCAAAATTGGTATGTTCGTGTCAGGTATGAAGAAACAATGTGCAAAGAAATCTCTCCCACATAACTATCACCGACCTCTCCTTTTCTATTTTTGGTATCAGTGGAAGCTGGATTACATGGAAGTCTTGATGAGGCAGTCAACCAATCAGCTTCTGGGAGACATTTACTGAGGCTGCGTGCCTCAGATTCTTGTCCCAATCGTGATCCTTAACACTGGTCTTGGGAAGCCTAACAGCTGGAGAGAGGTTATCTTTCCCCACCTCTCTAGTATGATGGCGTACATGGCCCTATGTCTCCCTTGGACCCTCTTTTTGGCATCCCTGGGCCCCCAGTTATTCTTTTCCAATCCTGTCCCATTAAGTTTGGCATTGATGTGACGGATTGGAAAAGTGCCTCCCTCATAACCTGGGATCCTAGATTTCTGATCATATATTACTTATGTGTGGATACCACAATGGAAGATGTGCAGGACAGCTGGATAATATGATTAACGGGGGGCTGGATATTATGTGCCTCGCCTGGGTGTGTTTTCAGTAGTGACATGTCAAACAGTTTGGGAGGTAAACTCACTGGCTTCCTACTGACCTTTGAGCTGATGCAGATAATGTGGAGGATGGGAGGGTGGTGTGATCATTAGTCCATATGCTGTATATAAATAAATATTTCAGGATCAAATTGAGCTTGTTAAAAACTCTGATCCCAGTCTTACCTCACCCATAGCATAGGCAGACCATTTTAATTTTTATTATAACAATGAAAGAGTAGGGATTTACCCCCAAGAAAACATTTCTGCTTTCCTTTATAATGTCTTGTACTTCACAACTCAAACACCCACCACCTTCACCTTGCCCTCCTGCCTAATGCGCCGCTGACTTGCCTGGGTCTGAGGTTTCCACCAGTGAGATTTATGGGACATAGGCAGCTTACCTTTTGAGAAAAAAAATGGAGAAAGGACAATTTATTTTAAATAGGATAGAGTTGAGAAATCAGATGATCTCCCTTCTTATCTGCCAGTATAAATGGAACTGCATAAAGCTCCGAGTTAGCCTGCTTGTCCAGACAGAACAATAATTTCAACACGCTTTTTGGGATAACGCATTGAGAAGACATTATAAGATATCAGCACTCTCCTGTGGATTTGATAACTCCACATTCCCATCTGTCATCAATAAGCTTTCATCGCCTTGCTTAACAAGAACGTACAGGACTGATGAAATGTCTAGGCCTGAAATATCGATTCTCCCGCTCCTCTGATGCCGCCTGACCTGCTGTGTTCTTCCAGCTCCACACTGCATCGGCTCTGACTCCAGCGTCTGCAGTTCTTGCTATCTAAGAATATATCTACCTCTGCCTTAAAAATATTTAAAGGCTCTGTTTCCACTGCCTTTTGATGAAAAGAGTTCCTAAGACACTCAATCTCCTGATCTTAAATCAGTGACCCCTTATCTTGAAACTGTTGACACCTAGCACTAGATGCTTCCATAAGACAAAACATTCTCTCCAAATGCATCTTTCAAAACCCCTCAGGATTTTCTATGTACCAATGAATTTCCACTTCTTACTCTTCTAAATGCCAGTAATTATAAGCCTGGACTGTCCAATATTTCATCAGGAGACAACCTGCCTAATAATCTAGTAAAGCTTCTTTGAATTGTTCCCAACATATTTATGTGTTTCCTTAAATAAGGAGACCATTACTTTTACTGTATATAGTACTCCAGATGTGGCATCATGAATGTCCTGTATAGCTGAAGCATATCTCTCTACTTTTGTATTAATTTCTTCTCACAATAACATTTCATTAACTTTCTTCATTACTTGATGTATCTGTATACTTATGTAAGAGCATACCCAGAGTTCACTGCATCTCAGAGCTCTACAATCTCTCACTATTTAGATAACATGCTTCCTTTTTACTCTTCTTGCCAAAATAGATCATTTCACATTTTCCCATGTAATACAGTACTCATTTGCTAGATGTTTGCCTGATATAATCACTTGCTACCAGAATGATGTGCTTACTGGTTTTCCATATGATAGACAATGTAATACACAGTGTTAGGAGTCAAGTTCATATTGAGTCAAATATCTGAAAGATTATTAACAATTAACTGTAACAACCTATATTAACATCAGATGCACATTTACAGAGTGGGCGTTTGCTTATTAAATGACTATTACAGTATATACACTTTTGCTGTCTAGCTGGCTGTTTGCTAACAAACCAATTAGCAACTAATGGAATATACATACAGTATATCAGATACAGTTTATACTGGTGGGTTACATGGGGGTGGACAACATCTAGCTGTTTTAAAGGTATAGTGCCTTTCTGAGATCTGTGCAATAATGCAACATCTCCCTTTCTTTTCTTTTGAAGAATGCAAAACCTATTCTGATAAATATATACAAGAATGCCCAGTGAAGCATGGTAATCTTTGGTGGACATATAATATGAGCAGAAATAGTCCTTGCACAATTATCATGACTTGGCTGTATAGCTTTACTCTGTGGTGTGCTATCTTTCCTGGCTAACAGAATTGCAGCATGTGTTATGGATAACTGGGCTGTTGGCAGGTGTGATACTTCTAGTATCAGAATCATCATCTGTATGATAGATGGTTGGTCATGTACAACTCAGATGTGTTGACTGAGATAACAAGGTGTAGAGCTGGATGAACACAGCAGGCCAAGCAGCATCAGAGGAACAGGAAAGCTGATGTTTCGGGCCTAGACCCTTCTTCAGAAATTTCTGTGTTCATGCAGCTCTACACCTTGTTATCTCAGATTCTCCAGCATCTGCAGTTCCTACTAGCTCAGATGTGCTGACTGTTTGTTTTTATTGTAGGATTTAACCATGTATCCTATGCCCTGGGCAGTACACAACATAGTATCTTTCATGAGCCCCTGTAATCACAAGAAAATATGAATCTGATACACTGCCCTGGTTTAGTTGGGGAAAAAGAACTGCATACCCAGTAATTGTGATGTTGTACTATTTTCTCCTTTCTTCAACAATGCAATTATACATGTGTTTGGATGGTAAGAGTGTGGAAGGGAAGAATTGTGTGGACCTGCCTTCAAAACATGAGTGTTACTAATAAGGTAAACTATTGCCTGGAGGAGTAATTCATAGATACTCATAGGCATCCTATCTTATAACTTTGGCGAGTAGCTCTGCATTTAATGACCATAGATTTTACTGTCTGATCAGTGAACTATGCGAGGCCATTAGAGTGAGGATAATGAGGAGAGGAATAACCACTTCCTGCATGTGGATGTATTCGATCACTGTTGGATACAATTTGCTGAGAACACCATATATTGAATAGAGCAATTAATGGTCAACAACTGTCATAATCAAATCTTTGATTTGTCTCAGTAAAAGGGAAGTTGTTAAAATAGTCACTCACCAGGTTCTGCTCATATCCTTACACATGGAAAATATAAGTTGCAATCTTGCAACAAAGCTCTGAAGGAATTTTATTTGAAATGAGAGGTTCTTCGAATTGTTGAGGATGAATGAGTTAACATATTTTGTACAACTTAATAAGTTGACTGATATCTCTATTGATGCTAGGCCCACTACAAGGATTCATGTGCCGATCTCTTGTTTTGTTTCTGTGCCCATGTGACCTACGGTATCAGTGGTCAAGCATGTTTCAAGATAGAGCTTATAGAATAGTCACACATTTGTCCTTGAAGACTGCATTTATAGAGGCCACATTTAGTCTCTGAATGACTGGAAAGAACATGCTTGTGTAGGGTTCTGTTGAATGTGTTCAGGCCATCTGCTGATAATTTCTAGAGATGTTATTACACACCTCCTGAGCATATTGGAACTGAACCTAGGCCTCCTGGTTCAGAGAAATGGATGCTACCATCATGCCACAAGTGGCCCTTAGGTTATCATCAACTGATAGTGATCCTCTTGTGTTGTTGCAGCTGGACATTTTCAGATGCAGCTCGTAGCATCGATGTGCTTGGTTCTGATGAATGAATGAGTTTGATGCGAAGACCATCTTTGAACTCTGATTCAATAATATCAATAGGAGGCCTACAGGAAAACTTTTTTTTCTCTTCACCAAACTTGCAAGAGCATCAGGAATTGTCATTTATGAGCCTGGTTTATACTACAGTTCAAAACCATACACTTGCATCATCACAAGTAGATGTTGAGGTCAAGGATACACACGTGTGAGAGGATTGTGACAGAGTATTTCCTGTGGATTGTCATCAGCACACTTTAGAATAGGAACATGTGAAACTTTTGTATTCTGAAAACTGAAGTCAGATTTTCCCTTTCTAGGTTGGAGTTGTTGGCTTGAGCAGTTTTACAGATTTTGGAACCAAATGCATTGGCTTGGTTTCCTCTAATAAACATGCTCTGAGGCCATTGTCTGATACAGCTGCTTTCAATGTGGTAACCTGGAAAGGATCATATATTGAATAGCGTCAATGTTGCAGCCTGGAATCTCTGATGTTGGAATTAACATTTTGGTTATTCTGTGGGTTGTGATGATATATAGATCTGTGCACATGTTAGATCACTGATAGAAGATCCTGCTGTATCAATGATGTGAAAGGTCTCAGTATTGGTGCCAAGGAGCAATATTAACATTTAAGACAGATAATGCCAATGTATGGTATTGTATGCCCATGGTAAGCAATTAACTTATCATGTGTGCACTACACTACACTTTCCCAATTTCCTGAGTGCATCTTGTGTAAGATGCATGAAGGAATGATATTTGCTCTTGCACCATTGTCATTCTTGGCACATAGTACCTGTCTCCATTCTTTTCATTGTATATCACGTCAATGGAGGTAAAGGCTTCAGATTTTTAGATAGCGTCCTTATTGACCACATGTACTGTCTGACTGGGATCTACAAGTTGTAACATTGTAGTTACTTCTTGGGCCTATGTCCCATGGATGGTGCTTTGGAAACATTTTTGTATCGTTCCTTGGCCGACGCTACTTCATGTGTGGAAAATTATGTTGCATTTTGGATTTCTCCAAGAAGTTGGATTTTTTGCACATTTTAAATCCTTGACTTGTGTGGAAAATAGCTTACATGGCTCTCAAAATGCCAGAACTGTTTTAGTAAATAATTCACACCTCACGCAAGATTTGGAGATTTTGTTGTTCTTGGTTTTGGCTGCAATCCATGTTCTCAAATCAAGAATTTGTAGCTGCTTCTATCCTCTTAGAATTCCTTTGAAATTACATCCTTCTAACAGTTCATTGATGGCATCATTTTTACATTTGTCAAGAAGTGCCTTTTGGCAAGATTTGATAGAGGCATTGACCATTTCCATCAGCCTTTCAGCTAGCTTCGGTGAAATCCCATTCTGTACCTTTGCACTGACATCTGCTTATGAATTGTCCAATATATCTACCTGGCTGTTGATGGTATGACATGAATCAAGCCAATGTCTCCTGAAGTTAACTCTGACCTTAGGTTGGCCTTCCAGTACTTAAGCAGTTTTGTCTGGATCTTTATGGTCAACACATGGGATACCAAAAGATTTAGTTTTTCTCAATTTTTTGTTTCACAAAGTGATAAAAAAAATTGTTTGGCAACCTGCCTCTCTTTGACAGTTATTTGCTGATCTATGAATTCAAGATTCATTCTTTCTTTGAAAACTAAAGTTTGGACAGAATGACACTGGATTGCCAATCCATGTACAGATGTTTGCTCTCCACAATGGCTCTGCTGCTTCATGCTCTTCTAAATTGCAAATAAATATCTGCGTTGCAATTAAAGCTTTTATTATTTTGATCTTATTGGCTTCACTGTTTTTTCTTCCTGTTGTTATTGCTTTCAAAGTAACTTTGGTAGTTTCAGGACTGTGCCTGTAGGTGGCATTCTTGCCCAAGAATGAGTGAGTAGCCAACTTCAAGAATACAAAATGGTGAAATCAGCTGGCATCTGGCCACAGATAAGGATTTTTAACATTTAATTTTGTATTCTGTATTTTTACTCCATATTTGATATGTTTTGTTCTAGGAGTGTTCCTTTGAAATGACCAAATAAAAGGTCTCATTTTTCAAACCAGTCTTTTTAAAATCAATTTATCTGTGCCCTGCATTATTTTATTAAACTGTGAAAAAGTACTTTCAAAACTGTTTCTTGCTTCAGTACACCTGTAGGGTTCATTCTTGGTCATGAAAATGTAACTTCAGCTCTGAACTTGGGTAGGTGATCGAGAACTACTGCAAAGAAATTGACTTCTGTAACTGTGACTTCGGTACCAACTCACTGTTTCCAGTTTCTGGTATGAATACTACCATTATTTTCTAGTAGTCCTTGTTGCCTCTGCTACCAGCATGATGTCACCACCTGCTACCACCATGATATCACCACCTGCTACCACCATGATGTCACCATCTGCTACCAGCATGATGTCACCACCTGCTACCAGCATGATGTCACCATCTGCTACCAGCATGATGTCACCACCTGCTACCAGCATGATGCCACCACCTGCTGCCAGCATGATGTGCTTCATTGTTTTCTACATGTCAGTCTATGTAATATTTATTACAGAGAACCCCACCACCCCCAATGCTCGTATTCAGTCAGCTGTCTAGAAGTTTAATACCAACCAATTTAATCCACTAATCTGACACTTCAGACTTGCATAAAACAATCTGAGTTATATGTTTACTCGGATTATTATTACATTACTTACATAGTTGACTGAATGACTAATTGACTGGTGAGCTGGTTGTTTGGTGGCAGACCAACAGCCATGAAACAGAGTGTACAGAGAGTAAGATGGAGACCTCTTGTTCGAGACTGTCACATGTAGCAGTATCATCTCGCTGTCCTAAAGGTATAGAGTCTTTCTGAGATCTGTGCAATAATACAACACTGTCCACTCACTGCACTTATCTATATCCCTTTATAGCCTCCTTTATGCCCTCTTCAAAACTTGTTCTACTATCTATGTTTGTTTTCAGCAAATTTAGGAACTATACTATCAGTCCTGTTGCGAAGGCCATTCCTATAAATTGTAAAATGTTGGGGCCCAGTGCTAATTACTGTGGCATGCTACCTTTCTTGTATCAGAGAAATCTTCAGCCAATGCCCCTACTCTCTGGCTCGCTAACAAGAAACAATTTTCTACCCATGCCAATAGGTTATCTTCTACACAATAATTTTTTGGCTAGCATTTTTCAATGGGAGAATACTTGTCATTTGAGCCTAGATGGGAGTTGCAGGTTGGGATCCTCCAGAATTTCCATCATAGCAGATCTGAGCAGATTGCCTGGGAAATTGAAGATTCTGCTGGATAATATCCATATGCCTGGAACCCTCTGAAAGTATCCACTTAAATTGAAGAATTTGGAGGATTCCTATGAAATCAAGGAAATAAATTCTCAGGAAAAGTTAAATGATTAAATAGACGATACGGAGTTGTTGGTGTCGGATTAGTGTGGACAAAGTCAGAAGTCACACAACACCAGGTTATAGTGCACCAGGTTTATTTGAAATCACAAGCGTTCAGAGCATAGCCCCTTCATCAGGTGAAGTGAGAGAGATCACACAAACACAGAATTTATAGGCAGAGAGATCATGGGCAGAGAGATCAAAAGACTGTAAAAATGGTGTGTGAAGTGTCGAATATGTCTCTGGTGATCAAAGGTGTCAGATGTTGTGAGTAAAATGTCAACAGCTGAATATCGAGCGAAGGATTGACCTATAACCCAATCAAAGAGGCAGAGAGGTAGTAACAAAAAAATAAAAATAAGGTGGTGCTGGAGACAGACCAAATGACTAGAATAACATGATAGGTATAAGAGTCGCATGCCGAGGGTCAAACCAAGTAATAAGTAATTCAAAACTATACAAACTAATTAAAGTAAGAGAGATCATAACAATTTATCAAGGTGATGGTGACAAAACAGGACAGTAAGGAAGATTTTACAGATTCAGAATTGTGTGGTGTGTTCTCCGACATGAACCCAAGCTCACGGTTGAGGCCATCTTCATGAGTAAGGAACTTGGCTATCAGTTTCTGCTGGGTGATTCTGCGTTGTTGTGTATCTCAAAGCTTGCCTTGGAGGAAGCTTATCTGAAGTTTGGAGGTTGAATATCTTTGACCACTGAAGTGTTCCCAGACTGGGAGAGAACATCCCTGTCTAGCGATTGTTGTGCAGTATCCATTCATCCGTTGTCATAGCGTCTGCATGGTCTTGCCAAAATACAATGCCTCGTGGCATCCTTGCCTGCAGGGTATGAGTGAGACCACATTGGCCAAGCCACATGTGTATCTGCTGTGTATGTGGTGGCTGGTGTTCCCACACATGATGGTAGAATCCATCAAATATATCCATGTAAACAAAGAAAAAATCTACCAATAGAAAAATGCAGGGGGAACTCAATAGGTTTGGTGGCATCTGTGAAGAGAGAAACAAAGGTAATGGTTCAGCAATTCTAAATGAGAGTTAAAATGGACTTGAAATGTTAACTGTTTCTCTCTCCACAGATGCTACCAGACCAGTTCTCCAACATTTTCTGTTTTGATTTTAGTGCCTGCAGTGTCTGCAGTATTTAATTTTACATGATCTATCAAGTCAGATTTCTCCCTGCATCTAACTTGTCCACTTGTACAATCAGCTCAAATCATAACAAGTGTGGGCTCGTCCAGGATTTGAATTTATTGAAATTAAGAGAGATCTCTTTTAAAGGTTCTTGGAAATTGTAAATGTAAAATTGAAATGTTGTGGTGAAGTTTATTGCATCGAATGTCAAAAAGGTTTTAAATGTTGCAAAGAGTTTTTTTGAGACAAATTGAATTTAATGTAAGATAAATTAGAAAGAAAAATAAATTGAGTGTAGAAATAAAAGCAGTATCCTATAAGGATGAGATGCTTGAGATGATTATCCATCATTTAGAGTTAAAAGGAAGGAAGCCTGAAATTGGGATGTCAAAACTTATATTAGGGAGAAAAGAGCGATTAGGTTAGAGCAATGAAAAGAGATGAGAGAAAAAAAAACTGCAGCAAAATGTATTTTAAAAAGCTTGAAATTGCAAGAGTGAAATTGGACATTAGGAATTAGAAAGAGAAAAACTTAAGAGTAAAGAGTAAAGAACAGAGAAAGGGTAGTAGTTCAGAGGAAGATTCTGATTCCAGTAGGGGATTTATTTCATGAAAAGTCTATATTTAGTATCTAAATTTATCAAAGGTGGAGTCAAACGATATTTTGCCTCATTTGGAAAGGTAGCTGCACAGATGAAGTGGCCTAAAGATGTTTGGAACTTAATGTATCAGTTACAGATTTGAACGCAATCTGCAGACTATGTACTGTTTTAAAATAAACAATACTAAATGTTTATGAGCATGTCGCTAAAGCTTCTCTAGTAAGAAGTAGGCCTACAGGAAAGAAACACAATCAGATATTTGCAGAATTTGCAGAAAAACATTAAATTCTGTGGTATTAGTGGCTTTAATCATTAAAGTCAGAAAAGAATTTTATGAAGGGCAATCATAATTATGGAAGAATTCAGAAATAACATTTTGACAAACAAAAAACATATTTTGGTAAGCGTCAGTTCTGGCAGATACCTATGCTATTTCACACAGGAAGTTGCGGATAGGGGAGAGTCTGTCCACAAGGATGAGTTGGAATCCATTTGGAAATTGAAGGAATTAAAAATCTGTACAGGAAAGGAATTGTTGTTGTAGGGGATAAAGAGAAGGACACCCAAGTAATAAACAAGAAAGACTAAAACCAAAAACTGATATAAAGAAAATGATACACCTCCAATTTAATAAGATTGGAGATATTAAAGCCAAATGCTGGAACTTAATTGGGACATGAATTGCTGTGGTAAATTTGGAGTAATTGTTAGAAAAGGGGACATCAGGAAAGGAAATAGATGTTAAACCGTAACTGTAATACAAAAAGAACATTGTTCCTTCAGAATGATTAAGAAAGCAGAGATGATTCACGACAGTCAAGAAAGTTCTTCCTCAATGAAGAGAATCAGACACTGGATATTTTAAATAGTTAATCTCAAAGGAAGAGATATTTCCTTAAACTTCAAATTAAGCTGGTAAACTAACAAAGATGTTGAGAGACATTGGAGCAAATCATTGACTGATGCTGTGTGATAACACCATTTGTCTTGCGAAGGGGTTAATGTAAGAGGAAATATGAATTGAAAGTGTACATGGAGGTTACAAAAAAGGATCTGTTATAGAGAGTTGGATTTCCCAAGATAGAATCTGTAACATCCTAGCTGGTTCAAAAAGTTTGGCTTCACTCACGATGGTAGAACAACCGATAGATAAAGAAGAAACTGAGATATTAAAAGAGGAACATTCTGGATTTCTTCCTGATCATGTTGTGACTAGATCTCAGGCCTACAGAATTGGCCAAGAAATAGAGGAGTCTATGAAAAAAAGAAATGACTTGGAAATTATTGTTAATTATTTAATACAATTTTTTAAAATACAAAAAGTAGAAAGATAAAGAGAATGAGGTTGACTCATTTCTATAATAGAAATGTAAGAAGTGGATTCTGAATTGAAAGAGTTATATTATATAGCCAACTCAGAAATTGAATCAGATCCAATACCTGAGTGTTATTACTTTAAAAAGTACTAATCATGAAATGGAGACCACCTCAAATATTGGCTAATGAGGAGGGGGCAGTGATCCATCAAATGTTAACCTCTGAGAACCTGAGTATCATACTAAAATTTTGCAGAGGCCCACATAATACCAATGGCAGGTTTCTTAGCTACCAGGAAAACGCAGGCTAAAATATTTTTTATTGGTTATGACTGCATGAAGATGTGGTCAACGTTTGCCAGACATACCAACATGTCAGATAGTGGGAAGACCCTGACATCAGTTAAACCTGAACCTTTAATTCGAAACCAGCATGGATGTTTCAACAAGCATTTCTGAAACAGTGGCTTTGTGAAAAATTTCTGCAAAAATGGTAGTTAAAAAATTAGTTCAACATTTTTAGAAGGCACAGATTACTTAAGTAAACATAAACAGATCAAGGTTCAAATTTTATGTTGCAAATTTTCGAAGAAATCATGACTAGTTTGGGAACAAAACAATTTACATATTTGCTTATTATCCACATTCCCAAGTCACTTTAGATAGATGCTGTCAAATTTTAAAGACCATGATTAGAGCTTATCATCAGGAATATCCTAATAATTAAAATAAAGGAATTCTTTTGTTACTGTCTGCCATTAGTGATGCTCCTAATGTTTCCATAGGATTCAGTCCTTTCAAACTGATATATGGGCATGACGTAAGAGACCCATCTAAAATGATTAAAAAGATGTTTATAAATCAAGGCTAAGAGACTGTACTTCCAACCTAAGCTTCAAGTTTCAGGGAAAAACTGACCAAAATATGGGAGTTGACCAAAAAGTAACATCATGTATCCTCAGTATGATGATGGGATTTCATCTTTAGATTGTGCATTGGTCAGAACTATTAATACAATTGGAGAAAGGTGCACCTGCAATAGTTAGATTGGTGAGAATGAGGTCAAGAGATTTTTTTTTCCTTTTTTTGTTGGTTTCCTGACCAGCTGCCACAGATGACAAGATGATAGCCTAGTGCTATTGTTGCTGGACTGTTAGTTCAGAGACTTACGAAATGTTCTGGTGAACCAGGTTTTGAATCCTGCCATGGCAGATGGTGAAACTTAAATTCAGTAATAAATCTAGAATTATGAGTCTCATGAAACCATGAATCCATCTTTGGTTGCTGGCAAAACCCATCTTGGAATTTGAAAATATGTTCATAGAGCAGTAACCTGATTCTCTGGATTACTAATCCAGTGACATTATCAACCAGGCTACCAATTCCCCTGCTGCCAGCCAGCTATCTTTTTGTGCCATTGAAGTTCGTGGACAGGCGGTGGGCTAAACCAGAATTTGAGATTTCATTTTTGCCACAAATCTGAAAACAAAAGTATACTGCAATGAAAAGGTTAACTTCAATTGGTAAAGTATCCAGGACTTTGAATCAACATTTACATGGATCAGATACTGAGAATGGTAGAGTTTTGTGCTGAAGTAATTAAAGGAAACAGTGCATGTTTATTTAGATAGAGAATTATGTTTATAAAAAAGCAATAATTGCAAACAGTAAACTTTAAATGACTATCAGATGTATCAAATAAGAGTGGCCTAAGTATATTAAGAGAGCATTATACTATACAGGAGAATTTTGAATAATGAGTAAGTTTTTAATGGACTAAAAGAAGATTGTAATCCCTGAATAATGAAGAGCACAATTATAGACAGAATCCACCAGATACATCAAGGATTGCCAAAATGCTAGGCCAGGGCAAATATATCTGTATAAACATCAGCAAAGATATAAGACAGAAGTGTCCTCACATAAATTCTCTTAGATGAATAAAGGAACTCCAAAAAGGTAACTTTTTCATGCTAACAGCAAATTTGGCAGAAGATTACATTGGGCTGCATAAACCGAGAAGTCAAGAGTACATTGTCATTACTTATTATTATTTCCAAACTTACTAAAACAGCTTATCTAACAGACATAAAAGCCATAATGATATTGGAAATTTCAAATTTACGTTCATTGATTGGTACCCCTGAAGTATTGATTACACATAATGGAGCACAGTTCATATCAACAGATTTGCAAAAATTTATAACTCAGTAAGACTTTTGACGTATCACCAAAAGCCTTATAATACATTTGCTAATGGACAGGTTGAAAGGCCTGAACAAATGATCAATATAAATCTGAAGCAATAGGAAATAATCCTAGAATTACAGAATTATAAAGCATTCCAATTTACGAGAAACACAAAAACACATTCGATATTAAGATGGCAGTTTTGAAAACTACAATCTTTAATTTGCAGCGAGCTTTAATTAGGTTGAAAAATCAATCAGGCCACAGTGTCTGATCACCCTTCTGAAACTAAAATGACATTCTGCGGTCTCTATTTTGTTCATTTTCACTTCAAATGTATTTTTAGTTATAGGTCTGTTAGAATCTTGACTTTATCAGGGCACTCTGCAAACCACTGACATCCTGAAGCAGTGGGGCAGAGATTTTGCAGCTTGGATAGGGCTGGAGGCTATAATGGAACATAGATCTAAGCTAAACTTCGGGTTTATTGTCATTTGCTCCACTGTGGGGGATGGTCAGTTAGCTTAGGTGGCTAGAGTGTAGTGCCGAATAGTATAGGTTCAATCCCTATACTGGCTGAGACAGTTCATGGATGCCTGTATCCTTGCCTTGCCCATGCTTGATATGGAGTGAAACCTTTCAACTATGCAACTAATTCTCTCTCTCTGGAGGAGAGAGATACCTTTTTAGTCCCTTGTGGCCAATGACAAATTACTTACAAATTATGTGCTTTACAACTTTGCCTTAAGAGGCCAATAAGCAGAAGATGTAGAGGTATAGGAGGAGAAAGAGCAAAGGCCAGTGACCCTGGCAGTTGCCAGAGCTATCTGATAGCTGATCATCAAAGGACACTTTTTTTTGTTTAATCAGCTTTCTCTTCCTGCAGTAACAGTTTCTCTGCCTTTCAGACCCATTCCCACAACAATCATGTGAATCCTGTCAGTTTGAATATTCAGTATTCTCGATCAACACTAATCCAATAAAACCCCAGAAATTGTTGGAGAAACTTATCAGGTCAGTCAGCATATGTGGAGAGGCTGCTCCACAGATGATGCCAGACCTGTTGAATTTCTCCAGCAATATTCTGTTTTTATTTCAGTTTCCAGTATCCACAGTTCTTTGTTTCATTCTATTGTAACAATTCAAAGAATCTCTATCCAACAATATTTTGATGGATAAGATGGCTAATTTAAAGTTACCATCAAACAAATTAGCAAACTAAGGTCACTCTCGTGCTAAGTCCTTTTATGGGTGAGGTTTGGTCTGTTCTGAAGCCCTTAGAAAGGGTAATCCCAGTGGCTACAACACTGAGGCTACTAGGAATTGTGGGTTAACTCAGGAATTCCCAGCCACCTTAGAGTCCCTGAGTCAGGCATCAACTCATGTAATCATTAAGAAACAGAAGTACCTTCATCCTATTATAGGACAGCATGAGCCTAGAGCATGATATCATTGCCAACCACTACACACAAGACAGAGTGGAAGACTGCCACTCTGTATATGAACAATGTCTAAGAGGAGTAACACTTTAGGTCCCCCAAGAAAAGAAAAACTGACATTCAGCAATGTTAACAGCTCACTGGGCAGAAAAGAAAAATTGGCATGGATGGAAATCTTAGAACATGGAACAGTGCAGCATGGGAACAGAGCCTTCAGCCCACAATGTTTTGGCGAACATGATGCCAAATTATTCTAATCCCTTCTGCCTGCCCATCGTCCATATCCTTCCATTCTTTGCTTATTGATGTGACTATATAAAAACCTGTTAAACAACCCTATCTGCCTTCACTCCTGACTACCCCTGGCAGCATGTTCCAGGCACCTACCACTCTCTGTGTAAAAAAAAACCTGCCCCCACATCTCCTTGAACTTTCCCCTTCTTACCTTAAATGCATGCCCCCTCGTATTAGACATTTCAACTCTGGGGAAAAAGATGTTTACCCAAGAGTGTCCAATGGGCATGGACTCCATTTTATGCCTGTTTTAGATTGAATTAAAATTTCTCAGCCATTGGCTAGTTTAGAACAGCAAATTACTGCAGGCAAGGAATAATCCCCAAGCTGGCTGTTGAAATAAAGGGTATCCTGCTCTGAAATCCATTTGAGATCTATTTCTCTCATTATCTCAGCAGTAAGGTGAAGTCATGATAAGTTGAGGCAGCACTGACTGGAATTTGCACTTGAAGGGATGGTGTTAATAAGGCATGCAACTAAGACTGATGTTTACTATTTAGTCAAATCATTGCCAAAATGCTCTTTAGTTTCTTCTGGCAAATGAATCTGTTTAAAATCCAAGACAACTATTGAGGCAGTCATCTGGCAAAGATTATTGAACTCCATAATCTTTATGTATGAGAACATTAAATTCATGCTCATTTTTAGACAATAATTAAAAATAAAACATGCTCATAAAATATACGTGAAAGAATTTTTGCATTATTTTTGATATAAAATTAGATATAATTGAGACAAAATCATTAACAACTCAGGACACCAATGTGTGACCCTTCAGTGATGAGTAATTCATTGTTGTCTCAGCTGCTGCCATTATTGGAAATGGGCTTTTCAAAGATTTTGTTCATTTTCACTCAAGCCAAGATACAGAAGAATGATTCCTTCCAGAGATGTGCACTGCTTGTGGTAATTGCCCACCTGTATAAATAGAAATGCAAAGCTGAGTTCCCCCGATAACTTCTTTAAAAGAAAGAGCTGGAAAAAGACATTGTTTCAAAGAAATTAAAAGTCACAAAGATTAGTTTTGACACAAATGATCAAATGCTGTGTTCTTCCACTTCTGTGTGAGAATGTTTTCAATGGAATCCACCAGTCAGCGTTGATTAGTGCAAACTGTAATGTTTAATTCTGAGCATACAGCCAGAAGAGAAGAGATGCCTTCAAGAAGTTTATCAAGTGATAAAATTCAGATGCAACACAGAAAATGTTGGAAATATGTCTCACAGCATCTGCGGAGAGAGAAAAAAACGATAATGTCCAGTCATTTGCGAACTTATGGGAGGGCATGTGGGAGCTGATGGCTTCTCCACCACCGCCCACCCTTTCTCACTACCATTTCCCCCTCGCATCCCCCCAGGAAGAAAGGTCGTTGTTCTGTTATGAGCTACAACAATGTGACTCTTTACTGGGTTTTTGTTGAACTGCCTGCAGATGTCTATCTTCACTGAATGCCTCATGGCAGAGGTCACAAGAATGCAGCAGCAAGCCAGGAAGCCTATTAGTATAAATTCCATCCAAACATCCCCATTTCACACAAAAAAACAAACAAAAAATTTGCATCCACTATCACTTACACTGAGTTACCCAAGGTACACACTGTGCACACAACTGCTATCATGCTTAGCAAAACATTCCATTATTCTCGATCATTCCTCTTTCATCAGTCTCTTTATACTCATGCTACACATACAGGTTGGCTTTGCCTCCAGTGTCTGTTGTTTGGAATGATGTGCTCTCTGGTTTTATTTGAAACGCTTCTCAGCCACCTCTGCTGATTTACCCTGTTCCCTTAGATACCTCTATCCTTTAATTGTATTAATTGAGTCTTGCAAGGCAATCTTTCAGACCCTGGGCTTTGGCTCTGCAGATAAACTCTTTATGTTTTGCGCTGTTTGTCTATTTGTCAGTTGATGCGGCCTTTGAAATGCTTTAAATTTCTTCTGGCACAATTTGGATTACTTATCTAAGCTCTTGACTTGCTCATACTGTGTGTCTAATATCTGAAATTCCAGATCAAGAGTCTTGTCATTGCATTGGGCTTTCGAACTAATTGACTTCTTCAGCTGAATGTTGGTCATAGGATCTCAAAATAACCTTTGAGGATTACCATCTGGTTTAACTGTGCACAGGTCTGTGAAAGTGACAATATTGCAAGAAGAGCCAATGTCGATCCAGTATTCCTTCTTCATTTGAAACTCTCATTCTGCTGTCCTCATCACAATAGTTACAAACAAATTTTCACATTTAGACTTGATGTTGCCAAACTGCTCCAAGCTTTAGATTGGATCAACTGAATTTTTGTCCATCTCTGTAGTATCCACATTTAACTGTCAGAATTGTCATCCAATATCTCAATGGTAATCATCTCTATAGGCTTTATAGGCTTGTTTGCTTTCTTCCTCAGTGTACACATGCAGGCAAAATGGTTTAGCCTCTTGCTGTTACATGATTTCTCCCATGCTGGGCATACTTTCTTTCATTTAATGTTATTACCTCCACAATATTTGAAATTTGTCCTTTGGCTTCAATCTTTATTCTGGCCCTTCTGTGGATACTTATTGCTCTTTGCACATTGCTGCTTTTGAAAGATCTGGGCTATTTATTAACATAGTGCACAGGTCTGATCTGCATCTTCCCATTGCAGTCAAATTGATCTGTCTTCCCAAGTATGTTCTGTGACTATTGATTTATAAGCTAAGCATTTCTGCACATGCACTTCTTTGAGAGTCAAACTCTCTTTGGTATTGTCATAATTTGGTCTCCTATGCCTAAAAATAATTCTGTCTTTCATGGTAGTATTTTTCAGATGCCCAAATTCACAGGATTCTGCAAGCTTTATTAATGCAGCTATATATCTATCCATAAGCTCTTTATCATCTTCAGCTCTAATATTGAACACACATTGTGTCATCCCTCACTGGGATAGTGTACTTGAAATCAAACTCTGCTATTCCCAGAGTCATCAACAAAGTTAAAAATGTTATCAAAATACACAAAGTGCCCAATTTACTTGTCGAATGGATTCAGACTAACAAAAATGCAGACCTGATTTTTGTACCAAGCAAGAGCTACTATTTTTTGCAAATAAATAGATCCTAAGCTCAGGTAAACCAAAATGAACTGTCAACATATAACTCTCCTAGTTAAACACAACCCCCTTCACAAACATACAGACAAAAAAAACCTTTGGTGTGATAGATGGAGGGGAAAATAAAACTGGGCAAGTAGTTCAATGATCAAAGTTTACAGGGTTTGATCGGTACTCTGTCCCCTCCAGTTCTTTCCACTTCTTTGCAGGAGTCATTGGTAATTGGTACATGATTGCAAAGTCTCTTATTTGCTGGTTAAAGACCATAGCTTACCCCAACTGATGAGCAAAAATAAATTGCTTTTCTTGAGGTTTTGGGTATTAAACTGGAGTGTTAGACATACCATCTGCCTATACAGCAAGCTGAAGGCCCACATACCCAAAAACTGTTTAGCTCTCTAGGAGCAAATCAGATAGTTGCTGTCATCAGGCTGATGGCCTTTGGCATCCACAACTGATCACAACTCTACAAATCAATCAGCTGAATCTCAACTTTGCTTACACCCACTGGATGCTGGCCCATCTGCAAACATCCACCCCCAGTGCTTGCACTGCAGCTTGGTAAGCAGGACTGACAATGAGATTCAGTAACTTGCTTTATTAAAAGTACAACAATTCTTTCCACTATCATTGGTTTAAAAACGGTCCTTTTCCCATTTCAGTCCACAATCAATAACACAGAATGGTAAAAAGAACAAGTTTTTACCCATGTTTATATGTTGCATTCATTTGGGATACAAAATGGGTCATCAAGACTGACAAAATTTCTGCAGTCTCTTTTCCTTTGTTCTGTGGAGTATTTCAGACTGAAATATGTTTAGTAATGATCTTTCTCCAACAATGATGAAAAACGTAGCTACTCATAACTGTTCTGTTTTCCTAATTAAGTTTATCACAATTTCATAATTTTGCTACTGCAAGTGAAAAATTGCTAACTCTCCTTCATATTGCCTTTCAATTTGACCAGCTGCAATAGACAACAGTTTGCAGTCATTGGTTTTAGCCAGTGCTTTCAGCTGTGGCCTGCATCCTTGATTCATTTCTGTGACTTTTTGTATCTTTCAGTAGCTCTGTATATTCCTGTGTTCCTCTTTCAGTGTTTGTACTTCTATATCACTCTTCAATGCTCAAGCTCCTCCTCTACTCTGACATCATGTCATGACCTCACAGGAAAATAATCTTGTTTTGTATTGTGCCTTTACTGAACAATCTGTAAGATTTTCTGGCAATGATGGAATGCACTTCCTAGAAATGTGGTGGAGGCAGGTTCATTTTGAAACATTCAAGAGGGCAACATTGGATAATTACTTGGATAAAGATGGTGTGCAGGGATGTTGGAAAAAGCAGGAGATTGGCATGAGGTAATGGAGCCAGTGCAGGCATGATGGGTCAAATAGCCCTGTTTCTGTGGTTTAAGTGAGCTCCTTGCTGCTTCTACATCCACCACCCTCTCCACTGCATCCCTGTTAATAGTCAACACACAGGCCCCAAGGACTTCGATGAGCAGTAATTGAAGCATAGAGTCATACAGCATAGAAACAGACCCTTCGGTCCAACAAATCCATGCTGAATACAATCCCAAATAAACTAGTATCACCTGCCTGCTCCTGGCCCATATCCCTCCAAACCTTTTCTAGTCATGTATCTATCCAAATGTCTTTTGTAATTGTTGTAATTGTACCTGCATCCACCATTTCCTCAGAAAGTTCATCCCACACTCGAACCACCCTCTGTGTAAAAAAAAATTGCCTCATGTCTTTTTTAAATCTCTCTCCTCTCACTTTAAAAATGTGCCCTCTAGTCTTGAAATCCCCTGTCCTAGGGAAAAGACAACTACCATTAATTCTATATATATCTCTCAATTTTTTGGTAAACTTCTATCAGGTCACCTCCCAAATCCCTACACTCCTATGAAATAAGTCCCAGCCTATTCAGCCTTTCTTTATAACTCAAACTTTCCATACCTTGCAACATCCTGGTAAATCTCTTCTGAACCCTCTTTGGCTTGATAATAGTCTTCCTATAACTGGACATGATGGAACACACCCCTGACTGCTGTCTTTGCATCTCCCTGACTTGCCAGTATGTGATTCCCCTGACTGCTTATGATGGCTCCACACAATCCACTGATCATGTTTGGCCTGGATGGACCACTGACCCTGTGTAGACTCTGGAATCTGTGTGGACTGTGCCAATGACTGGTGATATCATGGCTGACTGACCAACAGCATCCCACTGCCTTGACTACACTGAGGATTAGCCCCAACCCACTTTCCAATATGGCCATTTGGTTGAATGAACATGCAGCGTGTTTGAGTGCAGACAGCTGGATCATGCAATAGGTATTAGATTGACATCTCAGTGTGCAGTACAGAAAGATATTCCTCCCTCCTCCCCAGAAGAACCCGACTGACAAGCATGATAAGAAAGCTGTCCAAGTGCCCACACAAAACAGCACGTCAAATTGGTAATTCTGGTAGCCTTTAAACTCTGGCTAATAGGTATAGCAAGTCATGGCAAGGCATGGATGTTATGAAAATACAGGTAGGTGCTAAGTGAGCAAGAGCTGTGAGGACAAGTGAGCAGCCCTGAAATACAATCCGCTCCTACCTGTGAGTTGGGTGCCTGTCCCTGCATGAAATGTGTCCTTGCAGCAAAAAGCAATTCTAATTGCTGGTGCCCTCTGCAATGCAAGTCTACACTTCTGAATATCCTGCAAGTGGATCAGAGGCATATCATGAGGATTCTGAGTGGTTAACAAATGTCAATGCCAGTGTTCATGAATGAGAGGAGTGTCCAGCTGGTGCCTGCGGACTGTGCTCTGAGATGCTGTTTGGTGCTGAACAACATGGAGGCTGTTCATAGCCACCTATGAGCTGAAGTCACTAGGTACCTGCTCTGACTTCCACTGAGAATTCTCACTGTCGAGCTTCATCTGCATATTTGGTAAGACAGGAAGCTGAATATTCATGTTGTAAGTTGTGCCATCAAAAAGGCGTTTAACAAAGTATACTCTCCTTTAATTAGTAACTCACTGCTTCCTAGCGAGAAATTCGCTTTGCCGCCTGGCAGATGCAGCAAGTTGCTCGTGATGCCAAGTTAGGCTTCATCAGGTGTGCACATGGATTCTGCCACACTTCCCACCATAGACTACATCAATCAGGCCCCTATATGATTCTGCCCAATGACATTTTATCTTCCCCATATTTTGAGGAAAATGTTACTTTGTTTCTGGCAAGAATACTATAGATAAATGTCCTTAATTTGGCTGACCTGTCTTGAACTTGAGATGAACTTCAATTGGCTATTTTTCATAAATTGGCACTGCATTTAGGGAAGAACGGACAGCTCTCAGTTAGTTCACAGCCTTTGTCCGTCAGATAAACCAACTGAATGTTTGCCTGCACAACAACAATTAACGTCATTCAACGTAATGCATAAGGTGAAACGCTTTAAGACATTTTGCCTTCAAAGACATTTTTATAAATGGAGCATTGTGATTAAATATTATTTTAGGAAGGAACATGTAAGAAACAGATGTGGTACAGAGTTGGAGAACAACATAATAGTGTTGAGGGATAATATTTAGGACGTGAGAGAAGTATTGAACTACATTGATGCCGTGCTACCAGAAAGTGTTGAAACTCAATAACATTGATACATGTGTAAAAACATTTATAACTGAAAGTAAGTTACACATTAAACATTGCATTTCTTCTACAGGTGTTAGGCTTCCGTTGAGAATCATTTCCATTAAAGCAAATATGAGCTTAGAGTTGATAGTTTGAGCTTTCATGATAAATATTTTTACTGTTAGAGAATATTTACATTTAGTAACTTTTCAATTGCCCCCAGTACTTGAAGTAAATAGTTTGTAATTAATTCATCAACATATATTTATTGACATAAAGTTCAACAAAATGACTTGTCTGCTAGTGCCGGACATTAGCCTATTGTTATACCATGTAATTTTTCAGGTGGAATCATTAGACCAAATTGTTTGAGGCAGTAGTGTTTTATTACCGTTTTTCAATGTTGATTATATGGACTCAGAATCAATACAGATGTTTTTAAAAGTAAAGGGAGTATTCTAAAGACATGAATGCTTTCATTTATGGTAATACTTTACATGTAGCGTACATTTGGTAATTTGTTCTGTTACATGATTCAATACATATAAAATGTAAATTCAATTCATTTACTTTGGAATTGATGATCTGTCGCCATTAACTAATGTTTGTAATGAATTCTTTTACATTAGTAAATAGATGTGCCTGCTTAATCATTAAACCATACATGCCCTTATACCTCCCTGCTTTTGGTGTAGCATTGGAGCCAAATGTCATATATCATAAAATCCCTACAGTGTGGAAGCAGGCCAATTGGCCCATCAAGCCCACACCATCCCTCCAAAGAGCATCCCAACCCTCATAATTCCCATGGCTGATCCAACTAGTCTGTGCATCCCTGGACACTATAAGCAATTTACTATGGCCAATCCACCTAACCTGAACATCTTTGGACTGTGGGAGGAAACCTGAGCACCCAGGGGAAAAACCACGCAGACTGGGGGAGAATGTGCAAACTTCATACAGATATTTGCCTGAGGGTGGAATTGAACCCAGGGCCTGGGCACTGTGAGGCAGCAAAGCTTACAAGTGAGCCACCATGCCACCCTATACACAAGGTCAAATTAAAACCATGTTCCTATTTTAGCGTACTAGTCAAACTTTAGCATTAAGAAAAATGTGCAACAGCTTTAATGTGCCAAAACTTGTGAAGCATTTTATCATAGTTTTGGTTGTCAGCTCATCACATGGTGTACAGTTACTTGTTATATATGTTGCAACCACGAGGCAATAACACTGAATATCTATAAACATCCGCAGAAGTGAAAAAAATGCTTAAAGCAATTATGTCTGCAAAATGTTGGTGGCTGCTATCATGTGTGTATCTTTTGTGACTCTACCTGCCATCTGTTCACTTACATTACATGATCTTTAGCTGTAGAGTGGCCTTGTGCTGATAATATTTCAAAACAAAAAACTTTATTGTTAGAAATGGCATTTGATATAAATACAAATATCAATGGAGGTTTTACTGGTTGTAATAGAACTGCAATGTTAAACCTTTTGAATGTATTTCATGTTATTTCCTCCATGTTTTCTGAATGCTCTTTATTATTACTCAGTCAGAAATACCTAGGTATCTCACTTCCTATTATGGACCTGTGCCAAAGCACCTTGATGAACCACTTGGCAACTCATTTCTAAAGTAGTGCCAATTTACATCACTTCAAGTCAGATTCGTTTTTAGTTCACTGTTAATGGAAGAAGAGACAGTGAATTGCTGGGCTAAAGTATAATGCCACATGGACTAGTGACCTTCTTTGTGAAAGAAACTTAACTGATCAGGATCTTGGAGCAATCTCCTAACCACAAGTTGGCATTCACTTATGGAATACTGTTAGATGCCTCCTCACAAACACTAATTAAATGTAGCCTTGTTGAAGACTCTTTCTCTTAACTGTCCTATTTGCACATTTAAGACAGGCTGTTAAAAATAGTGATTCCCGCAGCTTGGCAGCATTGTGACTACAGCTGATTTCGCTTTCTGATTGACGGTTGCTGGTCTGAGATTTATGGGTGCCTGACAGGTGAATTTTGGCTTGCTTTTTAGTTTGGTCAATTCTAAGTGATGCCACTAAGAAGAGCGCTTTTAAGATGCACCCAACATCAGGAAAGAAACTTGAGATGGCAACCACCTCCTGCTGCAAAAACACTGATCATGATGCAGCATTGAAGATTACCTTGGCGATGTCAGCAGTGCCTGGACCAGGCTGAAGGAGGCAGTGCAGAGGTGAGAGACCCTTGTGAGGGATGAAGGGGGAAAAACAGTGACTTTACATAGATTGAAGATCACTAGCGTGTTTCATAAATGATTAATATAGCTGCAGGGTTTTCATTAACTTTTACATTAGGAAGAAAAATGACTAAAGGCAGGATAACTGGCAATTTTAACGGGGGAAGCAATCTTCCTGGAGAAGCTCCTGTTATTGGTGGAGCTCTTATATAATACAAGACTTTTGCTGGAGCAATGAACAATTAGTTTAATCTAATCTTCCTTTGATGTGGTAATCCTTTGACAGATACTCATAAAATGTTACAGTAATTGTTTTATTTCGTCTTAGTTGCAGAAATAGGTCACTGAATATTTACAAAGGGTGTAGGCTGCGATGCACACGTTAAGGAATGGAAACAACTAATTATAGTATGCTTCAGATTTGCCTTTAAAGTATTCTCTATTTTTCAGTTGCTGGCATTGTTGCTTTGGACAATGTTGCCTCATTTAAATTAACTGTGTTACTGAGAGTTTCAATTTAGGAATATGTGTCTAAACTACAATATTACAAAGTCATGCAAGGCATCTATAGATCAAAACTAAAAAAGAGACTAGCCTGAGCCAGAAAATAAACTTTATCAGTGAAATGAAATGGTTACATAATGCATGATTGGATGTCATTATTTTTGGGTTATGTACAGTTTTTCCAACATTGTTTATGCGAGTGTCATTGAAATTATAGATTTATGATAGTCTTTTAAATAATTATGTGCATAAGAAATGACATATCAGGAATTCTTATGTTGCTTTATTCAGCTAATCATGAAAATTAATTAGGGAAAGATAGTGATATTAGGCTTTCATTCCATGCATGCATAATTCATATTAATCGATTGAACTGTTTCAAAAATACCTTTGTAAGAAAAATGATCCCATTAGAGTGGATTTAATCCAAATCAGTGCTGAGGAAGCACAGCATTTCAAAACCTCACCAATGCCTTGTTAATTGTCATAAGCATTTTAAATTGATTATTCCTACATTAACATGTGACATTTCATTTGTCAGTGCTAGATTCAGAAACAAATGTCTTTAATGGAAAAGCTTGGGGGACAGCATTGAACACATGTATTGTCCCATTATAGCAAATGAGTAGCTAGAGGGACACTCTGTGAACACTCAATTATTGGTTTACACTGGGAAAAAAATCCTTTTAATGCACTTTTACTACACATGAAAAGTTAAGAATATTATTATAACTATGTTAATTGTAGGTCAATTAAAAACAACTTGTTGTTTAAATGCCAGTTTTCCTAATGTTACCTCATATAGGAGCTTCAGCAACAAATAAAGAAGCTTCAGATTATTGTAAATCCAGATTATACATCACTCTTTTATATAAATAACATACCAATTTCTATGATTAAAAGTGTCTGAAAGTTGACTTGGTACATGAGTCACTGTGTAGAAACAGGAATGAAAGTATGATTCACACACCAGATGTTCCAGCAATAGTTTGTGGAAAAATAATGTTGTGCATCTAGCTCCTTTCAGTGCTGAGATAAAATTTAACATTTATTACATTGTAGATTTTCAGCTAGTTAAATCATGGTTACATTAAAATAATTTTAAATGTGTTATGGCGAGATGAGGAAGGGAAAATCAGCTTCCGCCTTTTAAATCCTTGGTGAGATGCAACAATTTCTTTTGTTTCTTTGTTAGTACACAACTATCATACTTCAATCTAAATGTAATTAACTAGATAAAAAAACAAAAGAGGTCAAATTACTAGGTTTTCTCAGTGAAAGTGAAGTTTTATTGTCATTTTCATATTAAAAAAGTCATAACATCAAACAAACACAGAAGTACAGGTAATAAGCTTAAAAAGGAGGGTAATATCTAATTAAGATAAAGACATTTGCAATTTAATGTTTTCGGAGTCTTTGAGTTGTGAGGATGGCTTGAGTACTAACTGTTCAGTTGCTGTTTCTTTTTTTCAGGAATTTTGTAGCTAGCCTTGAACTTTGGAGGAAGAGTTGTTTTTCCAAGTTGTGCTTTCAATGGTCACTGACTTTGAGTTGAGAGTCAGAGACAGAATCTTCCAGTTCTTGATTACAAATATATATTGCATTGTCTCAGCTCTGCTGCTTAAAAGTGCTATTGAAACATAGTTCACAATGCAGTCTGGAGTCCAATTCTATTTGGCAGGATCTTATAAAGTTCCGAACGATGGCTACAGTAAGAAATGTGGCAGAATTGTACGAGAAGTCTGATAAGCCTATCTCAACAGTGAGAGCAACTTGCTGCATCTTTTATGCAATGGACAGCTGTGAAGGCAAGGTTCTCTCTCGGCAGCAACGAGTTGCTTATTAAAGCAGATTATTGCTTGTTAATGACTTTTATTGACTGCATATCTTGTCTGATTAATATGCAGCCTCCTAACTTACCTGCCGCATAAACTAGATGCTAAGAATTCTCAAACATAGAAATCAGAGTGTTTCCTGTTGATTTCAGCTTGACGTCTGGAGCTGCATCAGGGAACCTCAAAGCCCTTTGTCTGGCCTGATACTCCATTTGTCCTCCTTCCGAAAAACTCTCCACAAACAATGGCAGCATCTGCAATAGCCATGAAATTGGGCCCCCTGCTGAACAAGACATCAGTCAGGATGGGTTTAGTGCTCGACTGCACGATGTAGCCATAATGATGGGCAGGCAGCAGGAAGTGTCGATACTGCCTCCAATATCTCACTCACTGCTGGGTAAACATGGGTGTCACAGTCTCTGTCACAGCTGACGAACCATGTCCAATCTTTACCCGGTGTGTCAATCTCAAGGAAGGAGGGAGTTGTATGGATATGTTTGGGGAAGAAAGAGAGGAAGAATTCTGTGATCTGTTGGTGGAAATGGTGGAACTGCCTCGGGAAGGCAGTCAAAAAAATTGTGGCTGCAAATATAGGGAAAGTGTGTGATTGCAGAAAGGAAAGGTCAATGACTGAATTCATTTGGCTTTGGGAAAGAAGGAAGTATTTCCCAAATTATAGATGGTGCTCAAGACATTCTGAACTTTTAAACTGGTTTCAATACTCCCATTATAAATTCATCCAATGGTTGCCTATGGTTGTAGAACATTGGTTCATTTTATTGTATAGGGAGTTTTTCTCTGAATTTATTGTCAATAATGGGATATTGTTTGCACAACTCAATAGATTTTTTAAATATACAAATCAGATGTGATTCTTGGTAGTTGCTATGTTAGTTAAGAACTCAGCTTTCATTGTCAATGATCAATTAACATAATCCTTGTATAATTACTACTACAAGAATTACAGGTTCCAAAGGTGACAGAATATTATTGTGTGCTGTTCAGTAACTTTAAATATCTTTATAGCCTGGAGTAAGAATCAGTTAAAGTATCTAATACTGCACTGAAGAGTTTTGTAGAACAATTACTGCCATTGATTGTTGATCGTTGACACAAGACTGTAGAATCTTCTCTTGACAAATGGAAGCTAACTATTGGTTTCAAATATTGATCTTTTAAAATTCCATTCATCTGTTTATGTGACCTGTTTTCAAGTAGGAAATACCTGATAACTTCTAATGTGTGCTGAATTAAATTTTCAGGAGAAATTTAAGGATTCTGATTTGCTCCTTGACTGTTGTTTATGTGATGTTTTCTGAATTTAGACGTAGTTATATTTTCTGAAATAAGCATGCTGAGGAGTAAACGTTCAGCTAAATTCGGATCTGGCTAACTCATCTGTTACTGTTCCTGAACTGATGAGACACGTAGGTAACATACTGATGATCCTATTGTTGTGTAATTGTTCAGAGCTTTATGAAACAAGTTGGTTTGGCACCCTGGTTTATTTCTGAAGAAATACCTTTATTATGACTATTTACTATTTTTATTCCTACTTTATGGGGTTTCTATTCTGCAATATATTATTTGATTTGATTTGATTTATTGGCACATGTGCCTAAGTACAGTGAAAAGCTTTGTTTATGAGCAGTACAGGCAGATCATAGTAAGCAAGGACGTACAGATCATAGGGTGAAAAAACTTTGGACAGAGGCATACAAATTACATCTCGCAGGGCATGCATTTGGCAAGATCAACATTATTTGAAGTTAGAGAATCCATTCATCAGTCTAATAATGGCAGGGAAGAAGCTGTTCTTGAACCTGCTGGTGCATGTGTTCAAGCTTCTGTATCTTCTTTCTGACAGAAGAGGTTGTAGGAAAGCTTTAACGGGGTGTGATGGGTCTTTGATGATGTTGGCAGCCTTTCTATGGCAGTGAGCTGTATAAATGGAATCCATGGATGAGAGATTGGCTTCTGTGGTGGTCTGGGCTGTGCACAGTTTCTTATGGTCCTGGGTGGAGCAGTTGCCATACCAGGCTGTTATGCACCCAGACAGTATGCTTTCAATGGTGCATCTGTAGAAGTTGGTGAGGGACCTTATGGACATGCCAAATTTCCCGAGCTGCTGGAGGAAGAAGAGGCAGTGTTGTGCCTTCTTGACCATTGCATCGAAATGGAAAGTCCAGGACAGGTTGTTGGTTATTGTCATTCCTAGGAACTTGACGCTCTCGACCCTTTCAACTTCAGCTCCGTTGATGTAGATGGGGGTACGTTATCCTCCTTCCTTTCTGAAATCAATGATCACTTCTTTAGTTTTGCTGACCTTGATAGAGAGGTTGTTATCATTACACCATGTCACCAGGACTTCTATCTCCTTTCTGTATTCTGCCTCATTGTTGTTTGATAGCCGTCCTACCACAGTGGTGTCATCAGCAGTTAAGAGTTAAAAATGTAAAATTTGGGTTCAGTTTAAAGTGCACTATAGGTTCTTCGCTCCAAGTTTATTTTTTATGCTTGTGTTTGTGAGTTTACAAGTGTTGTTTGGACATTAGACCAAATTAGGAGACTTGTATATGCTTATAAACAATTCTTGAACTTTGATCCAGTTGAGAGGATTTTAGAACCAAAAAGTCCCTAAAGTTTCTATGGAGGTAATTGCTGGGTCTGGAGCTAATTGAAGACTTGTGGGTTAAAGTAAGTGAGAAGAAAGATAACTGCAGACATTGAATCTGCTGCATTTAGCCAAATAAATAATTCTGTGCTGTATGTGTGTATACAAAGAAAAGGGAATGCTAAAGAACTGGGTATGGAATAAAAGCTCTGTAAAGTGAAGAAAAGTTCCATGAGGTATTAGAAACCAAGGACGTTTCAAGATGTGTGATTATTAATGATTTCTATACTTGGACCAAGAGATTGTTGTAACTCTACCAATACGTAGACCTGAGTTACAACTTGTGTAACCAGACCCGAAATAAAAATCATCAGCTTTCCAGAGACTGACTATGCTTGCAAGCCTATTTGAGTGAAAGCACAGTAAAGAAATAAATAAATGAAGTTTAATCTGTTGGATTGAGTTTGAAGAAGAAACTTAAATTGTTTAGAATTAATATCTTACTTGCGTGCCTATTACCTGTGTTTATTTTGTTCAAGTTTGCAAAGATCCTTTGGCATTTCACTTCAATCCTGGATCCTGCCACTTATATTGTTACTTTTGATTCTTCACGTTTTATTCTTGAAGATAATTAAGGTCTATCAGGCATGATCCTAAGTGATATCCACTTGTCCAGTATTACCACAATGGGAATTGTAACAGTCTAAAACCTATTCAATGGCATCCTTTAAAAGATGAATCATGTTCTTCAGTGTGTAGAGCTGACTTGAAATGTGCATTACAAAGTTTTTGAAAACGTATGTGATTAATTTCCTCAGTTTCAAATGCATTATATTTGATGGTTTGTTATTAATAAAATATGTAACTGATAAAAAGGCTTGCGACAGGATTTCTAGATTTGTATCTTCCAAAAACTCAATTGATGGACTTCAGTTCAAAGTCTGAATATTATTAAATGACTGCCAGTTTCTGTTGTTTCTAAACTGCCTGACTCAGGTATTATTTCCTCTGCTTTGCAGCCTCAATACATTCAAACCGATAAATATTTTGCGTACTTCATCCAATCATACTACATAGGTTTCACTTGCACATTTCTGCTCATGTACTTGCAATTTTATTGTTATTATAATAATTCCATTTTAACATAATAGAAATAGTCAGTTGGAAAACAAAATGTGACTATTTAAAAAAAGAATGATCCAGAATTTACAAAACCGAAAGAACTGCGGTTGCTGTAAATCAGGAACAAAAACAGAAATTGCTGGTAAAGCTCAGCAGGTCTGGCAGCATCTGTAAAGAAAAAATCAGAGTTAATGTTTCAGGTCCGGTGACCCTTCTTCGGAATGTTCTGAGGAAGGGTCACCAGACCAGAAACGTTAACTCTGATTTTTTCTTCACAGTTGCTGCCAGACCTGCTGAGCTTTTCCAGTAACTTCTGTTTTTGCTATGACCCAGATTTACAGTTTTAGTTACAGGATATGGTGAATGCTCACTATTATCACAGTGTAAAACTGACATCAGTAGAAATTTGCAGTAGAAATCCTAAAGTTGCTGTCAGTGATACCCTGTTCCTCCATGGGATGAGCTGTTAGAGTCCTTGCAAATGCAATCAGTACAGAGTCAGTGTTTTATACCTTTCTTGCTGTTAAAAGCAGCAGTTGAAAGGTATAACTCACTCAGAGATAACACAGTGTGGAGCTGGAGGAACACAGCAGGCCAGGCAGCATCAGAGGAGCAGGAAAGTTGACGTTTCGGGTCGGGACCCTTCTTCAGAAATGGGGATGGGGAAGTGAGCTCTGAAATAAATAGAGGAGGGGTGGGGCTGGAAAAGGTAGGTGGGATGGTGATAGGTGAGTGCAGGTAGGGAGTGGTGGGGATTGGTTAGTGAGGTGGGAGTGGTGGATAGGTGGGAGAGAAGATGGATAGGTCGTGTCAGGTCAAGGAGGTAGGGATGAGAGGGAAGGTTAGTCATGGGATGAGGCCTGGGGTGGGGAGTTTTTGAAACTGGTAAAATTCACGTTTAGGCCATTGGTCTGTAGGCTTGAAAAATTTACAATTAAGTTTTCAAACAGTGGGCAAAGACATAAGTACTATTGATCAATAGCTTCAGCTCTCTGGTGTGATTTTTTTTTAAAAGTGAAGTACAATTGCCTCACAATATTTAGAAATTATGTTTAAAGTTTTTTCACATGAAATTGAAACTTCTACCTTAATTTGCTACGAGGCACATTCTATGTTTTGCTTTCTGTATAATTAAAACGTAAATGATAGTCTGTGCTTTTTACTTCCTTGTTCTCTGTGAGACTGTTCCAATTTGATTAGCTTCAAAAGGACATTGGTAAGTTGTCAGGGTGCACCGATAGGTAGCAAATGAAGTTCAATGTAGAGAAGCGTAAAATTATACTTTTTGATATAAGAGAAATAGAGAAACATAACAAAATAAAGGGTGCACCTCTTCTGTAGGAGTTGAAAGACCTGGGTATAAATGTGTGTTAGTTGTGAAATTGCTAAGAGAGCAGTTAATGAAGCAT
The DNA here is from genome assembly GCF_021869965.1 of Rhincodon typus. NCBI lineage: Eukaryota > Metazoa > Chordata > Chondrichthyes > Orectolobiformes > Rhincodontidae > Rhincodon > Rhincodon typus. Next base: position 38,913,047 of record NC_063346.1, on the reverse strand, counting down.
ACTGTATCCTGGCCTTTCTTAAAAGGGACATAGAGAACTAGACCCAAGGAGGTTATAAGACTAAGAGACTAGTTAGACCTCAGCTGGAGTATAGTATACAATTCTGTATACCATACCCCAGAAAATCTGCACCAGCCTTCCTTTGCATGAAGCTCGGAAATCCTTCTCTGGAAGACACTGAGTTGTTGATTCCCTTAGTATATAATTCTCTTCATCATGTTACCATTGAGGAGTTTTATAAGCTTTTATTAAAAATTGCAATGTTGGTAATGCCAAAGATCAGTGAGCAGGCCACTACAAATGATGAAAAGAGTAGGAGATGAGACACAGTAAATCAAATAATAATTATAAGATGACACAAAGCACCACAAAAACTGTAGAAGATTTAGAACTGTGGCCAAAGATATCCATGGATTTAAATAAATGTGGGTTTCTATCGAGGCTGGATTGTCTTCTATTAGAGAAGCTTGTAATGAAGATAAAAGTAAATGGAATTAATAGCTAATTAATCATTTGATGCAAGCTTTGGCCACAATAAAAGACAAAGGATTATGAATGGACAAGGTATTGTCTGGGAGTTGAGTCAGATAACAGCTTGGCTTAAGACTTCTGCTTTTCACATTGTTCAAAAGTGCTGAGATCAGTTATGTACTATTGTCAAATTTACAAGTAAAGCCAAACTATCTGGCCCAGTTAATTGGACAAATTAAGCAGATATGCTAAATGAAGGAGAAGGTATTTTAATTTAGATTAATGGACAACGTGTTGAAACATAGAATGTGCAATTTGTGATAGGATGGTTTAAATAGAGAAGAAGACAAGTTAGCCAACAGAACTTAATGGCATCTGTCAGAAGAATTACATTCTAATTTGTCGGGAAAAATAAAAACAACACCTGAAAGATTGCAGGATATCAAGGCAAAAATCACAAACAGTGCTCATCATTCAAGGAAGGAATATCAGTAGTGAATTTTATTTTGACATAGGATACTTAAAGACTTCCTCCAAGGAAACAGAATCAAGTTTTGCCTTAATTGGCTGACATTGCTATTATGTATTTTCTTGACTCATCCAAATCATGTTTACGAACGTACTAAATCAAATGCTGAACTTGGGAGAATTATTACAACAAAAAAATTCTTGCTGTGTCCCAACAGCCATACAAAGCATAAAATGGATGAGTGTCCATTGGCATAGATGGAAAAGGATTTCTGAATGGTTATTCACCATTTGTGAAAGTACTCAGTTGGTGCAAAGTGATTATCAACAAGGTTAATCAAATGTTTGGAATAGCATCCTTCATAATGAATCACCCACCACAACCAATTGTTTTAACCTTCTGTGGTTCATTGCTAAGACTGCCTATGGTATAACTTAGGGCACATTGGGCTGGATCTTTCCCTCTGCATCAAGAAAAGTGAGTCAGGCCATTCCTCACTATGGGATCCCAAACCTGTCACCTTTTCCTGCTACTTTATTACTTCTGTCTCTGTGAAATGTAGGCAGTCAAGATTTGGCTCTGCTGCCTCCCTAGGGATGTCCAAACGGTAATGGAGGTGGGTTCCTGAGAGGCAAGTTAGCAGCTTGTTGAGCTATACAACAGCAAGCTTTGTTTGACAATTTTAGGAGGTTTAATGAATTTATCCTTTGTAGATTTTAAATACCTGTGTGTTTTTCAGACAATATAAGATTGTTAAGAAGATTAAAGCTTTTGTCATTGCGATGACCATGTGAGAAAGGGTGAACTGGTTGCATTATGATCTTTTTGCATAAAGCTATACCTTTCTCTAATTAAAATTGTAGTTTTTGCTATGAGCAATGAGGACACAATCATATGTTTTTGAGTCAAAGTAAACACAAATTTGCAAAGATTTGTAGCTCGGGTTGTGGATGAAGTTGTTGGATTGTTCACCTAGCTGACTGGTTATCTAACAGACGTTTCATTACCATACTGGGTGACATCATCAGTTGAGATGAAGGAAGCTCTTCGGAGGCTTCATCGGAGACCGCACCGATAATATTCCCTAGCACGGCGACAAAATGTCTATACAATAACCAGCCAGCTCGGCGAGCAAGCCAACCACCTACAAACAAATTTATTATTTTTTTAAAACTGAAGACATTAATAATAAAAAGTGAAGTTGAACATAATGCCTTTGTGCAGTTTTTCTGGGGCAGACGTGCAGACACATAAAAGTGAGAGGAAAACAGTGTCCAGTACAAAGAAATATAAAAGAAAATAGAGTTTAGAGTCCTCTAGTTGACTTTAAGATGTAAGCTTTTAACCTGAGGCTGATGTTGATTAGTTAGTTTCTTGGAATGTAGTCAGTTGTAGGGAACATTGCTATTGAAGATTCTCAGCCACATGTTTTGCTTTCCTCAGCTGTTATGTAGGAAATCTGTGCCAACTTCTTCAAAGAAAGAAAAATGGAGACGTTTTCTCTTCAATGATACGTCACAATGGTCTCAGAATCTCCCTTGAAATATTGATTCTAGTGCGTACTTCTAAGAATTTTTTCTTTTGGGTAGCTTTCTGTGAAGTAATTATGTCCATATCTCATACATTGCATTTGTTAATGTCTTCCTCAGGTGGATTTTGAAATGTGAAAACCTTGCTGTTGGCCTGTAATCAGGACAATGCAGTTTTAGAAAGAGTTTGGACGGTACACTTTCGGAGTTCCTCAGTTATTCTTTGATATAGATTGGGAGTGGGGTAGATTCAGTCCTCCTTGTTGTTTAATGAATTTCAGATTTTGGTCATTGTTCCAGCAAACCTATAACCAGCAAATCTCGTCTCCATGTGGATACCTTTTGAAAGCCTCATTATGGCTGAACTTTTATGTCTCAGTCTTTTTTTTGGGTGTAGCAGTCAGTCCTAGCCATTACACATCCCTTTGCATATTCCTGGGAGTTTGGCTACTTTCACATCAGGTGATTTTGGACATTTTAAATGTCCCTAATCATTTTTAACTGTTTTTCTTTCGACCGTCAAGTCTAAAATCTGTAAATTAGTCAATGAGAATTTAAAGATTAATAATTTGCATTTGATATCACCATGACATCATTGATACTGCAAATGGCCATTTTTGACTAGCAAAGGAGACTTTTACAGCATGTTTGCACTTGTCCATTTCAGAAGAATTTCAAAACTTGTCAAATTAACCAATTAACGATTGGTTTGTTAAACTGCTGATAATGGCACTGTTGGTTTGGTAAATAGCTGATAATAGAACATTGAGCATAGAGGGGGTTTGGGAGATATGAGGAGCATTGGCAAGATATTTTAAATTTGCAGTATATATCAAACATTTCCTGATTTCTTAGCAAGTGTCCTCTAACATTTACCAATGAACTTGTCTGGTGGATTTCTCACAGGCTGTCAAAGCTTTCCTATCACAACAACAGTACCTTGGGGATGGAATTTAAATTTCTCTTAGACCTTAAAAATGATAAGACTGTCACACAGGACATGTCTGGAGGGCTATAGTCTGACACATATCCTGACAAGGGGAAGATCATGTGGGTTGGGAACAGAAGGTTGAGTTTGAAATCACATTTTACCCATTTCAAACCTAATTCCACCCAGATACAGAAGGGGAAAATCTGTTCCCTTGTCAGAAGGTATTGATGTTTTGAAAGAAATTCTTAGGAATGCAGTAAAAATGATCTCGGTACTAAAAACGCTGTGTTAAGAGAATTGCACAATTCCCCTTGGAGAAAAAGAGATTGAAAGGAATATGGATCAGATCTTTAAATGATGAAAGGCATGGATAATAGAGAAGTAAACACATTATTTATGTTGAACTGTGTTTGCAAAATGAGAGCAGCATTAAACAGTTTGCAGATTTATTTATACACCATAAAAGATTATCTGAACGCACCCACTCCTCCCTTGTTCTATTAAAAGTATTTAATAATAAATAGATTAAATCGTTCAAAGAAAAAAGGGATTGAATTGATTGGGCATCTTGTCATAAAAATATCACTTACTATGGTGCCTGTTGAGATGAGGAATAAAAAAAACAAATGTAATTCGCAATGGAGGGAAATGTTTGGAAAGCAGGCAATGAGCCAATATAGAAAAAGTTGGACAAGTATCAGCAAAGCTTATTTCAGGAGGCAGCCATACTGAGTTTGCTGAGTTTCTTCCTCAGGGTAGCACTCATGTGGCTAAAGGCTAAATCACCAGAGGTGGGATTACGTCAAGGGCATGTACAAGAGGTTGACCAGGGAACAGAGAATTCACAAGTGGAATACAAAGCTGGGGAACAGTACAGGTATGCTGAGGTAATTTGACAGAAGGATTTGCTGACGTGAATTCCTCCAATCCAACAGAGACTCAATGTTGATGAGAGAGCACAGTGTGGATGAGGATGGTCAGATTGGAGAGTGGGACGCAATATATGTCCTGGGAATTTTCATTATTCGGTTTAAAAGGAAGTTGGGCGGCTGGAGGTGACAAAGTAAAGGCTTCTGCAGTAAAGGGACAGATGTGGTGGGTGAAAAAGGGAAAATGTGAAGAATTAGAAATAGGTAGTCTTAGTGACAAGAAGGTCTGAAGTTCAGCTCATGGTTGAGCTCAACTCACAAACAGGCTCAATTAAGCTCAAAAATATAGCCTGGAGGCCCAGACACAGAGGAGAGATATTTGTGGCAGAAACCAGACCATAATTAAGGTTGTCATAGATTAGGTCAGCCAAGACAGGATGTTGGACAAGTAAACTGAATGTGGAGAGACAATGGTGCTGTTGTTTATGGGAGCATGTGGAAGCTGATGCCTTTATTGCAGCAGATGTCACTGAGGGACAACATGTAGCTGGAAAGAAGAAGGGTAAAATGATTGAACCATCAGGCAATATGTCTGTCTGTCTTTTCTCCTGTTGTCATTTCCAAAGATTGAAATATGAACTTCGATTGGATTGGCCAATATTCATGGGCAAAGCACTCCATTTACCTATTTTGGTTCCACAGCCCTTAATAACCTTATCTATCCAAATTCTGTCCAGCTTAATTTTGAATCTTTTAATTGATCGAATCTCAACAGTTCTCCAGGAAGAGAATTTCAGATTACACTTTTTGTGAAGCCTACTTAGCTCTAAGTTTAAAGATTTCCTCCCTTGTTTGTGAGTCTCACAGGGAAATAGTCTCTCTATGTAGTCTATCAAATCCTCTCAATATTTTAATCACCACAACTTAATGGTTTGTTATTGTGTTCTGCAGAATGGCTGACCAGGAATCTCCTGCTAGCTATTGTATTGCAGGGATTTGCAGACTGACAATTAACTTGTTGGGGTGTGTTATAATGTGGCCTCCATGACCAATAAATTCTCATGTGGAATACAAACCTTTGGACATTTTGGCCCAGAGGTAGGGATATTTTTATTGCACAATATGCCATTTCAATAAGAACATTGGAGTATCTGCAGTTTCATGAATGAACTTGATATAGCCAAACCGGATCTGGCAATTGGAAACTAAACTAATTGTGCCATGGGTACATTTTGAGTTTGCACATCTCAGAGTTGAGAGCACAAACATGGGTCTTTGTACTCTATGAAAGAGTACTGTGATTTTGCTCGTAAGCTGGGTGATTTAGGATTTATTATATACTTTCAATGGAATTGGGTTTTATTTGGTACAACACATGTTTAAACTGCTATTAACATCAAGCAATTCTTAAGAAGTGAAATTTACAGGACGACAGAACTGAGAGATGTAGGTTAACTTTCAGAAATGGTGTCTGAATCGCTGTGTTTCAAACCAATCACTTATTACAACAGATTTGAGAATCAATATAACAGAAGTCATTCAAAGTTGCAAAAAATAATTTAGAGGTAACACAACGTTGGCCTTCACTTCAAGGTGGACTGAATGGGATAGAAATCATACTGCAGCTATATAAAGTTCTGGTTAAACTTCCTCTGAAGTGCTGTGACCAGTTCTAGATTCTGTAGCTATGTAAAAAAAAGTACTGGTCTTGGAGGGCTGCAATGCAAATTCACCAGAATGATACTAAGGCTAAAAGATTCAAATTATCTGGACAGACTGCACCATTTAGGCTTGTATTCCCTTGGACAGAAAAGATTAAGGGATTGACGTGATTAAGATATTGAGAGGATTTGATAGACTAGAAAGAGGGACTGCTTCCTCTGTGGAAATCCCAAACAAGGGGGAAAATCTTTAAACTTAGAGCTAAATAGGTTTTTATGCAAAGTGTGATCTGGAATTCTCCCTTGGGAGAACTGTAATGGTTAAGTCAATTAAAAAAATTCAATATCTAACTGGATAGAGTTTCAATAGACATGGTTATTGCGGGTTGTGGAACCAAAATGAGTAAATGGAGTTAAGATATGTATCAGCCATGATTCAATTGAATAGCAGAGAAACATAAGGAGATTTCCACTTTCCATGAGTGGATGAACAAAAGATAAATGGCCTGGTCCTGTTGCCATCATTCATACATATCCTGGTTGAGACTACTCAATCATTTGAAATCAGCAGGAGTCGTTGCTAGCAGGTCTTTAGTATGATTCTGCATCCTCAAGGCAAAATGTAGCATGAAGGGGACAACATCCAAAGCTCACAGTCAGTCAACCTTAACCAAAGGCTGCAATAAGGCAGATCTCAGTCTGAGCTTCACAATTATGGTATAGCAAATCAATTTTCCATGGCTACAAGTTCGAACAAAAGGGAATAAAACAAAAATGAATGTCCCATTTCTTATTAGAGGTAGCAAAGTATGATTTTGTTCTTCCAGAAAACATTTTGGAAGAAACAGAGTCTGAGTTGCTACTTTTTCTTAGTCAAGTGTATTCTGCAAAATAAATCAGCTCTTGATTTGGCATTGACCTTACCTTTATGAGTGTTCATCACTTCCAACTATTGACAACTGACTATTGATATCTATGGCAGTTTAAACTTGCAAGAAAGTGTATCTAAATAAAGATGAGTGAGTAGTCAAATTGTTTGTGCGTCAAAATAAGAAGAACGGCAGCAGAATTTAGAATTACAGATACTGAAAATTTTCTCTGTTGTTAATGTGGTGTTTTGAAATGCAGTTCTGTAATGGATGCAAACACAAATGATATGTTCTGCATTGCAAGATTCAACAAGCAAAAATGAGATGAAAACTTACTTTGGTAATGTAGTCTGAAGGTTGAATCTAGCATAGAGAGACTCCCTATTCTTTGTATAGTGTCATGAAATCTTACCAGGTGCTATAACCAATAATAGAGACAAACAGGACCTGCAATTAATGTCTCATCCAAAAAACTAAATTTCCTAAAAATGCGACAGTGAAGATTATGTGCTCATATGCTGCAGTGAAGTATGTATCTACAGCCTTCTAATTCCTAGGCAAGAGTGCCATCAATTTGAGAGGGGTAATGATGAGCATACATAGATTTAAGATAATTAATTAAAGAATCAGGGGTGAGATGAAGAACCATTTCTTTGCACAATGAGTGATGCATTGAAGCTCATAGACTGAGGCAATGGTGAACAAATATTCAACAGAAATTTTCAAAAGCAAGTCGGATATATGTTTGAAAAGAAAACATTTGCAGTGCAATGGGGAAGAGCAAGGGAGGGAGACTAATCGGGTCATTATTTCAATGAGGTGACTTTTATGATGGACCAAATGACCTTTTTCTGGTCTGTGTGATTCTATAAACTGACCCAAACAATAGCTGAGAAAATGTTTTGTTATAGAAGAGATTGAGTGTCACAAGGTATAGACAGTGAAAACCTTAAGGTATTGTGCCTTCAGCTCGTTTGGCACAAAGAATGGAATCTGTCAAATAAAAAATTGTCAATATTAAATAATAATGATTGTAACGTTGGGTGGGTATTCTGAAGTCTTACTACCATTTACAATCAGGCAGCTGTTTCACTGATTCCCGCTTCTCATGAAGTTAACTACATCTCTCAAGTGATTTTGTTTGGAAAAAGCATGTCAATACAATAAATAGTATAATCTTTTGAAATGAGATACTTGGATCATCTAGCCTCTTCCAGCAATATGCTTCACTTTTGTTACAATCTGGTTCAGGACTGTTAACATTTGAAAAGAACTCCAAAGAACTCATTTTAAGTAAGCAAACTATGTTGCAAGATTTCTCCTTTATTTCGAAAGCAACCTTATTGTGTGAAAAAGAATGAAACAAAGCACACTCTATAAACTTAGTAAGGATTACAGTTACGCATGAGATGCACTCTGATTTGCTTCCTAGTTCCCCAAGAATTCTCTTATGAGGCACATCAATCTTAAACTTCTGAATGGTTGACTTATAGTATGCCACAGACCTCTGCAGAACTTTCCTCAGAGGTAAAACTTTCATTTGCTCTCTCTTGGCTGTGGAGTCCTCAGTCTTTTGCTCAGTGATAACTTGATCAATATTTCCAAGCTCCTCTGCTGACTACTTTTTTTTTCCGAATAGTTATTTTGAGATCTACTGCAGGCCTCTCCCACTATCTATAAACTAGACAATTTTCTGACTTGAATTTTTCATGTGATTTAAACTGAGATTAAACCATACCTGCCTTCCTCAGGATGAATGATGAATTTCATGTTTTAATCTGTATACTGCACAGGTCTCCCCAACTGACATTTACTTTTGCCAAGTTCTCTTAACGAGCTGCAAAAACATTTGTTATATACGGTAATGAACAATATCTCCCAGTCACACCAAGATTAACCGACACCAGAGAGCACACCCAAGCTCCTTTTATCTCCAGGAAAATGTGGCCTGCTCTGAACTATCCTCAAAATGATTTTTAGTTACTTAGCTGGAGAAATTGTAATTGAGAGATAAGTAATTCCTGCTAATTTGTAGTTGAAATTTCTTCTAGTCTGACTCCATTAAACAAGTATGGGCAACTTACTACACCACTATTAATTGTTCTACTAATCACTAAAACCCAGCATTTTAATTATCTTTACCTTTAAAACTATAATCTTCCCTGAAATAAATATTACCTCCAAAATATTAGCTTATGCCATCAACTAGATATTCACAGCACTTTCACAATATCAGAAAAGGATACTTAATCCACCCAGTGAAATGTTCCTTCCTGCTGTAGCTGTTCGGATACAGGCTCAACTATCTAATGCAGTGGGTTTGTGTTCAGCATTAATTCAACTGAAACCAGTTTAAAAGATTTAAATGCAAACTATTAATTTCACAACCCTGGTGCAGATTCATATGTAACTCCCAGAGGTGAAGAAGAAATATTTTTTGATTACTATTTCAGCCAGTCCTTTTTTTTCATTTAATTTACTTTTCTTATTTGGTAATTCTTAATCTTATTTTCATTTCATACTCTTTCTTATTTGAATGGACAGATGTGTAACACACTTTTGGAAAACAGTGGTTACCCATATAGAGTCAAAGAAGAAAGAGACACCTATGAAATGAGCCAAGGTATGCAAGCAGAAGAAATCAGTCTTAATAATAAGCCTATCTATAATGCTTATAGATGCCAGCAGCACTTCCTTTCATTCTCACTTTCTGGTTTCCACAACAAAATTATCATTTGCAAATTAGAGATGGGCAATTTATATAGTTCTTTATATCTACTGAGTTCAGCTCAATCATTTCTAAGCACTAATTTGTGATACATATAGTTTACAAATGTAAAAGAAAAAATCAGAAGTAAATTCATTTTATTAGAACCTGGGAATCACAGATGCATTATACATGTGCAATAAACTATTTCAGCAGTACAAGAATCTTTCATGTTTTACATACAGTTGACCAGCATGTCCTGGTATCAAACTATAGTCTGGCTGAAGACCGTTTACTGAAAAATTGTAGGTTTGTTCAAACACATTTGTATATAAATACTTAAAACATTGCCTGGAAGCAAGAAATGGCTATAACAAATCCTCAGAGACACATGAAGCTCACAGACTTCTAGTCAAACTGCAGTCTCCTGCATTTAAATTCCAATAAAAGACGATTATATTTATTTTTGGAGCACTTTTTTTTAAAAGGAAGGATCTTTTTATATTGTCTCTGGTTACATGAGGCAAAACATCACAAACTATCAACGCTTTCATTTCAGAAGTAAGCCAAGCTGAAACCATCTGCCCTACACCTTATTCCCTGCACCCATACCTCAGACATTACTGCTTCAACAGCTATCACCCAACATTTCTACTGCAAGGGAGCTAGCAACTGACACACAACTTGAGAATGTCCAAACCAAAACAAAAAATGACTATGAGGTGAACCTCTCCCACAAATTCACTTCACAGAATGTAAGAAAAAGAAAACTATATCTAAAAAGTCCATAGGTCTCATTACATTGACTATTTGTGAAAGACACGCCAACCTTTGAAATCTGAAAAAAAATCTTTTGAAAACATGAAAACAAGTGGGGGCAGAATCTCTGCTTTGGGAGCAACTTCTAATTTGGGTGAAAAGTGCATCAGTTTTGAGGAGTCTTTAATTGGTTGCAGTTTGAATTCAGTTGCTTACCACTGAAGAGTCAATCTGTTATGAACCAGCAAAATCAGACAGTTTTTCAGAACATCATTTTTTCAAAAAATGCTTTAAAATTATTCCTAAGCTATTTAGGAGTGGTGACTTGTTGAAGTTTGATTCACTGATTCATTTGGGAGACATATTAAATGACAGCAAGCCTGAGGATTGGGACAATTTTAGAATTTAGTAAAAGAGGACAAAAAGTTTAATCAATAGATGGAAAATAAGATATGAGAGTAAAATTTCAGGGTCTAAAAAACCTCTATACATATGTAAAGTGAAAAGATTATTAATAACAAATGTAGGTCCATTACAGTAAGAAGCTGGGGATGTTGTAATGAAGAATAATGAAATGACAAGAGAATTGAACACTTACTTTGGTTTTGCTTTTACAGAAGTGGGAAAAAAAATAATCTCCCAGAAATGTTAGTGAACCAAGGGACAAGTGAGAGGGTAGAATTGAAGAAAATAAGTACTAGTTAAAAAATAGTGCTAAGGAAATTAATAGGGTTAAAGTTGGACAAAGCACCAGGGCCTGATAATCTCCACCCCAGAGTACAAAAGAAAGTAGCCCTGGAAATATTCGATGCGTTGGTGGTCATGTTTCAAATTCTACAGACATTGGAGCAGTTTCTATATATTTGAGAATGGCAAATGTAACTCACTGCTTAAAAAATAAATGGAGGGAAAGAAAAAAAAAACAGAGAATTACAGACCAGTAATCCTAACATCTGCAGTGAGGAAAATGCTAAAGTCCTTTGTAAAAGATGATATTAGAACATTTGGAAAGTATTAATAGGATTGGATTAAGCCGACATGGGTTTATCAAGCCACATCAAGTTTTGTGAGAATAAACTTTGTAGAACAGGTAAGGGAGAAATAGTGCATGTGGTGTATTTGGATTCTCAGAAGGCTTTCAACAAGGCCTCTCATAAAAGGTTAATGGGCATAGTTAAAGGACATAAGATGGGGTACTATATTGGCTTACATCAAGAATTGGTTGACAGTTAGTAAACAGAAAATGGAATTAAATGGTTCTTTTCCCGAGTGGCAGGCAGTGATTAGTGGAATACCGCAGTGACTGAAGCTTGGACCCAGCTATTCACAATATATAATGACCTGCATGAGACAAATAAATGTAATGTTTCCAAGTTTGCTGATAGCAGCATTGGAGGGGTTTGTGACGAGGGTGCAAGGAGGCCCTAAGGTGATTATACAAGTTGAGTGAATTGGCAAACATATGGCAGATGCAGGACTATGTGGCTAAATGTGAAGCTGTACACTTTGATGTGAAAACATAGAGGAGAAGTATTATCTAAATGGTGATATATTTGGAAGTATGAGTGTACAAAAGGATCTGGGTGTTCTTGTCCACCAGTCAATGAAAGGAATAGGCACTTGAGTAAAAGCAAAATACTGCAGATGCTGGAAACCTGAAACAAACTCAGAAAATGCTAGAGAAAGTTAACGGTTCTGGCAACATCCGTGAGTTAACAGAGTTAACATTTTGGGTCTGGTATGACTCTTCATGTCTCATACTTGACATGAAATGTTAACTCTGTTTCTCACTCCACTGATGCTTCCAGACCTGCTGAATTTCTGCAATGAAAGTTGACAAGACAGCTGCAGGTAGTAATTAGGAAGGCAAGTGATGTATTGGTCTTCAATGCCAGAGGATCTGAGTTCAGATGTAGGGGTGTCTTATGTAGTTACACAGGGCCTTGGTGAGACCACATCTGGAGTACTGCATATTGTTTTGGTCTCCCTACCAAAGAAAGGATATACCTGCCAGAGATGAGTGAGCAGAGGTTCATTACGCTGATACCGGGGATGGCAGACTATCCTATGAGAAGAGGCTGGGCAGTGTTTATTAGAGTTTAGAAAGATGAAAGAGGCTCTGATTGAAATATGTAAAAATTCTAACACGGTTGGACAGACCAGATGCAGGAAGAATGTTTTCCCTGGAGTCTAGAACCAGGTGACACAGTCTCAGGACACAGGGTAGACCATTTACATCTGAGATGAGGAAAACTTTCTTCACTCAAAAGATAGTGAACCTGAAGAGCTCTCAACCACAGAAGGGTGTGGAGGCCAAGTCACTGAACATATTCAAGAGAAAGAGATAGATAAGTCTTTATATTTTACAGGTATCAAGAGATATGGGGTGAAAATGGGCATTGAGATGGAGGATCAGCTATAATCATGATGAATGGCAGAACAGGCTCAAAAGGCTGAATTGCTTACTCTTTCTCCTTATTTCTCTGTATCTATAATTCATTCAGCAAAAATAGATTCGCCACAAAAATAATTTTAATCAATGTCCTGTCGTGAACTTTGAGTAGCCTGATTCTAAATAGCTAAAAATTAATTTAAAGAGATATGCAGAGCCATTTTACTTTTATTGGTGTTCAGTTATTTTCTTCGTAAATTACATAACTTGAATCATCTTTATCAGTGCATGTGAATCTAAAAATAAAGTTTAGCTTTCAGAGTCTCCTTGAAGGTCTGCAAATAGACATGATTAGTGGAAGCACCCACTAATGGGGGTTATTTCAGATTTGATGTTTACATAGTTTTAAAGGAGCACTATCTTCTAGAAAGATGCTTTTCAAACTCACTCAGAAGATCATGGAAACTTGATTAGCACTAAACATAATTTGTATTTAAAATGCCATTATATTTTGCATTGGCTTTGCTAATTTCACACAAATTATGCCAATAAAATACAGCACAACTAAAAGGCAACACCAAGCCACATAACCAAAATGCAACTTTGCTTCAGGAAAAACATTGGTATTGTGAAAAGAGAGGCTCACAATAGCTTCTGGCAATAAACATTGAGCTGACACCGTAAAGCATGGCCACATGATACTTTGCAGTTTTGCACCATTCAGTAAGTAATTGTTTCTAATTTAGCACCTGTATTGTAATTTCATTCACACTTCCAATAGAAAGTGTTTACCTAATATTCTCGTAAGAGTGTTTATGGTATGTGATGACTAAATCACAGATAAATAGATTGAGAAGTAGGCTAAGTTTTTTATTGTTTGTGATTACGCATTAGCATAGCTCACTTAGTTGATTATTTTGCTGCCTGAGACTGTAGCTACAGAATCACATTATTTGTAATTGCTGTATGATAGGCTACTATTATTTATACTATGGGGTGAGGGGATTGCCATTTCTTAACATTAAATTGAGGTATGTGTTCCCTCGTGAGTTTATAAACCAATAGACCTGACTGTGTTGGTGTTTTGAACTAAAGTGCCTCTGCACTCGAGGTATGCCAGTGTAGGAATTTATATCCATCTATGTTTTCAATTTTTGTTCTACTCTTATTCTATTTTGTGAAGCCACTCAGACTCCTCAGGAGGCAGTAAGTTTTTGTGGAATAATCAAATAATGCATATACATTTGTTTGAACATGTGATGACTGATTTCTAAAGCAATGATAGGATTAAAAATATTGTACAATTGAAGTACGGGATATTTGCAGTTTGAGTAGTTTGCCAATACATTTTTTTTGTCATTAGCTGATTCTTGGTGAATGCAATTGTTACAATAGTCTAAAAGTTTTAGTCCATTTGACTCTGTCAGGCCGCATTGTAAAAAAAAACTGCAAGGTTAAACTGCAACTGTCTGTCACTGGGTTTAGATAGGTACTGCCTGTCAGAAATTATGTGTTCCACTCAGATTTGATGCCATGTGTAGAGTCCATTGATTGCCTATGGTGCAACAAAGAGATTACTTCAGTGAATAACACTACAAGAGTAGAAACATTAGAACTTTATTGATGTTCTGTCACTCTGCTTCTGGCTTGGTACCATTTTCAACTTTCCCTAAGCAGAATGTATTTGAAATTATACTGATTAAATTCAAGAGATATTAACTGTAAGTTTTCTGATCAATTTCAAATTGCTGGAAGGAAGAACAATTGTCTAAAACTTTAAAATGTGCTTTAATATCTGCAAGATGAAAAACTGGTTTACAATGTGTTGTTTATAACCATACCATCAAATATAATGCTCAAATGTTATTGAAATTATTCAATATTACACAAGTAACATGTAGAAACATAGTGAGAGGTTTACAATGGGCAGCTTCAGAAATTCAAAAAGGGATCAGAATATTGACATTTCCTGTGTTGTGTTAAAGTACTGGAAGCTTCAGGAGAACAATACTGCAAGATGGACATGATATTTTATGAACAAGTGGTTTTATAATTGAAGATGAAACAGTGACAAATATGTGCTTTTACAATATGCTCATTATAAGACAAATGTGTGTTTAGATACTATGATTAGAATGATGTTTTATACAAAGGAGCTCACAAACCACATTTTGTATTTTTATAAAACCAATGTCCTAATAAATCCTTTGTCACTAAGTTATAGGATGTCAGTGAAAGGGGATAGGTTTCACAAGCGAATTCTGACCAACAGTTGTATATTTTTTTTACCATAATTGATAACAGATTACATAACTAAACAAACATGGAGCTTTCTAATGACAGTTTCTAAAATGAGGAACAAGAGAGATGGAAATAGAACTAAGTAATGCTGTTTATATTCACATTCTATCTGTAGGATTAGAAAGAAGCAGTTTTGTTTTGCAAAAACAAAAGTCCTCAAATAGTCCTCATGTGAATGCAAATGGATTCTGGTGTGAAAGCCTATGCTTTGATACTTATTGACTCTTTGTGCACAGTTTTCAAGGTGTTGTATTACCAATGGCTCCTCACATAAGGCATGCTGCATTTTTGAAAACTGGGCACCACCTGGGAATTTCCAATTTTTGTCATGAATGGGTTGAAAGTCTGCACCCAAGATAGTTTGGGGCTTCTAAAATTTGGCTCCCTGTCTTTCATATTGTTCTAAAGCTGAAAGAGTGTTGTACTCCTAAACTTGTAGAGTGTAAGAAACAAATTAATCAACACACAACACAATTATTTTGTAAGTCATCATCTGGACTTTATGATCTTCCTCTGCTAAACAGCTGGGAACTCATAATGGAGGCAAGTTTAATCCCTGAACATCAGTGCTTTGCCAGCTGCTGTCTCATCCCACCAATTCCATGAGGATTCCTTATGGAACCCTGAAAAGCAGAAGGTGAAGGAAAGGACAGATTTGATGAAACAAAGTTCCCCATAAAATGTTTGACATGTCAGAAAGCATATCTTCAAGCAGAGATTTAGGATCAGTGTTTAAAGGAAGTCTATCTTTATGATTCCATTCGCCACCCACGCATGCAATAAATCCATGGATAATATTTATCTGAATTACCTTTTTTCATATCTCTGGTTGTGTCTTTATTCCATTCAAGCGATAATATTCCTAGTAAACAAAAATACACACAGCAAGAAATTGAATTCAGACCTCTAAAATGGCAGGTTGATTGATCTTTCAGGCTGGATAACTGAAGTCAGCTCTTGCTGAAGCCTTGTTCAACCATTGTGAATCAATACCAGGCTTGTAGAAAATCATCTTTGCTACAGGCTGTTTGAAGCCACCTTCTTCTGACATATATAGCAGCTGCTAATTCCTCCTGTCAGATGTACTTCTTTGTGATTGTTACTTGACTATATAAAATCCCTAGTCCAGCTATCTTTTGTTTCCCAACCCTGCTATGTTTAGAGATTTTCTATTTTTCTGATCTTAGTGGAAAACCACATCCATTTTCTGCTGAAATTAAAGCAGAAAGTGCTGCAAGTATATTGCAGGTTCAATGTTTAAAGCAGGAAAAACAGGTTAATGCTTGAGATCCAACATGTATATATTTTAACCAATTGGACACTCGGAAGATGGAGTTTATCATTATTCCTGACTTGCATCTATTTGCAAAACATCTGTAAGATCGGAGCTATTTTAAATTTGCCGTGTTTTAAATTAACATTCAATTTTCAAAAGTTTTTCTCCATTCTTCAACAGGGCCTATAGTTAACCTAACAATGTAGGCAGCTATTTGGAAATAACTTGTAAACCTTAAAAATGACTTGTCTTCATTTTGTTGATAGGGCATCCCCAAGGCATTCATTGTTTTCTTCCACCTGCTAAATTATGTACCTCTCGCTTTTTTAAAATGATTACATATTGGCTTAAGTATGGAATTTCAAATTCAAAAGAAAGGTTTAGGAAAATCTTACTTTAAAAAAGATCCATACCAAATTAAATGGCTGAGAGACAGAGAGAGAGACAGAAGAACCTGACAGTGTTGATTACATCCTTGTCTTTTCTTTGTTTTAGACTTTAAACATAAAGAAATCACGGTCAATGCAAATATTATTTGCATTCAGTTTAATGCTTTGCCAAGACTATTTCATTTTGTTCTCACAAATGAAATTATCGGAAAATAAGGCTGTCAGATGGAGAGAAGGGGAAACAAATATATTTGAAAAATAGATTGGGAAAGGCATATTTTCCATCTTTCTGTTTATCCAGTGTTTCAAAGCCAATTGAGTTTCGTATAAAATAGATGCATCTGCTGGCTGTGAATAGGGCAGGAGTGGAAAAGCTCTAATCCTCCAGGACCTGCCTTCACCTTGATGCTCAATTAATTTTATTTGGCTTTCTCAACAGATTAAACCATTAATTAAAATAAGTGCAATAGAATTTTATAGCATAGTGAGAGGCTGTTCGACCCTTCATGGCTCTGTTGGAAAAATCGATCAGCTTACTCCCAATACAGCCGCCTTCTGCTTCTCTGATCTCCTACATGCCCCCACCCCCATAATTCTTTACTTTTTTAAATATACGTTTAATTTTAGAACTCTTTATGGATTCTGCTTCCACTGTTGTTTCTAGTCTGGTAATTACAACTCTATAAAATAAAATTTCTTTTTATTTTCCATTCTTCACAATTTTCTGGTGGAAGAGAATTTGTCATTTTAATCAAATAGCTTTGTGGGTCTAATTAATTATCCTGCACGTGGTGATCACATCCAAATGATCTAAAAGAATGTTTTATTCTGGTCTGTCAAGGTAATTTGCATCTTGAAAAAGGAGTTAAAGTTGGTATGGACACCTCTCCCAGATCCCACAAGAACAATGGGAAGGAAATGGATAAACATGTTTGAGTCTCTTTCTATTATTTGTAGCTGCTGAGAAAGGCAGAGTAATTTATTTGCTATATTTTGAAGGAAGAATCTATTGACTTCAGATGGGTAACTTCAATGCCAATTCAGACATTGAGGAATGGAGTCTGATTTCAGAGGGAATGTCCTCTGGGCAATTTAAACTGCCTGGTTGCCCTGTTTTCATTGGTCTCTGCTGCAGCAGTGGAACGTTACACCAAGACTGGCCATTGAGAGGGCCATAAGGCTCTTGCTGTTGGAACGGATTGGGAAGGACTCTGCAGTAAGCTCCAGCTTGTGTTTCCTACGTTTTGGAGGTTTTTCAATCATGTGACGTGGGCTTCACTGATTCAGCCAGCATTTATTGCCCATCTCTAATTACCCTTAGGAAGGTTGTAGTAAGCTGCTAGTTTGAACCTCTGTAGCCCATGAGTACAGTTAGGGAGGGAGTTCCAGGACACTGACCAAGACCCATTGAATGATTGGTGATATCGTTCCAAGTCAGGATGGTGTGTGGCTTGGTGGGGATCTTGCAGTTGATGGCATTTTCATGTATGTGCTATCTTAGTCTTTCTGGGTGTTAAAGGCTGCAAGTTTGTAGGTGCTATCTAAGGGGACTTGGTGACTTGTTGAAGTTCATCTTGTAAATGATACATACTGCTATTACTAAGCATAAATGATGGGGGTATTGAATGTTGAAGCTGGTGGATGAGGTAGCAATCAAGTGCACCATTGTTTTCAATGGTGTTAAACTGCTTGTGTATTGTTGGAGCTTCAATTATCCAGGTAAGTAGTGGGTATTCCATTACACTCTTGTGTTGAGTCTTGTGGATGGTGGACAGGCTTTGAGAAATCAGGTGGTGTGTTATTCACCACTGAATTCCCAGCTCTGACCTAGTCTCACAGCCACTTTTTATATGGCTGGTCCAGTTCAGTTTCTGGTCAATGGTAAGGCCAAGTATATTAGAAATGGAACTTTCAGCAATAGTAATGTTAAATGTCAAGGTGTGGACTCTTTCTTGTTTGCCTCTGAGCTAGAATATTGTAGCTTGAAGTGCCATCCTAGGATTGAGCATAAAAATCAAGGCTCACATCCAGTACTGCAGGAGTGTTGCATTGTCATTGGTGCTGTCTTTTAGATAAGACTGCCTGCCTTCTCTTGTGGCAATAATAGATGCCATGATGCTATTATGAAGAACTGTTAGGGGAATTATTTCTCTTTCTTTGGCCAATATTTTTCCTTCATTCAATGTCGCAAATACAGCATGGTGGCTCAGTGGTTAGCATTGCTGCCTCACAGCACCTGGGACACAGGTTCGATTCCATCCTCAGGCGGCTATTTGTGTGGAGTTTGCACATTCTCCCTGTGTCTGCGTGGATTTCCTCCAGGTGCTCCGGTTTCCTCCCACGGTCCAAAGATGTGCAGACTAGGTGGATTGGCCATGCTAAATTGCCCGTAGTGTGTTCAGGGATGTGTAGATTAGGGGGATGGGTCTGGGTGGGATTCTCTGAGGGTCAGTGTGACTTGTTGGGCCGAAGGGCCTGTTTCCACACTGTAGGGATTCTATGATCTATGATACAGATCATCTGATCATGATCACATTATCGTGGAAAGGAGTTTGCACTGGTTCTGTGAACACTGCTCCACACCAATAAACTGCTGTTAAGAACTTATTTAATCAAATACTGGAAAGTGTTTGGAATAATCTGTCAGAAAAGCTCATACAGAGAAAAGGTACAGTCAAGTATTCAAAAAGTCGATACGCTTTTAGGAGAGCAAAGATATTGAAAGGCAGTCTCTCTGTGATTTAGCTGAACGGTTTTTGTTCAGCCATGTTATCCTTGCCCCAGAAAGAGGCTTCCTGTCCAATTACAGCCCAAGGCTGAGAATGGAGATTGGTCAGATGCCCTAACAGAAAAAAATCTGCTGATTGTGTTAAAATCTTCTACTGGTTCAGGGCAAAGTGAGATTTCACAAGGGATGCTGAGGCTTGGCGGGAATCTACCCACTAATTTATGTTAAATGAAGATTTGAGAGAATTGTGGAGACTCCCATATAACTTGGTTTCGAGAAGGCTCTAGTTGTAGTCACAGACCAGTTGGAAATTCAGGGGGTGGAAGCCCTTACTCTGGATAAATCTGAGTAGGCAAGTTACTAAGCACCGGGGTAGCCACAAAGTGCAATCAATGATGTCCTACACTCTGAGAAATTGAAAAAAAGAAGTGAAACCAAATGGCTTCTATTGCTGTGAATTGTACAAATTGTCAAACAAAGGTACTTTCTAGACGAGGCAAAGAGAACAGTAGTAATCTGTGACAACAAGGTGCAGGGCTGGATGAACACAGCAGGCCAAGCAGCATCATAGGAGCAGAGAGGCTGATGTTTCGGGCCTAGACCCTTCATTAGAAAAGGGGGAGGGGAAGGGGGTTCTGAAATAAATAGGGACAGAGTGGGAGGCGGATAGAAGAGGGATAGAGGAGAGGATAGGTGGAGAGGAAACAGTGAGATACAATAATGTTTGGCTGCTTGCTTGATGCCATTGAAGTCTCCAGGGAATCACATAATCATAAGACATAGGAGCAGTGGTAAGCCATTTGGTCCTTCAAGCCTGCTCTGCTGTTTAATTAGATCATAACTAATCTGATTGTGGCCTTCAATCCACTTTACTATCTATCTCTATGCCCTTCCCCACCTCCCACATACAACTTTCAATTACAGTGTAGACCAAAACTCTCAGAATTCTGTTTAGTCATCTTTTGCTGGTTTCTAAAATGTTCCCAATCTTCTGGACAACCACGAAACTTTGCAGCATTGTACATCTTTTCTTTCATTTGAATACCATCCTTGAATTCTTTAGTTATCCATTGATAGTGCATTCCTCCTACTGAGTCTCCCTCAAAGAAGACTATTTTTGTTCAGGGTTATGAATTAACTCCTTAAATATTTGCTGGGTCATTGAATTTATTCTGGCTGAGTTAGATAGATGTTTGATAGACAGGAGAGTCAAGGTTCATGGCAAACGGTCAGA
Source organism: Rhincodon typus (assembly GCF_021869965.1). Taxonomy (NCBI): domain Eukaryota; kingdom Metazoa; phylum Chordata; class Chondrichthyes; order Orectolobiformes; family Rhincodontidae; genus Rhincodon; species Rhincodon typus. Next base: position 38,892,462 of record NC_063346.1, on the reverse strand, counting down.
AAAGTAGATTTAAGATCACAACCAGATCAGCAATTCTATCTTTTTGTGATCAATCTTACCTAGTGAATCCTTTACTACGTGGTCATGAATTGATCTGTCTCTTGACACGTTCCTGGGGTGAAATCAGCATGTTCTTCATTTAGTTCCAAAATGTATTTTTCTAAAAAATGCCATCTGGAATATGCTCTATGATCTCATCTTCCAGGCTACCTTTGCCAAATTGATTAATCGAATCACTGAAGATTAAAATCACTCATGATTATTGCAACACCTTTTGTTACAAACCCCAGTATTTCTTGATTTATACTGTATCATACAATGCAAACTCTGTGAATGGGTCTATAAACTACTCACAGCAGTTACTAATTTCCTTTGCTATTTCTTATCTCCACTCAAACTAATCCTACATCTTGATTCTCTGAATCCAGATCATTTCTCTCTGTAGTGATTTCATTTTTTATTAACAGAGCTACCCCACCTCCATTTCCTTTCTTCCTGTCATTTCAAAATGTGAAATACCCTTGAATATTCAGCTTCCAAAGTGGCCACTTTGCAGCCTCATTTCCGTAATGGCTCTTATACTCATGCATTTCTGTTTGTACTATCAGAACATCCATCTGATTACAGATCCTCTGAGTATTCAAATAAAGATCCATTAATACTGCCTTTTTATCACTTTATTCTCCAATGATCTTATTTGTTGATGCATTCTATGTTTGTATAAAATCATTTCCCGTCACCCTGGTTATTATTACCTGTATCATTAACCTACACTATTACCTTCACCTTTCTAACTGTCCAAACCTTCCTTCAACTGAGGAAGGTCAGTGATAGGTAATTATATTGTGTATTAACTCTAAAAGGCAAGAAAACATATATTCTGCCAACTGTGGCTTCAGTCTCACTACTTCATCACTTGCAATGTAAAATTTAAAAAATTACCCCATTAACAAAATGACCAATTAAATACAATATTTATATCAAGTTTTAAACAAAAAATCAGTCAACCAGGTTTCTTAACAAACAATTTGTTATAAAACAAACTTATTCAATAAAAATGCAATAACTGATTAACAGTAATATAGAAGTATAAATGCTTATCCCTCTAAATATCCCCCAAAACACACTCACAAATACAAACACTCTCTGCAGGAAAAGGGAAAAAAAAACAAATTTCATTGCAGAAATTAGCATTCTGAAAATAAAACATATTGGCAAATAGGGACAACACAGCGTGGAGCTGGAGGAACACAGCAGGCCAGGCAGCATCAGAGGAGCAGGAAAGTCAATGTTTTGGGTTCTCCTTAAGGCAAAAAAAGTTTGTACTTTATTCTCAATCTGCTGATACATCTGTGTTAAAGATTTGCTTGAAAGAATGGAGATGAGCTGCATGTGAGTCCGTGGAAGCCAGACCAATGTTCACCAATTCAGGACATAATGAAAAAGAAGAAAGCCTTCTCTTAAAAATCCAGGATATTGCAAGTAAGAAAAGATTTATTTCAACAAGAGTCATCCTTCATTATAGTCACGCATAAGGTTTTGTTTGATGTCATGGGGGCTACAACTTGAGTTATCAGGAAAGAGTTCTCTGAAAGAAATCCAAATGTTAGAGGTCTTCCACATAAAATAATGGACCAACTTCCACTTTAGAAGGAACAACATCTTTTGCAAAGGACACCCAAGAGATAAAGGGTCTTCCAGTTGTGTAGTGATTTGGAGAACAATAAAGTTCAAGATCAGAATTGAGGGCAACCTTCCCCAAACCACATTCCTATCAATTTTTCAAATCAAAGAGAACGTGTTCTGCAAGTATTGTGAAACCTCCAGACCAGCTGAATTTGTAGGGTCAGAGGCATGAGGTGTGTTGAGGGTGGGGGAATGTGGGGCGGGGTGTGTGGGGAGGGGTTTGTGGAGATGGGTCAATGGTAAATGTTATTTTAATTATATACCCAAATACACAAGTTTTTAACATGGGGTAATTAAGCTTGAGAGGAGATGCTTCGCTGAATCAAATGATGTGAAATCTGTAGACTATCAATAATGAAAGGATGTAGAGGTGTAAATATCATAGAAGACTTGCACTGGCAGACTCTACTTATCAGTACAAAAATAAAGTTGCTGGAAAAGCTCAGCAGGTCTGGCAGCATCTGTGAAGGAGAAAACAGAGTTAACGTTTCAGGTCCGGTGACCCTTCCTCAGACCTTTTGGTTTTTATTCAATTATCAGTATATAGACTGGAAGAGTGATAGTCTAAGGGCATCAAGGGGCTTGTGTTTCTAGATTGTTCAGGAGAATTTCCTCAGGCAGAATCTGTCCAGTCCAGTAAGGAAGGAGGTACTGCTAACATTGGTTCTTGGAAATGAGATAGTTAACTAGATCGATTGACAATGGAGGAATATGGAGGACAGATATCATTTTATCACTTTATCATTTTACAGTTAAAGTTAATGAGGCACTGGGTCAGGATGTGATGCATCTGAGGATATTGAAAGAATTGAGTGGAAATTGCGGAGGCACTGGCAATTATCTTTCAATCTTCCCAGATTTGGGAGAGGTGCCAGAGAATAGGGAAATTGATAGCATTACGCCCATGTTGAAAAATGTTGTAAACGTAAGCCCAGCAATTACAAACTGGTCAGTTTAGCTTCGTTGGGTGGGAGGTGTGCTTCTAAAAACAATTATCTGGAATAAAGTCAATGGTCACACACATAAATGTGGATTAATTTGGGAGAGTCAACATGGATCCGATAAGGGAAAAATGTGTCTAATGTGTCATTTTTTGAAGAGGTAAAGGAGAGGGAGAATGAGAGGAAGTCTGTTGATACAGTGCACAGGGATTTCAAACGACATTCAATACCGTACCTTACAAAACATTTGGGAAAAGAAGTTAGAGCTTGTGGAATAAAAGGGACAGTAGTACTGTGGATACACAATTGGCAAAGGAATATGAAACAGTGTAATAGATAATTTTCAGGTTGGAGGAAGGATTGCAAAGGAGTTTCCCGGGGTCAGTGTTGGGACACTTACTTTGCCTGATAAAAATAAATGATCTAGATCTTGTGTGGGGTACAATTTCAAAGTTTGTTGACAACACAGAATGAGGAAGAATTGTAAACTGTGAGTTTCAAAAAATCATTGTCAAGTTAGTGAAGTAAATGCATAGGTGGCAGATGAAATTCAATGTAGATAAGTGTAAGGTGATATACTTTAGTACAAAAACAAGGGAGAGACCAGGTAAACTAAATGGTACTAATCTAAAGAGTGGGCAGGAGCAGATAGACCTAAGTGTATATGTACATAAGTAATTATTGTGTTTGGATAGGTAAAGAGAGCAGTTAATAATAAAGCATACAGAATTGTAGGCCTCACAAATGGGGACATAGAATACAAGAGTGGGGAGATTATGCTGACTCCATTTTGGACACTGATTAGACCTCAGCTGGAGTATTGTGCACAGGTTGAACAGTACACTTTAGGAAGGGTGTGAATGCGTTAGAGAGAATGCAGAATAGTTCAAGGGATGAGAAATTTCCATTCTGAGAATAGATTTGAGAAGCTGGGACTGGTGTCCTTGGAGAAGAGAAGGCATGTGGGAGATTTTTTAGAAGTTTTCAAAATTAGGAAGTGTCTGGCCAGCCTAGATAGATAGAAACCGTTCCTGCTCTTTAAAGGATTGAGAACAGTTCTAAAGTGTTTTATAAAAAAAAGCAAATGCACAGTAATAACAACTTTATTCACAGAATGAGTAGTTGGTTCAGGTACTGCTGGAAGTGTGGTGGAGGCAGATTCAAATGGGGTTTACAGGACGGCATTAGATGATCATTTTAATAGAAACAATATGCAGGATTACAGAGAAAAGACATGAGATTGTCACCAAGTCAAAATGCTCAGAGAACTGGTGCAGACACAATGGGCTGAATGGTCTCCTTCTGCACTGTAATAATTCTACAGTTCTGTGATTCTCTCTCATTGAGTCCTGGGTGTGGTGGTGAATAGGAACTCAAGTTATCCATGGCTCCTGATTGTCTTACTAATTATGTTTAACTAGTCAACGTGATATATTTTACTATCAAGCAATAAACTATTGTTTGTTATTAAGACGATTGTCTATATATCTAAGACTCACCAGTGCTTCATCCTCTCCCACTGTTAAACAAGCAGGCTTTTAGACTCAGTATAGAAAGGAGGATTGCTGACAACTGCCAGCTAATAGTTCGGGTAGTTGGTTCCACAAGACACACAACACAGACTAGCCTGTGTTATTGAAATTTTAAGAAATAATTTTCTCCTGTGCTGGGGGCGTTACCAGGGATGTGGCAAGTTCATAAGTGTATTAGTAAATACACCAGTGATTTTTGCTTTAATGTCAAAATGTAGCAAAAACAGAGAGTGTATCATGAGGACAGTACTACAGGGCAATTTATTTTAAAAATTGACCAGATTATCTATTACCTTGTATATTCTATTTGCTATAATTCAAATAAATATGATTGACATGGCCAACAGAACAAGCAGCTCATCTACACAAAACTTACTGAAAATATTGTACATTTTAACAATTCCACTGAGATGTTGAGGAAATGTCAATTATTAATGAGCTGATACAAAGATATTTCATGATTATTCATGATGATTGTTCGTTGCAAAGATCTGCAATGCGTCCTGTACATCCATGATAAAATGTTTTCATGCATTAATTACCGGCTTTATTTCTCTTTTACCTAGACACTAATTAAATGCGTACAGCCTAAAACTTTAAATAAAATAACATAAACCTTCAAACAGACAAATGATCCAATTTTTGGTTACATGAATTTTCTGGCAGTGATTACTGATGCTTATTTCTAATTTGCATGCAATAGAAAACCACAGTGGATAATGTACTTAGAACAGCATAGTTTGTTTTTAACTTTTCAAATTAAGTAAGTGATGCAGAGATCCATTATATTTCTATTCTCCGCTAAAGATTTTAGATGTAAACATTATTCAGAAATTTTCTAGCAAGAATAGATTAATAAAAATGCAAACTTGATAGTTGTTATCTCAAAATACTTTGAAAACTGATTTCTTTGAAAATGCTAGATTTTTTCAGCAAAAGTTTTTCACAATCACACACATTATGCCTTGTACATTACAAACACAGGACATTGTTTTTTTTTAATTAAAGAATGATTTGTTAAATGTCCTTGATGATATCAATACAATATAAAGATAATTTGTTAGCTTGCTCCAGCGTGTATTGTTATCGGTAATAAATATGAATTCATCCAGTATTTTGTGTTTGTATATCTCTGGTATTTGGGTGGAAGGGCTGAGATGGGAGAGATCAGATAACATCTGGCGATTGTAATTGACTAGTTATTTTTAATTCCCAAGCGATTATAGCACCAAACTACAAAATTAGTATCAAAATCTGAGACAAATAACAGTTTCCTAGCAAGTTGTCACATGTGAGAATCATGTCAGTGTTCTTAGATTATGGTAAATAAAAACCGAAAGAACTGCGGATGCTGTAAATCAGGAACAAAAACAGAAGTTGCTGGAAAAGCTCAGCAGGCCTGGCAGCATCTGTGAAGAAAAATCAGAGTTAATGTTTCGGGTCTGGTGACCCTTCCGCAGAACGTTCTGATACATTGATTTTTGCCCTGTCTGTTATTCATTTATCATATCTGATTAAAGTAGAAATGTTCTGTATCCGAACATCAAGTTAATTACCACCGAGTACAGATTATAGCAGAACCGATAGCTGTTTGCTTTTGTCTGTGTGCAAACTTAGAAGATAGGAGCAGGAGGAGGCCATTCGGCCCTTCGAGCCTGTTCTGCCATTCATCGCGATCATGGCTGATCGTCCAACTCAATAGCCTAATCCTGCTTTCTCCTCATAACCTTTGATCCCATTCACCTAGTACAGGTCGAAAGGACTGGAGAAATGAACTGAATCTTTGCAGCTTTTGAAAATTTGCAGGATTCCAAACTCACTGATTTTAAATTTCACATGTGAACTAATGTGTGTTATGAACTCAGTTGATTTGACTTGAATTATCAAGAACACAGTATGGAATCTTCCCTTGTCCACAGGCAAGAGGAAAATGGTGGAAGGGGAAGTTAATTGGCCATATTGGCATTGCTATGATCCCTGCCTCATTCCTTCATCCACATGAACGAAGATCTGCATGGGAATACCTTTCCAACTCACCACCGATTCAGACCCTTAAATGGTCAATTAACCACTTAGGGACTTCCTCAGACCAACACCACAATTAATTTAGTTCCCAGTAGATGGGAACAATAGCATCTTTCTCAGTACAATGGAGAGGATTGCCTACTGTGTTTGAGAGATGACTTCAATCTGGAGATTATCGTGAGGCAGGGGTATGGATGGGGTATGAACACTGAAAGCTCCCATTCCACTCTTGATGCACCTCTGCCTGCAACGCCTACTCAATATTCTTTTTCACAATGGTACCTCCTGTTGCTGCTGCTCCTCATGGGCTTTCCAGTTGTTCTTTTGCCAGCAGCCATTGACTTTGACATGGTGTAGCAAAAGCAGCTTCAGGTGGGACAGAACTGGAGAGAGGCTGACTAGGCTGGAGCTATTTTCCCTGGACCATCGTAGGCTGAGGGGTGACCTTATGGAAGTTTATAAAATCATGAGGGGCATGGATTGGGTGAATAGCCAAGATTTTTTCCCTCAGGTAGAAGAGTCTAAAGCCAGAAGGCATGGGTTTAAGGTGAGAGGGGAATGATTTAAAAGGGTCCTAAAGGGCAACTTTTTCATGCAGAAGGTGGTGTGTATATTGAATGAGCTGCCATAGGAAGTGGCGGAAGCTGGTGCAATTACAACATTTGAAAGGCATCTAGGTGGGTACATGAATCGGGGTTTTTAGAGGGATGTGGACCAAATGCTGGCAAATGGGACAAGATTAACTTTGGATATCTGGTCGGCATGGATGACTTGGAGCAAAGGTCTGTTTCCATGCTGTACATCTCGCTGACTCTATAACAGGGAGTTTTTATATGACAGCCATACCATTTAGATTAACCAGTGGAAGACTCCGTCCGCTGAACCTTTCGAGCAGTATATTTGCATGTTTCAGAGGAGGGGAGTCTAGTTCAGTTGTTGGGGGTTTTAGGAGGTGAATGATCAGTGTTTAGAGAATTTGGGTCAGTGTGAGTGATTAGGGAGGGGTGATGAATTTTGTAGTTGACAAGGATTTCATGCAAGTTTAAGGCCCTAACATTTCCTGGATAACAATGAAGTAATTCAGAAACTTGCAAAGTCTCCGATGTTAATGAACAGTTGGAGAGCTCTTGGAAGAAGCCAGGGGCCAGGTAATTTCCCCAATGCCAAGCTTAAAATTTCTGTGCACTTACCATGTCATTAGTACATTGGGACTTTTGTGCACTTTTTTCAGGATATGTCCAGTCTCTGACTATACAGAGACCAGACGATTTTGGTCATTGTCTGCGCAGGAAGTTTGCATTCTGTGCTAGCAATGCTGAATGAAGATTTACAAAGATACGCATTTTCTTTGTTTAGATCCAATGGGCTCTAGACTAAGAGCTCTGAAATAGGCTTATTGTTTTCCTTCCAATCATTTTGTCGTTCTCTCCTTCCTTGTAACCTTCCCTGCTGGTTTGCACATTCATAACATCATTCCAACATCATTCTTGTATGTCCCATTGTAGCAAGAATATTGCCAGCAGTGGTTTCCTGTCTTTGCTTTGTTACCTTAGGAATCATTCAGGATTTATCCTTGACACCCTGCTCTTCCTCATTTACTTGTTGCCTGATCATGCTATCATCTGAATACATCAAATTCCACAAGGTAGTTTGTCTGACATCCAGTCGTGCTGTAACTACTATCTGCTACTGTTGAACACTTAGAAAACTATCTTTAGCCACAAACTCTAAAATACTTGCCAGATGTCCCATCTTCCATTTAGACCACAGTCTCAGGTTGGCTGAGTCTTTTGTGACGTTGACAGAGGACCTGATCAAAGCTAATCTGGCGACCTCATGTACTCTGCATTACATACATTGGGGATGTTAGTGTACATAATATTAATGTACCTTCACCCTTCCTCACTTATCTGTAGTTATACCTTATTTTTGGTTTATTACTTTATTTTGAACTGTGGACTAAAAAAATGGCAAAAAAAACTGGTTTTAATTTGGATAGGAAATTTTGAAAGATGTTGCAGTTTTAAAAACAATTTACTGGAGCTCATTGTGAGTTGTATCTATAATGTTGCATTATTCAAGCAGTAGGGGAGAATGCCAGACACCTCAGCTCCATGTGTGAGTGTTCAGGGCAGTTTTGCCCAGAGGTAGTCATTTGATTTTCAGTCAGGACCAGTTGTGTGTTTGCAGGTGTGCTCAGCATAGTAACAACTTATTGATTAGTTCCTGGGTGAGACACCACAGCTTTGTGTTTGGACAATGCAAGAGACACATCCAACCTGCAAAGAGAAAGTACCTTATCTCTCTCTCTCTCTCATTTCTGTGACTGGAGAATTAACAGAACATGCTGAACAGCTACCTACTTTGTCTCTCTGCAAATTCTCTTGAAAAGATAAAGGTAAACACCACCTTCAGAGTCACTGAAAGGGTGAATTTTCAACCAGTAAATGGAAGGTTGAGAATTGTAGTATCCACAACTTTATGACCCCATCAAAGAGTTGAAAGGAGTAAAAGGAAAATAACTCATCAATGCCTTTAATCTGGACTGGTACCGGAAATGTGCTTCATTGACATTTTTTTTGTCCCTTCCCCATTTGTAATATTTGTGTTTTGTCTCTTCTTGTGTCTCTTTGTATATGTGTGGGAATTTCTAAAAAGGGGTAGGGTTTAAGTTATAGAGAGCAATATGAGCTAGCAATTCATATTTCTTTCTTGCCATTGGTTAAAAATAATAATTGTTTTCCTGTTAATGAAAAATATTGTGGTGCGCATGTTCTTTTAATGAAATGAAGCTATCAGGTAAAAATGGGCAGTTGGTGTTTTAATCAAAGTTTCACATTTGTGAGGTCTCTGGGAACAGTGGGCCTGATTTCCAGAGCACTACCCTAGTGAGTTGCGATCGTTACATCCAGACTTGAAAATTCTAATGTTGTCTTGATTGGCCATCCATCCCCTACCATCAATTAACATGATCTTATCCAATATACTGTTGCTCATGTCCTATTTGACATCAAGCAGGAGTTACTATCAATCTGTTCTCTTTATTATTTTAATTACATCCTAAATTGACACCAATTTAAAATTTCCATTCTTGTCTTTAAATCTCTTCATAACCTCAACTCTTCCAAACTTTGTAGCTTCCTCCAACCCTATAGCCTGCCAGGAATTTTACAAACTTTCATATATGTTGCATCTTGGGCTTCACTCTTTTTCATGCCCCAACATTCCCATGCTTTCAGTCATTTAGGCCCAGTGAACCTGAATTCCTTGCCTTTCTCTGCAAATCTACCTCCTCGTGCTTGTTCAGAACCTTTCTCAAAAGAAATCTCTTGGAACATGAATCTTATTTGTTATCTTTTTTGGCCCAGCATGCACTTATGTTTTATTATGGCTTTGGGTAGTAGAAGCTTGGGATAATGTTTCAGTTTTAAAGGTGCCACACAAATGCAGACGATGCAGGACTGAATGTCACTTTTTTTGGCCACTTGTGCATAAGTTTTTGGAGGGATATCTGCTGGGATTCCTGCTGTGAGCCTAGCAAGGTTTCTCACCATATTTTACCAAACATTAATTACCTACTCTATCCCAGGGCATTCCTCATTTCCAATTATATTCCCATCTTACCATGCACCGTTCCCAGAAGAACTCTCCACTTGCCAGATATCTGGTGAAAGACCAGCATCTGGGGCATCTATACCATATTTCCAGGGTCACTGCGCACCACTTCAAGCATTGGCATTCTGAAGCTGTCCTGCTTGGTCAAGGATGTTTTCTGAACAAGTCAGAGATGGACGGTGCTGTATGAAGGTCAATACTGGGACTGCTCCTGTAGGAATACTGAGACAACCATGACACCAACTGAGTAAAGATCATTCTTATTTCCACAGCCTCCTTTATCCACCCTCCTTTGTCCTCTTTGTCTCTATGGATGGATCTAACAGACTGATTGATTGATTGTGGCACACCTCCTGAGTGACCTAGTCAGAGTCTTAGACAATAAGTGCCCAGATTAGTTGCAATAGATCTAGTTATCCTGTATCCTGTTATCCCTTGTTATCCCTGTTATCCATATTCCCCAGGCTATCAGATAAGGAACCACAGAACTGACAATGAGCCAATCCCTGGACTGCAGAGGCATGGGCATCCCACCCACATTGAGAACATGTTCAGTGGACTCCTGACTTTGGCCAATCCCCTGGACTTGTATCGGAGCTGCCCTTCATTTGCTGTGGCATGAACCTGACTGAGGAGTGCTGTTATGGATTTCAGAGAGGACTACTCTGCTGAGTCTTTGAGATGGTTAGGAATAGCTTAGAGGGATATGGGCCAAATGCAGGAAAATGGGACAAGTTCAATTGAAAAATAAACCTCGTCAGCATGGACAAGTTGGGCCAAAGGGCCTGTTTCCATGTTGTAGGACTCTATGATGTGGCTGCTTGCTTGCTGCATATGTGGTGTGTTTGCTGCATAAGCTAATGGTGCAGGTGTAAGATTGATATAGCATACTGCTGTACAGCAAGATGGACTGCCACTTGACTAAGGACCACTGACCAGCAAGGTAAATTACCAGGTTGTATGACTGTGCTAATTGGCATGACAAGGCAAGGAAAGGAACAAAAACAAAGTTGCTGGAAAAGCTCAGCAGGTTTGGCAGCATCTATGAAGGAAAAAACAGAGTTAACATTTGGGGTCCGGTGACCAAACTTAGAACTGATGGTGGCTGGGAAAACATCAGTTAATATGCAGAAAAAAGGGGAGATGGGTGGGGTGGGGAGTAAATGATGGGATAGAGTCCAAAGAGAGAGAAAGGCAATTGGACAGACAAAGGAGTTGATAATGATCAGGCTGGGAGGGTGAATAGTTGTTAATGGAGGTTGTTTGTGACTAACAATAGGTGGTGTGTAATGGCAGGCTATGTGATACTAAGGCCTGATGTGTGGGGTAGGGGGCTGGGACATGGGAAAGTTTAAGCCCAAAAATTATTGAACTCGATATTGAGTATGGAGGGCTACAGTGTCCCCGAGCGGAAAATGAGGTGTTCCTCCAGCTTGCGTTGAGTTTTGCTGGAACACTACAGCAAGCCAGAGACAGAGATGTTGGCCAGGGAGCAGGATGGTGTGTTAAAGTGGCTGGCAACAGGTAGTTCAGGGGCTTTTATGTGAGCAGAACGTAGACGTTCTGCGAAGTGGTCACCCAGGGTTGGGGGTGAAGGAAGTGTGGACCAGGGTGTCCCGGAGGGAATGGTCCCTGCGGAAGGCGGACAAGGGAAGGGAGAGCAATATGTGTCTGGTGGGGCCATACCCAACACCCCCCCACAGCCCCACGGCACCTTCCCCTGTAACCGGCGAAGGTGCAACACCTGCCCATTTACCTCCTCCCTCCCCAGTATCCAAGGGCCCAAACATACCTTCCAGGTGAAACAACACTTCACCTGCACTTCCCAGAATCTAGTCTACTGCATTTGCTGCTCACAGTGTGGTCTCCTCTACATTGGGGAAACGAAGCGTAGACTTGGTGACTGCTTCGCAGAACATCTACGTTCTACTTGCAAAAAAGACCCTGAACTACCTGTTGCCTGCCACTTTAATGCACCACCTTGCTCCCTGGCCAACATCTCTGTCTCTGGCTTGCTACAGTGTTCCAGTGAAGCTCAACGCAAACTGGAGGAACTGCACCTCATTTTCCACTTGGGAATCCTGCAGCCCTCTGGACTCAATATTGAGTTCTATAATTTTAGAGCCTAAACTCTTCCATGTCCCAGCCCCCTACCCCACACACCAGGCCTTGTTACCACATAGCCTGCCATTACACACCCCCTGTTGTTCGTCACTAACAGTCCCCATTAACAACTATTCACCCTCCCAGCCTGATCGTTAGCAACTCCTTTGTCTGTCCAACTGCCTTTCTCTCACTTAAGGCTCTATCCTATCGCTTACTCCCTATCCCACCCACCTCCCTATTTTCTGCATATAAACTGACGATTTCCCAGCCACCATACATATGAGGAAGGGTCACCGACCCGAAAGGTTAACTCTGTTTTTTCCTTCACAGATGCTGCCAGGCTTGCTGAGCTTTTCCATCAGCTTTGTTTTTGTTCCTGATCTACAGTATCTGCAGTTCTTTTGGTTTTTATTAAGGCAAGGAAAGGCATGGTAACAAGCACACGGGTAGGCGCTATGTGAAGAAGACGCAGTAAGAGAGAAAGTGAGCAGGCAAGAAGAAGCCTGGTCCAAACCATGAGCTGGGTGCCTGCTCCTACGAGCTAAGTTTCCTTGCAGTGGCCTTTTAATGCAAGTTATCGAAGCACTCAGCAGAGTACGTCTCTGCTACCTGGACATCCTGTAAGTCTATCAGAGAGAAGCCATGATGGCTGTGAATGGTTGGCAAATGTCAAATACCAATATCCATATATGAGGGATGCATGCAGCTGGTGCTATGGCTCATGGTCTGAAACATTGTTTTGTCCTAAGGAACAGGGAGATCCCCTAGATCAAGCAATGTCTGACTTCTGGCTCTGATTTTCGCGTTGAGATTTCTCAATGTCTAGCTTCCTTGGTATGATTGGTGAGATAGGAAGCTACACATTAATGTGGCGTGTTAGGCTATTAACAGGGTGCTTAACAAGCAATGAGCCCTATTAATTGGCAACTCACCAAACTCTAGTGAGAAACTCACCTCACCTGTTTATCAAAAGCATATAAGGCGGAGGGAGCTCTTGCTGATATCGAGATGACATCTCTGGACATCACATCAGATTCTGTTACAAATCTCATCATAGCCATAACACTCAGACTGTTTTCAGACTTCCCCCCCCCCCAATAACCTGTTTGTGGAAAATGGTGAGATGTGTTTCCCTTTCCAGGAAGACCATTCACCAATTGAATCACTCCAAGTATCTTGACTAAATGGACAGAATATCCAATTTCTAGCCAACGATTATTAATTATCAATCATTAAGAAAATAATAGCAGAACATTTGGGAAATTATATCAAATCAAGCATAGTCAGCACAGTTTCATGAAAGGGTAGTCATGTCTGACTAATTTATTGTTTCAAGGAAGCCTCAACCAGAGTGGGTAGAGGGGAAGCAGTGGATTTATTGTACTTGACTTCCAGAAGGCATTCAACCAGGTACCACACTAAAGATTCAGTCATAAGGTAAGAGTCCATGGTGTTGGAGGTAATACATTGGTATGGATAGAGAACTGGGTCACGGGCAGGAAACAGCGAGTGGGAATAAAGAGTTATTTTTCAGGTTAGTGACCCATGACCAATGGGATTCCACAAGGATCAGTGCTGGGACCCAAACTGTTTACAAGTAGAGGCCAGACGTTTAAGGTGAGAGGGGAAAAATTTAAAAAGGACCTGAGGGGCAACTTTTTCATGCAGAAGATAGTGTATATATGGAATGTGCTGCCAGAGGAAGTGGATACAGTTACATTTAAAAGACATTTCGACATGTACATGCATAGAAAAGATTTCGAGAGATATGGGCCAAATGCAGGCAAATAGGGCTAGGTTAGTCAGCATGGACAAGTTGGACAGAAGGATCTGTTTCTGTGTTATATGACTCGATGACTCAATAACAAACTTGAGTCTTAAGATACAAATTCTATATTGACTGTTTTTCATAATTGTACTCCTTATACTTGGCTATATATTACTACATTTTTGTACTGTTCAGCATTGAATAAAGTCCACTTCAGTTTTAGCCTACACACACTATTTTGATATAGTATTTTCTGCATTGAAATAAAGCAGGCAACGATTGAAATCCTCTTTGACCCCCTGATGGTGTATTACAGTTCACGTGGTTCACACAGTGAGTCAGCATTTGGTATGGTGACATGCGCCTTACATATAATAAATACGTGGTGTGATCTGGGGGCCATTGCTAGCGATGGTAGAAGCTTCATCTTCCTTTCCAGTACATGACTGTCCACAAATCCCTCTTACTCTAACCAAAGGATTTGCAGGTTTGGCCAAATCATCAACTCCCCATCCTTGACCATTTAGTCCTGGAATAGAAATTGAACTCTCAGCTTCAGGCTCACGGACAGGGGCAATAGTCCGCAAGACTTTCATAGTTACCTCCTCCTCAATAGCATACAGTTATGCTAATTATTCATAATGGACACTTAGATATACAACACTGATCATAGCAAAAGAAGACATCATAAGACAGTTGTATTCAATAGAAATTGAACAGATGCAAACATCTAGATTTTTAAAAAATCTGATCAAGATGTCTTTCTTATCCCTAGTTTTCGGGATAAATATGGAGCAAGGGTTAGCATGCTTGGGCTGAAATTTAGAGGGGATATTATTGAAACATAACTGATTCTCCGTGACTTGACAGGGTGGATAATGAGAGAAAATTTCCCATGTGGAGACTCCTGCATCAAGGACACAATTTAAAAAGGAGTTCTCCCATTTAAGATGAAGATGAGGACCTTTTTTCCTCAGGTAGTCATTAATCTACAGAATTGTCTTCCCAAGAGAGGAGTGAATGCAAGTTTATTGAATATTTCTTAAAGCTGAATTGGATGCGTTTTTGATTAACAAATGAGTCAAAGAATTTAAGGGATGACAGAAAAGTAGAATTGAGGCTGTAATCAGGCAAGCCATGATCTTACCAATTGGCAGAGCAGGTTTGAGGAGCCGAATGACCTAATTCTGTTCCTTAGTCATATGTTCCTATGTGTTTTTACCTTTAAGAGAGTGCCCCTTTAAGAACTGAATGTGTTGTGTGTCTTCAGTGTTGTGACTCTGCCTGCCAGTTGTCTGCTATTGGTTTGCCAGCTGCACTCAAAGAATTCAGTTGGTTTGCTTTGATATCTGCTTCATATCTTACAAACACGTTTTATAGTTTTATTAATTAACACACAGAGTTAATGATTTCCTGGGATGTGATTGATTATTAGACCATTATCTCAATATGTAATTGCTTTTGTATGTGTACGGCATTCTCTGCGTCTGTTGAAAGCATTCTCCAATCACTGAACACCAGTAATGCACTCTGTTTGGTCCACTCACCCTATGTCCGACTTTCCCTGCTTCATTAGACACATTTTTTAAAAGCTTAACTTCTCCTAAAATTAAATGTCTCTCTTTTTATGGAATCCTACAAATATATTGTTTTCAAAAATAGAGCACCGCTGTGCATATTGAAACTTAAGATTTTATACTGTTGTCTCTGGCACTGATGACCTTTCTACGTAATAACAGACCCTGAGGCCATTTGGCAGTTCCTAAAATCTGACTGCATCAGTGTCCATTATATTCAGGTATAGTTCTGACTCTATTCCAAATTCAAGCAGTCTCGTATTATGGAGGGAACTTTAAACTGGAAAAACTGATGGATTTCTGTTTATAAGATATGAAGCAGGTATCAAAGCAAACCAACTGAATTCTTTGTGTGCAGCTGGCAAACCAATAGCAGATAACTGGCAGGCAGAGTCACAACACTGAAGACACACAACACATTCAGTTCTTAAAGGGGCACTCTCTTAAAGGTAAAAACACATAGGAACACATGACTAAGAAATATTCAATATTTCAAACCTAAACCTGTTTGCTTCTGATGGTAACCAGGATGGGCAATTCACATCCCTCTTTTCAATCTTGTAATAAGGGTGCATGTCTTAGATTTAATCATTAGTTAAAATTTAATTCTTAATTTACTTTTTCCAGGAGCCCACCTTCCTGCTCCCTACCTCCCTCTTCTCCCCCTAATGGCACCTTTCTCCTTACAATTTGCAATTTACATCCGTACCTCTGAGGGCACCTCCATATTGAAATGACCTTGTGTTACCCCAGGCTGCATCAGCACCAACGTCCCTCCTGGTGGGGCTGTTGAGGAAACAGACCAGCCAGCATTTTGGTTCGACAACATAGGGATCCTAGCCTCAGTCCATGATACACATGAGTTGTAGATGATGGACAGACTTTCAGGTGGTTAGGTGGTGAATTAATTTCTTCAAATTCCTTGTGTTCAACCTGATTTTGTGCCCACAGTATCTTTACAACTGGCCTGGTTCACTTATTGGTTAGTGATAACCCCCCGAGGATACAATTGGTGGGGGCTTAAGCAATGATAATGACTTGGAATGTCAAGGAGAGATGGTTAGATTCCTGCGTTTTGGGGAAGGTCATCACAAGCAACTACCTGTCACTTGTTAGCCCATGTTTGAATATTGCGCAGATTTTGCTGCACGTGGGTAAAGAGTGCATCAATATCAGAAGAATTGCTAATGATACCAAACATGATGGTCATCAGTGAACATCCCCACCTTTGACCTTTTGAAGCAAGGAAGAACATTACAGCAACTGAAGATGGTTGAGACTAGAACAATACCCAGAGGAACTCCTGCAGTGATGCTTGGGGACTGAGATGTTTGGTCTCTAATATCAGGATAGTAAAAGTTAAGTTGCTGGCTGGTGTTAATTATTTAAGTTATTGTCTGAGGGTGTGGTATGAGCTGTGTGGCTTT
The DNA here is from genome assembly GCF_021869965.1 of Rhincodon typus. NCBI lineage: Eukaryota > Metazoa > Chordata > Chondrichthyes > Orectolobiformes > Rhincodontidae > Rhincodon > Rhincodon typus. The sequence goes on along the minus strand of NC_063346.1, from coordinate 38,875,785 downwards.
TCAGACAAGTTTTCTTTTTGTGACAGAGTCAATTGACTAAAGTTCTAATTCACCAGCTGGCTGAGATCCAACTTACTATTGGTAACGAAGGATAGGTGTCTGAAGATGAAAATTGGACTTTTTTTCTCCGTTGGAAAATTGCACATTTGAGTTCCTTTTTAAAAGAATGGCTGAAACCAGGTGCAAAGTGTTGTGATATGATTCCTCATTGTGGTGCTGTAAAAGTAAAGTTTATGATGAATGGAAAAATTAATTCGAGTTATGGATAGGGATAGTCTCCAAACTCAAGTAAAAGAAATAAGGTGTAGCTTTGACACTTTCACTTCCTACAAGAAACACGTTCAGGTGTATTGTAATCTCAGAGATGGACCTTTGAAAATTATGCTCTGAGGAAGATTACTATAAGTTAGTTAATGTTTATGGACAAAACATACAAAAAAAGATGATCTATTAAATACATATGAAACTTGGTCAGACTTTGATAAATTTGGAAAGCCAGCAGGTTACTCTATAGAAGATCGTAAAATGGAACTTAATTAAATTTTTCCAAACGTGAATATATAGAGGTTCCTGACTTGGTGCTTGCCTTTAAATTGTTGGGTTGTTTTAAATTGTTGTACTTGGATTGACTGTAGTGTTTACTAGAGACAGATTTTCAGACGGAAACACATTGTTGGAACAGATGTTCAAAATCTCAATAAGAAATTTAGGGATAACTTTCATTCCCAGTGGTTTTCTTGGCTCAAATGGGACACGCAGCAGGCCAGAAAGAAGGGAAGGTTCAATAGCAGCAGAAAGGTAAGACTGTCCAGACATAGGTCACAAGCATCTGTACAAAAGAATAATCTTAACTAGATGGAGCAAGGGTACAGGATACATTTAGCAATTGTAACAGACGCAGGAACCAGGGAACCATGACAGAAGAATGAACCCTGGGAATGTCCAAGGGACTGGTAAACAGGGTGTTTTACATGTGACCAGAAGTACCATTGTCCTAGATTGTACAATAAGAGTTTTGAAATTACACATGATACAGATGGTTTGGAAGGAGTAGATAGTCATACTGATTAGACAGAGGGAGTTGTAAACACAACAAGGAACCTCAGATTAGTAATTAACTTTTTAGTTGGGGACTTGTTCAATTGCGTAGTTTTGGACAATGGATGCATGTCCACAGTGTGTGGACCAGATTGGTTAAAACCAGACTCTTCAGATAGTAAGCACTACAGTAATGTTAAGGAATTTAGTAGTTGTATTTGTTCCAGATTTGGGGATGATCACATGCTAAATTCACTCAAAAGAGCAGTGTTCCCTTGTAAAATGGGTGGGAAAAACTATTTTACTATCACAGATGCTGTGGCAAGTGAAATACCCTTACTGTTAAGTAGGCCAACTATGAAAAAATATGCTCAAATGAACTTGATAATAGAACATGAAAAGGTAATTGTTTTTTGGGAAGTCAGTGAATTTACAGTTCAACACCTTCTGGACATAATTATATTCCATTAACAGACCTAATTTCTCAAATCAAAATATTGTACAGGTGGTACTGGAACTCGGAAATATGAATTTGAATGAACAAAGGCTAAATATCTCAAAACCATTTTGGTAGTTTGCTTACTCTTCCTATCACATATTAAAAGTCTAAGTAAAAGGCGTAGGAGTAAGTGATGATTAGGGCACTCAGCTTACAGTAATAAATGTGATATATGTAAAGAAACAATTAGGAGGATACCATCATGATCCTGAAAAGTTTTGGCAAAGATCTGTAACTCAGATTGTGGATGAGGTTGTTGACTTGCTCGTCGAGCTGGCTTGTTACATCTGAACAAAAACGAGCCGGCTCGACGAGCAAGTCAACCTCATCCACAACCCAAGCTACAGATGTTTGCCAATACTTTAGACAACTATGGGCGTAATACACCAAAAATTGCCAGACAATGGGAAAACTTTGCCAACCGACTGGGCAATTTCACTTCCTCCACGAATGCCTCAGGAATCAAGTACTGCCCACAGTGTGAAATATAAACCTCCACTCAACATCCCACAGGCATATAAAACAGCTGAACAGAACGGATGCAGAATGCTATGAGCAGTGATTAATGATGCCCATAACCGACTCCACACGTAGGGACGAGAAACTGCGCGCCAAAAATCCCAGTACCTAAACTCAATGGACCAGCAATGGACTACAACCCTAGAACAGGCCATCACCATCAATCAACACAAAACCAAAACTAAGAAGAGACACGAGCTACATGAGAAACTCACCAAACTGACCCACCACAAAGACAAGGACAACAACTAACCAGACACATGGATAAAGAAATCTATCTAACAGACAACTCACAGAAACTGAGAAAGCTGTCCTATTACTCGGACTGAACTATAATCACAAAGGTGCGAACAGAACAGACTTCATGGCCGTTCTGGAGAATACGTTAAAAGACAACAAACTCACGGACAAAACACAACAAACTATAATCCCCACACTACACAAAAGGAACAAAGGGAACAACCTGAACACAGCAGAGAGAAAAGCACTAGACAGACTCAGGTAAGACAAGAACATCATAATCCTACCAGCAGACAAAGGGCACATGACCGTCATTATGAACAAACCAGACTACGTTAAGAAAGCACAGACATTGCTTGCAGGTACAACCACTTACCAACAGGTGGCAATGGACCCAACACCGCAACAAGGTAATAGGATCACCCAGACACTGAAGCGACGAATGAATGCAGGGCAGCTAACCAAGACAGACTTCATGAGAATGAAACTAGAAGACACAAACACCCCCACTTCTAAGGACTGTCTAAAGTACATAAACCAGACATCCCTCTCAGACCTATTGTCTCCCTACCAGGCACACCTTCACACAAACTGGCCAAGGACCTACAACAGAGATTGAAACACCTAGTAGACAGATCATCTCATTCTATCCGCTCAACGCAAGATTTCCTCGATACCCTTAAGAGCATAAAAAAATCAGCGATGACGAGATTATGGTATCCTTTGATGTCACAGCTTTATTCACATCAATTGACATCCCACTAGCCAAAGAAAACAGTGGCCACATTACTGGAGGAAATAGCAGCACAGACCAGCAACTCCATCAGCCAGGACAACATACTTAAATTACTAGACCTCTGCCTCACCACACACTTTGTTTTTAATGGTTAAGTATACAAACAGATCAACGGTACAGCAATGGGATCACCCATCTCAGGACTCATCGCAGAAGCAGCCATGCAAAGACTAGAACACACCACCCTCCCCCACATTCAACCTAAACTGTGCATCCGGTACGTAGACGACACATTTGTCATTATTAAATGCAACAAATTAGAAGAGACCCACCACCTCATCAACAGCGTATTCACAGGGATTAAATTCACAAGCGAAGAAGAAACCAACAATCAACTTCTGTTTCTGGACATTAGAGTGATTGACAAACGGGGAGTTCCAAACCTCAATATACGGAAAAGCTACCCATACTGATCAATTCCTCAACTTCCACAGCAACCACCCCAAAGTCCACAAACAAAGCTGCATTAGGACACTATTTAAATGGGCCAGGACACACTGCAACACTCCAGAATTACGCCGGGAAGAGGAAGGACACTTATACAAGATCCTCGCCTGGAACGGATATTCCCACAGCTTCATCCACAGATGCCTACATAACAAATAACAACAGGAGGACACAGTACGCCTTAACACACTTACCACACTTCCCTACATCAGGATCATATTGGAACTGACAACAAGACACCTAAGACCACCCAGAATCATGGTGGCCCACAAGCCCACAGCCACGCTACGACAAACACTCACACGGATTAAAGACCCCATTCCCACAACATGCAGAACGAACGTGGTTTACAAAGTACCATGCAACGACTGCCACAAACATTACATCGGACAGACAGGAAGGAAACTCGCCATAAGAATACACGAACACCAGCTCGCAACAAAACGGCATGATGAACTCTCCTTAATATCTGTACATTCAGACAACGAAGGCCATCAGTTTAACTGGGACAAAGTAACCATAGTAGCCCGAGTCAAACATAGACACACACGGGAATTCCTAGAGGCATGGTTCTCCGCCCATACTTCAATCAACAAACGTATAGAATTGGACCCCATATATACATAAACCCACGCAGATCAAAACTGGAAATGACAGTACTCACCATAATGGACCAGACAGTATAAACTCCAAGTGGAATAGAATAACATTGCTTTATCGAAGGCTCCACTGGTGATGTCACCTAGCATGGTGATGGAACGTCTGAACAAAAACAAGCCAGCTCGGCGAGCAAGTCAACAACCTTACCGTCATGACCCATATGGAGTCTTCTATTAGCTAGAGACTTTAATGAATCTATGGCAATAGACTTGAAAGTATGAGCTCTAGAGAGAAAAAAAAATCTTTTTGTGATTTATAGACATGGTAACTAGATTTTTTTTGAGCCAAACATGAGTATGATGCCTAATCAGGGAATTCAGCCAGTCTACAATAATAAATAGTAAAGGAAAAGGAGTACTTGTAGACAAGATCATGGTTAGGGACCAGACTGGGAATGCCAGCTAAGTTCCTCACTGACGGTTGGTTGGAATGTGCCAATTATTAATTTATGGATATATGTGAAAATATGAACCTCACGGTAATGAACATGGCAGCAGAAAGTCTCTTTAACAATCAAATGTGCAAAAGAAAACACAGAGGTAAATGAGATGATTCATAAAATGACTCAAGTTGCAAATTAGTACCTGCCATGATATGCCAGATAACTCATACAAATGACTCACTGTAAATGTTTAGAGTGTACACATATCCATTGTTTTTTGGAAGAAATCCAAAACTTCTTTTGGTAATGAATGACCATCATCCAATTGGAGACAAGACGACAACTCACTCCATTTTTTTTTGAACACTGGAATGTCCTGCCTGCATTAAGGTTGAGATTTAGGGAAAATTTGCCCAGCCTTAATACATCTTATGAGGCCATCAGATATAAATTTTAGTTCAGCAGCATGGTCTATTACAAAAAGTGAAAATATTTCAGTACAGTTATTGGCAATAATAGGAGAAAAAATAATTTTACAGCTTGGTAGCCAGACCATCTGGGTGTGTTCCTAATTGTTAAGTGTCTCTAATCACACCGACAGAGTCTGAACACATTGTAAAAAGTGATCAAGCACCTTGCAGTTTGCATACAATTAGCACAGTCAAATTATGATGGATAAAGGGCTGACACAAGATGGACAAAGTGATACAGAAGTATAGTAGCCACAGAGGACAGCAACTGAAAGTAGGCACCAAAGTAACTTGCATTTCAGAAGGAACGGAAGCTATTTCTTTAGTCTCAATTTGGTCCATGGTTATCACCAGCTATCTGTCGCTGAGCAAAACATTGAAAATGTAGCATTTTGAACATGCACCTTGGAACTTTACAAATACACAAGAATATCGTTTGGGCTCTGTATTGCCCTGCTACCTTCATTTGTGTGATGGGGAAAATTTTAACAACCTAAATTTTCAGTCCTTTATTGTGTATAACATACTCATCTTCAGCTTGATGTTCAAGGAGACAATTGAAAGGCAAAATACCACCGTAACCTGCTTGTCACAGTTTACCTTGAGTTAAACCAAGGAAATGTGAAACTTCCCAGCCAGAAGTACAGAACCTTGAGCACATTGTTATAAAATAAGTCTTTATTCCTGGTGAAGAGAAAATTCAAGCAGTAGAGGAGTGGCCCAGACCTAATTCAGGGATGGAACTATATAGGTTCCTTTGGTGTAACTACTACTCGAGGAGGTTAGTGCTGTGTAAGCTGCTCATCCCACTCCACAATGTGCTGAGGAAATCAGAGAATGCTACAGAAGTGGTTGGAAAAGATATACGAGATGTGATACATCATGGGCATCTCCATATGTGCCCTCTAGCAGAATCTTGCCTCATCATCTGTACTTGGCTACTCAGATTTCCATACTCCTTCATATCAGAAACATATGTTAGTTTCTTTCGCCTAGGAGTGGTACTGTCAGCGATTCAAGGGCAGAAAAAGATGGCTTTTGCTTATGCCATTTGAATTCTAAAGTCAGATGAGAAACAAATTGAGCATTACTCATCTATAAGACTCAAACTGCTAGCTTAGAGGTGACTAATTTTCCACAAATTAAGGGACATTCTGATCACTGTTGAATTTGAAGTGTCTTCAAACAACAAACTACTCAGCTGCTGTCTAACATCCGCCAAAGATTGAAGCACCAGAAATCCAATTGTCCACTGAATTCATACCCAATACAAGGCAGACAAAAGTAATGCAAATGCCAATGCCCTCAATTGGAAGACTGACCATTGGAGGAAACCTATTCCTGCCTGGCATGGAGCTCTGGGTGTCATCCTGCCCCTGCCCCAAGTCAAAGGTAACATTCCAGCCCCAAAACCCTCAGACATTCGGACTAAGATTCACCAGTTGTCACTGATGTACCAATGTGTGAGATCTAAGCAAGGTTCAGACAAGTAGAGCATCTGTGGTTTCACATTTAGCATCTATCTTGAAAGAGAAACTCAAACAATTTCACGTGTCAGTAGACTGCACCATTACTGGAAGGTTCAATATCCACCACATCTGCCAACTGATGAGGGAGCCCAAATAGGCATGGAAACTGTTGAGGTGCTAGAAAAGGTTCAGGGAGGAATATTGAGCCGTCTAACAGCTGATTCATGAAAAGGAGAGAGAGGTGAATCAACTTATCCTTCCCGACAGTCTCATGTGTCAATTTTTGGTAGTAGTTTCTGATCAAATAGGACACCAAGCGACATAAAATACAACTGCCCTGACCAGTGAGCAATCATACTGGCCCAGGATGGCTGCTGATATTGATGACTTCTATCTGAATGGAAACAAGTGTATTTTGGCCAAAGTAGGGAAGCGGCTTCATTCAGCATTGAATTCCTAGTCACCCAGAGATATCTGGAGGTTCATGCAATGGATTTTACAGTCCTTGAATTTTGTAATAACGGGACTGAGCCTGTTTTTGTACTTGTGGAGGTCTGGTGACTGGTGTGAAGGCAGCATTTCATTGAGAGATACTGCAGAACCTGAAGTGTCAGTACATGCTGGCTTGAGAAGAGTGGGGTTGGATAGTGACATGGAATCCTGCAGTGACCTGTGTGTTGTGAATCCGAGGGATGCATCTGGTCTGAGGAGATCTACTTCTGCTCAGGAATATGGTGCAGGGCGGAGTTTCCAAGTGATGGAAACTTAAGCAACAAAGCCTAGATCACTTTGGAAGGAAATGGATGATAAAAGCTGAGAAAGTCTTCTCAAGCAAACGCTGAATATCATGCCAACTTTACCATTTGCCCAGATCAATGATGCAAGAAGAGAATAGTGCTAGGAATGAGAACTTGAGCATTCTAGCCATCATGGCACAATTGAACCTGTTAATCATGCAACTGCATAGCAAATGGTCACCTTTTACTGTGTGTACTTGCCAAGACAGCAGGTTTCAAGCAGGGACATGTGTAACAGAGCCTCCAAGTGGCAGTAGTGAGGGAGGGCACTTAGCAAGGGAGCTTGAGCAGTGTGTTAGGACTATTACCAGCAGGTAGCGATAGTGCAGGAAGGCAGCTAGAGCCGTCAAATAGGGACACTTACCGCAAAGACACACTTTTTTTGTGGAAAGGAGAGCTCATGGGTGGAAGGAGTAAAAAAGGTATAGGATTTCTCAACCCAATATACACCACAGCTCCTTTCCTTTCTCATAATGTGAATACTTCTTTGGTTAACCTTAATTTCCCTTCATGTCTGTAATGACCTGATGCTAGAGGGAGAAAGAAATAAAATCCCTGCTTCATTAACTTTGGGCCTTCTGCATATTTAAATCCTGCATTATACCATACAGATGGATATGCACAGGAAAGAGTTCCATGATGAGATTTTTAAGACTAAAGTCAGAATAATGGCTCAGGATTTCAAAGATGAACTTGGTGATCAAGATATTAGAATGGATTTCCCAACTGCAGGAACCCACAATGGATGTAAGTCAATGGATATCAAAAATTTTTCTACAGAAAGATCCTTTGGAATTTGAACATTGTGTGAAAGATAAAGTAAAAATGGAATTTAAGATTGAAAGCCAGGCTTCTGGGGCATTTGAATATATAAACTTAGATATTAAACAAAATAAGTTGGGAGTATCTTTGCATCTGCATTGGACATGGAAATGTAAATCTCATCTCAATAAATCAGAAAGATGATTTTGCATCCAAAGGAGTAACAGATCAGTGAAGAAATTTGATTGGATAGTTAAACTGGTTGAGCACTCAGAATGGAATTTAGTACTATGGTGAAACATGGTGCAGTTGTGGAAATTTTGAGAGCAAATAAAATATTAAAGCAATTAATTTCAGAAATATGCACAATTAAGTGTTCAGCTGTGCGTGACATTAAACATATGAAGCTCTTCCTTTTTAGCAATGTCCCACATGCCAAACTTCCAAATGTGTCATCTAGTACAGCAGAGTTTATCATACTCTTGGTGGGAACGAATTGCAAATGTTGTCTATTGACCTGGGATATCATGAAAATTAAAATGGCATGAATAATAGCAATAGATATGAGGATGTATTTGTATAATTTGAAGGAAATGTTATACAAGAGGTGATCTGGAAAAATTTTCCCATAGAATGTTACAAAAATCAATGAGATAATGTTCAACTGGCAAAGTGTTATCACTGAGAAAAAAAATTTAGCATCAACCTTAGTGAGAAGGAAATGTTGTAAAGAAAGGAGGGGCATTAAGTAAAATGGGACAGTACAAATTATCATTTGTTAGACTGGTTTACAAAGAGAAATGCTTGCCTTGAGACATTATTGGATGTCCTCGAAGAGGGTCACCTGGTGTTCTGATGACTAAACATAATCGTGCTAAGAATAATGATAACATTATTTTCTCTTCAATTACTTTATAAGGATTTTCTGCATGTAAAAAATAAAAGTTTAAAAGAGAGAATATGGGAATTCATTGGTTCATTGTATTACAAAGTGCAATATAGAAGAATTTTCATTAGTTTTGGTTCAAAGATTGTATTTCTTCAAAGATTTATTTCAAGAAGTGGAAGGAATTTGCATAGCAAAGTTAGGTTACTGACTAGGGTGAATTGATTAAATGACTCTGTAAATTTGGTGGGCAAGAGGTTAAGGTGATTGACTATTTATCTATTGTGCTCCAGCTGATTAGGTTCAAATCCGTTCTTGTTATTTATAGTGGTCTTGTGGCGCAATGGTAGTGCCCCTGCATTTGGCTTCAAGTCCCACATGCCCTGGAGGTGCGTCTTTTCATATCTGAGAAGATTGAGTGAAGTTGTATTTTAAAAAGTAACAGGTGATACCGACAGTGCATGGTTTGTATTGTGTGGCTGTTTAGTCAATTAACTCTACCCTAAGGAAAAGGTCCAGAGTTCTAATTCAACAACAGACTGACATCTGGTTTAACATCTAGCAAGCAAGCATCTTTCTCTGGGTGAGGTGGAAGTATTTCCCCCAGAATCTCTTTTACTTCACTTGTTTGGGCTCCTTGAAACCACACTCAGTCATACTCTGCCTTAATGTTAAGGGCAGTCACTGAGACTTCACTATGGGGATTTGTGGTGTTTGTGCTGGCAGCAATCCTCTTTCCTTTGTCTGTATCTAAGACTGTAATTAGTTGACAGTAGTGAAGGATCAATTGCAACTGAGTCTTATCAAGAATAGGCTCTTATCGTAAAAGGATTAGTTTATTGCATGGCAGAGAGTAAGTACAGTATAGTCAGAGGGATTGATGCCATTCTTTGATGCAGAAATGAGAATCCATCTGGCTGTGTTGCCTGCCCAGTGCCAGGGCTGTACTTCTGGTGGAGGTGGTGTCAGGGCATAGAATCCAATCATCATGGGCTATGTAGATACCAACAACGTAGGCAGGACAAAGGAAAAGCTTCTGGAAAGCTAGTATTAGGAGCTAGGCACAAAATTTAAGAAGCAGAACCTTGTCAAGTGTCATAAACTCTTGGCCACCATGTGCAATGTGTCATGGAGCAAATTGTATTAAAGAGATGAATGCATGGCTGAAAGAATGGTCTGGGAGTAGTCGATTCTAATTTGTGGAGCATTTTGGAAAGTTAGATTTGAGCCATTGCCACAGTCTCCATATGAACTCTGCGGGAATTGGAGTTTTTATGAACGGCATAATTAAGGAAGTAAAAGAAGAGCTTAAACTTAATAGTGTGAGGCAACAGATCAAATTTCAGAAAGTGTAATAAATCAAAGAATAGAAATAAGGAAAAAAGGAAAGGTAATATTTTTGGTAGTGATGAACAGGCCATTATAATAAGGGATAGAGGGTACATAAAAAGAGTAAATCAATTGATAAGGCTAGAGGATAAAATAAAACAATAAATCTAAGCCTCTGTATCTGAATACATGTAGCATTTTAAACAAACCTGGTGAATTGACATTGCAAATAGAAGCAGATAAATATGATCTGGTAGTCATGACAGAGGAATGGCTGCAAGATGACATGGATTGGTGCCTGAATCTTGAAGTGTACAAGCCACTTAGGAAGGACAGGAAACTAGAGAAAGGTGGAGGGGCAGCTCTGCTAATTAATGATAGCATTAGCACCAGAGAGAGGAATGACCCGAGTTCAGGAAACCAGGATGTAGAAACAGAGCAGAGATGAGAAATCATAAAGACAGGAAGTCACTTCTGGGAGTTCTCTAACAGCTTCCACACAATAAGGCAGAGCATAAAAGAAGAAACAATGAGAGCCTGCCAGAAAGGGATGGTGATTATTATGAGAGATTTTAATCTATATATTACTGGAAATGTTAGATGGGCTAACACATCCTAAATGAGGCATTCATAAAATGTTTTATGGATAATTTCTTAGAACAGCATGTTGTAGAACTGACCAGAGAGCAGAATGGACTAGACCTGATATTGTGCAAACACAGGGGACACTGTCTTAAAAATGATGGGCATTTAAGTTCCCAGTTTCACCTGTTGTTAAATGATCCCTCTGAGGGCTGTGCGACCAGGAACATTGAAGGGGAACCCATTTAAATAGAGATGAAGCAGAATTAGGATGGTTGAGAGACTTTGGAACTGACTTCCTGAAAAGGTGGCAGAAGCAGTGTCTTTGAATCCTTTTAAGGAAGAGGTGGAAAGATTCTTGGCTGGCAAAAGAATGAAAGATTATCAGCGGTAGGTGGGAAAGCAGATTTGAGGTTCCTCAGGGAATGAGTCAGAGGAAGATATTGTGGGAGATGAAAGAGGGTGACACAGCTGTTATTTTTGATGCAAGTGGGTGGTACTCCAGGTGAGTGTGTTCACAGCACAGGGGGCATTACAGCATTTGTGGTGTTGGGGTTTGGCGTAGGTAATGGTGAGTGAGGAAGATGTTGAGACAATAGGGAGAGTGGTAGAGCATGAACCTTGATGGGAGGTGGAAACAGCAGCAAAGGTAAACTATCATAGAGGAGATGGTAGCGCTTTTCCCTGTTGGAATGGAGAAGGTAATCGACCTTCTTCCTACACGGCCATCCTCCAGACAGGCTGAGACTGCTTCAACCTGGATGTCAACCTCGGATCAGGCTGGCATGATCTGGTGCTGAGCCCTTCACTGCTGGCCCCGGGGGAAGAGGAAGTCTCACACCACACAATCCAACAGCACTCCAGGTCCCTCCATAAAGTAGGGCACCAGTTTCCCCTGTCTGCCATGGTCAGGGCAAATATCAGGAATCATGCAGGGCAGCTCTAGATTGATGGGTGCACAACAGGCATTTAAAGGTTGTGGGGGGCCCATGGAATGGTGGTGTATTTTGGAATATCCACTAAATGTCAAGATGTTCTGGGAATGGCATGTGGTAAAACTGGGCTGGAATCAGATATGAGGTATGCCATGAGGACAGGTTGGTAGTTAATGAGGCAAGACTGGTAAAATATGATGAAAAAACGTGCTCGCCTTTGCAGGGAGAACTCGACACAACTCAGGCCGAGCCAAAACAAATTAAGACTTCACCCTAAGTTTTTACTGATGGCTGTTTTTTTTAATGGGCAAATGATCCATGTATAAAGGAACTCCTTATTATTAGCTTGCACTGTAATTCAAAGCCTACCGTTAAACCAGGTCAAGTTTTGGCGTTGGAAAGTGTAGGTACAGTGCTCATTGATTGCATACCTATTTCATCAGTATGTCCCCTGCATAGCACCAGACCTCAACTGTCTCATGTTTAATGCACAATAGTTAATCTATATTAGTATTGTTTATTTAAACTTTAAGAATTCCTGCCAGCAAACTCAATTTTTCTGCGGCTATGAATTTGCTGGTACTCTTAAATCTGCAGACTTTTATTTAAACACTAAGATACAAAACATTTTCAGGCTCAACTGCAGAAATACTCACTCTAATACAGGCATTTAACTTGTGAAACCTGTCCTAAAAGGTTCTTTTGAGGTCATTTATTCATACACACGCAATATATATTCAGTATAATGGTTGTAATGTTAGATGTTAAGTTCTGCCAACGTTTAATTTTGATATCACAGACATCTTGTTTATAAAAGTCTGTTAAACATTTGTAGTACATTAACAGTCTTCTTTCATAGAAACTTATTTATAGAAACTTTTTGCTTGCAACATTTTTTTGGATTCTGTACCTTGCTATTAACATGAAATAAAATGAATATTTATACATTTTCATGCCTTCATCATTTCAAAACTTTACTAATACCAACCACAATGTTGTCCAATGTTTACTTCATGGAGTCACGGAAATTGTGCATGCCAGCAAAGGAGGCCACACACATATAATCACATTAAGTAGCTTTTACTATGTTTACGGTAGAAGAATGATCTTCAACTCTAGTATCAATTGTAATGGGCTCAACTGTACTTTAATGGTGTTTAAAATTAGTAAGGTTATAAAGGGACAATATTTTGGTACATGTCACCAATTAATTAAATCATTATTTCTCCATTTCTGTCCTGGGAGATATACATTTTCCTAAGGAAAGGGTAACCATGAATGATTGTTTTGCAGCTAATGTTTGAGTCTGTTTTGCTCAAGCTCCCTTAACTTAATGTAATGGTCCTGATGTAACTATTTGCAAATTCGCATTTCTTTGATGTTAACACAAACCACTTTTGATTGTCTCAAGAACAAGAATTATTTTCCTATTGTACAGACTATATATGAATATGGATATGCTCTTATTTTTATACTTAGTGTTTCTTACAGTATTGACCAAATCTTGAAGGGTAACGATAGTGCTCTGACCATGCCTAACCATATTAGATTTTGGATACTACCACTGAAGTTTGAGTTTACAACCTATAATACCAGATTTCAAACCTTAAAACCTGGACTGACTTGTTTTGCATCTTTGTGAAGGAAAATTGATACAGTTTTATCTCCTCCTCCTTTCTGGAATAAGATGCTTTGGATGCATGCCTGCTGCCTCTTCAATGAAGCTACCAGAAATCAGACTCCATACAGAAACTCCTCTTTGCAAGCTGGTTGATGCAGCCGCATTTTCATTAATGGACTCATTTTGACCTTTGGCCATAATATTATAACCTAGAACCCCTACAGTGTGGAAACAGGTCCTTCGGCCCAACATGCGTCCACACTGACCCTCAGAGCATCCCACCCAGACCCATCCCCCTATAACCCACCTAATCTACACATCCCTGAACATTATGGGCAATTTAACATGGCCAATCTGGATGTGTATATGAATATAAAGGGATTAGAGGGTTACACAGCCAAATGCAGGCAAATGGGACTAGGTCAGATTGGGATGCCTGGTCGTTGTGGACCAGACTTGGATGGAAGGATCTGTTTCAGTGACGTATAACTCTATCTCTGTTTCAATTCTTGACAACCAGGTACAGTGCAAGGCAGCTTCAGACTGTCAGCACTTGACCCTGGTGTACAATTGCATTTTAAAAATGGTGCCTGTACCAGGAGGTCCCAGCAGTGATGAGTCCTTCCATCTCTAGTGAGAAGCGAGATAGGACAAGTGACAGCATGGTGCATTGCTAATGAGGTGAGTTGCAGAGAATAGTGTGTTGATAAAACCTGCAAGGACTCATGGAGAGAAACTTTCCATGAAACTCACAAAATTGACACAATTTACACATAACCAATTTCTGATAAAATTCAGTCTAATGTCTATCAAAACAATGTACATTGCACCTAGTTGCTATCATGCAATAAACTAAACCTTATTTAAGAAAAGAGCCTCTTGTCATTAGGATTACCTCTGCCACACTACGCCAGTAGATCACTAGCAGGGAAGAGTATGGTGGTTACAAATCTAGCAGAGAGATCTTACTCCAGGGTGAGCTGTGGTCAAAATTTACCATAAACCATTGCCCTAGCAGATGTATGCCTCTCATTCACCCTCCACAAATGATATTCTTTCCTCCTCTGTACATAAATTATTACAGGCACCCTCACCTTTCTGCTATCTCTTCTAGCAGAACACAGAGAGACAGACACCCCAGGGATTGATGTGGGCTGTCCTCCAGTGACAGACAGCTTTTGGCCACGATAGTCACATGGCAGTGTGTTCGATTGCAATAGGGATCTTATCCCCAGAGTCTGCAGATGTCAGGAACAACCTGTCATAAAAACCTGTAGCTCGTGAAGTGTTTGTATATTGAAGCAGCTGATCTTTTGTACGCAGAATCTCTGCTGGAAGCCTCTTTCAGGTAGATCTCGGTGATCATCTTGTTTGTCCTTTGTCTGGGCACATAGCTTTGGAGAAGTCAGCTCGTGTTTCTGTGGGAGGAGTTGACCAGGAGTTTCTGCTCTGGAACTTCAGCAGAGATGAAAGATGGAGCTGCATTAGTTGTTCCATTTGCATGGTGAAGACTAGTTGAAGGTTAATGAGGCATTAAACAGGTAAAGTAGAAAAATGAGAGTTGGTGGTCATCTGTAAAGCAGTAAAAGCAGTCACGCAAAGGAAAAAGTGTTTTGAACAGAAGCCTGGCCATTGCTGCTGCTCTTTAGTTACACTGACTGAAAACTTTTCCAGCTTGTTAGATTCATGATACCCATCACACTGTACTCTCACCTCATTGACCCTGCTGAGTTGTTCTCCAATTGGAAAAAATGTTCCATGCTTCAATTATTTGAGGTTTAGCATTTAAACATTGGCTTTTAAGTGACCTCAACTGCTTCATTGTTATACAATATTTCCAATGTAGCTCAAAGTTAGCACGCAAGGTCAGCAGATAGAACAGAAAGTAGAGGGAATGTTGGCCTATATTTCAATGGATTATATGGATTATAAAAATAAGGAAGTCTTACTAAAAGTATACAATGCACTGGTCAGACCACAGCTGGAATACTGTGGACAGTTTTGGTTCCATTATCTAAGGAAAGATGTACTGACATTGTAGGCAGTTCATGGAGGGATTTTGTTATGAAGCGGGGTGGGTAAGTGGGTCTGCACTCATCGGAGATTAGGAGAATGAGAGGACACCTTTTGAAACATATAAGCTTATTAGAGGGTTTAACAAGGTATGAGTAGAGAGGTTGTTTCTCCTTATCAGTGATTCTGGGACCAGAGGGCATAATCTTAAGTGTTACTTTTCTGTCCTTGCTGTCAAATCCCACTCCCCCATGACCCATGTGATTCCCTTTCTGCCAACATTAACCTGTGACATGGGTCCTGGGCCTCAGTGGGTATGTTACTGGCAGCAGTCATCACCTGCCTGGGAGAGCTCCTGAGCCATGAGGAGCTGTTGACCTCTGATTGGTTAACGGCTCTCGTTGGCCTGGAGCTCTGTCCTTGCTGTTGCAATGAGCCTTCCTGAAAAGAAGCAACAGTTGTGCCTAGTCTTCTTCCAGGGAATAAGACTCCTGGTGCCAATATTAAATTCCCCCATGGAACTTTATATGGAAAATGTAAGACAGTCCTCTTCTGGAGCAAAGGAAGATAAACCAAATTGTAAAAAGCTATCAGCAGCACAACTTTAAAAAAAATCATTCACAGGATGAGGGCATCGCTCGCTGGGCCAGCATTCATTGCCCAACCCTAATTGCCCAGAGGGCAGTTAAGAGTCAACTGCATTGCTGTGGGTCTGAAATCACATATAGGCCCGGCCAGGTAAGGATGGCAGGTTCCTTATCTAAAGGGTACTCGTGTACCAGATTTTGTTTTCCAATAATCAACCACGGTTTCATGGTCGTCATTAATTCCTGCTTTTTATTTATTGAATTCAAATTCCACCATCTGCTGTCATAAGATTCGAACCAGGGTCCCCAGACTATACCCCGGGTCTCTGGATTAACAGTCCAGCAATAATACCATTAGGCCATGTTCTCCCCAATTTAGGGAGGGTAGGTACAAATATGATATAAAACTGATCAATAGGTGAAAAAAAAATTATAAACACTAATGGAATTTGTCATGTATCTAAGAATGCTGGAATGCAAAGGAATGGATGTTATGTTATAGTTGCTTCGGTTGGATCTCATCCAGAAGACTATGTTTAATTTTTAGTGCAACAGTTCTGGAAAGATATGTTACCTTCTGAGGAGCTGCAGTGCAGATTCACCAAAACAATACTGGAGCGAGGAGAGTTAATTATAAGGAACTGGGGGACTCTCATGACATACTTGTAGTGTCCCTGGCTCTGAGCTTGGAGGCCTAGGTTCCAGTCCCATCTGTCCCAGAGGTGTGTAATGACATCTTTGAGCAGGTTGATGAGAAAATATTTATGAGGAAGATTGCATACAAGAGGCTTATATTCTCTTGAGCAGAGAAGATCATGTGGTGGTCTAATTCAGATGCATTGAGAATTTGTCAGAGCAAAACTTTGCTAAGGTTTTCAGCAGAAGACAGCATAACCGAGTATTAGATCAGGCTATTCAGGTGTGAGTCAGGAAGCACCTCTTCACGTAAAGTTAGTGGAAATTTGGAGCTCTTTCCCTTATACAGTTGCTGACGCTAAGTCATATGAAATTCTAGAACTGAAACTGATAGATTTTTAAGTTCTGACAGGTAGATAGCGTTAAGCTGTATATCATGCATAATCTAATCAAATAGTAGAACAGGCTGAAGGACTCATTTCTGTTTATGTGCTCCTGAGATACAAAGTGTCCCTGAAAACAGCCACTACAGTTTGGTTTTATTGTACTTGTGGTAACTCAGTTCATAAAGATATCCACAATTGGAAATGATGAAAGATTATTGCACTGGTTATACAAAGAACAAAGAATAATACAGAATAGGAACAGGCCCTTCAGCACTCCAAGTCTGCACCAACACATTTTGCCCTTCCATACTATACAGCCTTCACTTACAAGATCTGTATCCCTCTATTCCTATTCAAGTGTTTCATGAATGCTGCTATTATATCTGCTTCCACCACCACCTCTGGCAATGCATTCCAGGCACCCACTGCCCTTTGTGTGTAAAAGCTTGCCTTGCACATCTCTTTTAGACAATCCCACACCCTGCCCTCCACCTCCCCCCCACCTTGCACCTTGAACCTGTGTCCCCTAGTAATTGACCCCTCTACGCTGGAAAACAGTATAATACTTTCCACTCTATCCATGCTATTCACAATCTTATAAATTTCTATCAGGTCACCCCTCAACATCCTGTGTTCCAGTAAAAACAAACCCAGTCTATCCAACCTTTCTTCATAGCTAAAATTCTCTATTGCAGGCAACATCCTGGTAAACCATTTCTGTACCCTCTCCAAAGCATCCACATCCTTCTGGCAGTGTGGTTACCAGAACTGTATGCAATATTCCAAGTGTGGCCCAGCTAACGTCCTATAAAGCTGGTTCTGTACTCATGCATCTCTTTACCATTTCAGGGAATGCATTTGGATAACATTATTCAAGCTTGTATCATTATCCAGGGCAAACAATAGGGCAAAACACTGGCAATGACCTGCACAGTTTTTGTTATTGATATAATTGAAGAATGCCACGTGGGTTGTGCCGGCACAACACATGGCATTACCTGCCAGTGAATCAGTATAGGTCTATCAAGATCGTACTGATTCCTGGATCTTATATCTATAAATGTTCATAGAAAATTGGGACCTGCATCATATAGGATATCAGTGGAGGGTGGAGGAAGAAGTTAGAATGTGGACTCAAGGAAGTATAGGATCAGAATGCAAAGGAAATAAACAGGACAATGCATAGAATGTAAATATGGAGGATTACAGGAATGTTCAGAGGGAAATTGAAGGAATGTTTGTTGGGAAATTAAGATCGAGAGAAACCGCTGAGGATGATATCTAAAGGAGAAAACGGATGAACACTGGGTGAAAATAAGGATGCATTCCTTGAAATTAAACTCAGAATATTAGCGTACAAATGAATTCCTTTGTCTATTGTTCTAACAGTGTAATTTAATTGTTTATTTTAAATAGGTTTAATCAAAATAGTGGAAGCAGGAATTTTATAATGTTTTCATGCATTATACAAATTTCAAGTCAGCATTGTGTGAAGATGGACTCATTCTTAAAAAGAAATGGTTTTAGAGGAATTGAAATGGCTGTTTGTAGAGTGAAACCACAATCATGCAATAAAACACGACAAAATGAGAACCTCGCTATGAAACTGTCCCAATGGAAAGAAAGGTTAAGTGTCATTAAAATTTATGATATCCAGAAAACCTGGTGTCAAAAGGAGATGTGAATAAGCTGAGGGAGATGGAGACTGAGTAAGAAGGTTAATGGAATAAGAGGCACAATGAAGAAATAACACAGCAAATTTAACCTTGAATGATTCATGAAATCAAACTAATTACATACACAGAAGGGCAAACTGAAGCTACAAGACTTCAATGAAATAGATCTAAATTTTATTGAAAACAAAATGCTGTTAAAATAAAAAATGAAAGACTGGATGTGCACAATTACATTTTTCTAAGTGCTGTCTTCCTTTAAGAAAATTTGATGAACTGAAACTGAAACGTATTTTACAATTTTGTTTTGAAGACATCAAGTTTCCTACTGACATGTGAAGCTTTAAAGACTTAATTTTCTCCCTTTTTGGCTGGTTTACTGGTGCCAAAGTGGTTTCACTTCAAACTTGGGACCAAGATTTCATTCCAGCTAATGGGTGATTAAAAATGTCTGATGCTGGAGAAGTATTCTGGAAATGCAGGTTACCATTTGCAACGGGGTCACTCAGTCATTCATTCTGGGATCATGGGATGACTTGGTGTAACTGATTTCACTGATTGGTCTCGTAAGAGGGAGACCTCACTCAAGCCCCCTTGAACTTCCAAGACAATAATGTTTATAAAAATATTAACATTGAATCTAAGTTTTGTTATTACATCCTATTTAAAAGAATGAATTATTCTTCCCTCAACATTGCTTCCCCTTCAGTGAAGAAATAACAAGGCCATTCACATTTGGTTGATAAGAAATAGAAATATTTTAACAAAATCATAAAAGCAGAAAATTGAAAAGAAGAGAACAAAAGTTGTAAATTATATCAATAGAAAATGAAAATAAAAGCTTTCATATAAGCATAAAAAGATTGACTCTATAGCATTATTAATTGAAATTAATCTTTCACAGATATGAAACAAGCCAGTTGAATCCATAGGTGAGAAGAAAATCAAAATATTTTGAAACATTTTTAAAAATAGATAAAATATTTTAAAAAACACAAAATCGTGCTTGTTTTCCAAACTAAATAGAACAATTTCTCTTGAATCTTTACAAGTTTTCAAATAAATTGGAGCCTATGTGAATTTGATTGGTGTTGGAATAAGAAATGAAATACCATATGAATCTCTCAAATTTGATGAGTACTGGCAGTGGGAAAGTTCTGATAAATGGCGATATAAGTGACGTTGCTGCTATTCTAAAAGCTTCCTTATGCCATCCTCCCAATATGATCTAATGTGCAAGAATAATTTTCTTGCAGACTTCTCAAAGAGCTGGCCTCAGTGGATGAGGATTAATTGATGAATTATCTTCACTTTGCAGAATTGTTCCCACTCCTTGACAGGACTGAGTCTATCTCATTCTCAATCAGGTAGATCATTTTGTGAGATGGTCTAAGGTCTGTAAAATATTCTCCTAGTCTTCCAAGAAGAACTATTCTGTGGAATGAGATTAGTTTTACTTAATCTGATATGTGCAATTGTACCGGCTGTCCCCAAAATTATCTTAAACAGTATAAATCCTGTTAGCGCATTCTCATGAGATTATCTGGGATTAATTCTTTTGGTTTTCTTTGCAAATTGAATGTGATGTATGGCAGACTGAATATCTACCTTTGAGTCCTCCTCCAATGGGGAAAGGTTGCTCATCAAGATGGAGCTTCTACAATATGATCCAGAATAAAGAATTATAAAGAACTGTTTTCATCCATTAGATGTGGATTTGAGCTTCAGTGCCCCATCAGTTAAAAGCACTATGCAAAATGTATCACCCCGCCACACGCTCTTCTGCCGTCTGATAATATCAAAGTAAGTTAAATGTGGCCCGAGGTGTGTTTATCATGGTGATTGCTTTTCGTCATGCGAATTGACTAGAAAACATTTCATCAACATTTTAGATATTAGCTGTTATGTGTATGGATCCAGCTGATTGGCTAGACATTAGGGAATGGTTTATAGGGTAAATACTGAATTTGTATTTGTGAAGCACTGGTTAGAATTGATGGATTATTCCTCATTTATTTTCTCTGTTGAAGAGTTTTTGTTTGCTCTATTATGTATTTCCAATAGCACGCCTTGGATTTCTCTGAAACAAAGTAAAACAGCTGTAGCGGCTCGAGGCTTTGTTAAGCTTTCTGCAGCATGATGCTGTGCGTGTGCCAATTTTCCATCTGCAGAAATGTGTTTGATTTAACCCTGAATAATTCAACATAATCTCCAACAACAGACTGTGACATTAAAAAGAGCCTAAGAACATTTTCACAACTCAATTGCTGCTGTATTTTTTGAAACTTAAAAAAAATGTGCCAAGCTTTCAGTAGCCTGGAAGGGTTTTCTCTGAGGAACTTTTTGACATCAGAAGAAAGGCTTTGTGCCATCTGTTTAGATACTTTACGTTTTGACCTAATAGTTTTGTAGAATTTATTTAAAAAGAAGACAAGGGATTTGGAAGGAAATATTGTGTGTTTTGACTGGAACAAGTATAGAGACTGAAACAGAAATGCATTATATGGATGTGATTATTCATCCTTAATTAAAGTATATGTATATTTCTGATCATAAAAGATAGTATCAGAATAAAGGATGTATTTGTTGAGAAGCAATTTAAAAAGTTAACTACCATTGTTGCACAGCAAATCTTGAAATTAATTTTTTTTTGCATGCTCTGCCAACCTACATTTAATTAAACCAACATATAGTTCAAACTAATGACCAGTGACCAACTGAAATAAAATCAATAAGGAATGAGGCAGGAAACAATAAACAAGGAAATAGTTGATCCCCAACAGATCAGATGGATCTAAAGCTTCCTTCATGTACCCTGCCCATTAAACAAACGTATCGTGGTCAATTCGTGCTACTCGAATCAAGTTGTAATGAAACAGCTTACTTAACTCCATTTACCTATCAGTCACTTTATCAAGGCACCAATTCAGAACTCTAACTTCAGACAATATTCTGGTGTAGAAAATCATTTTATTTCATTTAATTTAAAAGCTAATACTACCTGGCAGTTGGCATAAAATTTACCCCTCTGAGTTACATGGAAGAATAATTTTTCAATCAGAATATTAGACTTGAAGTGGATGAACACAGCAGGCCAAGCAGCATCAGAGGAGCAGGAAGGCTGATGTTTCGGGCCTAGACCCTTCTTCAGAAAGGGTCC
>NC_063346.1:38730279-38853498 GCF_021869965.1 Rhincodon typus | reverse complement strand
CTGATGCTGCTTGGCCTGCTGTGTTCATCCAGCTCTGCACCTTGTTATCTCAGATTCTCCAGCATCTGCAGTTCCTGCTATCTCATTAGATTTGAAGTAACAGGATACATTTTCTGCTTTGAATATTATCAGGATGCTCAGCTTGAAGTTGGGTCAGTTGGATTACAATTGAAATTTGTGAAAATACATTTGCATAACCGCAACATAAAATATTCCTTGAACCAGTACAATTGTGCAGTATTACAGAATATAATTGTTTATTTTTTCCATTAAAGAAATGTTATGTATACTCAAGTTATGGTTGATTTCATGTGCAAGTCGACCCGTGGCTTTTAGTCAACAAGTCCAAATTCTTTTGTCTTTATTGACCAATCTGTTTGTCACTGAAGACAAACCCATCCTGAAGTGAACTTGCTGATTGATAGAATCATAGATCGGCACACCCTTGGAGACATTGTTTCAACTCCTTGTTTTGTCAGCATCTGCATGTATTGGGAAGGCTATTTTCTCTTTGGTGTGTTCCATGTTCTAGCCGCTCCTGCCTTCTAACGTGGCAACATGGTATCAAGAAGGACCAGCAGAAACACGTCCAGTTCAAAAATATTCATAAATAGAAATGCAGTACTGAAATCATTTTGGTTGCTTTTGAATTACTTTTGGGGCAGAGTTGATGGGAATAGTATCTGACCTGGCAGCTCTGCAATAGTGAGACAATGGAAGAGGATAGTTTTCACCCTCTCAAAATTATTACTCGTTTATAAGTCAACACTTGTCTTTTGAATAACAATTCAATCTTGGAAACTCATTTTACATGCTTATGAATGGTATTCCTTGATGTATTTTAAAGCTATAAACTGGTGCAGATTTTGTAACACACCTGGACATGGGATAATCAGCAAAAA
Organism: Rhincodon typus; assembly: GCF_021869965.1. Classification (NCBI taxonomy): domain Eukaryota; kingdom Metazoa; phylum Chordata; class Chondrichthyes; order Orectolobiformes; family Rhincodontidae; genus Rhincodon; species Rhincodon typus. The sequence goes on along the minus strand of NC_063346.1, from coordinate 38,852,596 downwards.
ATAACATTCGCAAGGGATTCCAGCACTCTTTCTGTGAGTAACTTGATTTAAAGTCACTTTTTAAAAACACTTAACCATTTAGCAGTTTTGTTGGTGTACATTAATTTCTTGATGAATTGAGCATTTTTTTGATATGAGAAATCTTTTGAAATGTCTCTGTAATTGCCTAGCCACCAAAACAAATGTGCACAACTCGACAGACTTTCCCAAAGCAGTATATTTGTCAGAATCTTACAACCCAACCTGTTCAGTTTTGTGACTGGGACCTGATTTGGGGAAATTGAATTCTGAACTGTCATAAAAAAATGTCTAAGAAAATCTAGTATTCTGAACATCCTTATGTTGATAATTCCCTGATCTGTTCTGCTGGTCTGGCCAATTCCACTTGGATTACACTGATGATGCTCATGTAAGTAAATGGAAATTCTATCCCATAATCTTGGAGGATGTTGGAGACAATTTTGGTAATCCCTGGTTCTTTATGAGGTGCTGCAGTTTTACATGTTTACAGAAGTCTTTTTTCAAAGGCACTTCAATAGTAAAAGTGTCTACTGAACACTCAAAAGATATTCAGCTTTTAAAAAAAAGTTTGTCACCCTTGCCTGATTCAGTAACAGACTCATAACAGAACAGTTGGATGAGACCAAACATTAATTTGCTAAAGATGGAGAGCCACCTAAAGAAATTTCAGAGATAGTAGCTCTCTTTTTTTCATTATATTATGGTTGAAGTAATGAAATTAGCCTCTCATAAATAAATAACATGTAATAGTCATTTCATTTTCTTAGAATAATACTTCTGCAGACTGTTTTGCTGTATTTTAGTTTAGTAAACCGAGATCAGATTACCTAAATGGAGCCAGAGTTAATCTGCTACAATTATTATTGTGAATTTGGCAAAAGCAGCTGTGCAGCTGCATCTTGAAACTGTGCGCAATTTTGATTGTAAAGTTCTTCTCATCATATTTTCTACTTGGGGATCAGCACTGCTTGAATTAATGTGGAGATGAGTCAATGAATCTTGAATGGTCAGTTCCCAAAAATTGACACATTTAATGAGATTAAAAATTCACAACCAAAATGCGGAAGGAAAATGTACCAAGGGGGAAAAGAAATTCAATTAATGGCTGATAAAATATAAGCTGTTCTTCCCTACTCAATCATAGAAAAATTCAAATATATCCTAAGCTTTCATTATATTATGTTGATTAGATTATAACATGCATTTTTTTTTAAAGTTTAAAATCAAGTGCTTATGTATGATGGGCTGAAATTTGCCCAAAATTGCCTAAGAGTCAATTTCAGGTGATTCGTGGTAGGTTTCTCCCTGTGAGCTCTAGTGTGTTATCTCATACAGTTAATGCTGCTTTCCTTATATATGGACCATCTGAGTAAGGCACTACATTACATCAATGTCACACCTGCACATGTACCAAAATGGGAAACATAGTGAATGTGCTTCAATCAAATGGCTAATTCTCAAAGTCTAAGTGCTGTGGTCTTTAATCAGGTTTGTTTTTAGTCAGGAAGTCAAGGGCAAATTCTGATATCAATTCAGTGGCTTGGGCACATACAGGCAATAGGGCTGGTCAGGTTTAGAGATACTGTATCATTACAGTTGGGGGAGTGCGCCATGGTCACAGCTGCAAGTCTGGTTCAAACAACAAAGGATTAGTGGTAAGTTAGCTGGGAGCTGCGCAGAGATATTTAAGGGGTCTGGCCTCTCATCAGTCAAGGCCATCATTCCAAGATGGAAATAGCATATGACCATGGTCAGTCCTGAACAATGACGAGATATTATACTACACTAGATGTCAAGGAAAGAGTAACACTCCCTTAGACTGAGTACAAACATTGTGTGACACTAAGGGCACGCAGCCTGTGTATCTTTGTCATTGCAGTCACAATATCAGTTGGACAAGTGATGTTGTAAAGTAGCAATATATTCATGAATGTTGTACAGTAACGTATCCATACCCTTGATTGATCACTGCTGCGAGACGTGACAAGATGCTTGGCTTTGTGTCTGTATTAAGAAGCAAAGTAAAACAGAAGTATGGTGAGCCTCTAAGTTCTGAATGATGCAGCAATTTGTAAAAAGGCAAGGCAGAGATGCTTAGAGCGTTCAAGTTGGAGACTGAGTAAGTGCTAAGAGAACACCCTAAGAGCCCTTAGTGACACCCCGTTCCTCTGCATGAGGTGTGTGCCTGTCCGTGTGTGATGTGGCTTGATAGGACCATTGCAAATTAAGGTGTGTGTCTGCTCTGAAGAGCAGAACTGAATTGGTGTGCTGTACCCTAAGTTATTCTGAAATGTGCCATGATGGTTCGATGATGCTGCTGCATGTCCGATACCAATCTTTGTGGATGGGGTTGTTGGTGGTCGCTGTCGATAGAGTGTACCTCGAGATGCTGGGAATTTCTGGGCTAATTGGAGCAAGTGGTGAGCTGGAGCCACCTGTTCTGATTTTTCATGTCAGAAATTCTTACCATCTAGTTTCTCTCCAGCGTACGGGAGTATAGGAGATCGCATATAACTAAGGCGAGATTAAGTACTAATAAGATGTAAAAGCATGCAATCAGGCTTCTCACCCTCACTAGTGAGATTCTCATTTCACTGTTCAAACCTTGGGTGTAAAATCAGATTCTTTTCCCTCTATTTCAAAAATCTAATATTTCCAATCTAGCCATATTTCCCCAAGACCTGGTATTGCCTACGCTATTCGGGGGCTAGGAAAATTCAGCCTGATACGTTGTACAGAATCCGAAATGTGGCAATCCCAAAATCAGACTCTTCTGCAGAGTATTCTCTCCAGGAATCTCACTCCTGAAACTTTGATTAAACCATTTGTTCAGTTCCTTCCTTTTCATTTATTCCCATTGTACACATATCTTGAATGATCCTCTGTAATCCTCCAAAAAAGAATGGTCTCAGTAGACCCCCATGGGCGTTACACTTTTGTATATTTGGAGTGAGAATGCAGAATACTACGCAGACACTAAAATTACAGCATTTATAGAACGGGTTCAGATACATAATTTTTTTTCACTCAAGTCTAGAATTCTTTATCTGACATGCAGTGTGGTATTCTGCCTCACAAGTTCAGACCTAAGTCCATTGCAGTGTTTTAAGATCTGCCTCCTCCTGTCCTCATTCTTTGGATGTAAAACTGCCTGTTCAACCTGCAATGGTAATTCAAAATCTGGGAAGATCTGATATTGTCTCAGTCCTGAGCAGGCAGATACTGGACATCAAACTGACATAAGCTTTTCTCCCCATTAAATTCTTTTTCAGCAGTCAAAGCAAATTAAAAAAAATCCAACATTGCCAGAAGTCATTAAAAATTAAGTTTCTCGCTGTATATTGATTGTGTGCAGAATATTGATATGGGAATATTTTATGGATCTTTATGTATTGTGGATTTTGTAACCTGCTCAGACTGATCAGCATGAGGGAAAGTTTCTTCACGTTTCTCATTTTGTCACAGAATTGTTTAGAGAAACGTTGTTTCATCAAATGATGCTGCCACACTTTTAGCTAAAAACAATCTCCCTGCAAAATACAGAGAATATTATTTCAACATAAGGTCTTCCATTCAAATCACCAATTGGCAATCCCCAAATAGGGCCCATTCCAAAACAGATCTTTTTGTCCTTGCTGTGCATTCAAATATATCTGCGGTAAAAAATACATTTCTAACTAATGATTGAATATATTTTTGTATAAAATAATATGTAAATGTTATTGTTCCTTCAAAATCATTGAGCTTAGTTATTCATGACTTCATAAAATGTTCCATAAATAAAGATCAGGAGTTCCTGAATGGCCTCTTCCTTCAACATTTTTATTTATCAATATTTGTATCTTTAAGGATGCAAAATGTTATTGTAACTTTCTTTTGGGTCAGATACTTAAGTTTTGTTTTAAGTGAGGTAAGCATTGTTGAATTATTGCAAACATTCTTTTCCGGATGAATTACACAACTGGGGGCTAAGCTGAACTTATTGCCCATTCGGAACATTGTTTCATATTTTCAATAGAAATTTTAAAAAAGCTGGAAACTTCAATAATTCATGGCTGAATTGCAACATCAGTTCTATTTGGTGGCTGCAAGTTGAAAATTCACACTATGGAGTTAACTAAAAAGGGTTAAATGTGTCATTCTTCAAATAATAGCTACTGAGCATGCAAATAAGGAACTGATCATGAGGATGTCAGAACAAGTTGGAACTGGGACCTGAGTGTGTTGGTTCTTGGGCAGGCTCTCTCCCACCCTTTTGAGTGCACTGTGTGGTATTTAACAAAGTCTGTTACTGTTTACTCACCCAAGTGTAGATATGATCTTGCTACTTGATGGCAGCGGTGCAAGGATCCAAGACATCAAGTCAGCAGTCAAACGGCAAGGGCTACCTGGAAGAATTCCTGACTTGGAAAGCAGGAAGACATCAGCCAGGCAACAATGAGAAAATTTTGGGTGAAAAGACCCCAGCAGACCCAATGCTTGGTGATCCTGGGGATGAGGTCCACAGCACAGCCTAACACTTAGGGCACAAAAGAAGCAAAAAAGCCCACAAGCAGTGGATGCAGCACACTGAAGAGCAATAAGTCCTAGATGATGGAGAGTACAGCTACAAGAGCAACTGAAAATACTAGGGTTTGCAGAAAATTCACCAACGGAAAACATGGGAAGAAAGAGGATATTGTTGTGACTATTATAGAACCCCACTGGGAATTTTGCCCAGCCAGTAATACAAAGGCTCATAAATACCAGGAGGAAAACCATTGCAGGGCTGGGTCAGCAGCACAAATGTTTGTGAATGACCAAGGATTAGAAGGTGCTGAGCAGAACGACAAGTTCTCCTTGGGGATAAGAGAGACCCACAAGATGATTTTTGGTATCAAGATGAGACAGACACATTGAAAATTTCTGGTACTCCGATATAACAGACTCAGCTCTCAAGGCAAATATTGCGGTTGACAGTAAAGAAATCCAGAAAAAAGATTTCCAGTGTCCATTTTTTTCCAGACATTTCATCATGCCTGAAGCACAACCCTCTTCAAGGATCTAACACTCAACTTAAGGGTCTGAGTTTCATTCCAGACTGTGCAAAGATAGATGATTGTTACATTTCATTACTTCACTGATGTTCTGTATGTCATTCCTGATTACCGTGAACGTTGCATAAGCCACAGACACTTGTATGGCTTTGAATATTCCTTGTTCAGCAGTTACAGAAGCAACTGAAGTTGAATCATTTCACTATAAATTAATTTCCACTACAGAAATCTTTTCCCAAGGACCACAGGAAGATGGTGCAGATCACTAATTCCTATCAGAAGGGAAGCTGAAATAATTGGAAAAGAGGGGAAATGAAGGTGACCAGCCCATAAGACGCCACTCTTGACCTTTGTTTACTCCTTCAGCAAAGTGGCAGAGAAAGAATCTGCCACAGATGCTAATGAATTTGTGGAAGACAAGCAAAGATGTTTTCACGCTTAGCAGATGGAGAGAAGCTTGTAGTTCTTCACCCACAAATGAACACCAGCAAAGCTTTAGACTTTTCTACAGACAGCAATGTCGTCACAATATCTGATGCGTCAGATTGTGGAATTTGAAGAGATTCTTCAATCAAGTGCAGAGAAAGTCTCCAAACTTCAGCACAGGCTCATAAACATTGAGGTTACATGCTGATACAGCTGAGGATTACTTTAGAAATGCACAAAGGTAAGGATCAAATTGACATGAACCTAATAAAATTAAGCAAGTGTGGAAGAAGTCTCATTAGCTAGAAGAGACTTCTAAACTAAAAGCCCAGCTGTCAGCATTCACATAGCACTATTAAGCCTCAAAGACTGAAAAGGAATAATTTCTTAAGGAAAGCAAATATTTACAGCCACAACTTGAGATGTTACCAAAAAGAAAACCAAGACCTCCAATCTCACACTCCAGTAGCAGTGACCAACTGGCAGTCATTCAAATGAACAGTCAGGTTAACAGAATGTCAATGAACAGGAAGAGTTGATGTTGATCCACAGGAAAGTGACAAGAGCAACAATCAGGAATTTTGCAATTGGAAAGGAAAAGATTACGGATCACTTCCATAAGTGCTGCACAGAGACAATCACTGTTTTTTAGAAATTGATAAAAGAAAGCTGCTTTAATGGTGGAAGATGCCTGTCTCTTCCTGAAATATTCAGACCTTGAAGATCTGTGAATTAATAGCTGAGGAAAACATTCTGTTTAATCAACAAGTGATGATATTATTTCTGAAAAAAGAAACTCTTGAGAGTGAGAAAAGAAATCTTTTAAGATTACAAAAGACTACTTTGGAAAAGTAAGTTTTCATGAATGAAAGTGAATTCAAAATGATTGGTTAGATGTTGAAGGAAGAATTGGAAAGAAAAATGTGGACAAGATGTAGAATTTCAGCCCTAAGCATCTGACCAGTCCAAAATCTTGGGTGAGATTAGAATAGTCAGGAAGTGACTGATTGACTCATCCTGCTACACTCCCATCTGCTGTAAATTGTGCAGATCAAGGCACTGCAAAGGAATTTCCTAATCCCACTCCCAATGAAGGAACCGCAGAAGGCCCATTTGGAAAGTCTTCTATTTTTTATGATTGTGAAAGTGATGTTTTCCTGACATCCCTGGGATCTTGATCTACATAAAGGAGCAGCCTGTAATTCATGCATCTGTGACTGTCCTCCTACTATGGATCCAGAGGTGCTTTCATTCACTCCAGATCAGATTCAAGCTCATCAGAGTGATGAATTAGTACAACTACAATCATATTCAGATTCTCGTCAGATGATGGAACCCTGATCTGCCAAAGTGTAACCCCTCCAAGGAGAACCATGTAGAGTTCATCATTGTCATCAAGTAAAGTATTCAATATTGGTTAAATCTTAATGACTGTACAGTGAACAACTTGGAGAGGTGTGGAGTAAAGAGTTAACTATAGGTAATGTTTCCACAGTCTTACCAGATCATAGGGCTGCTCTCTCATTGGAGAGACAACGGAAGGTGGTTTTCACCTGAAGGTCACTACGCTTCAGGTGAGGGGAGAGGTTAAGAAGGAAAGTCCTTCATGGTAATCTCAGCTGTGATGGGAATTCCACCAACACTCTTGGTGTCACTCTACTTCATAAATCAGCAATCCAGTCAACTGAGCTAACCGAATATAACTATTGAGCATGTGTGTAAGGAGTTATGTAATTATAATGTTAGAGCAAGATAGACCTGGAAGCTGAGTGTGTAGGTCCCCAGACTGGTTCTCTCCCTTACTTTCTAGTGGTCTGCTTGATAAAACCAGTTACTGTTCACTTGTCTGATTGTAGACCTGATCTTACAACATAGATTATCATTTACCATGGGAAAGGAACATGTATCACGGAATATTTTTTAAATGTCAAGTAATTGTTCGATAAAATATGAAGCAATTGTCAAGTAGTGTATTTTTAAAAAACTGTATAAGGAAGTTAAATCATTGTAAATACACTTATATAAATACATTTATATATCTCATGCTTCCTTCTCCACCACACAGAAATTCCATAATAATCCTAAACCCCACACCTTATTTCTCAGATTAGATCACATTATACCAATTTTTCAAAGGATAAAATCAAGTATTTGTAATGAGTAACAGAAAGTTTGAGCTCCTTTACATCCAGTTCCATAATGATCTGAAAGTTCAGCACAGAGCCCAACCAATTGATTGCAATGAGATGGTGTAGAAAAGTAAATCAGGTCAGACACAAGTTGTTGGATTATCAAAGTCAGACACAATTTGTTGGACTATCATTCCCAACACAACTGTCATTAAGGGCACAATGTTACCACCTCTGAATAACATGGGTAATGGGATTCAGTTGGTAAAATGCAGCAATATTGGAAAAATGAGATTCTTAGTGTTGAGGGAAAATCAAGTCTGATTTTCTACTTAAGGTTTTATTGGCAAGACAAGAATCTCACTGGTAAGCAGCAAGAGGCCCATTTGCAAATTACTGCAGATGCTGGAATCTGTACTGAAAACAAAAAATGCTGGAAATCACAGCAGGTGAGGCAGTATCCGTGGAAAGCAAGCAAGCTAACATTTGGAGTCTAGGTAATTCTGTTGGCATGTATTAACATCTCCTTATGGCTTATTCTCATCTCATGTACATACAGTTTGCCATTTTACCAGACAATGGAGAGACACTAGACAGTAACAATTCTCCACATGAAGGTTTGAGTGAGTACCTGGCAGCTCTAGCTTGCCTCTTGTTCCTCCAGGGTTCCATCTTGGCCAGCAATCCCTAACACCTCAGGCATGCTCCATGTGAAATATCCACCTGTACCCTCTATCAACAGAGATTGGTATTGGCAAATACCAATCAACCTCACAACATTATCAAACCATGTTTGGGACTCACTGATATAGTTCAACACTTCAATAATGCACTTTGCTCACTGATACCTTACATTGCAAGGCTGCTGCCAAGCCATATTCCATATAGGGAGAGGTACGCATCTCATGGCATTGGAAGAGCTTTCATCTCACAGCTCTTACGTTGCTTTCTTACCACTCACTTAGTTTGTGCCTACTTAGATCCGCATAGCATTTCTTACTTTGGCTTGCCTTACCTTTGTACGTAAAGATAGCCATGAAATGTGCCATGTTTGACAGCAATGAATTGTTGGGGACTAAGGTCAGTCAGTGTGTTGGCCTTTCATCTATCAGGAAAGGTAGTGAACTGATTCAAATGAGTGTGTGGGAAGCACAAGAGGGTAGGAAGGGTAGGTACTTAGGGAGAATGGGGTGGTTGACAGGCATTGAGGGAAGATGTTGCATAGACAATGAGCGTGATGCAAGCCAGTTGCATTAGCAGAGTTAGAGTAATTGTGAGGTAGCGGAAAGATGATGCTGCCACTAATCCTTATAGAGCACAATAGGTCATTAATTTTCTTGCAGCATTGCCGCACGTTTCTCCAGACTCTGAACACTGCACTAATCCAGGTTCCTACTTCAGACAAGCAGGTAGCATTTGGCACAAGGCACAGGTGGGATTTAACTGTGGTATCTGCTGTGTGTACACTGGGAGATCTCAGGACTGGCAAGCATTTTGCTGCTGGTGGGTGATATGTTAAAGGGTTAATATCTGTTCTGCTGACATGTAAGAAATTAGGTGCTTCGTGGGCGCCCCTGTCTCGCAGACAAAATGGGGTAATCTAATTATACTCTGCTCTCTGTAAATGTTGAACTAAGGCTAAAAAGATCTCGCAGACAAAAGGTGATAATCTAATTATACTCTGCTCTCTGTACATGCTAAAAGGATAAGGAACTACCTCGTCTTACACATGGTTTTTGGGCAGCTAACCTTTATTTTACTGTTAGATGATTAAGTTACATGATTATGGGGGAGAAAAAAATTGTATCTTGTATGCATGTCTGACTGTGCTGTAAAAACCTATAGAAAGGGAGGACGGTTCCCTTACAGAGAGCATCGCTTGACATGGCTCCGCAAGCCCTGCGAAGACTGCTAAGTGATCCTCCAAAGCTTGTACTTGCTTAAATAAACTGTGGCTTTTCACAGAAGTTGGCGTATTGCATTTGTATTAAGTGCGTAGGAATCTCCTAAAAGGGAACTCAACATTTGGTGGCAGCGGTGGGATTCCAACATATACGGAACCTCTAGACGGACTGAATAAGTGACGTGAGACGGATGGGCCCACAAGGTAAGATTTACCTTGATCTCTCTCATTAACCTATCACTCAGTCGACCCCTTGTCCCCTAGAATTCTGTAGTGACGGAATCTCCGAGATAACCTACGCACTTGTACGCTGACGAGCTCGTCTCAGGGAGGTTAGAGTCCTCCTAACTGTAAGTACCAGGAATTCGGGGGTTAGAGTCCTCCTAACTGTAAGTGTCGGGAATTCGGAGGTTAGAGTCCTCCAATACTGGGGTTCGAGTCCCTGGAACATAGTACCTAAGGTAAAGGATAACTACAGTGTCTGTCTCAACCACCCTGCCTTAGACCGGTTGTTAAGAGGGGAAATCCCCCACACGAAGGTCAGGACCCTGAAGTGGGTGAGGAGACCAAAGACACTGAACTAGTATATAGAAGTAAGTAAGAAGTTGAAGTGTTAAAATGGGACAGACGTCGGATAAGTCGGGTGTTGGAACCCCTTTACATTGATTATGTCGGGATGACCCCGAAAATGAAGAACGGTTCAGACGTCTGTCGGCATGCCTAAATAAGGAATTGGGAAATGAAATTTGGCCAATAGGGGGAACTTGGGATGTAGATAAATGCATAAAAGCGGAAGAGGCAATTTGGAAACGTAAAACGGGGACAAAATGGAAAACTTTAATATCCATGTGGAGAAAGACTGCTGAGGAAATAATGAATAAATCTAAACAGGCCAGCTGGGAGAATAATGCACGTCGGAGAGGGATTAGAGTATGTGATCATGAGGGAACCCTAAGTCGTGGGAGGTGTTGAAGCGGCAGTGTGAGGATTATGATATGAGTAAAGCAGAACAGGAAAGATTGAGAAAGGAGAGGCAAAATAAGGAATCAGGGTTGAAGTGTCAAGCCGGTTTATCATGTGGGAATAAAATGGAAGTACCTCCTGGCATGTCTGGTCTGCCAATATTGTTCCATAATCAAATGTGCGGCCCATGTAATGGACAATACAGATATCAGCAAAGGCAATGCCAGAGCTGATCTAGCTGCCAAAGACGCTGCAACAGCATGCAATTCTATTGTGTCCTCTATGAACCAGCAGGCGTTAAATCGCTCACCTGCTTCGAACACAACGGGCATACCAGACATTGTCACTGTGCAGCGTTTACAGGGGGACTCTGACTCAGAATAAGACATATGGAAGATGCATGGGTGTTCGCACTCTGCGTCAAGAGGTCTCTGGATCACTCCATTTGGCCAAGTGTGTATACCTGATGCTTTGTTACCAATGCTTATCGACTGTCTTCATACTGATACCCACCTTGGCAAGGAGGGAATGAGTAATATCATGTTACATACCTGGTGGCACCCCCGATTGGCTGAGGCAGCCCAGAAGCGTGTCAGGTCATGTCTGCCATGTCAGCAAAATAATGCCGGCCAAGGAATGCGGTGCGTAACAGGGAAAACACCCTGGCCAGGCGGCCCATTTGAGTGTATTCAGCTTGATTTCATTGAATTGCCACGTGTACGTTGCTATAAGTATTGTCTTGTTATCGTTGATGTATTTGGCAGATGGATTGAAGCCTTTCCAACCACAAATAATAAAGCCTCAATGGTGGTAAAATTACTACTGACAGAGATCATACCGAGGTTTGGAGTGCCTCGACAGATTAGTTCAGACAATGGCCCCCACTTTGTAGGAAAAATCAACAAAGAACTATGTGAGGTGTTACACATCCAACAACAATTCCACTGTGCCTACCACCCCCAGGCGGCAGGGATAGTGGAAAGAGCTAACAGAACTCTCAAAACTAAATTGACTAAGCTAACATCCAAAACCGGCCTTAACTGGCTAAAGGTTTTGCCTTTAGCTCTGTACCACATGAGAATAACACCCCACTTCACTAATGGACTCTCGGCCGCAGAAATAATTTATGGCCGACCCAGTAGGACCCCTTGGGATGCCGACGCAGACCCACCTACCCACGTAGACTTAAATATTATGGGAGAGGAAATGCAAAGATACTTTCAGCAGCTAACATCGTCTCTAAAGTTTCTTCAATCACAGGTAAAGCACGCCTTCGGACCACCAACACAAGCGACGGATCAGAGCTCAGACGACCAGAATGAACCCCCCAGACTACAAACGGGAGACTTCGTGCTAATCAAAGACTGGGATTGCCCCAAGCTCGGACCCAGGTGGAAAGGACCATTCCAAATACTTCTCCAGACTCTGACTGCGCTTAAAGTCAAAGGGCAGAATTGCTGGATCCACCTAAGTGACTGTAAACGATGGGATCCCTCACCATCTTGAAAATAATCATTGGACTAAGTATTGTTCAGATTGTGAGTGGGTTGGAGGACAATTTGTTTTATAAGGCACATATCCTACTGCATGGTAATCAAACAGTTTGTTATCCGCTAGCACAGTCTGTAGAAGCTTTGTTTGTAGCAAGCCCAGGATGGAATCCTCACCAACTCCATGAAGTAGATTATTCTGGTGAGCCTTGCCAAGGGAAGAGAGGAACCTGGAGCAGGGGTGTGCAGGGTAAATGTGTAGAATTGATAAGTAACGGCCCCTCCAATTGTACAGGCACTAAACCTAAGTCTGGGAAGGAAGGGGCCAACTGTATGGATCCTAACAGCTATCCGCTTTGTTTTAATGGTACTGGAAGTTGTTGTGTATACGCCTTAGTAAACGTCACCCACCATCCCCATGATGCTTCCTGGTCCCATCAGTGTGTAAAACGGACTTGTACAACTAAAGGAGGGCTATTGAACTGCCAATGTTTGGAATCAAAACTGGTAAATATGACTTCAGGCATACATTGGACTTGTGGGAGTTGTAATGGCACCCATGTAGAAACGGGGTATGGGACTTTTCCGTTTCACTCCTCAGACTTCCAACCATTTAAGGGTCAATCCTCCTGGAATAGTTACAAGATAGTCCGTGAGTCCGTTACCTGCTACCGTGCTAAGAAGGGATTCGTTTTCCTTCTCAATGGGGACTTTTCTACTGCTACTCCAACTTTGCCAGTGCTATTTGCTGTTGGGACCATTGGGCCTCTCACAGTCCCTTGTCCCCAATGAGCATATACTCGACGACGAATTGTCACCCGCTTCATAAGCAAGGAGTTTTGCGCCGACTGGCAGGATCCAGTAACCCTGGGCTCTTCCTTGGGACATGGCTTCCTGGGAACTGTCACTTTGGGAGGCTCCTCAGGGGTGGTGTCCGCTAAAAACCGAAATTACCTTATATGTGGACTCACCGCCCTGGGAAATAGCACAATGTTGGCATTGGAAGCAGTAAATCAAGAATTAGCCGAACTTTGGCTCTATGCTCAGCAAACCCGTTATGCAGTGGACTATCAGCTGGCTCAACAAGGGGGAGTCTGTACAATAGTAGGAGATAAATGCATCACCCATGTTACGGACGAATCATACAACATAACCCATGCCATCCAGTCTATTAAAAAACAATTGAATGATTTCAGACAAGGTAAAGGAGATGACTGGCTAGGGTGGCTACTGGGAGGATCCTGGGGGTCCTATCTACTACATGGGCTAGTAATTTTTGTTGTTATAATCATTGAATGTTGTGTGTTAATAACTTGCTTAAATACTGGCTGTAAGATTCTTACGAATAAGCTGGCGGCACCTTTCTCAGCCCCCATTTAGTTAGTTATCATGGAATGATAAAAGGAGGGAATGAAATGTTAAAGGGTTAATATCTGTTCTGCTGACATATAAGAAATTAGGTGCTTTGTGGGCGCCCCTGTCTCGCAGACAAAATGGGGTAATCTAATTATACTCTGCTCTCTGTAAATGTTGAACTAAGGCTAAAAAGATCTCGCAGACAAAAGGTGATAATCTAATTATTCTCTGCTCTCTGTAAATGCTAAAAGGATAAGGAACTACCTCGTCTTACACATTGTTTTTGGGCAGCTAACCTTTGTTTTACTGTTAGATGATTAAGTTACATGATTATGGGGGAGAAAAACATTGTATCTTGTATGCATGTCTGACTGTGCTGTAAAAACCTATAGAGAGGGAGGACGGTTCCCTTACAGAGAGCATCGCTTGACATGGCTCCGCAAGCCCTGCGAAGACTGTTAAGTGATCCTCCAAAGCTTGTACTTGCTTAAATAAACTGTGGCTTTTCACAGAAGTTGGCGCATTGCATTTGTATCATCAACAGTGGGCACATGATAGCGTGAGCACAGTGGCAGAAGGACATAATGCATTCATAATTATGTGAACAATGCAGATCTGAGATAGATAATTTAACCAAATTCACAAAGAGAAACATTCCATGAAACTCCCCGAAATTCAGCCCTGTTTCCCATCGCAATTATGTTGTGTGAAGAGGCATTGAGCATCTGTCAGGACTGAAGAATGGAAAACCATGTTGGGGAGCCTGCACTGCTTTTACTTTTACAATGACCTGCAGAAGTTGTGGAGCTGAAGGATGAGAGTGGGTTAGTTATGAAAGGAGAAAATAAGGAGAAAAGAGGGTGAAGGGGTCCCACCCCTTGTATTAATGTATAGCATGTAATCTGAAACAAAAAAGAATCTGGTTTGCTGATCTTGGGCATCATTGGGTGATATGGTGGCTTAATAGTTAGCACTGTTCCCACACAGAGCCAGGGACCTTGGTTTGATTCTAGCTTTGCGTGACTGTTTGTGCGAAGTTTGCACATTCTCCCCATGTCTGCATGGGTTTCCTCAAAGATGTGCAGCTTTAAGTGGTTTGGCCATGCTAAATTGTCCATAGTGTTCAGGGATGTGAAAGCTAGGTGAGTTAGCCATGGTCAATGCAGGGTCATGGGGATAGGATAATGGGGAAGTCTGTATGGGATGATCGTCAGAGGGTAGGCATGGATTCAATGGGCTGAATGGCCTCTTGCGCACTGTAGAAATTCTGTGATTTGATAGTTAAAAACTTATTCAAAAGTTATTTCTGCCCATCAAAAAGCACTCCTGTCAAGTCAATAAAGTTTTGCTTGTGTACAGTCACATACTTCTTTTGGAAAACAGCAGCTAAATTAGTATTGTAACAGATCACAGTGTGAATCATTTACACAAGGTTCTTAGTCTTGTTTCTGGGCTTTCTCAATCAACAAGATTTGTGATAGGCGGTTGGGTAGAGCAGGTGGGAATGGGCTGTGTTTAACAGGATCACAGTATACAAGGCCAGGGACCCAGCCTGCAGTGGAGTTTGAACCCTGCGCACTTTGATTATGAGACAGGAATGGTATAACTGGACAAAAAACTGCTATCTGCCAATGGGGTGAAATTTTGGTTCAGCTAGTCTTTGGCCGCTTGTCTAAACAGCACTCGGAGAGAGCGGCTCTGTGGTAAATTCGTCTTCCTCTTTGCCCATATGCTGTCTGTTATCACTGCAATAAAATAAAAATTAAATCTGAATACAAAATAAATGAGTGTCAGACAGCTTTCAGAGTGAACCAGCATAAATTTTAAACCAAACGTATGCTCTGGGCTCTAAACAGGCAGCCAGTACCACTGCCTTTCTCCTGCTGCACTGAAATTCACTTGAGTGCCGTATGCAGCATGTGTTCAATAGAATTATCTGAGATATGTGTGAAATATATAACTCAAATGAGAATGCAGAATAAATCAACCCTATTTCCCTCCCATCTGGGCTGGGAACATAACAAAAAGGGCACTTAGGATTTCCCTTTCAGAAAAAGCTGAATATTAATCTCATCAGATTGTAGGTCATATGGGAATGAAAATAAGAACTTGACACAATATTTGTTATCTATTGCAGAGATTTTTCACCGTGTTTGTTTTGAGTGACTGCTTGTCTGACATAGCTCAGTTTCTTTGATGGTTGCTTAAAGGTTTCACTTTATCTTCATTTGTCTCAAGCTTGACCTTCTTTCTGGTCCCTCTTGTATTGATACTGTCATAACTGGAGCATTCTGTAGCTACTGTGCACCAAGCAGCCCCAAGCTGTCTATAGCAATATAAGCTCAACTTGTCAACAGTAGTGCACAGACCAGATATTTGCTATGATTAGGATATTGGATTTTGAAGTCGTTTAATTGTTGTTTGGTCTATTATTCAGTATAACATTGGTTATCAAGCTCATTTACTAGATACTGGCTTTAATAAGATTCATAGACAAGTATTAAAATGTACATAGTTATGAGATACAGCAATTGTCTTGTCTCCTATTATAAACTATGCTGTTGCTTTAGTGGTGCTCGTCTCACACCTCTGTGGTCACAGGATCAAGGCATGCTTTTGTTGCCTGGCACACCACTTCATGGTACTGAATTTTGGTTCCATTAAGGTTTTCAGCCAAGCTATTGGATAAATATTTCCTCAAGGAGGATATTCCAGTAGTTTGGCTCATTCCAGTTCTATACACATTTTATCAGCTGATAACGTTAGAAAATGGAGGCCAGAGTTTAGTTAGATGAACTGAGGGATTGGCATTTGCATTGAACAGCCATAAACAAAATTGGCAATGATATCAGGAAAAACAACTACATTAAGGTTGTAGGAAAGTAGACAAATCAGTGATGCCTACATTTCAATAAGTGTTTTAACATTTTCATTGTTAATTGTACATGGATTGTGCAAAAATTGATTGCTTATATAAAGAGAAATTGCAGTAAAGTACATTACTTAGACAACTCGGAGGAGAAAACAGTAATAGTCCAATACCGCTGGAAAATGAATGTGTTGGTTGTACTGGTCCTCCAGTTTGAAGTATACAGGATGACTCAAATCAGGACATGTCGATCAGCAGCTTTACTGATTGCTCAGAGGAGCAATGTGAGGATGTTGTGTAAACAAAGCGACATCATCATCCTCTCATGCGTTTTCATACATTCGTTGGCTGAGATAACATATTTTGGTTATTCGTGATCATCAGGGTGTGGTAACTGAATGGTTACATGACTGGATTAGTACGTCAGAGGCTTACACAAAGTATTCTGAGTCGAGGCTCAATTTTCACCAGAATTTAGATTTAATTCAAAATATAAATCTAGGATAAAAAAAAGCTAGTATCAGTGATGTTTACTTTGCAACTGCTAGATTATTATAATGCCCCATTTAATTAATTGATATCCTTATCCAATAAGGTCTAGATGTGATTCCTGACCTGCAGCTACAACAAAGGACTACATGCTTCTAACTACTGAAGGCATCATGCTAAAGATAGAGCTCAGTGATCCCTCAACTAACTGATTAGGTCAATGTCAAATAAGGAATGTACAGTAAATACTAGCCTTGGCCATAGAGATAGCAAGAACTGCAGATGCTGGAGTCGGAGTTAACATAGTGTGGAACTGGAGGAACACTGCAGGTCAGGCAGCATCAAAGGATCAGGAAAGCTGACATTTCAGGTCGGGACCCTTCTTCAGAGAAAGGCTCTGAAAAAGGGTCTCGACCCAAAACGTCAACTTTCTTGCTTCTCTGATGGTGCCTGACCTGCGGTGTTCCTCCAGTCCCACAGCCTTGTCCATACATTCACAAAACAGGAATTCATGAAATAAAATCGTTGGGACATCAATTGAGACAGGGGCACTGTAATAATTAGTCTGAATAACACAACTCAACTTGTCTCTGTTTAACCAGTTGGTATCTTGCCTTAATCTTGTATAATTGAAATAACATGTGTCGGTCAGTTGTGGGATCACTGAGCTCTATCTTTAACATGATGCCTTCAGTAGTTAGAAGGATGTAGTCCTTACTAGCTGCTGGTTTAGAATCATACTGGATAAGGATATCAATTTATAGCAAGAATGAGAAATGATTTCATTGAAATATATAGGGTTCTTAAGAACCTTGACGGGGTAAATGCTGAAAGGATGTTTCCACTCATGGGAGAGTCTAGGACCAGAGGGCATAGTCTCAGATAAAGGGTTACCAATTTAAAACTGAGATGAGGAGAAATTTCTTTTCTCAGAGGGTTACAAGTCTTTCTGTCACAGAAAGTTGTGGAGGCAGAGTCCTTGTTGACATCTATGTCTCAGATAAATGGATTCTTGATTAGTGGGGGAATCGAGGTTTATGCAGAAAACGCAGGAAAGAGGACATGAGGGATGTCAGATCAGCCATGATCCTATTGAATGGTGAAGCAGGCTTGAGGATCCAAACAGCCTACTCCTGTTCCTATTTTTTATGGTCTTGTGGTCTGTGGTATAACCTGGTTCTACTTGTTAATGCTGACTCTTAATCATGTCAATATATACCTAGCATCTGGCATTGCGACAGACTCACCGAAAGGAATAGGTGCCATTGTGGTGAACTGATGTTGTTGTTGTGTTGATGGTGTTTTGTTTCATTTCTGATTTTTTAATGTTCTTTGTTTTGTACCATTTTTGTCCCGGTGCCGCCATATGTTCTCCCTAGCCTGAAATGAAGCTGTCATCGGACAATGCAATGTGACTTCTGATTTCAATCTCAGAACTAAAGGTTGTTACAGCGTGGCCTTCTTTTTAAATGCAGGCACATGAACTGCTGATCCAGAGGTTCTTCAACTAAAATGCAATAAGTTGCAGAAATGGCATAGCGCTGGTGCTTGAATTTCAATGCAGATCCTTGGAAGGTTGGTAAGAAAAGTAAGTAGGTTTCTTCATATTTAGAAAATAAGAATATAAATGGGGTAGTGGAGTAAAGGTATTTGCAAATACATTGTTTTCACATTTCTATGAGATTTAGATAGGAAGAGTTTAGTGAAAGTAAATATGGGACCATTAATGACAGAAACAGGTGAAATAATGATGGACAATAAGGAAATGGCAGAATCATTGAACAAATACTTCAGGAAGAATCTTCCCAGGTGCTGAACTGGCAGAAATCTGGAAGATTTGCATTAGATGTTGAACAAAACCTTTCTCGACATCGGGGGTAACAAGTTTAATTTTCCAATAGAGTTCTGGATGTTGAGACAAGATTCTTGCTTGTGAGTGGAAACAGGCTTGTTAATGAGGATTATCTCTCACTAATACACTCATTTCAACCTAATTCCACCTCATTAGTATTCTATTCTACGCTGCACTGGACAGAAACTAGATGCTGAGAACTTCCAACATGAAAGACAAGTTGAATCATTATTTTGCCTTAGTATTTACAATAGAAGAGGAGATAGCTTGCTCGAAATCCCGAGGAAATTAATAGTGGATCGTGAACAGGGACTGAGTAAAATTAACCTAAGTGAAACATCAGTAATAAGGAAATCAATGGAATTAAAGAGTAACAAATCCCCAGGACTTGATGGTTGCCATCTGAGGAGGGTTAAAGAAAGTAGGGGAACACATTGTAGACACCGTAACTATAATCTTTCAGAGTTCCCTAGATACAGGGGTCACCTCTCTGGATTGAAAAATTGCATATGGCACTCTAACTTTACATAGCACAAAAGAGGAGAACCAGGGAATTACAGATAAGTTAGCCAAACATGTGTGGTGGGATAATTGTTGGAGTATATAATCAAGTATGAGGTAACTGAACACCTTGTAACATTTCAGCAATTCAGGGAGTGCCAGTATGGATTTATGACAGGTAGGTTAAACCTGATAAACCTCATTGAATTTTTTAAAGAGGTGACTAAGGTGGTGGACAGGGTGTTGTTTACATGAACTTTCAGAAGACATTTGATAAAGTCCCACATAAGGGATTGTTAACTGAGGTAGAACCCCGTGGACTTGAGGGCAAATTACTGACATGACTGCAAATTGGTTGAGTAGTAGATGGCAGAGTAGGGATAATGGGTAGGTACTCAAATTGGCAGGAGGTGACCAGTGGTGTTCCACAGGGATCTGTGTTAGGGCCTCAGTTATTCAGATTATTAATTATTTAGATAATGGACATATGACTATGTCAAATTTGCTGATGACACAAAGTTAGGCAACATCTTACACAGTGTAGACGATAGTACAAAATTACAAAGGGGTATTGAAAGACTGAGTGAATGTGCAAAGCACGCAGATGGATTTATGTAAGCAAATGTGAGGTTATCCATTTTGAACAGAAAAAGAACAGACCAGAGAACTTTCTAGATGGTATGAAGTTAAATACAGTGGATGTCCAAAGTGACTTGGGGGTTCAAGTACATAGATCCTTTAAATGTCATGAACAAGTGTAGAAAATAATCAAAAAAGCTAATGACCGTTCAGAAGAAATGTCAGGAATCACTTCTACACCAAGGGTGGTAAATATTTGTAATTCACTTCCATAAATGGCAGTGGATGCTGGATCAGTTGTTAGTTTTAAATCTGAGATAGATACATTTTTGTTAAGCAAAGGCATTAAGAGATACAAGTCAAAGGCAAGTATATGGAGTTAGACCACAGATCAGCCATAATCTCAATGAATGGTGGGACAGGCTGGAGGGGCTGAATGGCCTGCTCTTGTTACTGTGTTCCTCTGTTTATGACCATCAATGTTGCATTTGCAGGTTTGCAGATGATGCTGAGAACAGAATAACTATTTACAAAAATGAGAATTTATTTAAAATGAATTGTCAACTGTGCCATCTAGGATCCCTCAGAAGGTTATCTTCTTTCTTCCCTCTGCACCCCCCCCACACCCCAGACTATGTCTCCATGGAGACCCAAGCTCCACAGCTGGGGTGGCGAGTGCCTGGCCTTCAGTAGGAGATATTGACCTTGGAGGTTTGCTCGGGCAACCCTGGTGGCATCTTTGTCTAGAGAGTCTAGACATGATGAATGTATCTTCGTGGGTGCCTACTAGCACCACCCTGTCTTCTTGTGAGGGAGGGGATCTGGAATGAGCTCAGTGTCCCTCATCCCTGTCATTTTGTATTTGGTGCTGAGACCCAGTGGCTAGGTGATAGAGGCCAGACAAATTTGCGTATCCAGCAGACTCGGAGTGTTGTATCTGGCTGTCCATGGCAACTGCTAACCCATCCATGATGACAGACAGGCTATCATACTCCTGAAGCAGCAGGGTCACCATGGCATTGCTGCAATGGTGCAGTCTTTGCGTTAGTTTCTCTCATGCCTCCAACACAATCTGCCTGTCGTTCCTGTGTCTGTTTGTGCACTTATCAAGAGTGAGTTTGTGCATTTATAAGAATGAGCTTGTGCTCCCAAACTAGCAAGATGTGCCATTCCAAGGTGCCAGGAACTGAGCTGGTGAGGGTGCAGAAGAACGCTTCCTCTGAGGCATTCATGCTCATAGGTGGAAGAGGGCATGTCTTCCTGGTTGGATCCCTTCACTGCAGCCATTGTGGACATGTTGCTTCTACCTGCAAAGGAGAAATGAGATGGAAGTTGTGACATGCTTACAATAAATGCACAATGGTGGTAATGAGAGAGTTGCACAACAGGGAGCCATGCCGGGCCATGAATACTTCTGCATCAGCACAGGTGCAGTCCTGGAGAGGACCAAGATCCTCTGGTTGTTGTTGGGGGAAGGGGAGCAGAATGTTATGCTGACCTGGCCCTTTTGGCCCTGTTATGGGCTGCTTTCTGCTGCAATGACAAAGGGAAGGATTGTGGGTGGCAAAGCTGTTATTGCCACTGCAGGTGGATGGAAAGTGTTGAGGTGTCCTAAGTGAGTGGGCATTGCAGAGGCCATTCAGGGTTGGTGTCTGTTGTTGGAGGGGGGAGGTGGTGGACAGGTGGGGTATGGGTGCGACTGAGTGAGGAATAATATTGCAGGCAATGGTGAGTGATAGAGCAAGGGCCTTGGTGGGAGTTGTGTGCAATAGCAGAGAGAGAGTGTATGTGTGCGGTCACAGATAAAGATGGCTGCACTAAATCTGGCAGCATGGAGAAAGTCAGTGATCTTATTACCAGAGATAACAAGGTGTATCTTCTGAAGAAGGGTCTAGGCCCGAAATGTCAGCTTTCCTCCTCCACTGATGCTGCTTGGCCTGCTGTGTTCATCCAGCTCTACACCTTGTTATTCTCCAGCATCTACAGTTCCTACTATCTCTGAAACAATCTTATTACCACACTGCTGGATGTTCGTCTGGACTGTGGAGACTGCACAGAACCAATTGCTGTCCTCAGACCAGGCTGGTGGGTGTGGCCTCCTCTGGCGATCCCGAGAGGGTGAGCTGCAGAAAACCGGTGCTCGTCTGGATGCACAACACCAGGGATGCTGATATATGCCAATGTATCCTGGCAGTGACAAGTTCTTCTGGCTATGATGAGTGGGAGAATTAGAATCAATGAGAGGGGTGCTATAGGCATGTAGTATATAGGTAATAAGACAATGATCGCTCGGGATAGCTCACTCGGCCTTGTGGAGACAAGCTCTCCATGAAACACCGCAAAAATGACACTTTGCCAAAATATGATTGAATTCAGCCCCTTGTATAATTCAGCCCCTTTGCAGTAAGACCAAAATAATTTTGAAAATTACAGGGTAATAAACCGTCGTCACTCAAATAACATTTAGAGACTTGTTAATATGACTCTCATTCTTTTTAGACATACATCCACTGGAATCACTTTGAAGTGCTCTTACTGTCTGCCAGTGTCTTACCTCAGCTTTCAGCAAATAGTGGAAAAGCTGTGAAAGTACTGCAGGTTACAGAAATCCCTGAAGCCAGTCCGATAAAATGTGCACAAGCCACCCACAGAGCTCTGTCCACTGGATGATTTTAACAGTTCACATAAGAAAATGTTAATAATCAGAACAAAATCTGAAACATACATTTTATTATAACATGGCTCCAATAAATTATTTCTTTCAAAGTTGTAAATTATCTTTTTCATGTAACTATAAAGCTTAGCAATGCATTTCTTTAATCAAAACACTTCATTATTTTCTTAAAGAACTCTTCAAAACTTAACATTTTTTTAGTTATGTATTATTTGCAATAAGAATTAATTACGGTTTTTTGCAGCTTTCCTTGGATAGATACTCATTATTATTATAAGGAGTTAGCCATGGAAATTACAAGATGGTTTTTCCTCAGATCTACCACATTTTAAGCAGTGACTGTGCCTCAGTGAGGATTCCGGCCAAACCCCATTGATTAAGTTACAAGAGTATCAGCTCATGTGCCACTGAACATTATGGACCAAAGTTTCTTTCACTGTTTCTGTTTGCGTACAGGTTAAAAACTTCCTTATACTTATCTATTTTACTTCACTGATGCATTCTGCTAAGAGGTCCCAATAAATTCAACAGTATTTGGCTGTAAGAAGTTTGTTTTGAAACTTTCCAGAGAGATAAATGGATGTATAGGGACTTTTCCTTACCTCAGTACAGGTTGTTGTAACGTAAAATCAAGAGGCAGAATGATTAAATTTCTGTCATTCACAATTTTGACATTGCGAATGTTTGCCTCACCTCAGACTTTGTCAGTTTCCCTTTCAAAGCCACCACCATCATTCTCATCTCAAAAACTTCAACTTCCTCTATGTTTGCAGACTGTTAGCTCACCTCCAATCCAATCTTTTCATGCTACAATGTTATGCTACGTTCCCAATCTCTGCTCATTTCTCCTGCCTTGGCCTATCTGAATCTCCTAATTATGTTTCCACTCTTCTGATCAAACTTAAGCAGCCCAATCCAAAGTAATTCACCATGACGTTGATCACAGTGTCAGTGTAACAGGCTTCACTGTTTTGGAGCTTTTGGTACGGCTGAACAAACCTTTCCTACATTGTTTAGTCCTCCAAATCTTTTCTTGTGTCCATCCCCACTTCCTGTACCTCAGAGTTGTCAAGCTGTGTCATGAACTTCGAATTCCCTGTATAAACTACTTTGTCTCAAAATTTCTTTGTTACTTTTTAAGTCCCATTTCAAAACCCACAACTCTGACCAAGATTTCTGCCCTAATGCATGTAAATTTTTGTTTGAATGTACCCATATGCAACATATTTCCTGTGTAGAGATATGGTACCAATTCAAATTGTTGTTGACTGTTTTCACCCAGTTCCACTTTTGCCAGTTTAAATGTAGTCAATATCTCAGCCAAACACTTTCCTTCGCATTCTTACCTTGGAAGTTCTTCCTTGGATCTGATGTTTACATTGCTCCCAAACAATCCACAAATACAGAATCAACTTTCACTTGTATACTAATGGCCCTTAGAGCTACCTTCTCAGCACCTGTCTTAACTCTGTTGCAATCAAACTGCTTGTTTATTGATTGAACCTGAGTAACCTGCAGCTAATTATTGGAAAAGAAACTATCACCTTCAGCTTCCATCTGTAATCCCATACCTACTCATGGTTCCGTTCTCCTCCCTAACCATTGTCATGGCAGAATGAGACTATTCAAAGCCTATTTGAACCCAAAATGAATTTTCTTCTCTATAACCTCCCCACTGACATTCTATCCCCTCTTGCTTCCTCCATTGGTAGCTGTACCTTCAATGTATGAGGCTCAGTGCCCTGTAATTACCCCTGAAAACCATTGACCTTATCTCCTCTCTCCCTGTTCAGAGTCTGAATAAAGTCAAGCTCTTTAACCAAGCTTTTCACAATTAATCCATGCACCTTCTTTGGCTCTATGTCTTTTTGGTTTTCTTATGATCTTTGAAGTGCCTTAAGATGTTTCTCTATTTTAAAACTACCAAAAGAGTTTGAACTGTAGACTCAATTAAAGATCTACATGCAAATAACCACTGTTTCAAAAATTGCAATGTTTTTGACCTGATTATATTTACTCATTTGCATATTACAAAAATGTGCCACTCATCAGGCAAAGTTTTCTCACTTTTGAAAGAAACAAAAATACATTTTGATATATTTAAGACACCTAAATTGTTAGAGTTTGATTAATATGGCTGAAAATGGATTTGTTGTAATTTGTATATTTCAATCATAGTGCCACTTCTCTATTTATGAGCAACCTAATTTTAAATTAACGACTTTTAAAAGGTATGCATAAACATTTGTGAATTATAGTCTGGTATATTAGTTCTTTTTTTAAATAAAATTGAGGAAGTAAAAACAAATTCAAAGGCTCTTTAGTGTATTTATGCTGAAAAATTTCATCATTAGCATTTACACGAACACTTTCAAATGAATGTAGTTGGCAGAAACCTGCTTTGAGGGTTAACTTAGTTTACAAGACCTTGTCAGTTTTGTGGGTGCAGCCAATTTCTAGTTAAAAAAGAAACTACTGCATGAGTTCTTCAAAACTTGATTTTCACTGAATGCAACTTCACATCAAATTCCAAATCATTTTCACTAATTATTCTGATCAGAATAAAGAATTATACAAGATAAAAGCACAATCCAGTGGAGACTTTTATGCTATTAAAACATGCAGTAATGTGGTGGTATAGATAAGTATTTTTTTTATTCATTCACAGGATGAGAGATAGGTCAACATTTATTGCCCATCCCTAATTGCCCACAGGGGATTTAACAGTCAGCCACATTGCTGTTGGTCTGGAGTCACATGTAGGCCAAACCAGATAAGGTCGTAGGTTTTTATTGAATCCAAATTCCACAATCTGCTGTGATAGGATTCAAACCTGGGTCCCCAGAACATCACCTGGGTCTCTGGATTAACAGCCCAGTGGTAAGACCACCAGGCCATCACCTCCCCATGGTTTCAAAGCTGACATCTTGAAATATGTAAAAGACAAAAGACTGATAAGTCAAATAAAATTAACGTCTGTGTTTCATTGAATTAATTAATTCTACAAGGATATTTTGATCAAATTTAAAATGTTTTGAAAACTGTCAAATTTATTGTCTTTGCCATGCAAAGATTTCCTCGATTTTACTTTGAGTCACTTTGAATGTGGCCTTATTGTAAGATCTTACCCTGGATCAGATGTATTGCTTTTTTTTGTTTCAGAATCAACACCAGAACAAATAATTTTTCTCTCCAATTGCTGGAATTGGATATTCTGCATTTTTGTTTTGAATGATCAGATAACAGTTTCTGTATTAATAGTGACTTGCAAGACCTGAAAAATATTATGTGGGCCAGCATGCACATTTCCACTCTTTGTGATTTTTTCTTGTTTGACAATCATCAACCCAATCTTGACATGATCCTTGATTGGCTTGTTGAGGCACTCACCAAGGGTTGAATTACAGATATTAGACCCTCAAGGTATAACTTTATGCAAATTGTTCTGGTAGAGTAGGTAGCGTCCGGGATTGTTTGAGCCTGTCCACTCCAGGCCAGTGGCATCATTTTCTCCAAAGAAAATTTTGTCTTTTTTCCTTTTCTTCTCCCTTTCTTCTTCATCTTCGAGGCTGGGGTGGTAGCTGCAGCATGGACCAGGCAGTGGTTGTGGTGCCCGGAGACTGGACTCTTGGTATTAGTGACGCAGTAGCAGCAGCAGAGCTGGGGTCTCCTTGCGACATCAGCATCATCGTCGCTGTTCCCGGAGCGGGACTCCTTGAGGACTGAAACATCCTGCAGAAGCTCTGAAGTTGTGCTTGAGACCAAATTTGAATAGAAGATGAGCTCTTATTTAAGCAAGAACAAATTACTGCATGTGCTGGAATCTGTACTGAAAACAACAAATGGTGGAGATCTGATGAAGAATTATCTAGACTCGAAATGTTAGTTTGCTCTCTTATTTAAGTAATTTCTTTTTGTCCTTATTGTAACTCAAAATGGCACCGGATTGTGGCAACAAAGTACTTTTCATTATCTTCAAGGTATATGTGACAATAAATAAATCATTCATTCATAACTGCAATTTGGGTGTTACTATGTAGGTGCCTCTTGATCTCATTGATTATATGGGATCTGAGTTTCACACTAATAAGCTGCATTTCTTGAGAAGGTAATTGGGATGTCTATTAAATACAATATCAACCCATATCTTCACTCCATCCTCATCTATCTAACCAGTGCCATGAAAACTTGATTTTCAACATGATTTTCTGTTTGAAAATCATCATTGTTATAACTCACTAGGGTACCACTCTGGAAATCGTGCCCCACTATTACCAGATATGTCACAAAAGTTAAATAAATGCAAAGTCCTCCAAATTCATCTAATGTTCAGACCCAGATTTATAGAAAACAAAGGCTGAGTTTCTGAAAAAGAATCACTATTTATTGTAAGTAATTAGTATCCATCTAGAGGTAAACAGTTATAAACTGTCAGCATAATTCTGCTAACTAAAACAGTAATCCCTTTTTGCTCCTCCTTCCACACTTCACACTCCATACTCTCACACTCCACACACGTCATGGACAGGGTGGAAAGCTTGGAAAGACAGTTTGGTAATCTTTGGTTGCAAGCTCCGTAATGATTTAATCTATATGACACTCATGCTGACCAGCACATTGCCTTCAGCACAATGTGGATGGAGTGTCCATGAATTCTGATTTGCCCAGAAACTGAACAGTGGAGTGGAAACATTCAAAAACAATTCTAGTGAAAACAAAGGACAAAACAATGAGATTCTTGGCAGTGCTAGTCTCCATGGCCAATGGAATAAAATTAATGTCTGTGGTGTAAGGATCGTGTCTTTTAATTTTATGGTTTCTAAAAAGCTGTGGACTGAAATGAGAGAGCTGTTTGAAGAAAGTGCTTGAAAGGCTAGCTGCTGCTTTGAAAAATAAATAACCTGACACCTATGCAAGACATTGTTTAAAAAAAAACTGTCTGAATAAGCTGTAATTGAACATTGTGTTACAGATGATTGGAGCTAAGGAAGTGTACCAGTGTAGCTTTTGCTGGTGACAAGAAGTTGACTGTCTATGAAAGAGACAATTTTGCTTGCCCAACAAATGTAACTCATTCTCAGATTGGAGCTGGGAACAAGTTAGAAAGAGGGATGGAAGTGTTCAGTTCTCCCCTGTCTCAGGAGCAGTTTCCCTTTTCTCGATATTCAAAACTCACCGTAAACCTGAAGAAAACCAGTTTTAACTTTTCTCCACCTGTTGTGAGAAGTGGTGACTTATAACTGATAAGTCAGAGGGCTTTTATAAAGGAACCAGCACCCTGTGTCTTTCCTCAAGAAATGGAAACCTTTGGAGAAAGACATCTGAAGCAGAGCACTGGCCAGTAGAAAGGTTACAAGAATCACCTCCACCTAGTGAACAAAGATTACTAAACTGTCATTCTAGTTTATTCCACCCTGTACATAATCTATCTTATCCTGTCAGTATTTCTGTCTATATGTCCATAACCAGGAGTTTATAAGGAGATTAGTAGCATTATATGCCGACAGTCTATAACTGTTCACCTGTAACTGCAGTCTAATTACTTGTGATAAATACTGATTCTTGTTCAATACAGAAACCTGGTTTATGCTTTTGATCAATTTGGATTTGAAAGTCCAGTAAATTGGGGAATGTTACTTACTTTATTAAATCGTAACTTAATGTGATGACCCGGGAAGAGTGGGAATTGATTTTTCAGTACCGTTTCCATTTCTCCCTTTAGCCCCAAGAACTATATCTAACTCCTTCTTGAAAACATTCAATGTTTCAGCTTCAATGGCTTTCTGTGGCAAAGAATTCCACAGACTC
The DNA here is from genome assembly GCF_021869965.1 of Rhincodon typus. NCBI lineage: Eukaryota > Metazoa > Chordata > Chondrichthyes > Orectolobiformes > Rhincodontidae > Rhincodon > Rhincodon typus. The sequence goes on along the minus strand of NC_063346.1, from coordinate 38,824,500 downwards.
TCCATACTTTGGGTGAAGATTGTACTTTTTTTGTATCAGGGTCTTCCAGTCACCTGCTCCTCTATGTATTGCTGACTGCCTGTCTTGGGGCCCTTTCCTTGGCTGCTCCTCTCTCCACAATTTTCAAGTGTTGTCCTACCAAATGCCCATCATCAAATTTCTTGCAGTACAACTCTAAAGTTCACTATTAATGCAATATGCCGCAGAAATTGTAATTTCCATTGTTAGTTTCATTTTGCCATGTGATTATAACTTGAAAAATCACAAATTACTTGTTAAAACCAAAAGCAAGTGCAAAGCAACGTATTTAGAAACTAAATTCCTTAAAAATTGTGCCTATTTAATGGTGAATCTTTACATTTACTGAATTTCCAACAAAATGCTCATCTATTCACAATATTCTCACCTTAAAACTAATTAGATATGAATACCTGAAACAGACAATGAAAGGGCAAACATCTGGCTTTTGTAGAATGAATGCTGATGCATTATTTTACTGATTATCAACTTCCTTATTGGATTGTGATTTTCAGAGAGAAACATTTAAAGAAGAAAGCTATTCTATTGTCTGCTGGCATTTTACTGATAAATAATATCCTCGTTAAATTTCAGTACTAATATGATTCTGTCACACATAAAAGAACTACAACAGATTGTATGAGCGTAATGAATCACAGCAGCAGTGCACTGTCACCAAATTAATTTAAGAACGTGCTCAGCTCATCTGCAAATTCCTCAGAGAATGAGTGTAAAATGTTCTGAATAAGTGTGTAATTATGACATCTGTTTCACTCTTAGTACCTTTTTGTATAACCCTGACAAAGGAATAACAGGTTTAAAGATGTGTTAGCACTTTGATAGCAAATATAATTGAAATTTAACGAAAGTGTAATGAAGATTGAAGTGAAGGTTTTTATATCTATCTATATATCCTCAAATATTGAACTATTGTTTAATTAACATTTATTGCAGATGATAGGATGAATTATTTTTTTATTATTGAAGGAAGTAAAATACATGAAGAGTAATAAACACTTTTTGATAAGAATGAAGTTGTCAGCTCCAAGTTTTTAGTTCTTAATTTTTTATCATTTCAAACATTTTAATTATATATAGAAAATATGTATTTAGCTTGAGGTGTACTAAACAAACTGTCCAAATATAAAATTCCAACATTGAATATATTAAAAAGCAAAATGTTTTAAAACCTGTTCTATAATGGTTGAAATTTCTAGCCAAACACAAGTACAGACAGAACAATACCAATGTAAAATGTTCTAAAACTAGTTGACTTATGCCCAAATTAATCTTTACTTAAGAAACTTAAATCATCAGAATGTGATAACATTCTTAATATCTACACATTTTATTACCATTGATTCCTTCATTGAAAAGAAATTAAAATTTGTGTTCTTATATTTCTGTGTTCTTCAAGTTTTATGTCCTAAGGTTATTCTTGCCATAATTTTGAGTTAGCTTCCAACACATCAATGTAACTTTCTTTATTAGCCTATTAAATAACCTTCTACATATTAAAACACTGAAAAAGAATTGCTGTTGGAATTGTTAAAATTGGGACAACTATTCAGAGGGTAAGAAATACAGTCATCTCCTCTATGGGGCTGAACCTTATGTCTTTTCAGCTAGGCATGAGTTGTGTTGTGTTTTCCAGCAAGATTTTGGAAGGATTTATGCTGAGATGCCCAGCAAGATTTCTCACTGTATTTTACCAAATGCACGTCATTAACTATCTACTCAACCCCTGTAGCATTCCTCACATCCAATTCTATCCCTATCTTACCCATGTACTGCTTCAAGGAACAAACTCGCCACACACCATGTATCTGCTGGAAGACCGACATCCCTGGACCATATGGCGCATTCAAGAGGCCGCTGTGCACTGGGCATGCACAGGCATTCCAAAGCTGCCCTACTCAGTGAAGGATGACATTTGAACATGTCGGAGAAGGGGAAGATGGCAACACTATTCTCCAACAGAGACCAGGAGGTTCTGGTCAGGGGGTTGGTGCAAAGACGAGGTGCTCTCTTCCCAGAGAGCCAGGCAAGGTGCCCGTACCATCAGATCCTGAGGGGACTTAATGCATTATGGTCACCAGGGATCAGGGTCCCACAAGCCAGTGTCCTACACAATATGTGGGGCTGTGTGAAATTTTGTTTCCCTTCATTGTGGTCAAGTTGCTTACCCCACTCAATCGGAGTGTGGTCACAGTCATTTCTCTTCCTTTTGCATTCTTTTGATTTCCAGCATGATGAAGGGGCACCCTTTGGCCAATGAATTCCAGCTATTATCTCTAAATGTTGATGAGGCTCTGAACATTCAGATCCCTTTTCTGGTAACCATTCCCATGAAACCCATAGGTTTTGTGCTTCCCCATACAAGCTATCAATGTGAGCACCTGTGCCCATCTAGTCAAACCCACCCCTCCACAACAAACCCCTGCCTCAGGCATATGTGGTGACCATGCCAGGTGTCAAAAATACTGTGATCTGCTTGAAACCAGGGTGCTCCTGACTGTGGATGAGTGACATTCCACATGATCCCCCATCGATGCTTTACTGTCACCCCCTTGCAGATACTGTTGCTCCTTTCACGATTGTTATCCCTCCTTGCCCCCATTCTCATAGAGTGGGATCCTGAGGCTCTTCTCCCTTCCTCCAATGCAAGTCTGTTCTTTCTGAATACCTTGCATGGGGATCACAGGTACCATGATGGTCTTCAAGTGTTGGCAAATGTTGGACACCAACGTTTGTGGCCGAGAGATACACATGGCTGGTGCCCCGGATGGTATTCTGAGATGTTTATTGGTGTTAAGTAACATAGTGGCTCCTCAGGGTGAGCTAAAGTCACCAGATAACCGTTCAGGGTTCTGAGTTGAGAATTTTAACTTGTTCAACATGTTTCATAAGACAGGAGGGTAAATATTAATGAATCAAGTTGCATTCACCATTGCCCAGCAAGAAACTCAACTTGTTTGGCAAAAGCATAAAAGATGCAATGAGATTTTCCTGATGTCAAGATGGTTCATTGGACTTCTCATTTGATTCTGCTACAAATCTCACCATAGCCTACATCACTCATACCCCTTTAAGATTCCACTTTACATGTTTTAGAAACATAGAAACTAGGAGCAGGAGTGAGTCATTTGGCCCTTAGAACCTGCTCCACCATATGATCATGCCTATCCCATATTCCACTTTCTCCCTATACACCTTGAAACCTTTAAAATCGAAAAGAAACTCAAAATTCTTCTAGAATATATTCAGTGACTTGACTTCCACATTCTCTGTGATAAAGAATTTCACAGGTTCACTACCTTTTGAGTGAATAGATTTTTCCTAATCTTAATTCAAAATGTCTACCTCATGCCCAGAGATTGTATTCTCTGATTCTCCCCCACCAATGGAAATAGCCTTCCTGTATCTAGTCTGTTGAGTCATGTGTTAATTTTATACATTTCAATCATTCCCCTCTCATGGTTCTCAACTTAAGTGATGCAGGCCCTGCCAAACTATTCTCTCCTGATAGGACAGTCCTGGTGAACCTCTGCTGCACTCCCTCTGTGGCAAATATGCCTTTTCGTAGGTAGTGAGATGAAAACTGCGCACAATATTCCACATGTAGTTTTAATTTGTAATCATATTAGGTATTATCTAGTACTAGATTATCCTTAGCTTCATAGGGCGCTCCCACTGAATGAGAGAGTGAATTATTCTTTATTTGTTCATGGGATAGGAACATTGCTGGCAAGGCATTTTTTTTGCCCATCTATACTTGTCTTTGGGTAAATAGTAGTGAGCTGCCTGCTTGAAACTACTGTGAGCATACAAAAAGATCAATACTGGCTGTGCAAATAGTCTTAAAAGATGTTCAGCAGGTATTGTTTGGTCTGCATGTTTCCTGTACCAGTATGCAATGCCGTGTATTCACAGATGTTAAAATCTGTTCACTGTTTCTTAGGTCATATATTTTAATGCCTAGATTCTCTTGAATGCTGTGAACAAACTTGCCATTAATCAACTGGTTACTTGGTGTCATCAACAAACATTGAAATTGCAAGAAATTGCTGTCTTCCTTATTTGGTATGGTCAAAAGTCACATGACACCAGGTTATAGTCCAACAGATTTATTTGAAATCACAAGCTTTCAGAGCGTTGTCCCTTCAGGGGCTCCAAAAGCTGGTGATTTCAAATAAACCTGCTGGAGAGTAACCTGGTGTCGTATGATTTTTGACATTGTCCATTCCAGTCCAACACCGGTACCTCCACATCATGTTTGGTATGAATTGTGTAGAACACAGAGGTCACAGAACACATGATTGTGGAACTCTCGTTTGTTCATTTCTCTTTCTAATTTCACAAATAATCTCTTGCACATTTATCCACAAGTAGTATAATGCATAGTTCTCATCACCTTCAGTTCTCTTTTCCTAGCTAACTTTCAACTATCCAGTCAACCGACCAAAAATGTCTTGTTAAATTTAATTTAAAAGCTTGTGGTTTACTAAATTTTGCTTAAATTTAAAGCTGATTAAATATCCCAAATTCAGTCATTTAGCCTTTCCCTCGAAGAGATTCTCTTAGTATAAAAGTTGGTGAATGTAAGTAAGCAAAGATTTTAAAAATTCTTTTCAGCTTTTGTAATAATTTGAGATTTGTGTATCTGTGATAATGTGTACTTCTCATTCATTGCTGGAGTACATGTAGAAAATTGCATAGGTGACAATATAAACCAGCTTGGACCCATCTTCACCCAGAAGTAATCTGTTGTGTTTGCAAAGGAAGGGGAAACGGATATGGAAACGGATGAAATAGCAACATTTTATTTTTCTCAAAGAATACCCTGGAGTTAAAAATGTTCTGAAATAAAAATAAATCTTTAAAGCAGAAATAATTATATGTAATGACGTGGTGGTTAATGAAAAGAGGTTAGAAACTCATGAACAGAACTTGGAATGTTATTACATAGAATGTAGAGTGTGGAAATTGACCACTGATATTTATCAGTGTTTATGGTTCAAATAATTCTCCCCTCTCCTTTCTCATATAGCTCTGAGAAAATAAAACTAATTCTTTCTCCATCATATGCCTATCTAGTTACCCTCACATACATTTATACTATAATATAATGCATAGTCCTGTTGACCATAATTAGATCCTTGAAAAGCTCCATTGAAGATAGTTTTTGTCAATTTATAGTAAGCTGTAGTATTCAATTTAAACAAATATTTTGGCAGATTTTGCTGGTCTTCCTCTGTTGTTTAGAATTTATCTTCCAGCCTTGCATTAATTTTGTCTTGCTTTCCTTCTATAAACCCACATTAAAGATTTCACACTGTGTCACTTATATTTTCATTTGGCACACGAGATTCTCACTTGAACAAACCAATGGATCCACAGTAATGCACACAACACAACAGATGAGGTAATATTACAAATATTCTTTCCAATAGAGTACAATAATTAATTAAAATGCATTTGTTGTGGAATTATGTCCTATTATATTGTTTCCAATTATCCATCTCCCTATGAAGAAATTCAGACTAATAAATACTGTTGAGCTATTGAAAATGCTAAGCCTTTGAACGTGTCAAGAACTGATTCAGTAAACGAAATGAATCAATGAACCAGTCAATCAGTTTTTATTTATACATGGTATCCTAGTTACATGAACTGTGTTAGAGGTCGTTCAACCTTGGGGACTTGTTGTATTTAGAGCTGTGCTTCTAATGGAAGGTAGGAAAAGAGAAATTACAAGGTAACAGCCAATTCCATTTACCAAGTACTAGATTTGAATGCATTTCCACCTATAGTGTACACATTTGAATGTCCTGATTTGTTGAACTGTGGTAATCCTGTTACATAATGAATAGATTACCATGTCGTATGTGGGCAGTATTAACATCTAATTCAGGACATCTAAATCTAAATTTCAAAGCTGCGACTTGTCAAAGCCAATCTTGTCCTTATCTGTCGTACTGGAGCTCAGTTTCCAGTGCAGACTGCAAACAACTTACGCAGTGAACATTAAATGCTGCCTTGACTATTAATAACTATAAACATTTCTCAGGTACAGCAATATCCCAGCTATACCTTACTAATTGTCTCCAATTTATGACCCTGAATTCCAGCAATCATATAATTATTTACTGTTAAAATGACCATATCTTAATTGTTAAACATCAAAATAGCTTCCTGAAGTAGTAAGGAAACCCATTCTGTATTTGAATGTACTCTGTCTAAGATAAAAACTTGTTTCTGACTGTGTTCCAATAAAGTAATAGCTGGTATGGTGATGTGTGCACAGTTCTACGTTGTATAGTAATAGGAAGAATTCCATCTAATCTCTTTATATAGAATGTTAAGGTTCTTTTCTGAAATGAGTCAATTCTTCATTGAACAAACACTGACATATAACAATGTTTTAGCTTTGTCAAATAAGTGGATGGCATTCTGCTAGGCCTTTGCTTATTTTGCTGAATAATCTACCAGAGTGAGTGTGTGGGTGCTGAGTGAATTGACGCAATTTTGGATGTTGTCTCCCTTCACGTTCAAGGTGGTGTTCTTGGCCTTGATCCTCTTTCAGATGGCCCTGCTGAGATTAATGTCAAGTTGCAGGACAGCTTCTGAATTGGATAGCTCTATTTTTTCCACAGTCTTTGTATTTCTACCCTTAATTGCTTACAATAGCCACTTCTTTGTAATAATTTTGTTTCAGGCTAACTCTCCAAGCTTTTGACAAATGAAACCAAAACAAAGATTTTTTTTCCTTTTAAGCAAATGTGCTTAAAATGATCCTGAAGTTGCTAGAGAAAATAATTAAATTCATTTCAAAAGATAAAGTACGAGCCTCATTTGTGGCCAGTTACTTTCACACAGGACTGACAACTGCAGAAATCTTCTCAAAGCCAGCAGGTGGTGCCAGAGATGCTGAATGTAGGCCCTGGGACTTGTCAATTGAACGCACACAAAGGGGTTAAGAGAAAAAGCCAGAGGCAATGAGAATATATTGGAGAGAAACAAGTTCACATTCATTTTTCATTCATGGTAAATTTCATTCACAGCTAAAAGAATCATAGAAATTGTAGCAACCAAGAGGCCATTTGACCTATAGGGAACTTGTCAGTTCTAATTACAACTGGAATTATGTACAGAAGCAACAACTTTTGGTTAAATATTATTAACATACTAAAATGTCCCAAGCCACTTCACAAGCACATTGTAAAACCAGTCAGGACACAGGAGGGGATATTAGGTCAGACGGCCAAAAGCTTGGCCAAACAGATATTTTTAAAGAGCATCTTAACTGGGGCTCTGGTGGTGCTGTGGTAGTATACATACCTCTTAGCCAGCCAGTTGAGGTTCAAGCCCCACCTGGTCTGGAGCTGTACCATAATGTGTCCAAACAGAATGATGAAAATAATTGAAACAGGAAAGTGAGATGCAGAGATGGAGGGAGCTAATTCCAATGCTTAGGGACTAAGCAACAGAAGACACTGCCACCAATGGTGGAGTGACTAAAATCAGCAATGCTCATTTGTGATATCTCAGCAGGTTGTGGGCTGAAGGAAATTATTGAATTAGGAAAAGGCAAGAAAAACAAAAATAAGGATGTTAAAATTAAGACACTTTTTGATCTGGAACCAGTGTAGGCCAGCAAGCCAAAAGGGTGATAGAGGAATGGGATTTGCTACAAGATAAAACATAGTCAACAGAATTTTTCATAAACCTCAAAATTACAAAGACTAGCAGGAGTGCTTTGGAATAGTCACGAGTAGAAGAAATAAAGGCACGAGTGAGATTTTCAGCAACAAATGCTTTGAGACAAGTTCAAAGACAAGTGATGTTATTGAGGTGGGAAAAGGCAGTTTTAGTAATAGCGCAAATATAGGTTCAGGATCCCACCTTGAGGACAAGTATTACATGGTTGGAAAGTCTGGCTAGATCTTAGACTGTTGCCAGTACTGAGAGATGAAGTCAGGAAATGTGGAATGGAGTTTGGAATAGGGACCAAAAACAATGGAAGGGTCCTTGTGTTGTAGTGGTAGTGTTCCTACCTCTGAGTCAAAAAGCCTAGGTTCAAGTCCCACCTGCTCCAGAGGTGTGTAATACTATCTCTGCACAGGTTGATTTGAAAATATCCAAAAACAATAGATTCTGTTTTCCCAATATTTATGTGGAAAAAAAATATTCAGTTCATCGAGTTATTAAATGAGGTATTTAATCTGAATATTAAATGAGCAATTTGAAAATTTTCCAACAATGGAAAAGTCAGGAGAAGTGAAATGAAATAGTAACCTGAGTGTACATTTGAAAATTAAGTTGACACTCTAATTTCTTTGATTAACTTCGTTGCATGTTTTCCCGTATGTGTACTAAGGAATATGAAGGGCTAATTTCAACATTCATGCCTTGCTCATGCTGCATTTCATTTTCCAACTATCTGCTTACAACATGAAGTTGGAAAAGTAATCCTACTGAAAGTAAACAATAACAATAGATCGAAAACTACTTATTTCTACTTCACAAAAGTTGATGTATCTAAATAAGAATAAAACATTAGTTTTGTCATCTTGAGGACTTGTGCTTTGATAATATGAAACAAAAACAGCATAAATCTGATTATTTTAAACACATACTGTGGGACAGCAAGAACTTACTGAGGCCTGATCTGATTCTAGTAGGTTGGAGGGAGGTAAATATTGTCACTTTATTTAAGAAGCAATTAGGCCATGGGAAGTTGTGGCCCATCTGTCTGATAGCAGGTTGTACGGAACCTGCTAGATGGCTTTGTACAGGAAGTGATTTATGATACTTGTAGAGTTCAGCAGTTATTAGGGATTCCCAACATGACTTCAGGAAATGGAGGTCGTGCATCACTAACTTGATTGAGTTCTTTCAGGATGTGGGCAGAATAGTGAATGATGATAGTTAAAGTTATACATGTTAATTTGTAAAATGCTTTTAATGAGATGTTGCGTTGATGGCAATTGCTAAAGATCAGATCATAGTACACTGCAGATTATGCTGAAAAGGTACTTGATTGAAAACTTTAAATCAAGAGGGTTTTCAGTGATCAAAGTGGGACTGAATCGGACTTGGTCACAAGAGAAGTTCCATAAGACTCTGTGTTAGGAACACAGTTGCTAATCTTTTTTATTGGTTTGAATAGAGGGATTAATGAAAATGTCTGTAAATTTGTAAGTGAACAGAAGTGTATATTGTGAACAGTAATTTCCATCAAACATGCAGTGCAAGTCCTATTTACCTGTGTGTATGTTTGGCAGATGTCTTTCAGAGAGCATATGCAGTGGCACATCTTCTGGGTTAAAAACAACAGGTAAAATTATATCATGAAAGGGTACCGTTGTACATTAAGAGAAAAAGACTCAATTTTACGATTAGTAACTCATTAAAGGTTTAGAAGGCAGAGTAAGGTGACTGCAGACAAAGTAAAGAGAGTTTCTAGTTGGGATTAATTGAGTGGGAACAAGAGAGTATATAATTAAGCTATACCAGGCATTCAGCATAATTTCCTGAACATTGGGACCATTGTAGTGATTGCATCTACATAGTAATATGCATTCTGCTGCAGAAATTCCTGGAGGTCATGACAAATGCCTTTTGCTCACACCGTACCATTAGCAACTTTCTCCTGTAGAGACCCTTACCAAAAAGTTGTAATTGCTCTGTCCATCAAAATCAACAGTAATTGCAAATTTACCAAATTTATGCTACTTAAATCATTACAGTCAATTAGACTGATATGGAATCTGTACAGTAGTTAATTGTTCAGCAAGATACCAGTGTGAAAGATGAATATTTAATGCCTTGACCGTAACTTTAATGAGGCATATTCCGATCCAGAAAGATAACCAGCTGTGTCACTGTACAATGAGAAGTGACATCATCTTATAAAAAAAGTCAAAGATAAGACAGATTGCTCTTTGAAGGAACTCATTTGGGTCACTTTCATTATCTTATTGTCCTAAGAATTTCATTTAATCGTATTTATCAACAAAGTAATAAAGCAAGTGTTTTGACAACAGGATATTCTCTGTGTTTGAGAATTTATTGAATTTGGGTAGTATGCAGGACATGAATGAGGAAGGGAAAAGTACATACACATTTAACAGACATGGTACCATTTTTTGAAAGTTTTTTTTGACAAAAGTAAAATCATCATATTGAACAATGCAACTGGGGTACTTATTCTTTTCCTGGCTTAACTGAAGCTGAATTTTAATCAACCCAGAAAGTTTAAGATGCCACTTCAGTAAATACGATCAATCAAGGGCAGTTTTTTTTCTCTAAATTAGTCAAAAGCATGAGTCATCTAAAGAGTTTCCAATGTTTAGTGAATACAGTTTTACAATAAATAAAATATTTTCAACTAATATACTTGTTGAATTGCATTGTACTTTTGACCTTTTCAATTGAAAAAAAAATTCCAATTCCTGCCTTTTTAAAAATTGTTTCTGCATTTTAGTAACTGAATGATACAAGACAAATTATATCATATACCTCGGTCACTGTTTACTAATCTTCACCTCGAGAGTATGACTACTTAAAAATTGTGTATGTTTTATACTTATAATTTGCATTCGACAAGTTCATATATTTATATCAAGTGAGAAGCAGGCAAAGCTTATTTTGATACTTTAACTTGAAACAATTTAAAACAATTGCTTAATTTGACTATAATTCTGATGTGGCAGTTTTTTTAGGGTACAATTGATCATATGAATTTGCTAATATTTGTGAATTGTGGTTCTTGACTAAATAAAATGGTTTGTTTAATACATTTTGGTGTTATTCTCAAACAGGTTAGGTAAATTTTAGCCCTAATAGACTGGTTTCTTTAAACCTAAGCTCAGCCAAAACTTTGTAGCATAAGCCTTTCTTATTCTTTACTCCTGGTGCTCACTGGGCTATGATGGTGATCATGTCTTCAATTTTCTTGACCTAAAAGAAACTGGAATTCCTTAGCTTAAGCTCTTCAACTCTGTCTTGCTCTTTAAGAGATTCTATAAAACCAAGCTCTTTGACAACCTTTTTTTTTAGATATCTGTCCTAAAAATTCCTGTCAGGAACATGGGTCAGTGTTCTAGGGTTGGTATCCTCAGTCAAATTGTAATGCCAGATCAGGAGGTTTCATATTATGTCTGATGCTGGACTGCTTTGAAAGATCAGAAAGTGAGTTCCTTACCACAAAATTCATAGCCTTTATCTACTCTTAACTATTGTTTTTATATGGTAGATCCATTTAGTTTCGGTTCAATGGTAATGCCCATGATGCTGATAGTGGGGATTCACAGGTGGTAATGGCTTGAATTTCATGGGGAGATGGTTAGAATTATTCTTATTGGAGATGATCGCTGTCTGGTGCAAATGTTACCTGTCTCTTTACTGGCCAACTGAATGTTGGCGGGGTCTTGGAGATGTACGTAGCCTTTACCATTGCTAGAAGGGACATGGTTTACCACATTGGCAGGAGTGGGCAATGGGAACAGAAAGACATTCTGGGAGTAGTGGTATGAAAGATTGCATTATCAGAACATGTGTAATCGAGGTGAAGAAATGGGAAGAATGGAATCAAGTTCCATGTTTGGTGCAGGGAGTGAAGTGTTGTGAAAATATTGAGAGAGTCTAGCAGGTATATAATATTGCCTTAAATCCTAACCCCAGAACTGGAGCCAGAGAAGGAAACAGTCTGATCCGCGCTTTGTCAAGTATTTTCCAGAATGATATTATATTGTTTGCTAATAACAATTCTGCTATTGCATCAGAATTATTTACAAATTGGATAGTGAGATTGACTACAAATGTGACTCCAATTTGGTCAAATTAACTACAGCCAATGACATAATTGTAAGAATTTGTATTCTCACACTTAGATAAACTGTTTCAAATTATTTCATAGTCTCAGTCTACTAAGTGATCATGTGCTTTTTGTCGTTGTCAGTTTCTGGAAAACCAAAGATAGTGGTAACTTCCTGAATGAAATAGGTTCTTTCATTTATCAGGTTGAAATAACTTGCCATACTTCACCATCTGGGCCATCACTGTCTAATGAGCTCACAGGCCATAAATGAATATCGACTTCAGGGAACAGGAACAAAAGGAAGAATAATGAGGTTAAAAAAAAGGTTTATTTGGGTGTAAAGTTTGCAGTTGACTTTTTAAGATTATAATCTGTTTCCATTTATTGGAACTTCTTTAATGTTGTCGGAAGGTATAGCAAAATACATGTAACTTCCATGTTGAATCCTAGAAAATAGTACTATTTACAGATTTCCAAATCTAAAAATATCATTATAATGCCAGAAAAGCAACATTAATGTCAAGTCCTGCCTCTCATATTGGGCACTATTAGTTAAGCTGGTCAGGTCCTAAAGGACATAGCTGCTAGACTGGGTCTGCATAGACAGTAAGGGAACCAGCAATGGGGAAAAATAAGCTCTAAAAGTATCAGTGTATTTCCAGTGATGTTTAACAATTAGAAAATTGTTCTTATTTAAACAATAAGGCAAGTTGGAAAGTAACAGTAAGGGAAATATAATTGGTTCTTTCAGCGCAATTGTTGAGACACCATACAGAGTTTTCAACTTCTTAATCACAGGCAGGGAGCATATTCTTCAGTAACCAAATACATCCAAAGTTCATAAATCTATGGGTAGAAATGGGGAGGTGATGACTTGCAGAACCAACACCAACTTGTTCTCTGGAAGAATCGTCCAATGTTCTGGAGACCCAGGTTAAAATCCTGCCATGGCAGATGATGAATTCAGAAGAAAGAAATTCAGAGTTTAGAGTCTAATAATGAATATGAAATTATTGTTGATTGTCAGAGAAAAAAAAAATCTGGTTCACTTTCGTTTGGAAAGGAGACTGCTGTCTTTATCTGGACTGGTCTACATGTGACTCCAGACTCTCAGCAATATGGTTGACTCTCAACTGTCCTCCAAAATGACCTGGCCATACACTCAGTTGTGACAACTGCAAGGAAGTCACAAAAAAGGAGTGAAACCCAACAGGCAACCTGGCATCAACCTAAAGCACTGGAAATGACAACAGCAGAAACAGCCCTGTCAACTTTGCAAATTCCTCTGTTACAAACATCTGGGGCTAGTGCCAACATCAGAAGAGCTGTCTCATAAAGCAGTCAAGCAACAGGCTGACATTGTCTGTAAAATATGACTCCATGAGTATGACAATGTCGCAGACACCAGCATCACCATGCCTGTGTCCATCCTGTCCTACTGGCAGCACAGGTGGTGGCTTAGTGATGTGCAGTTGGGAGGGAGTTGCCCTAGGAATGCTCAATATTCCTCCTGACACCATGACATCCCATGGCACTGGGTTAAACATGGGCAAGAAACCCTCCTGCTGAATACCATGTAGCATCTTCTCTCAGCTGATGAATCAGTATTGCACCTATTGAACGTCTCATGGAGGAAGCATGGAGGATGGCAAATGTACAGAATGTACTCTGGTTGGGAGATTTCAATGTCCAGCAGCAGCACTATTAGTTAAGCTTGTCAGGTCCTAAAGGACATAGCTGCTAGACTGGGTCTGCATAGACAGTATGGGAACCAACAATGGGGAAAAATATTCTTGACTTCATCCTTACTAATCTGCCTGCCACAGATATATCTGTCCATGACAGTTTTGGTAAGAGTGATCACCTACTCATGTCCTAATGGAGATAAAGACCCATCTTTTTCATTGAAAATACCTTCCACATGTTGTTTGGCGCTCCCACCGTGCTAAATGAAACAGACTTCGAACAAACTGAGCAACTCAAGACTGGGCATCCATGAGGCCCTGTGGGCTATCAACAGCAGCAGAATTGTACTCCAGCACAATCTGTAACCTTGGGGCCAGCATATACCAAACTCAACCATTACCATCAAGCTAGGGAACAACCCTGGTTCAGTGGCAAGTGCAGGAGGACATGCCAGGAAGAGCAATAGACATACCTGAAGATAAGGTTTCAACCTGGTGAAGCTACCAAACAGGACTAATTGTGTGTAAGACAACATTAACAGCAAATATTGGGCAAAGCTTAGTTATTCTACAAGCATTAGATCAGATTTAAGATCTGCAGTCCTGCTACATCCGGACATGAACGGTGGTGGACAATTAAACAATTCACAGGGGGAGGAGGAGGTTTCACAAGTTTCCTCAATAATGGGGTAGACCACATCAGTGCAAACAAAAAGGCTGAAGCATTTGCAACAAACATCAGCCAAAACTGCCGAGTGGATAATCCATCTTATCCTCCTTCAGAGGTCTCCAACTTCACAGATGCCTGTCCTCAGCCACTTTGATTCATTCCACATTATACTGTGAAATGGCTGGGAGCACTGAAACCTACCAAAGCTTTCAGCCCTGACAACATTCCAGCAACAGTACGGAAGACTTGTTCTCCCAAACTTGCCACATGCTTAGCGAAGCTGTTCCAGTACAGCTACAACACTGGCATCTACTTGACCATGTGGAAAATTACCCAGATACGTCCTGTATGCAACAAAACAGAACAAATCCAAAAATCCAATTTTTGTCCCATTAGTCTACTCTCAATCATCAGTAAAGTGATGGAAGTTGTCATCAACATTGCTATCAACTAGCACTTGCTCAGCAACAATCTAGTCATTGATGATGAGTGTGGGTCCCACCAGAACCTCTGAGTTCCTGTTCTCATTCCAACTTTGGCTCAAACATGAACAAAAACACTGAAATGCAGAGGAGAGGTGAGAGAGTTCATCAAACATCAAGACTACATTTGATTCTGTAGCATTAAGGAGATCTAGCAAAACTAGAGTCACTGGGAAACTGGGGAAGATTCTCTACTGGTTGTAGTATACCTGACACAAAGGAAGATGGTTGTAGTTATTAGAGGTCAATCATCTCAGCTCCAGGACATCAGTGCAAGAGTTCCTCAGGGCAGTAACCATCATCAACTACCCTATCAATGACATTCCTTCCATTATAAAGGTGAAAACAGGGGGATGTTGATGATGATTGCACAATGTACAATATCAATTATGATTTCTCAGATACTAAAACAGTCCCTGTCCAATGCAGCAAGGACTGGACAATATCAGTGTTCGAGCTGACAAATGATAAGTAACATTCACAACACATGAGTGTCAGGAAAGGATCATCTCTTACATAGAAAATACAATAATTGCTCCTTGGCATTCAAATGCATTACCATCACAGAATTCCCACTATCAATGCGCTGGAGGCTACTTTTAACCAGACACTGAGATGGACTTGCCACATGAATACAATGTCTGGGAATCCTGCAGCATGTAACTCAGGAAATCCCAAAACCTGTTCATGATTTACAAGGCACAAATCTGGAGTATGGTAGAATACTCCCCACTTGCCTGGACGAGTGCATCTCCACCAACACTCAAGAAGCTCAATACCATCTAAGACGAAACATCCCACCTGATTGGCACCATATCTACAAACGTTCACTCCCTGTATCACCAATTCCAGTGATAGCGACATGTACCTTCTACAAGATGAATTGCAACAACTCACTTTTGAAAGAAAGCTCCTTACTCAGCACCTTCCGAACCCATGGCCACTATCATTTAGCAGCAAATACACAGGAACACGACCACCTGCAAGTTGCCTCCCACCCCCCAGCCATTTACCATCATCACTTAGAAAAATATCATCATTCCTTCACTGTTGCTAGGCCAATATCTTGGAATTCCCTCCCAAACACTATTGTGGGTAAAACACAACAAAGGGGCGGCAGCAGTTCAACTCACTTTCATCCTCACAAGGGATATTACCTGTTAGCAACTAATGTCAGTCTTGTCATTGATGCTGATATTCCATCAAAAAACAAATAAAATTCAACATTGTGGACTCCTGTCTTATGTGATACCCTCCAAGGGATTCCCTTGCCCCACCAGTCTCCAAAGAATCATCCTCCACTATTTCTGATTGCAATGACTTCAATTACTGTCATATCATTCAAAGGGCTCAGAAAATGTAAATCCATTTATTGCCCACGGATTCTCTGCTGCTGCCCCCTGTTATGTCTCACAATGCGCTGTAAGAGAGCAGGATGTGAGAGCATTGTAATATTTTTGGGTGTTGTGTCATTCATAGCTGAATAGCTTTGGAAGCTGTGGAATGTGAGTGTGTAATTCACAGCAGAGGAAAGTGTTTGAGGGTGAGGTGGAGCATTTGAAAGTTAAACATGAGACCTGATTGCATTTGGGTGAATAATGGGATGTGGTCCATTGAACAAGGCGTGAAGTTAGTGCTACACTGGATAAGAGACAGCAGTTAAAGGGCAGTTACTCATTGACTTTGACCATTCATTTGGTGTGGGATAATACGTCAATCCTTACTGAGACTTATGCTTATTTACAGAGTGGTGCGGCGGTAGTGTCCCTATCTCTGAGCCAGGAGGTCTGGGTTCCAGTCCCATCTGCTCCAGAGGTGTGTAATGCCATCTTTGAACACGTTGATTGGAAAATATCTACCACTCCTGTGATAAGTGTCTTTTTATACATGCTCAAGAGAAGCCCCAATAAGTGCCCTCCATATAATTAATTATAATTTGTACAAAATTAACACCCATCCTCTTTGTCATTATATCTTGGGGTTCTTCTGTCTCCCTGCAAGAAACATGACATCTCTTCTTTCCAACTTCTAAACTCAGGATCCCATCACTGTGTCAGAGAACCTGGAAGCATTTCCTCTGGCCTCTGTTCCATTTGTACTCTGTTTCATCCTCAGGTACACTTTCTGATACAGTGCCTCCATCTTGGGTAGTCAGAATGCTCTTCTGCTTTAAGTGATGCAGGCTGCCCCTAAGGGGTGCAAATTTGTTGTCACTTATGGGAGCCTTGCACACATTACCCTGAGTACGCAGTTATTCAGGGGAATAGTTATCACTGGGCTGTATGCTGTAGGCATAAAGCAGGCAGCTTGATGTTTGCATATTACTTGCATTTCCTTGACAAGGCACAGGATAATTGTGCATCATGGTATCTGTGCTTGAAACTGATATTGTCTAACCTTTCGCTATGTATTTAGACTTTACCTCAGAAACTAAAATTGGTGACTTATATACTGATCATTTAGGCATTTCTTTTTTCCTCGTTTGCTTTTAAACATAATACTGGCTTAATAAAGGAATCTGCATTTCTACTGAACGCTTGAGACACACATTGTACGACATTGCTAATAACCTTAATACAGCATAGAAAAGTGAATATTTTAAATATTGATTGCCTGTCATTTAAATGGTTACATCCACCTACATGGATTCTGAAGGTGCCAAAAATGCACTAACATAGGCTCTACACTTTTAACAGCTGTTATTTTTGCTCCCACTTTTGAAAGCTCAAGAAAGCATAAACTCTGAACCCATGACCCTGTTTCAAATGCTAAGTCCCTAAATAATTATATATCCATGCTACTAGTATTTCCTCTTCCTTACCTTGTGTGTGAGAATGCTGTGAGAAATAAATCTTTCAATTTTGTGTCATAATCCTGTGTCTCCTTGTCTAATTGAGGACATTAATTAAAGGAGTGAAATTATTGCTCATTAAGGATTTGGGACTTACTGAGGAATGCTGTTTCCCTTGACACAGAATCAGCATGCAGTTTGAAAGTCTTCCTTGGCTGTGAGTCAGTTGTTAATTCAGAGCAAATAAATCAGCAGTCCTGATCAGCTGTGGCTGTTTGCCTTCTTTTCTCTCCATTAAACACAATCCTGTGGGGCATTGGCAAACGAGGCAGTCAGTCAGAGTGGACCACTGGGGTCAGCATAGATTTTAATCCTGATCTGACAAATTAGCTCTCAACTAACAAGGCAACTATGATATTTAAATGACTTGGACTTGTGATAACATTTAGAATTTTATTCTCAGGATTGTTTTCCACCAATACTAAGACAGAAAACACAAATAAGTTAATCATTTGTTTCTTAATTTAGTACACCTTTACAAACATGATGTAAGATTTTGGCTCATAAAACCCAGCAAAGTCAGAATTGGTAACTGAAATATTTGTCTTTCGTGATTAACTTGTTTGGGTTGGGCTTTTGGAATATCTTGTTAACTGCATTTTAGGTTTGTTGTAAATTTGTCCAGAGAATCAAAAATATGCTTCAGCCTTTTGTGAACTGCCAATAACAACTGGGTTCACAATGCCACGATTTTAACAAGGATTTCTTTTCAGTGATTCAGGTGAGACAACATCATCTGACAGAAGTAATTCCTGTGAAATCATTTGCAAATGAGAAATATGTAAAGTAGACACTTGCTAGATCAACAACAGGCATTAGGCGACCTTGAGGCATTCATTTATGAAGGGCCATGGTTACATAATAGCTGCATAATGAGGTCCAATAGGGAAGCCCATTTCCGAACCAATTATATCACAGATGCCAGAACATCTGTGAGAGGTAGGGTAGAAGCATATTCTGATTTCAAATGTATACCTAGGAGGTAGATTTATGGCAAGGACAGATGCTCTGAAAGGTTTGAGCTACTATATTCTGCAACTGCTTTTAGCACTTGAGAAACAAGGATGAGGACATGGTGGTGTGACCTGAAACAACATTACACAACACTTGCCTTTATTGTCAGATTCAACCTGTCATAGATAAAATTGTCAATGTTTTATAAAGTCCTTTGTACTGTCATTACCTATTTCTGTAAAACAAAATCCTCTAAGTATTATTACCCAGCCTCCTTTGGGCTAGTGTTAAAATGATGAAATGGAAAGTATCATCCAGAAATTTTCTTTGGAAGTCATAAACACAATTCAACAAGATAGATAATATATTCTTGTTACTTAACAAAGATTGAATCATGGTCACTCACAACTCCTTTCCCTTATCTGATTTCAGTGACTTTGTGCAGAACAGTTACTTTATGCTTTTTTTAACAAAGATATAAACCATTTAAAATTGTACTTTTTTTTCAAATTAAAAGAAAATACTCTAATCTATTAGTAGCATATTTAATTTCTGGACTACCATTTGGACCCCTCCTGCTCGCCTCTCTTTACCAATCACCAGAAAGTGCTGGTATAATATTGGCCTCAAATCCTTTATTCCCCTCACAGCCTCCATCTCACCAATCTTTCATCCTCGAGATGCTGTTACCTCAAGTCCAATGCTGACATTGTTAATTTGTCTGTTGACAAGGGAAATCCTGTTGTTATTAGGTGGGCATAACTCTATTTTATAGAGGTTGCACACCAATTTTTGGCCACACATCCTACCTTCCCCAGATTATGACTCCATTGCTTAATATCAAGCCATCATTTCCAAGATAACCTGCCCCGTCATCCTTTCTCAAATGCACACTCCAAGTTCGTCGTCTCTCAGTATATTAAAGACTGCGCTGGTGTCACTTCTTTCTCTCACCCAGAAACTGGAAAACATCAGGAACTTTACTTCTAATTCCCATCCTTCTCTCACCTTCAAGTGACTTTTTTCTGACTTTTCCCTTCTCTGACATTTTGATCTCATTTCTGAGGATAAGCTATCCATCAGTATCCATTATAAGCCTTTCCCTCCCTTCATTACACTTCTACCCATGCTTCCCATGAGGGTGATTATCACATTTGCCTATTTCCTGTCTTTCTATTGCACCTTTGCTAACAATGCCACATTCTGCACCGATCTCTTTGATATAGTTTCCTTTTTCCACATTATCCATGAATTCCCAGGGCCATTGACTGCCCATCCTATTTTCCACACTTCAGTCCTCACTTCTTTTACGCCGAACCAGGACCATGATGAGATGCCCATTCTCCTTACCTTCCACCATACCAGCCTCCATACCTGGCACTATTTATAACACTTTCAACATGATGCCACCACCAAACACATCTTTCCTATCCTGTTTAACTTCATAAAGGGACCATTCCCTACACAGGTCCCTGATTCAATCTTCAAATATTTGCTCCCTTTTCCACACTATTTTCCAGTAAAAACCCAAGAAGTAAAACAATTATCTTTTCAACTTGCTTCTTCCCATATTTCAGGACCTCAAGTGCTCTTTCCAGTTGAAGCAGTAAATTTTGAGTTCAACAATTATGTATTCATGACTCATAACATAGTGCCCTGTATGGTGGAGAGACCATAAGTAGATTTGACAATTGCTTTGCTGAATTTCTCCATAGCCTGCAACTAGGAGTTTCTGATGACTTGTTATTTTAATTCTCTGCCTCATTCCCAAACTTACTTTTGTGCTTTGGTCTCTTTTTTTTTAAATAACGTTCAATGTCAGCTCAAGAAACACATCTCACATTTCACTTCACCATTTTATAACCTTTGGGATTGGTCTTATTATGAATGTTTGACTGAACGCCAAGAATGACGACAATGCTTGGCTCAGCAGGCAATTTTAATGCAGCTGCAGAGGGGAGTGTAAGTCTTTGTTGTCTTATAATAAATTATTCTTTCTCAGAAGTATTATATTTTGAAAAAGCCTGTATATTTGCTTCAGGACAGTTTGGGTGTTCAAAGAGTATAAAAGATTTTGTCATTGAGTCACTGTACAGCTGTGGATGATTGACACTTTTAGAAGGTATAAGCTCAGCAATTATTTTTCACATTGAAATGCCCGTGTAAGTGGTACAATACAAAAATGTGATGTAGACTGTGTGGTTTATATATATTTTGTAATATCATTTGATTTGACATGGGATTTTTGAATTAGTGACACATGGGATTTTCTGTGGGTCAGAATCATTTAATGATTAACTTGTAGATATTTCTGCTGCCATTGTGATTTATTGTAAAATAGGTTGGTGGAGATAGTTTTCAGAACTTTTTTTTTACTTTAGCAGGGTTTACAATCGAGCAAGGTAAACACGGTGCATCAAGATTTCTGTTAGAAATTTCTAAAATGGTTCTCTTTCAGTATAAGGGACCAGCTTTCACAAACAAGTACTTTTTTGGTTTTTGGTTTGGACTGTTCTGTAAGAGTCCTTGGATGAAAAAGAATGTACAAAACAGTGCTCCTGAGAAAAGAACATAGAAAAATAAGTTACCTTAGAGTAAGGGGTTAATGCTACTCCCAGACCAGAAGTGTTTGGATAAAACCCTGAAGAGGCTATTTGAAGTGAAGAACTTTAAATTCAGTCATTTCCTGGCTTTCATACACCTAGCAGATTTTCCAGACTAGAAGCTGAAGTCACCGTTAACTCTATCAAGGTGTTAAAAGCAAAGAATTGTTTTTTTCTGTCTGGTATGAGTACAGTACAAGTACAAGTGCTATCAAATACTTATTTCTGGATCTATAAAGGAGTACTTTGGGATTAAATGTAATTATATTTCTACTATGTGTTTCATTATTGTAAAGGCATTTTATATGTAAATATTTTGGCCTATTCTATTTTATGTTCATTTCTCTTTGTCAATATGCTTTAGTTTTTATTGTTAAAGAAAACAAAGTTTCAATGATGCATGCTTATGTTCCATGCATATGAAACACCTTACCAAAACCAAAACACAATATGATCAATCAAGCCAGATTTCGGTCTGGGATCTGACTTGTCCAGTAATAATATCATGTGAAATCATAATACAAGGACTTGTCAGACTTGCCAATGCTTCATTGATTCTAGACAATGGATAAGGATGATGCATAGGATCCACAGAAGGACAATGGTGGAGTGTGGTTTGCATGACGGTGGGCTTAGGAGCTGTGGGGCATGGATAGGGTATGGGGACATTAAATGAGCATTGAGGGTACCTAGGGGACATGGAGGGAGTTTGGAAGGTGTATAGAAAATATAAAGGGGCATGAAAAGGGTAGGGGCATGAAGGGGCATGAAGTTGGCTTCCATTACCACCATGGGCCTGACTCCATCCAGTCCCTGCCTCCCTGGAAGAAAAACATGGCAGGCACAGGCCTCCATGATGGAGGTGGGTTTGTAGAGTCAGGAACTTTAAAAGAATTTCAATACCCATGTCCCTGATGAAAATCTAGTCTATCATATCAGCTGTGGCTTGATCTGTTTACCTCTGAGTTGGATATCTCAGCATTCAAGACCTGCTCTAGAAGCCTAAATATATAATCTAGCCTGGCTGTCTTTTGTAATACTGATAGGAATACTACCCATTCAGAGGTTCTGACTTTGAGATGATATGTTCAACAAAAGACCTATCTGCCCGTTTCTGTGAACACAAAATATCACGTAGCAATATTTGGAGAAGAACAGTGAAGTTTACTGGTCAACACTTAGCCCTCAACCAACATCTAACGCAGATTACAAAATAAAACAAAGAACTTCAGATGTTGGAAATCTGAAACCTTCTGAAGAAGGGTCACTGCACCCAAAACATTGACTTTGCTTTCTCCCTACAGATGCTGCCAGACCTGCTGAGGTTCTCCAGCAATTTCTGTTTTTATATCTGAAACAGATCATTATCACATAGCTATTCATGGGAATTTAATTTGCTCATTTGGACAGTTGTATTCTTTTTACATTAAAACAGTGACTGTAGTTTAAAAATATTTAATTGACCATTAAATACTTTAGGATATTCTGAGATCATGAAAAATGCTATGATATATTTTTATTCTTTGACCAAACTTTTTGTTTCCTCATACTGTGTCTAATTCTGTTAAATTTGTTCACAAGGTAAGGATATTGCTGGGAGTGCTAGCAATTATTTCCCATTCCTAACTCAAACTCTTCTGCAAAGTGCCTTTGATATTTTATAATGTTAAAGGCATTACATAGATACAACTTTTTATTGTTGTAAACACATTGTCTGCTCTCAACACAGTTTCTGCTTCTAATTTATTGCATTTTCATAATGTTACCAGTGTTCAGTGTTTACAATGTAAGCTGGCTCCACTTTACAGAAGAATGTTATATATCACATCCAGTAAAATTAGCCTGCTGTGTAAGTTATTTTTCCTGGACTTTCAGGGCTTACAAGTAGGTTTTGGCTAAGGACATATACCAATTTTTATTGTAAGTAATAGTTTCCTTTTGTCAGCAGTGTACAAGTCAAAAGGCAACTCCCACATGAATGTTGGAACTTCAGGCTGTGTAGTTTACTCCGACCGGAGCAAATTTATTGGTGAGGATACTTCACAGAAACAAATGTTATTACAATTTAAGAGTAGGATAATGGAGGTTCTTGATTTCCTTGCATTTTGTGAAAAGGGTATGCCTGAAACTACATGCTGTTGTGTCTGAATAAACCAATGATTTTCTTGCTATTTTGTACCTCCACATGCTGAATGCAATATCAGGTATCCAACATTCTTAACTAACAAAGACCCCTCAATTTACTAGTCATCCGATTTGACAGGACACTTTTCATAGACGAAACAAATATGTACTTTACATGTACATTTATACAAACTAGTGGATAACCAAGGATTCATTCTACACAACTGTAGTCTCTAATAAATTTGGCTTTCAAATGGGTTGAACTGACACATTAGCAATTCAGAACTACATGGAAAATATTTGGCCAAATTTTCATCTAATGATCAAAAATAATGGATAATAATTATAAGGGAAGGGCTTAATTTTTTTCAAAAGCAATTGCTATCGAGTATGTTAACATGTACTCTGCAGTACCTCAGGATGATTTTGACAATTAAAAAAGTGAAGGTTTCTGAAGTCATCTCATGTAACTAAATCATTAGACCCCAAACTTTAGTACTTTTGTGTGCAGTGTGTCCATATCATGCATATGCAATTTTCAATTCTGAAAAAAGTTAGCTTGTGAAGATCCATAATCTCATTAAAACCCAATAATTTCTCTGTCTCTGCAGTTGCAATCCATGAATTATTTGTTCTATAAATTCAGAAAAATAGAAATATATTTATATATACGTATATAATATGTGAAAACTTTAGTACATACATGGATAACTCTGAAAAATGTCAGCTGTTTAATGGTTCAATAGAAGCTGATTGTGAGTGGCCAGTCTGACAGGAAGCACTTGATACGGTTCACCCTATTTTCACCCTTCACAATTAATTTCTGTTTTCTTGGAATAGTTTTACGGATACTTCGTGTCATATGAGACCGACCTCCTCATTTATGACATTACCCATTAATAATGAAATATTTGAATACTTCAATAAATCTGCAGGATCGTTCTAAAAAATTAAGAACAAACTGGAGGCCCCTAGGTGTCAAACATTTTGTAAATGTAGAATTTCAAAGAAAATAATAATGTTTATAGTGGATGTGATCATATGCCATACTTTATTTGAACAGTGATTATAAAGCTGATTGTTTTTTTTAAACTGGTAGTTGATTATATTCCTGACTTCATTTAATCTATAAATGTTGCATAAACGGATTTACTTACATTCCCTGCACTTATTTTCCAAACATATTTTCACACCCCTTCTCCCTCACCAGAGATCAATACTGATTTTAATTATTGTTGTTAAGATGAACTCAAGACTGTTTTAACTCAGGTTGGCTCACAATTCTTGCTGTTAAAATGTCAGCTCTGTCTGTTTTGAGGATCCAGAAAAGTGAAGCTGACCTCAGGTTACTGTGGTTCATTCTCATCTGAATCCTGCTTAAAATTCTGAATCAAATTACAGGTTGTGATATGTCATCCGCGATGCCAATGATGCAGCTTATTAACTGTGCACTCTTGAAAAGGGTTCCACTTTGATTCACCTGCATGATTGTGCCCAAACTGGAAGTAAAATTAGTTTTTGTGAAATTGGAATTTGATTGGAGTTGTTTGCACATTGCACTTTGATAAAACACTTTGGTCTGGAATGAACAAAAGCTGCCTGTGGAAATGAAACCATAGGTGAATAACTAGTAGCACGTGTTCCAGCTCCAGATCTGACTTCTGCAGTTGTTCTGGGTGTTTCTTCAAAGCAGGAAATATTTAAAAATTTGGACCATCAGGATGTTTATTTAGAAACAAATGTACTAGAAATTCTTAGCTGAAAACATCTGTATTTTCAAACCATGCCACAGTGGTTGTCTCAGGACTGTCAGCTAGATTCATTTTCACTAAGTTCATATCGAAATTCAGCCATCTATTTCTGCCTTACTTTATCAGTTACCTCATATTTTGCACGTAAATATTGAATGCAGGTGGATAAAGGATTGATCTCCATGGGTGTTTCAGAGAAGAGGAACAATATTAATGGCCTCAGTCCATTTGCGACCCAGTTTGACTATTGTATCTTTATTTATGATCTTTTTGTCTTAAAGGTTTTTTTTGTGTATGATCACTTTGATCCTTCCAATCTACTTCATTATTACAGACATTTCTTTGGCAGTATTTACATACTTACTGTATATATTTTAGGACTACATTGACATTTAACATACATAAAGAAGAAAACAAAATTCAAATACATGATATCAGAGATGTTGTCAGCTTTAAAATCAAAATCCCAGCTTAGGTGGTCCATGGATAAAGTGTATTATCAATATGACAAGCATTCTCTATCTGTGCATTACATTGCTTGAGTTTTTGGCTGCACAACTTCTGATAGTATTTGTTAAAAAAAATGCTTCTTTCCTCTGTTTCTGAGCTAGATGTGGATGAAACTTTAGACAAGGTAAATAACGTGTTGCTGCACTTGGACAAATCCATGAAAAGATTCTTAGCAAGCAGTGGCTGAAATTCAGTAGGCTTACATGTTTATTGAATTATGAGACACAAAGCTGCTTTTATTATGATGACATAACTCAACAGGAGGTCTGTTATTCACGGTAACTTAAGTTTTTTTCCCAGGTGTTTCAGTTCACCACTTAACAGGAAATTACTTTTCACACCTAATTTAATTTTGAGGTACCCACCATTTAAATGTACACTGTGACCCTTTAATGACTAACACATTGTAAGCAGATCAATTGCAATCTCACAGTAGAGTGGCAACTAATCAAGTGACAGCGAGTGCCTCCTTTCATTCAGTCCCATCTCATGCAGGTGTCTTGCAAAGCAGTAGGCAGTTTTGGGGGTGGGGAGGCTGGGCCACTGAGCTGTAACTTTAAATGCAGTTGACTAGATTTTTAAAATAATGGTTTCCATTGTGTGGCTTAGCATTTACATTAGTACAGAAATCATATGGATGAAATAAGCACGCATTAGTAGCAGATGAAATATGAGATTGGTTCTCAATTATTAACACAGTCTATCAATTTTACTTATTTTTGTAATCAAGGAAACAAATGATGCAGGGTTCAGGTAACCATGGTTGCTGGAATCCACTGTTAATTTTCTTCTCCACTATGAAGTCTTGTATGTTCTACCAACGCCAGAATTCCTGTTCATTCTGGAGAAAACCGAAGTATTCAACACTATCCATTCAACTGACAGGTAACATAGGCACATGAACTACATCTACTAACTGGATAAAAATGACAGAACTCTTTGGTAAATGGGTTACAGTAAAGCACAAACTAAATTTGCACAACCAAGCAGTGAATGGACGTGAGTCAGCTCTTTGTGTGAGTAAATTATTCAAGAAAAACACAAAACTAAATAATTTTATGTTGAATTTGTCAAGGATTAAAGTGAGTCTTGTTCTTCATTTCCATCTGTTCTTCACTCTCTCTAACTTTGATAAAATCCCCTCTAGCCACAGAAACAATGGGGTGGAACCATCTATTTTGGAGTTCAAGTTAGGCAGTGAGGCTGAGAAGGCATGTTTATCTCAGTAGAAGGTGGGTTTGGTTTTGTTGAGTGATTATAGTCACCTCAACTCTGAGCTGTGCGTACAGGAGGTAAACAGTAAGCCAGGTGTTGGGGCAGAGTGGAGGCTTTTGTCTCCTCCACTGCCTCACAGGGTGGAAAGTCCAAGCATCACATTTAAAGGGCTCCCAGACAGGAAGTTATTGCCCGTAATGCAGGAACATTCCTGCCACTGTTCCACACAGAGGTAAAAAATCCAGTAATCCTTGGATCACTAATGTCCTTTAGGGAAGGAAACTGCCATCCTTACCTGGTCTGGCCTACATGTGACTCCAGATGAACGGCAATGTGGTTGAATCTTAACTGTCCTCTGGGTAATTAGGGATGGGCAACAAATGCGGGCCTAGCCAGCGATGTCTTCATCCTGTGAATGAATAAATAAAATCTTATCAATCTCAGTTTTAAATTAAGCAATTTGTTTAATATTAATTGCCGTTTGCAGAAGGGAGTCCACAATAAGGGAGCTCCCAGAATAATTGTACATGTGCTCTGTACGGTATGGGCTTGATGGGACAAAGACTTTTTATCACTTTGGAAATAATTATGCAATAAAAATTTGGATTTGCTCTTTATTAGGAACCTTGGAGAGGCTAAATAAACCTGAACAATCTGACTTATTTCAAGATGTAATAGCAGTTGTCCTAGATTTTGCTCTTAATACTTTCAAATCCGTCTTCAATTTCCCAATGTGGGCTAAACCAAGATAGATATACTGCAACTTCTGAGAAATGTATTTGTCCATTCTTCGACTGTGACATGTTGTATGAAGCTCACCCAGGCTTTGCTGAATAGCTTGATTAACTATGTTAGGAACAAACAACAGTGTTAGAATTGATGAATGAAGGCCTTTGAAATATTAGCTTTAGAACTATTAATATTAAACTCGTTGAATAAACTAGGTTCTGTTGTTGGCTCCAAATTCTTGTATTCCATTACAAAATGAGTCATTTATCCACCATGTTCTTATTCAGTGCAGAAACAGATATAATGCTTTTGTCAATGAGAAATAATAAAATATGAAATATCCTGACTCGAAAGGTATCTACATTTTAGATGGCTTTATTGTTTAGGCGGCTTCCCATTTGTCTCTTTCTGATAAATAGAAAAAAAAAGCTGTTGTTTGTTACCCAGGTTATAAAGCTTCATTACAAACTGTAATTAAGATCAGTCAGCAGCATAAGATTCAATAATGGCACGCTTTAAATATGTCCCGTTTTGTAAAGGATTAGTGGAAGGCGTATGAAGGTATGCAGGAAATTGTACTCTGAAGTGATCAATTTTAAAACAGCAGCTGACACTGCCCATTTCATGAGGGCAGGTTAATTTGCTAATGTTGTGTCAGAATGTCCTGCTCTGGAATTCTCTCCCTAAACTCTTCTATTGTGATTTCTTCTTCTTTTAGACAATCCTTCAATCTTACCTTGTCAACTCAGCTTTTGGACCCTATCCTTTGTAATCTCCTTTCAAACTGTGAAATTTTGTTGAATGAATTGGGAAATTAGATCCAACACTTCTGATATCCTTGTAACTCAATGAAATATAATTGACACTTGAAGTTATGGGTGTAACATTAGCACAACATATGGTCTAGCAACCCAAGAGTCATATTGGGACGGCCAGTCTATTGTAATAGCCGAACCATATGATCATTCTACCAGTCTGAGTAGCCCCATCTGAAATAGGCAACTCATTGGTTTTTGGGCCTGTGATGCTTTGGTGACACAGAAATCACCAGGCTAGCACTCCGCTAAGTTGTGAACTGGGTGTCTAAATGGGAAGTGTATTTGGAAGTGTTACAATTATCAGGGGGTAGCACTATCTAAAACATTGTTTGTAGATCCCAGTGGAACACTGCTCTTCCCCCGGCTCTACATGGTTAAATCTAAACTTGGCTGACGTTCTTTGACGGGTGTCTACAGGAACAGTACCCACAGTAGGTGTTTTGCTCCTTGAGCTGTTAATAATATCATTTGGTATCCACCTATTCACAAGATCCCAACCTGAGTTAGATAGATACTGCACCTATCTGATAGAATGGTTAAAATATGCAGGGGGCTGGAAAACTATGGTACGTGTACGATTTGCGTTTGAACTCACCTTTCTGGCAGCTTCTGCTGAGCAAAAACAGCTTAAAAATCCCCACCCACAGTCTTCAACGAACCAGTCTATGATACAGAGTTAACTATTTAAACAGTAACAATGGTTTTTGTAATGTAAACAGGATGTACCACGGCTCGATGTCTGTGTTGAGAGCCTGCTGCAGCATCTGGAAGCAAGAGAAACAAGGAATAGACAGGGCAATGGCACCACGACCCATCTCAATCAAACATTTCCATTCTTTCCTGGCCTAAATGTGCAAAAGTGTGGTCACTGAATCAAGGGATCAGCAATGTCCAGAGCAGGGTGGTGTACAGCACAGAGGGAGCCAATATCTTAGGATGACCAGGGATTAGGGAATTCAAAGGTGTGTGCCCTGTACAATGCATGGATCTCTATGTATGTTTGTGCCTGCAAAAGGCCTTACTTTGGTAGGTCTTGCAGCCCCCGCCTTCACAGGTCGAAACCTTTACCCAGTATCAGCAAGCCCTCTTCATGCAGCAGATTCCAGCCACCACCTCTATGTGTCAGTGAGGCCTCAAATGTCCAGATCTCCTTCCTGATAGGCCTTTCTACAAACCCTCAGGTCCTCCTCCAATCCACATATATCAGTTACATCTGCACACCTTTCCCACCCAGCCCTTGGCATACGAGATGAATAAGCCAGATCTGATCACACACTGTCCTCACCCTTGAAGCCAAGATGCTCTTGATCATGAACAATTCCCCTTCCCTCATTAACCCCTTCCTATCCATATATTTCTGCATTTCCCCCTTTATAATTACAGTTTCATTTTTCATAATTATTTTCCCCCTTCTGAGCCCTCGACCAGAAGTGCCCAGATCCCTGACTGTTTTAGATCTACTCTCTGGCATTATGGAGCCACAGGTTTCCAGTGACCCATTCCTCAGACTGCAGAGACATGGAACCCCTGATTGAGCATATCCTGACTGGAGCCTGACTTTGGCCCTTGACTTTGCTGAGACCTCCTGATTGATGGGTGACTCCTTGGACTTTGGAGAAGACTGGTCTCCTAAGACTTTGAAAAATGGTTTCTTGCTTGCCGCCCTACAGTGTGTTTGTTGAGTAAGCTGCTGGAACATGGATCAGCAGCGAGATTGATGATGCATAGTGCTATATAGAGATATACACCTTGATTGAAGACTGCTGACCAGCAAGGCAAGCTGGGTGTGTTAATGCACTAATAAGTTATACTAGGAAAGACAAAGCAAGATAGTGATGCAGTGAGCATCCAGGAGAGTACTAAGTGATTGAGCGCTTAGACAGCAAGCGTGCAGCCTGGCCCAATCTCTAAGCTCAGTGCCCATTCCTACGCATAAAGTGTCGATGCAGCAATATTTTGATGCTTGTTGCCAGTACACCTTGAAAAGGGGGTCTCAACTTCAAGAAAGTCCTGTAAGTGAATCCGAAAGGTGCCAGAAGGATCTTGTGGGGTTGGAAATTATTGGATGCTGATGTTCATGGATAAGGGGTGCATGCAGTGATGCCCATGGATGCTGCCCTGAGATGCTGGTCCATGGTGATGAACATGGCGCATCTTTGCAGATAGTGGTGAGATATAGTCACCAGGTACGTGCCCTGACTTCCATATTGAGAATTCATGCCATCAAGTTTGCTTACAGCAAGTAGTAGGAATGGAAGTTTCATAATAGTGAGGCAAAGTGCACAGCCTATAAGGAAATAAACAAGCAATAATGTCCTTCATATGCAACTCGCCATAGCCTTGTGAGAATCTCAATGCCCAGAACTTAGTTAAGTGATGCAGCAAGTTGCTCCTGATGTTGAGATCAGCCTTGCTCGATGTCTCACAATTCTGCCACATTTTTCACTATAGGACACATCATTCAGGCCTCTATAAGATTTCACTTCTAGTTTCAATCTGATGAGTAGGAGCATGGGAAACTGCACATTAATGAGGCAAGATTATCGAGTAATGAGGGTGATAATAAGCAATAATCCATGCAGAATGGCCACTCACTGTTCACTAGCGAGAATCTCACCTCACCATCTAACAATTATGGTTCAGGTTCTGCAGCAAGGGCAGGGGGAACCTGTCCAACAGTGGAACCCATTGAAATTGGAATTTCAGTCAGGGACATTGTGTCCATTGATGATCAGACAATTTGAGTGTGTTTAGACCAGAGGCACGTGCACCATTCTCAGCATGTCCTCGCACAAGGCTAAGAGTTGCAGGTAGGGTGTAGGTGGAAGGCCTGGACATCTCTGCAGTCTCCTATATGGATAATTCTGGTGACCTGTATATGGTTCCACCTCAGGCTGGCTATCTACTCACACCAGCCTGTCTCCTGTGAGAAAAGGGCACCTAGAGTGAGGTCAAAGTCCCCCACCCCCTTGTTGCCTTGTCATTGGTGTTGAGAGCACTGGAGTACAGATCTGTGTGTGAATACGCAGCTAACTCTGGGATTGCTGGGCCTGTCTCTCCATGGCAGCTGCCAATTTATCCATGAAGGCAGACAGCTGTTCATTTTCCTGAGGCAGTAGTGTCCCAAACCAGTCCTGCAACTTTGGCGTCAGCCTGCCCAGTGCCCAAGACAAGCTTGCCTGCTGCTCCTGTGACTCCTTTTACACGTCAATAATGGTATGAATTGCCCAACACCATGGGCTTCTCTCCTGCCTGGTCTCTATGAGCCAGTGTCTTTGGACAATTATTCCATGGCTGGCTGCAGAGATGTAGCAGGGATGTTCCCATCAGTGGATGGCGCCAACTTATCTAGATAACTTACCAAGGTATGAGCTGTTGGCATGTGCAGGAGGCAGCTTTGCTGATGTGTTCTCTGAGACATCTGTGCTCTCTTCCTTAGCAGTGGAGGAAGAAGGTATTGTGGTGCCGCCCTGCTGACCACTGAGACCATGGTAATGCCACTGGTGGCTGTATGAAGACAAAGCAGAGACTGTGCCATGGAAGTTGTGGTATGTTAATGTAACATTCACATTGGGGATGATGGGAGATTAGCACAAACAAGGACATTTCTCCCTTGGTTGCAAAGACATGAATGTTTATGCGTTTCCACATATTGGTCCTTGCCAAGATCTTCTCATAGAGGGTGGAGAGCTGAATGTCAGGCACCCCAACAGCAGCCCTGTCACTTCCAGTCCGTATTATGGTTCATTTTGACTGGAGTGAGACAAGGGGAGGTGTTGTGTGAGATGAACGTGGCTGTTTAAGATTGGACATGGGTGATGAGCATCCAGTATGAATGAGTAGGCAGTGCAGGGGTTTTGCAGGGTAGTTTTGTGTTTGCAATAGTGAAAATGGTAGAGCATGAGCTTTGTTGGGACATGGATGCAATATCAGAGATAGGTTTGAGTGTGAGGTAGCAGGGAGCAGAAAGTGGCACTAACTCTGGCAGATCAGAGCAGGTTAATGACAACCTTGTGGTATTACAATGTGCTCCTCTCGACAGTTCCTCTCAAACCGCACTAATACATTGGCAACCGCTGACCACACAGGCAGATTCTGGTGTTCATGGCCTCCTCTGTTGCACCTGGGGAAGAGGATGTTCCTTCTCTGCACCGCTGTGTTCCAGCAGGACCTCCAAGCCTCTGTCCACAATGCAGGCACTGACTTCACTTGGTCTGCCATGCCTGGAGCAAATTTTTCGAACTGTGTGCAGATCTGGACAGGCAGTCTTTGACCAGATGCACAATAGCCTTTTTAATATGGCGCTGACATAGGGACCTTGGGATATCCCATCAGCAGATGGGTACCTCTGCCAATGGTGAATGATAGAATCAGGCTGGAATCAGAGTGGTGGGGTAGGTCATTAATGAGGTAAAACACATTGAGAGGTCTTGCTAGGACTCATAGAGAGAAACCCTCTGTGAAACTCAATGAAACTGACATTTGGCCGATTTCGGTTAAGATCCAGCCCTGCGTCTTATAGTTATCGTTTGGTCCTTGAATGTTTAAAATAATCACACTTTAAGTTTGGAACGATGAGAGCTCTTTGTATTTAAAGTAACAGTCATGCTGCCTGGTAAGAAGGCCTGCTTACGCTGGTATTGTATAGTTGATTCTCCAATGCAGCTGTGTGATGCCACTGGAACACTTAGACATTCAGCTGGTTTTGGATTAACTAGTTCCTTGTTCATTATGGACAATACGAAAACATATAACAGATTATGTCAGTTATTATCCAGCTGATATACATGAGTTATTTTTATACTTGTGTTGAAGTTGCGCTGTGCAAAATTAAACATATTACCGTATTTGTATAACATGCTTTTTTCTAGTGTTTAAAAAAACTAAGATTTTCTCTTAAACAATAGTATTTTCCCATTTCTGTTCTGTTTCATTTTGCTCATATTCTTCTCAAATAAATCTCTCGACAGCTCTCTCTAAAACTTGTACATCCAAATCATTTCAAGCTTAGTTTCAATCAATATAGTCTTCAATACAGTCTCAAATCTCACAATAACTAATCAGTAGATCCCAAGAATTCAATCTCTCCTGGGTTAACAATCCACTTCATTATTGCATCATAAATCTAATACCCGACATGGTTTTGAATGATCTCTAATGAAATTAACTTTCCACTCCATCCTGTAAATCACCTTTATCTACCTAGTTTATATCTGGCACAGTGAAATGTGGGTCATGTTATAATTCCATGCAACTTCTTTATTTTTCTTGAGCAACTTTCGAACTATCTGTCAATCTTGAGATTCTGATCAGTCATAGATTTAAGTTATTGCTGTTTGTCTTTATCTTTTATCTTCTATGTAGATCAGTTTTTAATCTCCCCCTTTATTGTTATGTAGTGTCACACTGCCTAGCTTGTTAGCTTTGTATCTGTGAACCTTTTTGGTCCATCTATCTTGCTCAGAAGGTACACTGCCAAGTTTCCATGTTGCCAATAATGTCAATATTTTCACCAGCTGTACAGACATCTAATTTCTTTTATTCTTAATGCTCCTTGTATTAGTTTAAAAGATTTTAAGCTTATCCTTCAACACTTCCTTATCCCTATTTGACCTTTTTTTTTGTTTTTTACATCTGCACTCTGAGCATTACTTCTCTTCACCATTTGATCACCAATAATCATTTGCTTAGCAATGCTTAACTGAGTATTAGCGCCTTTCCTCTATTTTAAAAGAATTCCAATTTTTGCACCCTCACTCCCAGTCCTTTTTGTTAATTGCTCAGAACCATTCCTGAATAAATTCTTTAACTTCTATCAGGACCACACCAGATGTATCCACAGGATGATCCATGAACTGTGAAATCCAATAAATTGTCTAAGCCGCTCCTTAAATTTTTCAAGTGTACAAATTTGCAAATAAACAGTAGCAAAGGTTTAGTGCTGCACAAAATAAAAGTTGTACAACTATTGCTGGAAGTTAATAAGTATAAAAGTGACTGAGTTTGTATCTAAAATATGAGTGCAAAGACTAAAAGTAGATATGGATAAAATACTTCTAAAGATGAAAGTATGATCAATCTGTTATTGTTGCAGGTCTATTATTGGCTTGAAGATTCTCTTTTCAAAATAATAGCATTGAAAACTTGAAGTCAAAATTCTGAAGCTTCAATTGTGTCCAAATTGAATATTTGGAGGTTACTTGTACATGTGGACTCAATAGGTAGAGCAGATTTTGGGAGAGACAAAAAGAAATATTGTCTATTATTTGTTCTCTGGTTAGAGCACATGGAGTTCGCCTGGACTCTTTCAGCAGAACTGCATTTGATTACAAAAGCCCTTTTCCTGAAACTCTGTATGACAGAGAGCTCTCTCGCGAAAACAATGTCTCTCTGTGTTTGTAGGGAGATCTATTCAAAATGGAGTTTCATAGTTTGTGTTATATAGTTCAAAATTTAACATGGCGGCTATGGTAACTTTGATAAATGTTGTTTCAAAAGTAAAATCGAGTTTTCTGGTGTTTCCTGTGTAAGACCTTCCAGTCTCCTGTTTTTGATCAGAAGTTTTGAATTCTTACAACTTTAGAGGGACCCATTGTGTTTTTCAAGTTTTATTCAAACTCTCACTTTCCCCTTTCATAACTGATGCTGAAATAATCCATGCCTGTATCTGTTTTTTGGCTAATTTTGAATTTACAAGGGCAGTTGTATGGCTTCTGGAAGCCATTGTCATGTGATCCTTTTAAAGAGAAAATAGTCATCTATATATGACCCTTTTTAAAGAGAGAATATCCTTCTTTAGAAAATATGTAAATTTATAATTATATCGTTTTGAACTTATTATAAGGCTGTTCGTTTCTGTTTTGAAATCTTTGGGTGAAATCTTGCATAGGCGATCGGAGTCTTGGGCATTGGCTGCAGAACCCCGGAGAGACCCGAAGTACCTTTTTCAGGGAAGATTCACCACATTTTGTGTCACAATCTGGACCCCAGAGGTAGATGTCCCACCCACTGAGAGCTTCTAGCCAATCCGAAGCAGGCAACTCTTAAACTGCAGCACCATCAGGGAAACAGTGGTTGCTGCTGGTAAAACAGTCACCCCAGGCCTGGATCATCACTCGATACCAGGCCAGAGGGGAGGAGTGGCAGGTAGGGTGTTGGAGTGTGGGTGTCATGGGGTAGGGAGTCAGTGACAAGGGATTGGCTCTTCATGGACACTCTTTCATTGCAATGCCAGGTTTCTTGAGCAAGCTCTGTGTGTCTTTGAATCAGGGGTTCCCTGCAAGCAACCCTGCGTGAGTTACAAGAACAAAGTCACTGGAAAAGCTGAGCAGGTCTGGCAGCATCTGTGAAGAAAAGAAGCAGAGTTAACGTTTCGGGTCCGGTGACATGAGTTAATTTGTCATGCTCCCCACATTGCAATCCTTACTTTCACCGGTGGTTTCATGCCAGCAGTGTCAGGTTAAGACACTTAACTGATCAATTTGAAGCAGGCATGATTCCCCTCCACCAGTTTAATGTCACAGATTTACCTTGTGTAGAGGTGGAAAAGTGGCAATATTTCTACCTGCCGCCCTTCTGTCCGGTTAGTGAACCTCAGCCACCATATTAGCCCTGGGCAATTGTCATAGGTTTCCATTGCTTTTTCCATGTCTTCTTCACACAAACTATTATTCTTTTTTTCTCCAGTTTCTTAGAGGAGTCACTTATTTCCAAATCCTGTGTGGCTGTGAGTTCTCCATTCCCTTTTATTAGCTCAGCCCTTGTATGTGTGTCTTGGCCTAATCTCTCAATAGTTGGAGTTACACCTTCACAACTTATTATTCATTGAGGATGTGACATTTTACCATCAGTGTCTCAAAGGTAAACCAGATAGACAAGGGGCCAACTGAAGCAAGGAGTGAAAGTACAATTTCATTCGAGATCATCAATGCTACTGTTTTCTGGATTTAGCACTGCAGCAGATTATTTACATAGAAGTAGGTTAACTCTGCCAAGACAAAATGCATTTGTTTTCACACCCACTGATTCACTTGATGCAGTTCCCTAGAGTTAGAGAATCCAGGAGTACGATCAAATGTCTTTGATTAAGTCTATGTTTCACTTTGGGACAAATAGCTTTGTGTTCTCTTGCTTTGTCTAACTTACCCTGATTATGTCTCAGCCAAGAATTAAATGTGTGAATGTCAGAGCTCGGAGGAATCTGGATTTGTGTTGTATCCTGCCAATAGCTGCATCAGAACCATTAAACTATCCAGAGATACAACATAAAAAGGAACTCAACCACTCACTGTGACAGTTTCAGACTCATGAATGAATACATGCCTCAGCATTATGTAGGTGGTACACATCGGTGACAAACACTTGGAAGGTGTTAAACATTCAATTTCGGCATTATTCCATGAGTGAATATTACATTGAATAAAAGCTGTGCAGAAACTGATACCAAGATGGAATAATTTGAGTATGTACAGCATTAAATAGCTGTGTGGAAATTGAATAAGTGATTGGTCATCTTATTTTCCAGTTGAAATGTTGGATTTCTCATTTGGATATTGTCTCAATCTCAACTGGCTCATCAACAATATCTCCTGCTGAACAAATTCTTACTACAAATCAGATGCTGACAACTTTTCAAAGCTGTCAAGAATGGTTTGTCTTTTTGTATTTGTAAATCTTCAAAGATTGTACACACCTGTGTAAAAGTCAAATTTCTAAGATTAAATATTCAGTCAAATAGGAGCAGCTTGGCTTCTACAGGAACAATATTTTTGGAGAGGTTGAAATCACTCCACATGCCCATTGCCTCACTATTGCAGCTGTCAATGCAATGCAAACATACCAAAAAAATGATGTTATAAATATTGATACTATTTTCTTTAAACTAACTTCCCCAAATTTATCAAAACCATGAAAAACAAAAGCCATAGTGGAGAGTTATGGGATGGGGAGAGTGTTGGTGGTTGTTAAGGAAGGGGGTGTAGTGATGTTGGTGGTGGAGGAGCAGGGGACTCATCCATCCACAGACATCCCTAACTCCCCACCCCAGATGAAATACCAGCCAACTCTCTGGTAAGAAGGGTTTGCAGTTTCCTGCAACCCAATAATGAACTGTGGATCTCCTGCTGGGATCTTTGCTCCCCTTCCCTGTCCTCCCTCCACACTGGGAGGGTGTCCCGGGCTCAGGAACCCTTGGGCTAGCCAATCTGATTATCTGCAGCTCCATCAGTTCTACCAGTGTCAGAGCTCTCCTGTGGGAGCTGCCAGAGCTTCAGGCCTGATAGATTTCGGAACCAAGTAAATCAGCAGTGGGGAGTGAGCTTTGTGTCAGGGGGGTTTGGCAACTCAGGGATTAGGTGGGTTTTAAAGGACATGTAAGTCAAAATTGAGTTGAGGTGGTATCTTGTCAGTGGGTGCCTCTGATGGGCATGGTCTGTCTTAGTTATATCCCCCCACCCACCTTCTCACCATTTTAAACAAAACCACAGAGAAATAGCCAAATGTAGTACCAGCAGAAGTTCCCAATCTTGTGAGATTGCACAATGCAAGTTAGTTCATGATGAATCCTTCTCCTAAAGTAGACAGCTGAACTTCTCACTAATGATGAGTAGTTAGCCGGTTGAGAGCACATGACCTAGTTTAAATGGTTAAATGATACAGAAAGTTGTATTCCTTTAAGATTTGAGGGTTGAGTAGTGAGCTAGTCAAACCACTCACAATGATAAATTGTCAAAAGGCTAGACTCAGTGCATGTCTGGCAGTAGATCTTAGCTACAAAAGCGGGTCAGAGACAAGAAATAAGGTGGTGAGTAACTCACTTTCGGCTCCCCCAAAACCTGTCCATCATCTACAAGTCAGGGTGGGTGATGGAATACTCCCCACTTGTCTGGATGAGTGCAGCCCCAACAACATTCAAGAAGCTTGACACCATCCAGGACAAAGCCGCCCACTTGATTGGCACAACATCCACAAGCGTTCATTCCCTCCACCACTGACACACAGTTGCAACAGAGTGTAATATTTACAAGATGCACTGTAGAAATTCACCAAAGCACCTTCGTAACCCACAACTACTTCCATCTAGAAGGACAAGGGCAGCAGATACATTGGAATACCGCCACCTGTAATTATCCCCCAAGCCACTCACCATCCTGGCTAGTAAACATACCACCATTCCTTCACTGTAGCTGAGGCAAAATGCTGGAATTTCCTCTCTAACAGTGTTGTGAGTCTACCTACAGCACATGGACTACAGCGTTTCAGGAAGACAATGAATGCTGGCCGGCCGGTGATACCCACAGTCCATGAGCGAATGAAAAAAAGAATGAGGACGGCATTTGCTCATTGAAAGAACCTGCACATGGAGTCTTAATATAAGAACTCTGAACAAACCTTTTCCCATGGCCAAGGAAAAACATAACTGAGAATATTGAATCCTAGGACTCAACCTTACAATTTTCAAGTAAGTATCATTGGTGTTGAGTTTTCTGGAGTATTTTTTGCTGCAAGGTTTCTTGCCATGTCTCACCAAGCACACTTCATTGATTACCCACTATGCCCTAATGGCGCCTTACTTGTCTACTTCTAGCCGTATTTTATGACGTACTACTCCCAGAACAGCTTGCCACTCGGTGGATATCTGCCAAAAGAACTTAACCTTGAAGGACAGGAAGAGGCCTCAGAGGAAGTATCAGCAAGGGTTGTTTCCAACACCCTCCTCCAGCTCAGATGCTGACACCTCAGTGGGAATGTCACACTGAGAAGGTTTCGGGAGAACAATCTGGTGATCACCTTACTGCAACAGCTCTGCGGGGGAAGAAAGGCAAAATACTGCAGATGCTGGAAGTCTGAAACAGAGAGAATGATGGAGAAACTCAGCACAGCTGGCAGCAACTGTACAGAGAGATATAGAGTTAACATTTCAAATCCATTATGACTTTTTCAGAACACTATTTCAGCGTTGCTTTGGATTAACATATCTTTTGAGGCAATTTGCCCGCCCTGAGGATATTACTGGCAGTCTTATGTAACGCATTAGTGCGGAACCTCATTGGTTGAAGCTGACTTTTCAATATGCTGTAAATTTCGAAATTTTTAAGGTCTGTCCTGCTCCTCCACAAGCACCATCACCTACTTATACACTCCAAACCCATCAGCTTAATGGGACTACTTCCTCTGGCTAATAGAATAGTTGCCAAGGTTTTAATTAGGATCAGGCGACAAAGGAGTGATATCAGGGAATCGTTTTTCAAGGACCGCAACTTACCCCTCCTCAGTGGTCGAGAACGCCCTCGACCGTGTCTCCCGCATTTCCCGCAACTCATCCTCACACCCCCTCCCCGCAATAACAACCAAAACAGAATCCCCCTCGTCCTCACATACCACCCCACCAACCTCCGGATCCAACGCATCATCCTCCGACATTTCTGCCATCTGCCACCACCAAAGACATTTTTCCCTCCCCACCCTTATCTGCTTTCCAGAAGGACCACTCTCTCAGTGCTCCCTTGTCCGCTCCACACTCCCCTCCAGCCCCACCACACGCGGCACTTTTCGCTGCAACCGCAGGAAGTGCTACCCCTGCCCCTACACCTCCGCCCCTCACCCCCATCCCAGGCCCCAAGAAGACTTTCCACATCAAGCAGATGTTCACCTGCACATCTGCTAATGTGGTATACTGTATCCGCTGTTCCCGTTGTGGCCTCCTCTACATCGGGGAAACCAAGCGGAGGCTTAGGGACCGCTTTGCAGAACACCTACGCTTGGTTCGCAATAAACAACTGCACCTCCCAGTCGCGAACCATTTCAACACCTCCTCCCATTCCTCAGACGATATGTCCATCCTGGGCCTCCTGCAGTGCCACAACGATGCCATCCAAAGGTTGCAGGAACAGCACCTCATATTCCGCTTGGGAACCCTGCAGCCCAATGGTATCAATGTGGACTTCACAAGCTTCAAAATCTCCCCTCCCTCTACCGCATCCCAAAACCAGCCCAGCTCATCCCCGCCTCCCTAACCCGTCCTTCCTCCCACCTATCCTCTCCTCCCACCTCAAGCCCCCCCCCCCTCCCCTACCTACTAACCTCATCCCGCCCCCTTGACCTGTCCGTCCTCCCTGGACTGACTTATTTCCTCCCTAACTCCCCACCTACACTCACCTTTACTGGCTCCATCCCCGCGTCTTTGACCTGTCTGGCTCCTCTTCACTTCTCTTCTCCCCTATCCATCTTCTATCCGCCTCCCCCTCTCTCCCTATTTATTTCAGAACCCCCTTCCCCTCCCCCATTTCTGAAGAAGGGTCTAGGCCCGAAATGTCAGCCTTCCTGCTCCTCTGATGCTGCTTGGCCTGCTGTGTTCATCCAGCTCTACACCTTGTTATCTCAGAGTCTCCAGCATCTGCAGTTCCTACTATATCAGGGAATACCTTTTACACCCAAAGTATAATGGAATTTGTTTCATTCAGACTTTCAAGACTGGAATTGATATTTTTTTTAATTAGGAAAGATGATCAAGGAATGTGGAACAATGGCAGGTAAACTGAATTAAGATGCAGGTCAGGGAAGACCTGATTGAGTAGAGGCACAGGCTCCAGAGGCTGAACCTACTCCTATACATGAAATCATAATACTGCCCCGAATTTCCTTTTATGAGGTAGCGGCAAATTGAAACCTAGATATCAAAACTGTAATTGCACAAACGATACCCGATCATTTCAGAGCAGCTGAGAGTTTTAGTGGATTGAGGAACTGTGATAATTTTGGAGAAGGTAAATGATTGTGACATAGATTTTAAATCATGCTTAATTAAACTTTAACGTTTCTGCCTTGTGCATGGACAAAGATCAGAAGATAATGCAAACATGTTTGAAATTCAATTCATGAGAATTGGGTATACAAAAGGTAGAAAAGGATACTGCTGAACATAAATTTCCAAATCTTAAAAAAGAAATTCTGTGCTGTAGCTGGAAGAATGGAGCAGCTAATGGAGTGATGATGCCTGATGTATCCTTTCTAAGAAATAATTTCATAATTCAGCATAGTTTTGATTCAGAAATATTTTGTCTTTGATGCATACATTCTGAGCAATTGCAACCACCAAACTATTTACTGCTTTAGCTAAATATATATACATGGTATGGAGCAGTTTAAATTACTGATCTATAGCTTTGTTGTGCATGTTGGTCATTTCATTTACTGCTCTCTAAGGTTTTCGGCCAATGATTCTGAGTCATGGTTGTCAAACAAAAGCTAAGAATTCCAGTTGGCCATTAAAGATAACAAGGAAATGTTAATGATGGTAACTTTATAGGACTTTTATTAAAAGGTTGATTAGTAGTAGCTGCATGGTGATATGAGAATGGATGGGTCATGTCATCAAAAGCACATTTCAGTGACTACCTATAAGGGGAAGAAGTCGACTGGTTTTAGCTCTTTGTTAAATTATATTTTTTTTTTAATGGCCTGTGTTGACTTGAGAACAACATTATTGTGGCTTAGATGTGATAGAATAGATTTTCATCGATTTATCACACAAATAGCATCTGAAAAATTAGCAAAATGCATAGAAAAATGCCTCTCTTTTTCATTGGTTTCAAATCTGAATAGTGGTTGT
The DNA here is from genome assembly GCF_021869965.1 of Rhincodon typus. NCBI lineage: Eukaryota > Metazoa > Chordata > Chondrichthyes > Orectolobiformes > Rhincodontidae > Rhincodon > Rhincodon typus. The sequence continues at coordinate 38,782,657 of NC_063346.1, read as the reverse complement.
CGCTGAATTTCCTGTATGACTTTTCAGGTGGTTGCACCTGACTGCACCTTAAGTGGGAGAAGGAATGTAGACGAGATGGAAGTAAATGTCACCCAGCTCAGGTTTCCCACTACAGCAGAGTTCAGTTAACACCAAACTGCTCCCACCCCACCCTGCCTGCCCAGAGAAACAAAAGGGTATTATTAGCTCCTAGAATTTAGCTACTACTTGCCTTAAAGAGATAGGATGCTTAAATAAGTTGTTGGCCTTTTAAATTCAAAAAAAGTTTCCTGGCTCATCATTGAAGAATTCTGAAACTGTTTTTCTAACTCATTGATGGAGGCTAAAGAAGAACAACCATAAGTTTCTATAACAGTAGCTGAACATACTTGCCTCACCCTTTTCAGAGCCACTAACAGCTGCTTCACAGGTAAAGGGCAAGAATTATCCTTCCGCATTTTTAGGTAATAGATAAAGCCAACAATCAATCAGTAAAAAGAAATATTTTGCATACAAATACACACTCTCTCCTGTTTGTTCTCAAATCTTCTCATGTTTTCAATATTGTTACAGTTATGGTGAAAATGCGCTATCAATGTTCAACTTGCACCATCTGGTTCTAATCTTTATAGACGAAGAATGGTGTACAAAGGATTAAGCTTGACCTAAAATAGTCACTTGACCTGACCAGGTTGAGCCAAGCTCCTGAAACCATCAATAAGCAAGGACCAGTCCAAGCTGAAATTAACATTGTTATAAAAGAGCACTGAAACTCAAATGTGTATCTTGCATTTGATTCACACCTTTCTAGACATTAAAATAGAAGGTTGTTTGTGATGTACTCAAATTGAAAGAGCAATAAATCAGGAATACGCAGGTGGACCTTTATTAGCGGTCGCTTCTAGACAGCAGAAAATTGGGTTAAAAAGAGAGGAACTAATCAACTGTCCTCAACTGATCATGACAATGCTCATACAAATTGCCAAACCACAAGTCAAATTGTGACTTATTCAAATACCTTGGCAGTGGCTCATTCTTTATCACCATGGGGCTTATCTGTTGCTCACTGTTATACATTTCAGTTCTTTTCATGGATATTTTCTTGCATATAAATTGTTCTGTTAAGTATCCTGAGCAACTTCCACTTGAAGGTGTGTCTATACTGTTACATACACCATATAATAGTTGAGCCGAGGTTTAATTAGAACCAGATATTACATCTCTCACCTATTCAGCACTAGAAAAAACACCAGGCACATTGAGGCCAGAATGAAACAAAGCAGTAGTTAGGACCCATTTGGTTTAATCAGTATAGTTTGTCTTTTTGTAATAATACAATGTAAAGGACTAGTGTAGGTATTCCAATATTAACTTAACTAATCTCATTCATCCTAGCCTTTTGGATTTGTGCCAAAGCATGTTCTAACGACCAAGCATATTTATTTTCCCTGTTTTTTTAATGGTAATAATCTTTTTTTTTGGTGCTAAATCCAAGTAACATTCTTGACTTTTGGAGGGATTTCAGTGAGGTCTGGTTGATTTTCTCACTGTATCTTATCAACCTACTTACTGCACTCCCATGGCATCCATTACATCCGATTCTGACCCATCTTGCCATATGCTGCTTCTGGAACAACTCTCCAGTCAGCAGACATCTACTGAAACACTGGCACCCCTTGATCCACCATCTCTTGATCAAGGAGATGCTGAGGGGAGAGCCATCCTTTTCCTGCAGGACCAACAGAAAAGGTCATGCCAACTGAACCTGACTACCTGGTCCAATGTTACCAGCTAGGATTGTGCCAATTTCAGCATCTAGGGCAATGGCCAGAAGTATCACAAGAAGTCAAAGACCTCTTTTGCTATGCCAGGGTAAGGAAACGACTCTTCTCTCTGCAACTCTCACTCTATCTCTGTTACTGCACCTACTACTCACCAAGGCTCATGCTCCATTGCTTTCACTACGTCCAACAACACTTTCCCCACCTGCTGCCACCATCCATGCTACTAACCATCCATGGCCCCTGCACTGCCTCGGCACACCTCACCACGTTCCCCTCACCTGCATCAGCGCTAACAGCTGTGTCACCAACTTTCATCTCACTCAATCCGTCCCTTTCCCTCATTCTAGGACAAGACATCCCATAACAGGGCAGAGAGAGCCTGTATGTGCACTCCAGGTACCCCTTCCCCACATGGAGACAGGGTGGTGCTCGAGGTCACTCATCTGGAGGACAATCCTCACAGAGCTCCCTCAGAAGTTTCCACTCTAGACACTCCAGTAGCAGCTGGCTCTTCCACCTTCACCCTGCCTACTGCCCCTCCCAACCTTTTGAAATTGAAGCCATGGAGGGTCAACACACTCCTGGTATGACGAACACCAATATATTAAGCCCATGCAGATGTAAGGATTGTATCTGGTTGACTGGGGTCAGTTGATCTATCTTTTCAGACTGACAGGCTCCACTAGTGGGCAGGCACCCTCTACCCTGGGTGTAGAATCAAGGAGTACATTAAGTGCATACTGGAAAGAAGAAGAGGAGGGAAATAACCTATTGAGGGTACTTTGGTGGCATGGGTGGCAATGCACACTACCTGATTTTGCCCTGTTTCATAAATTTCATCCATTTCACGTAGCATTGAGCTGTTCATCTTGCTGTGCAGTCCTGAATATTATTATCACAGCCTGAGGCATCACTTCCTAGCTACAAATAATGCCTCATGGATGGAGGTCTGTGCTGAGGGCCTGCTGCATCATCTGGAAGTAAGAGGACCACAGTGTATATAAGGCTAGGGGTGCCGCTGACAACATTGGCCCACCTTGTACAATATCCCTCTTCTTTCTCAGCCTCGTATTCAAAGGTGTGGGTGTAAATGAGTTGTTTAGAAATGTCTATGCCAGGAAGATGCAACACAAAGGGGGTTTTGGAGTCAACAAGGTGCAGGGCTGGATGAACACAGCAGGCCAAGCAGCATCATAGGAGCAGAGAGGCTGACGTTTCAGGCCGAGACCCTTCATCAGAAAATGGTAATGTGTTCAGGGAATAGAGATCTCATGAGTCTGTGTCCTGTACAGTATAACACACACAACATGAAGGGAGACTTGATAGAAGTCTATAAAATTATCAGATACATAGATAGGGTTGGCAGTCAGAATCTTTTTCCCAGAGTTGAAATGTCTAATTCTAGGGGGCATGCATTTAAGGTGACAGGGGGAGAGCTCAAAGGAGACGTGAGGGGCAAGTTTTTTACTCAAACAGTGGTAGAAGTCTGGAATGCATTGCCATGGGTTGTGGAGGAGGCAGATACAATAAGGACATTTAAGGGACCTTTAGATAACCACATGAATATGCAAGGAATGGAGGGATATAAACTAAGGGCAGGCAGAAGGGATACATTTCATTTGGCGTCATGTTCAGCACATTGCCCACTTTTGATTTCCAGCATGATGGAAGACCATCGTGAGCTCTCCTTTGTCCAGTAGCTTGCAATCCTGCCTCAATGTGTCACTAAGTCCCTAGACATTAAAATCAACTTCCTGGTAGCCTTTCCCGTAAATCCTACAGGCTTCGCACCTATTCAGGTCACAATCCAAGTTGAGTACGTACTCCTGTCCAACTTTTCCAACTCATTCGGCAGACCCCCTCTCCCCTCAGAGGACCTGGCATATGAGGTGACCATGTCAAGAGTGGTTATTCGCTGCTTGTCCCTTGAAGCTAGGATCTCCTGATCATGGGTGAACACAACTTCCACATCTCCCACAAAACTCCGTTTCCAGCCATGCTTTGCAGATACGGTTGCCTCTCCAGACGTCTCATTTCTCTCCCCGTCCACCTGCTATGGGCTGGCCCACAGTGGCCTTGGTGGGGGGAGCAGAGCAAGTGTATTGCATATGTTCCTAACAGTACCACTCAATTCAAGGAAGTCTGCAGGTTCTGTACGTCAAACATTGGCATTCTACTTTTGCAATTGCTAGACCCCTCCATGTTAGCTTGTTATAGGCACCTGCAAGGTGCCTGCAGTAACTTGGTTCCTTTAGAAAACTTCCCTTTCTTCAGTAACAAAAACAGAAGCTGCTGGAAAAGCTCAGCAGGTTTGGCAGCACCTGTGAAGAAAAATCAGAGTTAACGTTTCGGGTCCGGTGGCCCTTCCTCAGAACTGATGGTAGCTAGGAAAATGTTGGTTTACATGCAGAAGATAGGGAGGGGGAGGGGCTAAGGAGAAAACGATAGGTGGGGATAGGGCCCAAAGAGAGAGAAGAGCAGTTGGATAGACAAAGGAGTTGATAACAATCTGGCTTGGAGGGTGAACAGCTGTTAATGGGGACTGTTAGTGACTAACAATAGGCAATGTGTAATAGCAGGCTATGTGATAACAAGTCTTAGTGTGTGGGGTGGGGACTAGGACATGGGAGAGTTTAGGCCCTACAATTATTGAACTCAGTATTGATTCAGGAGGGCTGCAGGGTCCCCAAGAGGAAATTGAGACGCTGTTCTTTCAGATTGCCCTGAGGTTCGCTGAAATACTGCAGCAAGCCAGAGACAGAGATGTTGGCCAAGGAACAGGATGGTGTGTTAAAATGGCAGGCAGCTGGAAGCTCAGGGACTTTTCTGTGAGCAGAATATAGATGTTCTGTGAAGCGGTCACCGCTTTGTTTCCCCAATGTAGAGGAAGCCACATTGTGAGCAGCAAATGCAGTAGACTAGATTCTGGGAAGTGCAGGTGAAGTGTTGCTTCACCTGGAAGGTATGTTTGGGTCCTTGGAGACTGGGGAGGGAGGAGGTAAATGGACAGGTGTTACACCTTCAGCAGTTGCAGGGGAAGGTGCCGTAGGGCTGTGGGGGTTGTTGGAAGTGAAGGAAGAGTGGACCAGGGTGTCGCGGAGAGGACAGTCCCTGTGGAAGGCGGACAAGAGAGGGGAGAGGAATATGTGTCTGGTGATAGCATCTCGCTGGAGGTGGCGGAAATGGCGTCTGATGATCTTCTGGGTGTGGATGGTAAGGACAAGGGAAACCCTATTGCTGTTGCAGAAAGGAAGAGAGAGTGTGAAAGCAGGAGATGTGTCGGACCCGATTGAGGGCCCTGTTGACAACGGTGTTGGGGAATCCTCGGTTGAAGGAAAGGGTGGACATGTCGGAGACTGCCTTTTTGAAGTTGGTTTCATCTGAACATATGCAAAGGAGACAGAGGAAATGAGAGAATGGAATGGAGTCTTTACAGGAAACAGGGTGTGAGGATGTATAATCCAGGTAGCTGTAGGAGTCGGTGAGTTTATAGTGGATATTAATGGCCAGTCTACCTCAGAAATGGAAACAGTGATGTCAAGGAAGGGAAGGGAAGAGTCAGAGATAGATCAGGTGAAAGTGAGGGCAGGGTGGAAATTGGAATCTTCAGTGTTCAATCATGGTCTTCTGTTTTCTTCACTTTGCAGCTAGGTAGAGAGTTGACCCCACTCACTAGTAAACCTGTACCAGGTCCTTTTCCTCCATCTGTTCTTGCTCATGTTCATTTCTGTTCTATGACTCTACAGTGATGCTGCCTGCTGTTATGTGTCTAAACCTTCTGGGTTGGATGTGTCTGAGCTAGTAGGGTCAGTGGATGAGCTGCTTCATGTGATGCAACTACTCTCTGGGTGACTGTTAAGTCCATTTTAGAAATTCTACATGTGGGACGAGATCCGAGTGGATTGACATGCTACCCATGTAAGCAATCTATTATATATTTAATCAAAATTATCACGAATAAAAGTAAAATGAGCCAGAGAGAACTAATGTAAAATGCAACAGTTAAGTATTAATATAGTAATGACCAAGCTTTAAAAAACAAACCTTTTTCATGGATTTTGAAAGCATTTTACTGAAAAGATATATTATTGTGTCACTGGTCTCTGAGTTAATGATGATTCAGGTCATTGGGGAAATGCTGTTGCTGAACACTAACTTTCAGTAATGCAAAACCAAATGAAGTATTCTACAATGTTCTGAAGTTATATCCTCAATGGGATTCACACTAAAACTTATTGATTATTTCCTCACTATATGTTAAATGGCAAGTGACTAATGTGAGTGTCATGGTAATAATGTAGATAATTTTTAAAGAGCTGCAATTAAAGCTAGAAAATTGACTTGAAATGTTATATAACAGTTAATATTCAACATCATGGTTCAATGACTTTTCACCCATTAATTGCTGGCCATTTAATATTAGGCTTGGAAATTAATATCCGAAGCATTTTAAACTGGTTGATAATGTTCAACAGTTCATCATTTAGCTGGGTGTCAGCTGCTGAAAATTGGATCTTTCTATCAATGTTTACCATCCAATATTTGCTGACTCTTTTTTTTTAACAGCAGTTTTAGTTTAGGACACTGGGCCCATAAGCATACAGTAAATATGAATAATTGTTAATAAATAAAATCCATACATTGCAAGTTTAAGTAATGGATATAGCATTTATTATGTTTTGATCTGTTAGCATATCTATTTTTGTGTTGCAGTAATAAATCAATGGCCACAGATTTAATTTAAGGCTCCTTAGGTGACTTAGTGTGCATCCTCTGATAGGGCAAATTTACCCCCTTCACTTGGGTGAGACACAGGACCTCATTGCCAGTAAGGTTGAGGAAATAAATCAGACCAATTGCACCAGCAAACTTCCTGCTTTTGAAGAGATAGTAAGAACTGCAGATGCTGGAGTCAGAGATAACATAGTGTGGAGCTGGAGGAACACAGCAGGCCAGGCAGCATCCCAATCTGAAACGTCAACTTTCCTGCTCCTCTGATGCTGCCTAGCTGTTCATCCCGCTCCACACTGTGTTATTCCTGCTTTTGAAAACTGCTTTGTGAACTCTTTGATCTGTTCTGGTGATTTTGTTTTTATTCATCAGTGGGATGTGGACTTTGTTGCTTGACCAGCATTTCTTGCCCATTCCTAGTTGCCCTTGAGAAGGTGGTGGTGAGCTGCCTTCTTGAACCACTGCAGGCCATGTACTGTAGGTAGACCCACAATACTGTAAGCGAGGGAATTCCAGAATTTTGACCCAGTAACACTGACAGAATGGTGATATATTTCTAGGTCAGGATAATGAATGGCTTGGAGGGAAACTTGCAGGTGATTGTTCTGAAGCTGGTGCATGCATATAACAAGAGATGCCAAATTCAGAAATTAACAATTTGTTCAGCATGTTTGTTCAGCAATTTGTTCGGCATAATTTGGGGCAGCATGGTGGCACAGTGGTTAGCACTTTTGCCTCACAGCACCAGGAATCCAGGTTCAATTTCACCCTTGGATGACTGCCTGTGTGGAGTTTGCACACTCTCGCCGTGTCTGCGTGGGTTTCCTCTGGGTGCTCCGGTTTCCTCCCACAGTCCAAAGAGTGCAGGCTAGGTGGATTAGCCATGCTAAATTGCCCATAGTATCCAGAGATGTGTAGATTAGGTGGGTTACAGGGGGATGGGTCTGGGTGGGATGCCCTGAGGGTCGGTGTTGACTTATTGGGCCAAAGGGCCTATTTCCACACTGTAGGGACTCTATGTTCCAGTCAATGTAACTCTACTGAAAATTTCTTCATATTTGCTTTGATCATGTTTTTGGAGATAGTTCTACTTCAATCACAAGTGGTTGGGATGCTTAACCTATTAATATTCAGCAATTTTCATGGCCTGCACCTGGCTTTATAATTAATATTAGAAATCACAGTGAGGACATTCATTCACACTAAATCAAGCTCAACTTAATTAACCACTAATACTGAATGTTTCAATGAAAAGATATTTACCTGAAAAGTTGGGTGGAGTCTTATGAACTTCTGGAAGGAAGAGGCAGGGTGGATTGGGCAATGTAATTGGATGAGGAGCCAAAATCTAGACAGTGGATTGAAGATTTGTAATTCAATTCCCTGAACTTTAAAGGCAGTTTAATCAGTGGGAAGCTCTTTGCCTTCATGAATGCCCTTTAAAAGGCAAACTCACCAGAATTAAATGCCTAATTCCTACTGAGTTCTACAGATTCACAACTTCATAACAGAGGTGTGCACCAGATGTGGCAGTCAACTTCCTGGAAATTAGAGCAAGTAGCCACTGCTTTTACTTCTTCAGAGATGTTCATCTGTGCCACGCAATAAATGAGGTTGGATGTTCGTCTAAGTTGTGTGGGGAGGGGGCGTGGAGGATGACAGAGACAGGGAAACTGGGGATAATGGGCATGCATGAGACAAGGAAGTCGGTCATGGGTAGACGTCTGTCTGACCAAACGTGAAAGTGTCCTTGGATAGGGCAGAAAGGCTGTGAGTGCAGGTGGTGCTTTGTTAAATGGATGGTGATGAGTATTTTGCTTAAAGGGTGGATTCAATGGTGTCAAAAGTATAGTTCTGGGAATTAAAATTGAGAGTTTTAGGAAGAGACTAGGATAGTGTCCACGATAAAGGAGAGTGGAACACAGCAGGGTGAAAGTCCCAGGTTCATATGTGAGAAATAGATGGTCCCACACAAGGAGATGGAGGTGGGATAACACAAGCCAAACTATTCATATTACATGGACAATGAAGCTGCCAGGTTTCAAAGACATTGTTAGACATTTGCTAACCAGTTAAATCTAATATGAATATTTTTGTTTAAATTGCCTGAAGTCACTTCAGTCTATTTTGTATTCAATCAATTAATCTATGTTGTGTATCATACATATCTTTGTTCATCATCCGTTCACAATATGCCTTGCCACACTCAAGACAATATATTCTATTAATAATCAATGCGTTCGAGAAATCTGAGCTTTGACTACTCATAGATCATGCCAGCAAATTCTCATTTGTAAATGTGTCACCCCATCCAATAGAAAATTACTGAAAAATACAAATTCCTCAGTGAAGCTTTTGTTAAGATATTATGTTGTGATTTCCATATCAACCGTTAACTTCTGTAAAGAGAACCAAGTGTGCATTTACCAGTTGATAGACACGGCATGATTTTGCGTTTTAAATCTTTTACTCTGATGAGTCATCAGAGTCCCTACAGTGTCGAAGCAAGCAGTTCAGCCCATCTAGTCCATGCCAACCCACTGAAGAGCATCCCACCCAACGCCAGCCCCCCTACCCTGCATTTTCCATGCCCAATCCACCTAGCCTGCACATCTTTGGACTGTGGGAGGAAACTGGAGCACCCGGAGGAAATGCACGTAGGCACAGGGAAAGTGTGCAAACTCCCCACAATCACCCAATGCTGGAATTGAATTCAGGTGTCTGGCACTGTGAGGCAGCAGTATTAACCACTGAGCCACCAACCACTAGAAGCTATTAGCAGAACAATGTTTATTATGTAATGTATACTTTAAACAGACCAAAAAATATATATTTTTAAAAATATTTCCAACAATAATTAAAATCTGAGGAAATCAGACACCACAGTTACAAAGTTTTGTTATCAGAGAGATTATTTGGTTATAATTGAGACTTGGTACATTGTTAAAAATTTCCTTTCATTGGAATGGACAAGTTTTTTTTGACAACTTTGGTTCCTATATATCAAATATGTACAACAAATTCATTCCATTTCAATATGGAGTCTCAATGACACAAATAACATGACAAAAATGTTGGGGAACACAGGATCTAGTGAGAGAAACAGAAACTGAAGGAAATGGTGTTGGGAAAATAGATGGGATTAAAGGCCAACAAGTGTCCTGCCTTTATAATCTACATCCTAAGGGGGAATACTTAAGGAAGTGGCTCCAGAAATCGTGGATGCATTTGACTTCAGCTTTCAAGATTTGACACACTCTGGAACAGTTCCTGTGGATTGGAGGATTGTAAAAGTATCAATACTATTTTAGAAAAGGATGTAGAGAGACAAAACAGGGAATTATAGACCAGTCAGTAGGGAAAATGTTAAAATCCTTTATAAAATAATTAATGGCAGAGCACTTGGAAAACAGAGACCAGAATGGATAGAATCAGCATAGATTTATGAAAAGAAAATCATGTTTGGCAAATCTACTGGAATTTATTGTGACTGTTACTAGTAGATTTGATAAGGGGGAACATATAGATGTGGTTTGATTGGACTCTCAGAAGGCATTCAATAATGTCCTACATAAGAGATTAGCATGTAAAATTAAAGCACATGGCATTGGGGCTAGTGTGGTAATATGCATAGGAAATTGGTTGGCAGAGAGGAACCAAAATGTAGGAATATACAGGCCTTTTTCCAAGAGACAGTAAGTGACTAGTGGGGTACCACAGATTACAGTGCTTGGACCTCAGCTATTCACTATATATATTAATGATTTAGGGAACTAAACATAATATTTCCAAGTTGCAGATGATGCAAAGCTGGGTGGAGGGAGAACTGTGAGGAGGACAGCGATATGTTCCACTGTGATTTGGACAAGGTAAGTGTGAAATGTATGGCAGATGATAATGTAATAAATGGATAAATGTGAGGTTATCCATTTTGGTAGCAAAAATAGGTAGGTATTTTAGTATCTGAATTATGATAGATTGGGAAAGGGGATGTGCAACAAGACCTAGGTGTCCTCGTAAATCAAACATTAAAAGTAAGCATGCAGGTGCAAGAGGCAGTAAAAGAGGCAAATGTCTATTAGCCTTCATAGTCAGAGGATTTGAGTACAGGAGTAGGCATGTCTTGCTGCAGTTGTACAGGGCCTTGGCAAGACTGTGTCTAGATTATAGTGTGAATTTTGATCTCCTTATCTAAGGAAGGATGTTCTGGTTATGGAGAGAATGCAACAAAGTTTTACAAGTCTGAGTTGTGGAGATAGCTGGACTGATGTATAAGAGAGATTAAATTGATCAGGAACAAATTCACTGGAGTTTAAAAGAATGGAGGAGGATCTCATAGAAACTGGTAAAATTCTAACAGGACTAGAGGTTTAAACGCAGGAAGGATGTTCCCAATGACTATGGAGTCCAGTACAGCATTAAGAAACAGGATAGACCATTTAGGACTAAGATGAGAAATCTCTTCACCCAGAGAGTGGTGAGCCTGTGGAATTCGTTCCCACAGAAAGTGGTTGAGGCCAAAATGTTAAATGTTTTCAACAATGAGGTAGTTATAGTCCTTATGGCTATAGGGTCCTGAGCCTTGGTGATGTGTGGACGCAGAAACAGAGATACTATTTGAGTAAGACTGCTTTAACCTGGGTGGAAATGTCCCACCAGACTGGTGTGGTCTGGTGTCATGGCCTCCACTCCTCATCCTGGTTAAAAAGGACGTTGCACCTCTGCATCACTCCATCCAGCAGGGGCTCCAAATCCTACCTGCAAAGCAGGGTGCCGATTTCCCCCTGTTAGACCAATGTCAGGAACTGTCCTGGACAGCTCTGGACTGCTAGCACTTGACCATGTGCACTGCAGCCTGTAAAAGATGGTGCTGATGCCAGGGATGTTGGCAGTGGTGATTTGGTCTGGGAATGGTACATGGTTAAATGGAGCTAGAATTGGAAGTGAAGGACACCATAGGATTGGTTGGTATTTAATGAAGAGGGTTTAGTAAGGCGAGAGACTACACACCAAGCCTCACATTAAAATCCCTTCCAAAACACTCTATCCAACTCACACTTAGTCAAATAAATGTAGGATTCAGGCAGTACAGTTTTCTGTGTGGTGTAAATCCTTAAGAGTTTGTTCTGACTAATGTGTTTCTGCACTTATGCCAAGACCTATTCAAGTCTGCTGTGGACTCACTGTGAATAGATGACATACTGTTGCCTTATGGTATGCATTAGTAAAGGCTGAGTAACATAAAACACTTTGTTTTCTATTATAAGACTAATGGAGTCATGATAAACTTGGACTAAATATCAATTGTTCATAGCAGTAATCCTGTTTCAGATTGTTTATTTATACCATTGCAAATGTAATCATTGTCACCTTTACCGAAACCTGTGCAACTTATTCCACTGTGTGCCCACTTTTACTGCTATTCCTGTTAGTGTATTAACTTTTATTACAGCTTGTGTAGTTTTTTTTTATTGCTACCTGTGTGGTCAAGACCATATTTTCTGCTTTCTTTTAAAATGTGGCTGTGTGGCCATGTTGCAAGTTACTCTCAGAAAGCTCGGACTCCCCATTGCTGTCAGACCCCATTGCAAGGGAGGAAAGCTTCCAATATTTGTGGGTTGTAACTCTTTTCAGATGACGGTTAGCTGGAAAGTTTAATTAACTTTGGTTTATGTTAGCTGTATTTTTGCAAGTTTGTTTTAGCTTAGTGAACAAGGTTATGCACTGCATAACATTCCAGTGTACAGCCATGATTTATAAGAGAAACAAGCTTTGTGACTGTAGATAACTAAGTCATCCACAATGCAGCAGTTTTGTTATAATGGGATAATGGTTATTTAACATCAGTCAGCATCTACCGAAAAGATTTGCTAAGCTCTCGGATTTTATTGGTAGAAATTGTTTTCCTTATATGCTGTAGGGAAGTATTATATTGCTGAGATGTTGCTGCGTTCTTCCAACCCTTTGTTATTAGCTGCTATGCTAGTGGATTCAAACCTAAGGACTGGAAGGTAAATGAGAGACATGAGGTCAGAGTGAGGGCATAGATTTCAGGGCAGGATAGGGTGAATGTTAACGGAGAGAAGAGCAGGTCAGGACAATGAAACATGAGAAGTAGAAAGAATAGAGTACAAAAAGGTAGAAGTGAAGGAGGAACCAGTGCGATTGTTTTGGGAGAGCATGAGATTTTCAGTGCTACTTAGGCAAATAATGTGAAAGCAAACTAAAAAGATAAAAGCAAAATACTTCCTCCAGAACTTTATGATCTTACTGCAAAAATCTGTGTTCTCTCTCCCCAGAAAATTGGAGTTAAACTTGGAGTTAAGTCTCCTGTGACACTTAAGGCTCATGACAGGGTCATAACAATATATATGTACCAGCGTTTTTCCAGCATGGACTTCTCTGTGTCATCTGTTTCCCTCACTCTTCAGTGCCATTGATGCAATTGTACCATGGCCTCAGCCTGTGCTGGAAATTCCACATCACAAACCAATTGTCCAGCCAACTGAGGAAACAGAGACATGGTGACCATTGCATTAAACCACCACTAGTTTTTTCTCACTAATGAGATAGCAGCTGTATGGTCTTCTGGTACTATGGCGACTTTACTGTACCATTATGTTTCAAAGTCAGCTACTCTTGGGTATACGTCATTGCTAAAGATGTAAGAAAAATATTTCGATCTGAACTTGTACCCTGGTTTGCTTCTAATCTCCATCTCTGTCAGTATAGCTGAGTCCAAATAAGATCTTCTCGCGTCCATCTGCATTCTCAATGCTCTCAGAAGCCAGTCTCCTCTTCAAGATATCTCATAAAATTAACATAGGCAAGTGTAGTAGAGACAGAAGCCATTTGGCCCCTCCAATCAATGCTGACTTTTTGAAGAACAATCCAGTTATTTATATTCCTTTTGCTTTTATCATATGCATGCATTTTTAAAAAAAAATTCATTTATTGAATTTTTGTGCACCATTCTATTCGGGCATTGCATTTCAAATCCAAAACATTCATTGCATTCAAGGTTTCATCTCAAAGATTTCTTTGGTGCTTTTTGCCAATCACTTTAAATGACCCAAACTTTTCAGAGGTATATTTCATATAGGTTGTGAAGTGATTTGGGGCTGAGCTTTATTGACAAGCTTGGATTTTGTTTGAAAAGGTAGGACTCCAGAAGCAGTTACAGTCCTAGGAGAGAACTAGCAGCTGTCACTGGGAACATGGTTAGAATATGATCCCCTGCGTAAGTACAGTTCTAGAGCCCTGAGGACTTTGTATGGAGACGTTTGATTATAAAGCGGTCCCAATCCTAGGAAAGGAAGTCAAACTGTTGGAGGAGAGGGGTTTGGTAACAAACGCACCCGTGTCCCTCTTGGTCCACTATTTATTTATCTTTCAGAGGATGTAGGCATTGCTGGCTAGGCCAATGTTTGTTGCTTATTCTGATTTGTCTTGAAAAAGTGGTGGTGAGCTGCCTTTTTAACTGTTGTAGTGTAGATACTCTCATGGTGCTATCGGGGAGAGAGTTCCATAATTTTAACACAGAAACAGTGAATGAATGACAATATATTTTCAAGTCAGGATGGAGGGGAACCTACTGGCAGTGATGTGCCCATGTCTCTGCCACCCTTCTCTTTTTGGGTGGTATAGCGCAGGAATATGGAAGGTGTTGTACAAGAAGCATTGGTACGTTATTGCAGTGCATCCTGTACACAATACACATTGTTACTATTCTGCAGCAGACGTGGAGGGATTGGACATGAAAGAGGTAAATTGAATACTAAATAAACAAGACTACTTTGTCCTGGATGGTGTCAAGCTTGTTAAGTTTAGTTGGAGATATATTCATCCAGGAAAGTGGAGATTATGCCATCTTATTCCTGTCTTGAACCTTGTAGGTAGTGGTGTGGGGAGACTGGAGGCAAATTGCTTGCCACAAAATTCATTGCTTTGATCATAAGACCATAAGCGAAAGGAGCAAAATTAGGCCATACACTCATCGAGTCTGCTCTGCCATTCAATCAAGGCTGACACGTTCTTCAACGCTATTCAGCATCCTTCTCCCCAAAACCTTTGATCCCCTTACTAATGAAGAACCTATCTATCTCTGTATAAAGACACTGAATAACTTGGTCTCCACAGCCTTTTACAGCAGTGAGTTCCACAGATTAACCACCATCCAGGTGAAAAAATTCCTCCCCCACTCAGTTCTAAAGGGTCATGCCTTCATTCTGAGGGTGTGCTCTCAGTTCTAAGTCTCTCCCACAAGTGGAAACATTATCTCCACATGCACTCTGTCCAGGCCTCTCAGTATTCTATAAGGTTCATTCAGGTTCCCCCCTCATCCTGCTCAACTCGATCGAGTATTGACCCAAAGTCCTCAACTGTTCCTTGTGACAAGCCTTTCATTTCCAGGATCATTCTTGTGAACCTCTTCTGGACCCCTCCAATGCCAGCACATCCTTCCTTAGATATGGGGCCCAAAACTGCTCTTAATTTTCCAATTGCAGTCTGATCAGAGCCTTATACAGCCTCAGCAATATGTCTCTGCTCTTGTGTTCTTGCCCTCTTGAAATGAAGGCAAACATTGCATTCGCCTTCCAAACTCTCAACTGAACTTGCATGTTAACCTTAAGGGAATCCTGAAGTAGGATTCCCAAGTCCTTTTGATTTCTGAAGTATTTCCTGATTTACAGAACATCTTTGTCTCTTTTCTTCCTACCAAAGTGCTTAATCTCACACTTTCCCACATTGCATTCCTTCTGTCACTTTTTTGCCCAATCTTCTAGCCTGTCCAAGTCCTTCTGCAGCTTCCCCCTTCTTCAACACACCTGTCCTTCAACCTGTCTTTGTGTCCTTTGCAAACTTAGCAACAATGCCCCAATTCCTTTGCTCAAATCATTAATATGTAACATAAATAGTTGTTGTCCCAACACTGACCCCTGTGGAACTCCACTAGTCACCTGTTACCATCCCAAAAAAGGCTGCTTTACTGCCAATCTCAGCCTTTTCCCAGCCATTTTTTTATCCATGCCATTCCCTTGTCCCTAACAGAAAAGTTGGAGGAATGCAAATAGGTTTTTTTTGTCTCATTGGGATCATAAACAGGGGTTCTAACACTGATTGGAAGATTTGGGCCAATGTAACACCCATAGCTGTGTGCGCACAAAAGTATAACTGAACCCTGTAATCTTCGCTTTATACTAAAAATGTCCTTTGCCAAACTTGGTGATTTGTAGTTGTTTTCTGCCCTTCATAAAATTAGTTTGGTGTTCGAGATACTGCTGGTTTTCAGACAGATGATTTCAGGTGAGTTTTTTATTTTGCTCTTTCCTGTGGTATGAGCATTACTGATAAGGTCAGCAGTTGTTGCTCATCCTTTATTGGTGTAAATTTTGATGCATACAAACATACAAATTAAGGGCAAGATTATTCCATTTGGTCCATCAAGTCTGCTTCACCATTCAATAAGATCATGGTTGGTCTGACTACTTCACATTCCTACCTATCTCTGATGACCTTTTCACCCTTAGTTATCAAGAATCTATTCACCTTTGCCTTAAAAACATTCAATGAGGCTGCTTTCACTGCCTTTTGAGTAAGAAGATTCCAAAGACTTTCAACATTCTATGAAAAAAAGTTTCTCGCTAATGCTGTCTTAAATGTGCAATTCCTTATTTTTAAACAGTGACTCCGAGTTCTTGATTCTGTCGCAAGAGGAAGTATCCTTCCCATGTCCATCCTTTCAGGTCCCTCAGTCAGGTCACCCTGTAGCCTTCTAAATTCCAGTGGATGCAAAACTAATTTTTCTCGTAAGACAACCTGTTCAGGTATTAGTCTAGTAAATCTTCTCTGAACTGCTTTCAACACATTTAAATCCTTCTTTAAATAAGGAAACCAATATTGTACACAGTACTCCAGATGTGGTCTCACCAAGGCCCCATATAACTGAAGCATAACCTCTTTACCTGTTTGTTAAATTCCCCTTCCAATGAATTAGAACATCTGATTAATTTTCCTAATTGTTTGCTGCACTTGTATATTAGGTGTGTTAGGTTTTATTGGTAGAGGGATTGAGTTTCAGAGCCACGAGGTCATGTTGCAGCTGTACAAAACTCTGGTGCGGCCGCACTTGGAGTATTGCGTACAGTTCTGGTCGCCGCATTATAGGAAGGATGTGGAAGCATTGGAAAGGGTGCAGAGGAGATTTACCAGGATGTTGCCTGGTATGGAGGGAAGGTCTTATGAGGAAAGGCTGAGGGACTTGAGGCAGTTTTCGTTAGAGAGAAGAAGGTTAAGAGGTGACTTAATAGAGACATATAAGATGATCAGAGGATTAGATAGGGTGGACAATGAGAGCCTTTTTCCTCAGATGGTGATGGCTAGCACGAGGGGACATAGCTTTAAATTGAGGGGTGATAGATATAGGACAGATGTCAGAGGTAGGTTCTTTACTCAGAGAGTAGTAAGGGCGTGGAATGCCCTTCCTGCAAAAGTAGTAGACTCGCCAACTTTAAGGGCATTTAAATGGTCATTGGATAAACATATGATGATAATGGAATAGTTTAGGTTAGATGGGCTTCAGATTGGTTTCACAGGTTGGCGCAACATCGAGGGCCGAAGGGCCTGTACTGCGCTGTAATGTTCGATTAACTTTGCAATTTATGTGGTAGGACACTCAAATTCCTCTACATCTCAAATCTCTGCAATCTCTCACTGCTTAAGTATGTGCTCCCTTTTTATTTTTCCTTCCAAAATGGCCAGTTTCAAATTGCCCGACCTTCTATTCCATTTTCCAGATTTTTGCCCACTCATCTTGTCCATATACTTTCAGAGCCTCCTCATGTCATATTCACAGCATACTTTTCTACCTATCATTGTGCCAGCAGCAAATTTGATCCCTTTGTCTAAATAATTTATATAAATTGCAATAAGTTGAGGTGCCAACACCAATCCCTATGGCCTACTACTCATTAAATGTTGCTAAACAGAAAATAATCTATTAATGTCAAAGTAGGTATGCAAATTTGTGAAATGAAACAGTTTGTGTATCTCTGTACCTTACCAAATGGTTCAAGACAACTTTGTTTTCAGCTTGATAAAAAATACTGGTAGTTGTTTATTTTGGCTTTGTTACAATTGTGCCCTATATTGAAATAGAGTTATTTCACAAGAATGTTGAAATCATAAACTAAGCAGGAGTCCTCAGGATCCCATAAGTCACTCAATGCATTTTGTGTTGTGCTTGTGGCACATCTTCCAAAGACCATGACTCATTATAATAAGTAAGATAATGAAGATTGTAATACCAGACAACCCAAAAAAGAGAGAACCATTTAGTAAATTTATCCAAACCAACTGTTGATAATGGTGAGACAGGTCAAAAAACGAGTTTTTGAGAAGATTTGTTGCTCGGGTTGTGGATGAGGTTGTAGACATGCTTGCCGAGCTGGCGGGTTTGGTTGCAAACATTTCGTCACCCTGCTAGGTAACATCGTCAGTGCGCCTCCGGTGAAGCGTCGGTGTTCTGTCCCGCTTGTTATTTATATGCCTCAGTTTGCTGGGGTGATTGGTATTATTATTCCGGTTTTGTTTCTCAGTGGTTTGTACACAGGGTTTAATTCAATGTTTTGTTGATGGAGTTCCGGTTGGAATACCAGGCCTCCAGGAATGCCTTGGCGTGTCTCTGTTTGGCTTGTGCGATTATGGATGTGTTGTCCCAGTCAAATGTGTGTCTCTCGTTGTCCATGTGTATTAAGACCAGTGAGAATTGGTCGTGTCTCTTGGTGGCTAGTTGGTGTTCCTGTATCCGTAGAGTCAATTTTCTTCTGGTTTGGCCTATGTAGTGTTTCTCACAGTCCCTGCATGGTACTTTGTATATTACACCGGTTTTGCTGGTGTTGGGTATGGGATCCTTTACATTCATCAGTAGCTGTTGTAGGGCCGTTGTTGGTTTGTGGGCTACCCTAATACATAGGGGTCTGAGTACTCTTGTGGTCATCTCTGAAATGTCCTTGATGTATGGTAGGGTGACAAGCAATTCTGGCCTCATTATGTCTTCCTGTTGTGGCCTGTCTCGGAAGTAATGGCGGATTGTGATTTTTGGGTATCCATTCCTTTTGAAAACTTCGTGTAAGTGCTCCTGTTCTGCTTTGCAGCAACCCGGAACTACACAATGTGTTGAGGCTCATTTAAATAGTGTTCTGATGCAGCTCCATTTGTCGGCATTGGGGTGGTTGCTAGTGTAATTGAGTATCTGGTCTGTATATGTGGTCTTCCTATATACGCTAGTGTGGTCTTACCAGCAGACAAAGGATGTGTGACAGTAATCCTCACCAGAACTCAATACATCAAGAAAGCTAACACACTACTAGCAGATACTGACACCTACCAACTGATGGCGATAGACCCGACACCTCTGCTAGGAAACCGGATTACAATGACCCTGAAGAAATTACACAACTCAGGAGACATCAGCAAGACAGACTACCAAAAAATGAAGCCAGAGGGATCCAATACACCCCGATTCTATGGATTCCCCAAGGTACACAAAGCAGGGTCCCCCTCAGACCCATTGTCTCACTGCCAGGCACACCAACATATAGATTTGCCAAGGCACTACAACAGAAATTGAAATACTTAGTGGACAACACCATCCATTCCATCCACTCATCCCAAGAATTCCTGAACATCATCAAGGATACCAGGATAGATGAGCACAAGATGATGATATCCTTCAACGTAACAGCACTATTTACATCCACAAACATCGACCTAGGCACACTGTCAAGTAAACAGACAACCCAGGACACCAACACCATCAATAAGGACACCACCATGAATCTATTAAATTTATGCCTCACAACCCACTTCACCTTCAACGACAACATATACAAACAATGGAACACTAATGGGATCCCCAACATCAGGACTGATTGCAGAAGCAGTAATGCATAGGTTAGAATGGACAGCGCTCCCCATTATACAACCCAAACTTTGGGTCCGATATGTAGATGGCACCTTTGTGATTATTAAACACAGTAAACTGAAAGAAACCCACCGACACATAAAGAACATCCTTACCGGGATAAAATTCACAAAAGAAGAAGAGAACAACAATCGACTACCCTTCCTGGGCATAATGGTAGAACGCAAAAACAGGGAACTCCAGACTAGTGTATATAGAAAGACCACACATACGGACCAGATACTCAATTACACCAGCAACCACCCCAACGCCCACAAACAGAGCTGCATCAGGACACTATTTAAATGAGCCACAACTCATTGCAGCAACCCGGAACAACACAAAGCAGAACAGGAGCACCTATACAGAGTCTTCAAAAGGAATGGATACCTGAAAAACACAATCCGCCATTACCTCCAAGACAGACCACAACAGGAAGACACAACACGACCAGAATCACTTGTCACCCTACCATACACCAAGGACATATCTGAGATGACCACAAGACTACTCAGACCCCTAGGTATCAAAGTAGCCCACAAACCGACAACCACCCTACAACAGCAACTGACGGACATAAAGAATCCCATACCCAAAACCAGCAAAACCAGTGTAATATACAAAATACCATGCAGGGACTGTGAGTAACACTACATAGGCCAAACCGGAAGAAAATTGACAACACGGATACATGAACACCAACTAGCCACCAAGAGACACGACCAATTCTCACTTGTCTCACTACACATGGACAACGAGAGACACGAATTCGACTGGGCCAACACATCCATAATTGCACAAGCCAAACAGAGAGATTCCAGGGAATTCCTGGAGGCCTGGTATTACAACCAGAACTCCATCAACAAACACATTGAATTAAACCCTGTGTACAAACCATTGAGAAACAAAACCAGAAATAATACGAACAACCCCAGCATTCCGAAGCATAGAAATAACAAACGGGACAGAACACCAACGCTTCACTGGAGGCACTGATGATGTTACCTATCAAGGTGCTGAAATGTTTGCAACCAAACCTACTGGCTTGGCAAGCATGTCTACAATCTCAGGTCATAAAATGACTTAAAATCATGTGGTTTGTATTAAATGTTGCATCAGAAATGGTGGCAGTGGTATTGATTTCATAACTGGAGGTCACTTATGTGATTTAGGGGATAAGAGAAATAAAATATAAGCATGTGTCTGCAACACAGCTGAAGAACTGAGTAATAAATAATAAATTAAATTTGTTAAAAAAAATCGCGAGTGCATTTTATTTAAGGTAGATGTTTACAGTGTATCTAAGATTAACTTTTGCAAGGCTTCATTCTCAGAGAATCACTTTACAAAACTTACCTTTTATGTGTTGTGCCAGCCACCTATATTAATTTCTTAAGGATTAAATGTCATGAAGAAATTTGGTTTACCTTGTTGATGATTTTTCTATACTTTGTGTTTTAATTATGATAGTCAACATAAAAGCATTATGTTATTAAAGAGTTAAATAGTTGTAATAGGCCTATAGATTTTAGAACCAAAAGAATGTACTATCTGGAGGTAGCCATTGTAACCTGTTTTAGCATTGACGTGGTTCTTTTTAGCTTGTCAGTAAATTAATTGATACCTTTTCCACATCATATGTGCAACGTTGTGAAGTAAATGAATCTGTACTTTTGGCCTGTATTGTGAAGTGATTTTATATTTGTCTCCCATTCCAAATATCTATGTTTTAATTGCTTTCTCATATTTTAGCCCAAACACTTCTCAGCATCATTAGACTTATCTGCAACTTATATTACTCTGACAGTAATTGTTTATAATTTACCCATCAGGTAAATACTGCTCTCCTCAACCTTAACAGAGAAGTGCAACATATCCATTCTCTCTTACATTACTGAAAGTTTCTGTTCTAAGATCAAAGGGATACTACATTGGTCTTAAAGAGTAGATTCAAGGCAGTTACATAGTGCTGAGAAACTAGATCAATATAAAAATACATTATATTTACTTATAAAAACAGACAATTCCTATTCTAAAATGACGTTATTTGCTTGCACTAACGTGGAATAAATAAAGTAAAATATTATGTGCTTTTCAGTGAGTACACAGAGTATAATAATGAAAGGTGGTTAATGTGATCTTCGTTGAAGCCTCATATTACATAACTGAATTAATTTGATAATCCAGAAACATGCTTGCATAGGTTTTGCATCATTACTGTATCAAAGCATTTTCTACAGCTTTTTTTCATAAGCCCTCCCTGCCCCTATTTGTTTATACTATTTCCTGGAGTTCTTTCAGTTCCATGGTGAATTTCCCATTAGCTTTTGGATTGACTGGTTGCTGAGAGCCAGCCAGGAAACTAACAAGTGTTTAATGTAAAATGAAGACAGAAATAGCTGGCGAAACTCAGCAAGTCCGGCAGCATATGTGGAGAGAAAGCAGAATCAACATTTCGGAGCCTTTTTTTTTGTTTAGTCTTTAATGTATTTGTCTCAAAGCCGTTAGTTGCAATGTATAGGGTAATACTATGGTGACACTATACCATTGGCATACTAGCTGCTCTCTTTTCACAGATAGACAACTTGCCAAGTTTTTGAACATTACCTGCATCAGCTCTTGTGAAAGTTGATCCATCTGCGATCCAGTTGTTAATGCAGATGATGAATTTTGGGCATCTGGGCTGTACAGTATAATGTACTATATGGCATAAATGATTCTTCATGCAGTTTATTCCATAAAGTGCCTGTCATTTTGAGGAAAAAGCATGAATTAGAAAGGTCATTTTTTTTTTAAAAGAAGTTCAAAATTAATCATGAACCAATAATCAGTGTACACCAAAAGTAATTCATTGTGGAAGTGCTTTGAGATATTGCAACATGATCAGGCATGATTTGGATGCAAGTGTTATTCAAAATAACATAATTTAATTGCATGATTAAGACTGACCATATCTTTAACCATTGCCTCAAACTACTGAAAATTGTATAAATGGGATATTTGATTTTACAAATAATACCTTTTGCAGTTAGACTTAGGGTATCAATGTATAAAAGATTCATTATGGACTGGGGTGTCTCTTTGCCAGCAGGGAAACCAGGAATTGCTACACATTCCAGCATAAATTATATAAACATTGAGAATACAGGTACGTTACTAGGGAGGCCACAATAAGGTTATGCACATCAATGTAAGTCATGGGTTTTATTAAAACCAATATCTGAAAATAATTTCTGTCAGAAAAGAAATTTGTGGACAGAGGGACAGTGTGTGATTTTCAATATACACACAATGTCCCTTACAGTTCCATTTCAATAAGATCAATCGATATTTCTCTGGGTAATAGTCCAGGAGACAATGAGGAAGTAAAGATATTATACATTGATCGAAGTAAGGGCTGTTGCAGATTTACTGTTGACAAGGTACAATGTTTATGTACTTCTTGTATTTTTGATCTTGATCAAATATACCTGGTTGAATTTCACAAGCAATTTCCATCCTTTCAGCAAATGTGAGGCTTTTGAGAGAGTATAAAAGTACATTTATATCATCATGCTTACACCAGCAGGAGTCATTTTACCCTCACCCATCCAATGGGAAAGTGAAGTGATCAGTTGGAATGCTTGTTTTACATCTCATTTAATATTACTCACCATTGCCTTCAAACCTTGTAGCAATAAAAATGTCTTGCAGTCTAATATTGCTGCAGATATTCCATGTCCCAGTACTTGATTATCTTCACAATTGGTTTGATTACCACCAATATATCATGAGATTCTCTTTTTCATATGGTGTGTTGAGTTCAATGATGGAGTCCAAATTGCTGTGGCAGTTTTATATGTATGTGATCAGCTGGGTCACACAGACCATGAGTCACTCCTACCCTCATTGCCTGCCATTGGTAATGTATGTGAAAGATTTACAGGTTGATTCTCAATCTGTATCACCTAGTTTTGAGCACACCTCCTTGACCATCAAGTTCGGTGTGGAACTCTAACCCCAAAGTCTAGGACACTATTCACTTTGACAGAAAACCTCCATTTAATGTTTTCGTTACTAGCTTCATATTCGGTTGTTTTTGAGATGATCTTATTTTTAATGTAATCTCCTCTTCCATTATCTGTAATATACCTCCTGGTAATCTCAGTATAACTCATTTGCAAACTTGGTGCTGAGGGCTTTTTCCCTTTTTACAGTTGAGCTATCGAAAATCTAGAGCCCAAGCGCTCAACGAGATAGATTTGACCCAGTTCACTGCTCTATATAGTAAATCAATTGCCATTCAAATGAGTTATTTTTTCTCTCAGTTTCTCTTTATAATTGCAAATAACATTATTAATGATCTAAGCTGCATTGTAATGAAAAAGGAATGTCTTTAAGCTTTTCTTTCTGATGTGAATAAGTCTTCAGTTTCAATGTTTCTGTGGAGCACCAGACTGCTTCTTTATAGACTGAGTGTAAGAGCTCTAACTCCTGTATTAGCACTTCAAACAGACTGTGAGGTAGGGTGATGCTTATTACGTCTAAGGCAGTTGTGGTCCTTGAATGGTTTTGACTAAATTACTCAATAAAGAAAACTCTTTAGTCATATGTGACCCAGATGGTCATTGTGAATTTATATAATCTGCTGCTTTAATTTATTATTTGTACTTAACATTTTTGAGACATGTCTTAAGAGAATATAAAACATAAATGTTCAAGACTCCCTTTAATAAAAGCTTTGCAGAAAGGCTTATTTTATCCTTCATCAGTAGTTGAATAGATTTAGTCAGTGTTCTAAAAAATGTCATTGATTTTAATTGGATATAACCCATGTGTCTAAACAAATTAAAGCTATGAAAAGCACTGAAGTTATTTGTGTAACAGTGAAATCATTCTGACACGTTCTTCTCTAGACAGTGTTATTTCCTTAAGTTAATTCTGTTATGTTTACCGTATTTTTAAAAGTGCTGTTTAATATTACTGTTAACCAACAAACCCTTACTGTGTAGTTATACTGAAAATGAACGAGGAGCAGAGAAAGTGAGAGCTGTTCAATTTCTTATGATTAATGTACCTTTCTGCCAAAATTTAAACTCCTTACCATTTGCACAATGACAACACAGTGAGCTGATTTTTCTCCCTGGACTTTATCCACTAACTCAACATTGAAGATAAGAGTGCAACAGTGAATAGCTTTCAGACTAAACAAAGGTTGTTTTCATAAAAAGGTCAGCACTGAGATCTTGTCATTGTGATAACAGGAAGAGGAAATGACATATTAACTGCATATCCATCTTGGTGGTCTTTGCCACTGAAGTTGGCAAGACCTGATCTATCAGCAAATATTGCAGTAAACAAAAATGATGCAGAATTCAATAGATTTATTCTAATCATTAAGAACAATTAAATAATAATAAATGCACAAATTGCTTATTTGACATTTCTAACCAAAACTCTGATTTGGAAAACTGCATTTTTCTTTTAGATTTTAACATACTTGAAATGGCAGTCGATTTTACTGCATTCCAGCATACAACATGACTTTAATCCAATATAGAGCTTTTCTGCAGTCCAAGGATGCTGCAGAAATACAAGATGATTAGATTTTCTTTGTCAGATGTCGAACATATAGTAATGTGCACACTGAATACAGCTGCATAGCTGTCTGTATTGGTTGAGATACCACACCAGATGCAATCTGCTAGTACACTTCTGAAAAATGTCTTCTCCAATGATAGTAATGTTTGGGTGATTTAAAGACCAGTGTAAGACCCTGTCTGCAAGTAATTCACCTGCAAAATGTCTAAAAGAAACTGATCTCACTGATGATCCAACACGTGGGTACTATTGTTTCCATTAACTATGGTTCAATATTTATTTATTTAATTTGTTTTTAATTATTTATAAACAAAGGTGGCTTAAACTTACCTTTGATCTACCTGGTATTTGATGATGCAAATAAACCGAATCTTAAGGAAGGTTTTAAAACAATTATGATCAAGCTTTCTGTTGTATGTTTTAGGATTCCTCCTTTTCCTTTCATTCTCTGTCTCTTCTAGGCTATTTTCTGCCCCTTGTTTCTCAGGCCAGTTGTCGACTGGTGAGGTCCAGAGTTCACCACAACTGGTACCTGTTCCAACTGAAAATGGTCAGCAGAAGAGGCATCTACAAGTGAATATTTGTTTCCCGCACCTCGATAGCTGAATCATTTCTTAATTATTGTAACATGAAATTTAATTGCACGGAAGAATCATAGATCTTGAAGCAGGAATTGTTTTATTTCACTGGATCAGGTCATTGCAAACAAGAAGGGAAATTAAGGTTAGACATGGAAGACAACAGTATTTATATGGAATCAACCCTGGGGTTTACATTTAGTTCAGAAAATCCTTTGTCCATCTGATTCTTCTCCCCATCAGGTATCCTTCCCCCAGAGACACACTTTTTCTCCAGGGATGGTCCATTTGACTGCTGTAGCTGCCCTTCTCAGTGTCCTCCCTCACCATTGCCACCTGCTGCTGGAGGTTCCATTACACTATGAACAACATTGAATCTTGTTACCTGGTCCCAAGCTCTCAAACTACAGGTTTGTTCATTTTAAGAAAATTCACTTAGATGAATGTCTGGGAGGCAGGTGCTTAGAATACAAATTCAGATTAGGCAAACATCTTTATATCCCTCTATATATACCGTGCAAAACAACACTATGTTTAAAATAAGAGATAACAAGGTGTAGAGCTGGATGAACACAGCAGGCCAAGCAGCATCAGAGGAGCAGGAAGGCTAATGTTTCGGGCCTAGACCCTTCTTCAGAAATGGGGGAGGGGAAGGGGAGTTTGAAATAAACACGGAGAGAGAGGGAGACGGATAGGACATGGACAGAGGAGAAGATAGGTGGAGAGGAGACAGACAGGTCAAAGAGGCGGGGATGGAGCCAGTAAAGGTGAGTGTAGGTGGGGAGTTAGGGAGGAGATAGGTCAGTCCTGGGAGGATGGACAGGTCAAGGGGGCGGGATGAGGTTAGTAGGTAGGAGGGGGGGGTGGGGCTGGGGGGGGGGGTAGGGGATAGGTGGGAGGAAGGACAGATTAGGGAGGCGGGGACAAGCTGGGTTGGTATTGGGATACGGTAGGGGGAGGGGAGATTTTGAAGCTTGTGAAGTCCACATTGAAACCATTGGGCTGCAGGGTTCCCAAGCGGAATATGAGGTGCTGGTCCTGCAACCTTCAGGTGGCATCATTGTGGCACTGCAGGAGGCCCAGGATGGACATGTCATCTGAGGAATGGGAGGGGGAGTTGAAATGGTTTGCGACTGGGAGGTGCAGTTGTTTAGTGCAAACCGAGCGTAGGTGTTCTGCAAAGCGGTCCCCAAGCCTCCGCTTGGTTTCCCCGATGTAGAGGAGGCCACAACGGGAACAGCGGATACAGTATACCACATTAGCAGATGTGCAGGTGAACATCTGCTTGATGTGAAAAGTCTTCTTGGGGCCTGAGATGGGGGTGGGGGGGTGAGGTGTAGGGGCAGGTGTAGCACTTCCTGCGGTTGCAGGGAAAAGTGCCGGGTGAGGTAGGGCTGGAGGAGAGTGTGGAGCAGACAAGGGAGTCACGGAGAGAGTGGTCCCTCCGGAAAGCAGATAAGGGTGGGGAGGGAAAAATGTCTTTGGTGGTGGGGTCAAATTGCAGATGGTGGAGGATGATGCGTTGGATCCGGAGGTTGATGGGGTGGTACGTGAGGATGAGGGGGATTCTGTTTTGATTGTTATTGCGGGGAGGGGGTGTGAGGGACGAGTTGCGGGAAATGCGGGAGATCTGGTCGAGGGCGTTCTCGACCACTGAGGGGGGGAAGTTGCGGTATGTTTGAAATAGTCACTTTTCTAGAGACTGGGGAAAGGAATGTTTTGTATTTATTTACAATTAAGTACTGTGAACTGCACAGTTAGTGGATTATGGGTGGAATTGAATGAATGTGAGGTTCCAATATCCTGCGAGCATGAAGAACCTCATTGGCTGAAACTTGAATCAGAAGTTAGCAGCATTATAAAATTTCAAATTGTTTAACAACAATTCTGACAATTTACCTGTAGTTAGTAGAGTGATGACAGCAAAAGAAACGGGCTGACTTACTTTTCAGTTCTCCAATGGATACGGGGCAAATGTCACAATCTAAAAGTTTAGCTGTTTATTACTGTAAACAATATTTAAAACCCCGTCTTTATGAGAAATAAGTAGTTGAATTTTTTTCTTGACAGTAAAATGTCAACTTGCCCAAAAATCCATTCAAATTATGAGTTTCAAAGAACTTCAAAAGTACTCAACTTTGTTCCAAACATTTCAGAAGAAACTATAATTGCTTAGTGCTTACAAACTAATAAAAATGACTGTGTGTTGCTTACTTTATACTTCTAGTTCATCATTTATAATCTGGGAGCTGGAGTTAAAGATTAGTTGATAGCCAGTGTTATTGCTCCTTTTTCTAGAGTACACTTTAAATTGTACTTTCACTTTAAGTATATAGATTCTCTCAGTGAAGGGAAGTGGACTAAATAAGAAAAACTTGAGTTTTATTAGAGGCTCCTTGCTCAATGCAGGTTTTGTAGATGGGCAGTTGCTTATAAATCGTATAAATCTGTGGTTTGATGAGAGGCCTGGTTATCAAGATCACAAAAAAAATGACATTGATCAATCTTTCTGTCATAATTAAGATTACTTGATCTATGATAAGCATGTTAAACACCAACATTATATAGTTTTTAAGAATATTCTTTAAAAACTGTTGATTTTTAAGCAACCAAAATTAGGATCTTATACTTGCCTGGCTGCATTCCCATCTGTTTATGTAACTGAGTTACGGGAAAAAACAAATTGCTGAATGCAAAATGCTGACCAATATTAACAGGTATACAATTTTATTTACTTCTGGGAGCATGGCAAATAAAAGTTTCTGCGGTCCATTTCATTTGAGTAAATACTTTATGCACTGCTATGCCTTAGAAATATGGAAATGTTTAGAAAATGTAATATCTGAAAGTGGTGTATAAATACAGTTCTCAAGAAGTCAATACTCAGCTATAATTTTTCAATTTTATTAAATTATCTTGCAAAGTAGATTTCTTCACTAGTGTGAATCTTGTCGGACAGAAAGTGTAGTACATTTGATTGACACTTTGGCAAAGGAGTTATCACATGGTATAACTCAATAAAAAGCAGTGTGAGACCTGGAAATAAACAGGATGTTGTTTTTGAAAAGTTTAATATTTTCATATCTCAGGGGATGAATGAAATTGAAATGTTACATTGACTATTGGAGCTCATCAAAATATTTAAGTTTTATGGCTACTGTGCAGTTTTAATAGGGATTTCAAAAATAGGACTTCATTAACTAAAACCGAGAAGCATAAGGAATCTGCTGGAAGTTTTAAGATGGCCTTAGAGGGCAAATACTATAACCTTATTTCTACTGCTGTTAACCAATAACAGGACAGAAATTCAGGATTAAAAACTAAAGATGAAAAAAATACTCTGGTGGCATCTGTCAGGAGAATAATAGAGATACCAGTTTGCCAAGTTCTGTTCACCAAGCGGAATATGTTTAGGAATTTTACTAGATTTAAAGTATATCTGTAAAGCTGGAACATAGAATGCATAATTTTAAGTATCTGTCAAAGCCAGTTCAACCACAACATTCAAGTGGCTGAATGGACACAGGTTCAAAATGGAAAAAAATATTGAAGTTATGAAAAAAGAACGGAGATTGAATTGAAGTAGATATGCTCTTAGCATCAGTACATATATGATGGACTGTATGGCTTCCTCAGTCACTGAAATTTTATGGAATTCAAGACCTTGAACAAAATAAAGCTTTGTAGTTAGCAACTGAAGATATGTGACTGTTTTGATTGCTAATAATATCCATTGAAGTTTGTGAATTAAGCGGTCTCCTTCTGAAAAAAATACCATTGCTTATTAACAGAAAAAATGAACTCATGTTACAACTCCAAAAAAAATGTGAGCTGAGGTTCTATGGCATGATGATAATGAATAATTGAAGTAATACTTAATATGGCCATAATACAATAATTAACATGCTAACCTATTAGTTGGAAGCAATAATTGCTCCATTACATTTGTAGAAAATTACAAATGGCAAACATTTTACAATTTGGAAGTTAATTTTCTTCAAAGCCATATGTGTTTGTACTTTCACACATTTCATAGTATGAAAACAATATAACCTCAAATCTGTAAAGCCCCCAGTATAGTCTTAGCTTTTGAATGATTTATTTTTGCTGTGTAACTCTCTTTAAGGATTACCAGCACTGTTTTTATTGTGATAGAAATAAGAGCTGCTTCGAAATTGTGTTGAATGGCAGACTAATCAAAAATCAATAATTCCACTTGAAAAGACCCAATATGCTGTGTTGCGGATTATGTAATTTGATAATATCAATCATAATTGAGTTACATGCAATCCATCTGACTTTCAGTGCATTGAGGTCAGCGGGGGCCACAATGCCTCACTTCCCATCAATTACCACATATTACGAGAGCTCTGGTTTCACTGAGCATTTCTACTGAATATTATTTATAGAAGCAGACTTTAAGAGGCACAGCAGAGGCAATCAATAGAGTACAGTTCTACTGTCACCGCTTTAATGGCAGCTGTTATGCTTCACAGTTTGATCAATACTCAGTCTCCTCAGACACAGACTGAAACCACAACATCCAAAGGCTGAGTAAATGACACTTTCGTTATGATTCAGTTATGACAGGGCATTTCAGACATCATGCCAGCTACTTATGACAGAAGATATTAAGGTGCATCTAAAAAAAACACAAGACCCGATGGCACTATTGCATGCAAGACAACTTCCATATACAGTATCATCAAGCAAATATCTTGCTGGAACCTGTTTGAACTGTGGTAGATTGATCCACGAGGACATCGAATTGGGCTGAGAATCAAGTGGAGAAGCTAAAATCAATACTGTATTAGAATTACCAATAACCCATATCAGTAGTGATTATCCTTTTTTTACTAAAAGGCACTGGTACAGTTTGAAATAAGAAGCACTACAAATTGTATTGGACACCCAGTTAAAAAAAAAACTTAAATGTATCATACACAACAGCATGTAGTTATTTTCATTTTTATAGACCTGGGCAATCTCTTTTCTTAAAAAGGAACAATGTACATTTATTCTAAGTCACACAAATTTGGATTCCAATACTTGCTGCATGAAAAAAAAATTGGTTTTTACCCAGATAATTGTTTGTTCAAAAAATACCAATCACCTCAAAGATCTTAAATGAGATTTATCCGTTTTTCACATATTATTTCACACGATGCTCATTTATTGTCCATCTCTAGTTGCCCTAGAGAAAATGGTGATTAGCTGCCTTCTTGAATCACTGCAGTCTTTGGGGTGTAGGGTCACCTTTGCGGCTGTTAGGAAAGATGTTAAAGGATTTTGACCCAACGACAGTAAAAGAATGGTGAAATTGTTCTAACTCCGGGGAACACTTAGGTGGTGGTGTTCCCATACATCTGCTGCCCTTGTCCTTCCCGGTGGTGGTGGTCATGAGTTTGGAAGGTTCTATGGAAGGAGCCTTTGAGTGCCATTGTAGCAACTTGTAGTTGGAACAAACTGCTGCTACTGTTTACAGGTGGCGGAGGGAATTAATGTTGAAGCTGTTAAGTCGGGTGCAGATCAAATGGATTTTTTTTTTGGATGGTGTCAAGTTTCATGAGTGTTGATGGAGTTACACTCAACCAGGAAGATAGACAGTAGTCTGTCACAATCCTGACTTATGCTTTGGAGATGACGGACAGGCTTTGAGGAGTAAGAGTTCTTACTTGTGACCTGCTGTTGGAGCCAGAGTGTAGGATATTTATATAGCTAGTCCATCAGCTTCTTGTTAATGATAACCTTCAGGATGTTGATAGTGGGGACTTCAGTAATGTACTGCCATTGAATGTCAAGGGGGTTTGTTGGATTTTCTTTGTTGGTGATGGTCTTTGTCTAACACTTGTGTGGCACAAATGTTGTTTGTCACTTGTCAGTACAAACCAGGACATTTCCAGGCCTTGCTGCATTTTTCACATGGTCTCTATCTGAGGAGTCATTATTGGTGCTGAACACTCTGTTAGTATCCACATTTCAGATCTTATCATAGAAGCAAGGTCATTGATGAAGCAGCTGAAGGGCGCTACCTTGAGGAACACCTGCAGAGAAGTACTGAAGCCGAGATATTGACCTCTAACAATCATTACCATTTTCCATTTGTCAAATATGACTCCAACCAATGGTGAGTTTTCTCCTTGATTTTCACCATCTATTGTTTTGCTGAAGCTCTGTGTTGCCTGGTAAAATCCAAACTGAATGTTGATGAGCAGTTTATTGCTTAATAACACTGTCAACAACCCATTCCATAATTTTGTTGATGACAAAGAATAGACTGACAAAACAGATTTGGCTGGGTTGAATTTGTCTGCTTTTTGTGCACAGGACATACCTGAGCAATTTTCCACATCACTGGGTAGATGTCGGGTTAGCAGTAGTACTGAAACAACACAGCTCATTCTGGAGCAAAAATATTCAATACTACTGCCAGAACGTTGTTCGAGCCCATTGCCTTTGCAATATCCTCAGTGCCTTCAGCCTTTTCTCAGTATAATATGGAGTCAGTTGAATTGGTCAAAGATTACCATCCATGATGCTGTGAACTTCTGGAGGATGCTGAGATGGATCGCTAGTTCAACACTGCTGGCTGAAGATTGCTGCAAATGCTTCAGCCTTGCCTTTTGCACAACTATGCTGGTTCCCCTATTATTGAGCATGGGGAGAGTTGTGGAGTCTCCTCCTCCAGTGAGTTGTTTAATTGTCCACCACCATTCATGGCTGGATGTGGCATGACTGAAGAGTTTAGATCTGATCCTTTTGATGCATGTATGCTTCGCTCTGTCAATTGCCCATTGATTATGCCGCTTTACCAGGTTGTAGAATCACCAGGTTGACACCTCCCCTTAGTTCATTAAGTCCTTATATGTTCTGTAATTAATTGAGGAACTCCCTATTTGAGTATTTGTTGTAATTTTTTTCCAACTTCCCCCAATTAAATATTAGTATTGAACTTGGTCAATTCTCAGTTGTGTGGCCTGCTTACAATGTTGAACAGCCATCTCTTAGAGATGGAGCCAGGAATCAATAACATCTTACAAATTAAAACATGTCAGGGTAGCAAATAGCTTCAGATGTTATCACTTAGTTAAATGATTTGTAAATTATTGGTTGAATAAAAGCTGTGCTTCATCTTGTAATATAAAATGTGTAATTTTGTAATTGAAAACCTACATTGTAACGTATACCTTGAGTAAATGCTAACAGAAAGTTTAGATTATGCAGTAATTCTTTGCACTTTTTCCCCCTTGGAAGTTCTGTTTAGGGTACAGTAGCTGACTACATATACTGCCGCAAATAGGCTGCAGATATTGGCGATCCTTTATGTTTCCAGATGTTAATGATCCCATTTATTTTTAAGTTGTTTTTTTAAGCATGACATTTTTAGATAACTCCATAACGTTAACGGTTCCCTCAGTTTCTCAAGCAGTTAGCTAGACCACTAACAAATGTCAGTTGGATTAATCCCTGCTGGATGCACTCAGGGATGCAATGTTTCTTAATAATTCCCAAATCTTTATTGATTATATTACATTTTAAAGGAGATACTGGAGTAAGGGTCAAAAAGATCATTTTTCCCTCAAGTTTACACCAATGTTGATAATTTTAGACACACAGCAAGTCAAATTCAGCTATCCATCTTTCATACTAATAACTCAGACAAAGAGCAAGGCCAAATATGACATATGTTCAAAAATTTGTGGATTGAATATTCAATACCTGAAGCTCACTTTGTGACACTTCTTTCATTCTTGAGAGTTGGTATTCCTAGCAAGACCACAATTTTGTACATAACTTTAATTGTACTCATGTCACTACTCAACCTATTGAATGGCTGTGGTGTGCACATACCCACAGTGTGTGAGCGAGTGAGTTCCAGGATTTTGACCCAGAAATGATGAAGGAGCTGCAATATATTTCCAAAGTCCTTTGAGATGGTAGGGGTCATAGGATTGGAAGATGCTCTCGAAGAAACCTTGGTAAGTTACTGCAGAGTTTCTTGTAGATAATATGCACTACATCCAGTACTAATGGTGGTGAAGGGAGTGAATGTTTAACGTTTAGGATGATGTGCTGATAAAGGTTGCTTAGGCCAGGATGGTTTCAATTTTCTTGAATGTTGTTGGAACCGCACCTATTTAGACAAGTGGAGAGTATTCCATCATACTTCTAACTTGATGGACAGGCTTTGGGGAGCAGGAAGATGAGTTACCCACTACTTTTCCACTAGACCATTGTCACCATTTTCTAATTTGATATTTCTGCTATTCCCTTTGCTTCAGTGAGCAGCTCACCCTGCTTGCTCCTTATGGGCCCCACTCTGTCTTGCACTAATCTTTCAGCATTAATATGTTTGATGAACATTTTACCATTTGTTTTAGTGCCACTTGCCATCCTCATGCTTCCTTTAGCTTTAGCGTCTCTTTTGCATTTCAGAAATTCTTTCTGATTTCTACTGCTATTATTGTATGCCTCCTTTCTCTGCCTTATTTTCTCATTAATATCCTTAGCCATCCAGGGTACTCTAGCTTTGGATAACCTGTATGTATTTCTGTCAATACAATACAATACCCTTTTATTGTCATGTGTGCCCCATTGTAGGAGTACAGTGAAAAATGTTTACAATGTCTGCCTTCTTATGGGGACATCTTAGGTACAACTACCTAGGGTACAATTCTTGGATACAGCAGAGGGATAAAAATAATTGCTTAACTACATAGTTGAAAGTAAGTTAAAAATAGGATTATCATAGATCTGTAACTAGCTTATACCCTATTCATCTTTGTTTTGACATTCTCCCACTTTTCATCTAATGTTTTACCTACCAAAATGCATTTCCAATCAACCTACACCAGTTCAACTTTTAGACTCTTATCATCTGCCCATTTCCAGTCTAGAATTTTAATAATTGACTGATTTGTCTCCTTTTTCCAACGTAATATTGAACTTTATTCGAGTAATATCGCTATTTCCCAACTGCGACTCCAATCTGACATTCTCTACTTGGACTACCTCATTTCCGAGGACCAGGTGTATAACTCTCTCCTTGGTAGAACTGGAAATGTGCTGTTCCAGAATGTTCTCCTGAACACATTGCAGAAATTTCTTCCCTGCCATGCCTCACACTCTACCTTTTTCTCAGTCTACCCCAGAGTAATTGAAATCAACAACTACCAAAGCCCTATTTGTCCTGCAGATTTCCATAATCTGCCTACAAATGCTTTCTTCTACTTCCTCCCCACTATTTGGAAGTCTATAATAAATACCAATTTAGTCACTGCCCCCTTCTTGTTTCTCACCTCCAACTATATAGATTCTAATTTAGAAACTGCATCCGTTCAAGGGTAATGATATTATCTTTGAACAAGACTGCTACACCTCCTTTTTTATTCACTCTGTTTCTACTCAAAGTCTGAAAACCCAGGATGGTAAGTATCCAGTCCTGTTCTGGCTTCAGCCATGTTTCTGCCAAGTTACAATGTCGAATCTCCCTAAAGCAATTTTCGTTTCCAGTTCCCTAGTTTTGATCACAATTCTCCATGTATTTACATACATACAATTAAACCTGGCCCTTATCTTTTTCTTGCTCATTGGAAGTCTGCCATTTCTTTGTTCACTATCAAAACTCAAGCTTTCTCTCTTTTTTTTTCCTTTTTACCCATCTTCCTCATTTTGCTCTCTCCAGTACTTCCAAAACTAGGCACATTGTGCAACTTTTAGTGAATATCTCCGCCGCCACTGATATGAGGTAGGAACAAAGCAGCCAATTTGGAATATCAAGGCTCCACAAGCAGTGATGAAATAAATGACCACATAACATACTCCAATGATATTAATCAAGTAGTAAACATTGAAAAGGACACCAGGAGAATTTCACTGCTCTTCTTCCAAAATGTATGGTGAGAGATCTCTTAAAGACCAGAAAAGACGCTTAGGTTTAATATTTGAACCAAAGGACATTACCTCAACAAAGCAGTCCTCTGTTTTAGTGTGCCGATGTCCGCCTAGATTGTGTGCACACATTTCTGGGATGAGAATTGAAGCCCTGATATTCTAGCCTAGCGATAGAAGTGCTGCCTGAAACACAGCCAACACCCTGTTTACTGTTCTGATGTAATGAATAAATCTAAAATTGACTAATTCACCTAACTGTGTTCACGAATTCTATATGTGTTATGTCAAGGCAGATCTGTGATTGAGAAAGGAGCATTTTATTTTTCTCTTTGTGTAATAAGCTATCGTGTTGGTTTTACGGCTGAGATTTTCCCATTGTCCTTAAGTGCATCTTTAGTTACTTTTATATGTTTGGGCCCTTCTAAAAATGACTCCCAACATGTTGATCCTTCAAAAGTTGGCATTCAGGCAGAAAAGTAAGCATGTTTGGCAGGCATCCTAAGTCTTTAGACATCTTTTTTCACCTTTGAGGCATCTGTACAATCTCCCACCAATGTGAATAATGTGATATTTTAAAAAGATCTTTTATTCCTTTTCTTTTTACACTTTTGTGTGATAATGATAATGACATTTGTACAAAGTACATACTTCAATGTTCTTAGAAATATGTGATTTATG
The DNA here is from genome assembly GCF_021869965.1 of Rhincodon typus. Taxonomy (NCBI): domain Eukaryota; kingdom Metazoa; phylum Chordata; class Chondrichthyes; order Orectolobiformes; family Rhincodontidae; genus Rhincodon; species Rhincodon typus. The sequence continues at coordinate 38,746,469 of NC_063346.1, read as the reverse complement.
GTGCAAGTTACAAAGCACAGAAAGGATCTTGTAGTTAAAATGAAGATAATGTTTCTGATATTGCCAGCTAAATTTGAATTCATTAAATCCTCAGAAGAATAAGCCCATCAAACGCCTTGTTAATGGTGTGCACCAAACACCCTTTCATAACACCATAGAGTCATACAGCCACAGAAACAAACCCTTCAGTCCAACCAGTCCATGCCGAACATAATTCTAAACTGAACTAGCCCAACCTACCTGTTCCTGGCCCCAATCCCTCCACACCTCTCCTATTCATGTACTTATCTAAATATCTTTTAAACGTTGTAATTGTACCTGCATTCACTGCTTCCTCAAGAAGTTCATTCCACACACAAACTTCCTTCTGTGTAAAAAAAATTGTCTCATGTCTTTTTTAAATCTCTCTTCACTCATTTTAAAAATGTGCCCCCCAGTCTTGAAATCCCCCATCCTAAGGAAAAGACAACTACCATTAAAAAAAGAGATAGTAGGAACTGCAGATGCTGGAGAATCCGAGACAACAAGGTGCAGGGCTAGATGAACACAGCAGGCCAAGCAGCATCATAGGAGCAGAGAGGCTGACGTTTCGGGCCTAGACCCTTCATCAGAAAAGGGGGAGGGGAAGGGGGTTTTGAAATAAATAGGGAGAGAGTGGGAGGCGGATAGAAGAGGGATAGAGGAGAGGATAGGTGGAGAGGAAACAAACAGGTCGAAGAGGCGGGGATGGAGCCAGTAAAGGTGAGTGTAGGTAGGGAGTTAGGAAGGGGATAGGTCAGTCCAGGGAGGACGGACAGGTCAAGGGGGCGGGATGAGGTTGGTCGGTAGGAGATGGAGGTGCGGCTTGAGGTGGGAGGAGGGGATAGGTGGGAGGAAGAACAGGTTAGGGAGGCAGGGACAAGCTGGACTGGTTTTGGGATGCGGTAGGGGGAGGGGAGATTTTGAAACCACCCAGAAACCGATATTCATTTCAAGCCCACCAACTCCCACAGCTACCTAGAATACTCCTCCTCCCACCCACCTTCCTGCAAAAATGCTATCCCCTATTCCCAATTCCTTCGCCTCCGCCGCATCTGCTCCCAGGATGAGGCATTCCACTCCCGTACATCTCAGTTGTCCTCGTTTTTCAAGGACCGTAACTTCCCCTCCTCGGTAGTCGAGAACGCCGTCAACCGTGTCTCCCACATCTCCCGCACCTCATCCCTCACACCCCGTCCACGCAATAAGAACCAAAAAAGAATCCCCCTCGTCCTCACGTACCACCCCACCAACCTCCGGATCCAACGCATCATCCTCCGACACTTCCGCCATCTGCAATCCGACCCCACCACCAAAGACATCTTTCCCTCCCCACCTTTATCTGCTTTCCGGAGGGACAACTCTCTCCATGACTCCCTTGTCCGCTCCACACTCCCCTCCGGCTCCACCACACCCGGCACTTTTCCCTGCAACCGCAGGAAGTGCTACACCTGCCCCCATACCTCCTCCCTCACCCCCATCCCAGGCCCCAAGAAGACTTTCCACATCAAGCAGATGTTCACCTGCACATCTGCCAATGTGGTATACTGCATCCGCTGTACCCGGTGTGGCTTCCTCTACATCGGGGAAACCAAGCGGAGACTCGGGGACCGCTTTGCAGAACACCTACGCTCGGTTCGCAATAAACAACTGCACCTCCCAGTCGCGAACCATTTCAACTCCCCCTCCCATTCCTCAGATGACATGTCCATCCTGGGCCTCCTGCAGTGCCACAACGATGCCACCCGAAGGTTGCAGGAACAGCAACCCATATTCCGCTTGGGAACCCTGCAGCCCAATGGTATCAATGTGGATTTCACAAGTTTCAAAATCTCCCCTCCCCCTACCGCATCCCAAAACCAGTCCAGCTCGTCCCTGCCTCCCTAACCTGTTCTTCCTCCCATCTATCCCCTCCTCCCACCTCAAGCTGCACCTCCATCTCCTACCGACCAGCCTCATCCCGCCCCCTTGACCTGTCCGTCCTCCCTGGACTGACCTATCCCCTTCCTAACTCCCTACCTACACTCACCTTTACTGGCTCCATCCCTGCCTCTTCGACCTGTTTGTTTCCTCTCCACCTATCCTCTCCTCTATCCCTCTTCTATCCGCCTCCCACTCTCTCCCTATTTATTTCGGAACCCCCTTCCCCTCCCCCTTTTCTGATGAAGGGTCTAGGCCCGAAACGTCAGCCTCTCTGCTCCTATGATGCTGCTTGGCCTGCTGTGTTCATCCAGCCCTGCACCTTGTTGTCTAAGATGTGTCCTTGTTTGTTTTACCAAAATGTCAATAGGATTCATTTTATATGTATAAGCTGTTGAAATATCATACATTAACCATGGGATATGTACCTTTATCTTAGTCTACCTTTGTCTTTCTTGATATAAACTTATTATAAACACCATTAAAATAATCCATTTAAATGTATGTTTCTCTAAGCTAGCTAACCATACGAGCCTATAGTTAGACATTGGGGAATTTGGCCAATCCTGTACAAAAGTCACCCAATATATTTTCCAACTTGAGAACATTTTTGTACATGCAGATGTTATTTGTCTATACAAATTTGCTATGTGGCCTTATTTGATGTTTTAGCAACCTTTGCCCCCTTATTTGGAGGGAGCAGTGTTTGGGGAGAAGTGGTGATGTAGTGGTAACGTCAATTGACTAGTACTCCTGAGGACCAGGCTAATGCTTTGGGAGTATGAGCTCATGTTCTATCATAGCAGCTAATGGAATTTGAATTGAATTAATAAATCTGGAATTGAAAGCTAGCCTCAGTGATGGTGACCATGAAGCTATCATCAGTTGTTTTAAAAAGCCATCTGACTCACTAGTGTCCTTTAGGGAGGGAAATCTGTCATCCTCTCCTGCTCTGGCCTACACATGGTCCCAGGCCCAAGCAATGTGGTTGACTTTTCATCTGCCCTTTCAAATGACTTAACATCCATTCAGTTCAAAGGTAATTAGGGGTGACCAAAAAAGGTTGGCCTTGGCAGGGACACCCATATCCCATGAAAGAATAAAGAAAAAAATTCGCTTGCATCCATTGGCTACTTATTCAGCATCACAGCTAATTTGGCTATGCAACTTGTCAGAAAGGTGCAGGCGCTGAACTGTGCTTAAAACCCAAGTGACCACTATTAAACAATTTCCAAAGTCCAACCCAAGATGGACAATCAAAGGACATATAAGTGAAAAGATTTGCATCTGGTCTGTATTAGTGAATATTTAAAGGACAAAAGATTGTGGGCCTTAAATTTCGAGTATTGGTCGGGAAAGTTCAAGATGCCTAGGTACTTACTAACACTGAGTTGCAGAGTATGAATAATGATGGAAGATAAAGGTAAGCTGATGCATATCACTGATCCTGCACATTGACTTTTGCTTGATCTTTTGTTATCTGTTGGCTCAATCACATACCAAAAATACAAGCAATAAACATCTGGGAATAATGCTACTCAAGTACTTTGCATCTTTGATGGTTACAGAGTGTTGCAAATTGTATAATACCTACTAACGAAACTGATTACTTGAATGCCAAGTCTCTTACAATCAATGTATGGCTTTGCCCTATACAATTTTTGTTGTGTCATTAGTGTCTTAATCAATACATGTTAATAACTGCATCCTTTAATTTTTAGTTTTGGGTACACTCAAAGCCAAACATAGGCCTAGAACAGTTTAAGTTTCTTTGGATTATTTTAGGGATAAACATCTATTCAGTTCTATAACGTGCTTACATCTGTTTGTGGATTCTGGTAATTGTTGAAGTAATACATAAACATTTGAATGTCATTTTGCTTAATGTCACTGTGGCGAGATATTCCCTTTGTATTTGGTTGTGTGAGTCACTCTTGCTCATGTACGAGAGAGAGTTGGACACGTTTGGCATAGAATGCTTCCTTGGTTTCATCGTTGACAAGTAGAATTTGGGTGTATACACCAATCATGGTGACACCTTGTCTCCCTGCCAGTTTGCTGCGAAGGGTTATAAGGTATTCATTGCTTCTGAGAGGAAACTTTTGAAGCTGATTAACAAGTTCATTCTTGATGGCAAATCCGTTCTCAATACAAGTATCCAGTCAGGAGAAATGTGGCCATCTATGTTGAGGACACTTTTTCTAGCTCCTTCCCCCATCTTGTTTAGATGAGCACTTGAAACACCATAGCATACACGGTTATGGGGCAATTGCTGGAAAATAGATTTAGAATAGATAGAACAGATAGATGCCTGCTATGGTGTTTCAAGTGCTTATCTAAACACTAAGGGAGAGGGAGCTAGAAAAAGTATCCTCAACATAGATGGCCACATTTCTCCTGACTGGATAGTCAGCCAATTCTTCATGAGGATGCCACCAGCCAGTGTTGGTTTCTCACCTAGTTCTATTATTGCACTCCATTGCCCATGGAGAGAATTCCCTGGTGGGAAGGAGCTGCACATGCAGCAACAACAGTCCCTTGGAAAACAATGTCAGGGGCCTGTCCTGTGTTCCTAACCCCATAACCCCTCTTTGAATGTGCTCTACCATTCAGTCCCCTCCTTCCTGCAGGCTCAGCACTGGCCATTGTTGAGCTTTCAGTCTAACCTTTAGGCCAGTAGATCCTGAAGTGGGCACCATCTGTAATTGGATGGCATTCACTGTGGTGATCATTTATTTGGCTGTTGCCTGAAGTTTGCCTCCCTGGGTCCTACTGTTGTTGGAAGTTAAGTTGCCTCTCAAATATAGTTTCCAGCAACAGTGTGTCTGCCATTCCAGTAATTTTCAGTGTAAAATTATTGCAGACCAGGGGTAGAATGAGGGGTCTTCCTAATTCTGTTCTTATGGTACCACTTAATGTCATGTCTTTAGCAATAAGTCTTTGGGGGAGTTCCTACATAATGACATATACATTTATGACAGAAAATCATTTAAGTATCATACTATGCACTCAATTCAATATAGATGCCAGATAATCCGCTTATAGAAAACAGGGTAATGAGTATTGAAATATGACAACACGACATTAAAATGATAGACCAATATATTAATTTTATCAGATGACCTGAACCCTGTGTAAGATTTGTGGTTGCTATTTTAGAAGTGGTTTGGCCAAATAGAATAAACTGTATCGGTTTTCTGGTGCTGGTTTTGGACTTTTACATTTTTCCAAACTTAATTGGCAGTTGGCCTGCTGTGATGTTGGACTTTAGCAGGTAACAGAAGTGAATAGTGTAAAATGTAAAATCAAGATAATCTGACCTTTATAAATGTAGAAACAATGACTGATAGATCAACTACTTTATTAGTGCCATTGTTATACTGCAGACTCTAGTTAAACTGTAATCTCCAAAGACTCGTTTCAGTTTATTATGTGATGACTGTATTTCACTTGTAGTCTGACCATATATGTTACGCAAGTGATAGAGAGGCAATGAAAATAGATTATAATGCAACTGGAAAGGTTAATTGAATGTAAATCCTGGACTAATAATAAATGTTAAATTTGGGCTACTGCTATAACGTCAGTCTTCCAGTATCCTCTCTGCTATTGAACAGTTGCTAGAAGATATTCTGTGACCAAAAAGTGCTTTGCTCAGTTGCCTGATGTCAATCTGAGTTCTGCCATGTGATTTAAAGTGACTCCCTGCTGAAGCATAGGCATCAAATGAGAGAGAGGCTGTTACGTGTTGTTTGCAGAAACTGTCCCTCATGAAGAACTAATACAAAGAAATATTGGACAGTCATTACTTATTGAAATCATTGAAAGAAAGAAAAAGAACTTTGTAGTTGTAAAGTGCCTTTTGGCAATCCCAAGATGGCCCAGGTCCAGTTGGTACTTTTGAAGAATAGTCCCTGCCATGATGAAGTCAATTGTGCCCAGCAAGGTCCCACAAATAGCAATGTAATAAGTGACCAAGTATCTTATGTTTAGTGGTGCTTGTTGAAAGGTAAATGTTAGCCAGGGCTCCCCCACTGTTCTTAGAAATACAATTAAGAGGGAAGATAGGACCTCAGATTACTCTCATTTTTGGAAGGCAGCATATCAAACACATTAGTGATTTCCAAGAATGCATCATTTGAAATTTCATGCCCAAGTTCTGGCATGTAGGCACAATCGTCTGATTCAAAAGTTAGAGTGCTACGAAGTGATGACATTCATTGTTTGTGACTATTGGAAGAGAAGTTATAAAGAAGTATGCTTTACAGATTTGAGGAAAGAAAATAATTTTGTGCAAACCCTTCATGGGGAAGAGTGTCCTATATTGAAACATTTAAAACTTGAGAACTTCAATACCCTGAGTTTTTGTTTCATTGCTGAAATGGCAGTAGTCCCTGATTTTTGACAAATTGTTCCACTCAGTAATTTACAAATTGTGATGATAATACTAGAAGCATTAACTGAGAATAAAACCATAATATTCTCGGTGAGTAGCTGAGAGTTGGGCAAAAAGCAGAATTTGATCAGAGATTTTAATATTATGAATTTAATAGCTGTTCCACAGCTAACCAGAACCAAAAATGGTTGTTACTAATAGTTCAGATCAGGGGTTTACCTTAATGTGCTTTTGTCTAAGACCTAAACTATGGAGCAATTTGCTGACAAATAATGTAGGCATTAATAAATCAGGACAAGAATAGTTGCACAAAAGGAGACTTTTACAGTGCGTTTAATAGGAAATTTCACCATTACTCATTCAACACATTATAAATTTTAAATTTGTCTAAGTTCCAAGCAATTACTTATTCATTGCATTCTGCCCAAGTAATGTAGTCTGTGACTGGAACAAATAGGAAAGAATAACTGAAGAAGTTGAGTTTATGAATTGGTTTTAGAGATGGAATGTTGCTGAGAACATTTCAGGTCAGAACAAGATTTAATTGAATGCATTATTCCTTTTATTATTTGGAACCATTATGTATGGAATAATGGATGAATAGGAGAAACTATAATATAATCAGGGTTTACGATGACCTCATAAACAGCTTGCAAAATTCAAGTCCTTCATCTGAACTCTTGATTATATTACTGCATTTAAGACAACCCTACAGACCTTTTCTCTTTATAATAATTTATATAGCTTTGACTTTTATGAATGGAAGTTGTAAAAACCTCGCATGATATTCAGATATGTCACAGATTATGGTGCTGCTCACTCATTCATTGGTGAACCATCAATGGGTGTAAAATTCTGACCTATGTGACCCAAACAAATGCATGCTGTTATAAAACTTGACAGACAAATTGGTAATAAATGGTTAATTTTATCTCCAGGGTACTAGGTTATTCATTTTCTGATATATATTTTAACAGTATGTGCTGTAAAACAATCTGAACTAATCAGATACATTTTTATTACATCAACCAGTAAAACATTGATGATATTTTCCCCCAAAATCATTTTGTGAAAACACCTAGTTTAGAATGATATTAGGGTTCCAGCACCACAGAGACATGAATGTGAAGATATGTTACAATTAAATAACACATAATTAAGATGTATATTCATTTTCTCTATTAACTATACACCATTTAATTCAATTTGAGGGATGGTTTGGAAAAGTTAGAGTTAAGGCATTAGAATGGATTAATGCACTGGCCTGCATGCAGATATGTGGGGCTGTGTAAAATTTACCTTAATGCAGAAGAGAAAGAGACTATTAGAAGGGGTAAAGACAATCGGCAGTCACAAAATCTGTACTGACACTTGTCTTTGGAGGAGATGCAGAAAGACCTCAAATGTGCTTTGTACACACACCTCCAAGGATTCTTGAGCTGACTCCAATTAGTACATCAGGAAGATTGCACTATGGTATATTCTAGGGATGCATTGCATTATAGAACGAAGCATCAATTTATGGCAAGAATGTCTGTTGAGAAACCTATTCATATTTGGCTATATGTGAAGTGTTAGTTTGATAAATGATGGCATGTTGTTATTGTTTTGTACACCATACAGCTATAATATCCACTGAAATTATTGAGGAAGGGTCGCTGGATCTGAAACGTTAACTCTGTTTTTTCCTTCACAGATGCTGCCAGGCCTGCTGAGCTTTTCTAGCAACTTTGTTTTTGTTCCTGATTTACAACATCCACATTTCTTTTGGTTTTTATTTCACTAAAATTATTTCTTTGATTGGTCTACTGGTTAAAATCAATGTTTATACAAAGCTAAAAGATAAAGCCTTTAATTAGGCGACTACTATTAATTGTCTTGCACTAAAAGTATTAATACCTGCATTTCCTGTGAGTAATATGGCTCCTGTTGGCATTGTAGATGGTGTATTGTAGTCGTGTGTCTGTCACTTCTTGCTTTAGCTCTCGCCGTGACTTGTACTATAGCCAAAAGAGAGCCAATACATAGCCTCTTCAACAGCAAACCCCATGTAATCCTTCCCAGTGGCAATTTAAGTGAGTTCAGTATGTTGCGGATCCAGGCTAAACTACAGGATCTCAGAGGAGATTTGGTTGCCAGATGAATGGCATAAAGACTCACCAGCAAGTGCTTCTGCCCTAGTGCCCATGAACCAGATGCCCAATAATCCATAAAAATCCACACTGCCTTGTTGATTTCTTGGGAGAGACGAAATCTAAAGGAGAAAACTCTGACTGAAACCCTTGAGACAGTAACCAGTCTACAATCAGGCAGCTTTCTGGCAACTCCCATAACAGGGCTGATATTAAACAGGACTGGTTTTATCCTTTCCTTATGTCAAGAAGTGTATCCTTAAAGTGGGAATGCACTTGAAAAGGTCAATTCACTTGTCTTCAAATAACTTTTTCTTCTAGTTCATTGGAATTTTGGTCGTTGGATTTTTTTTTCCCACAGCTGTGGTTTCTGCGTAGAATTGAAATCTGCACTACCCCTACCATGTGGTATTACCATGATTGCCACTCCTAGTATTTGCCCCTACTGCCATTATGTGGTGCTGGACTAAGAGTGGTTGAGGTATTTGTTGCCACCAAGCCTCCTTTTTTCAGACTGTGTCCAGGACCTGTCTAATTATCAGCAGTAAAGGAGAGATCACTAGTGAGTCTAAATAGAAGAGGCTTTTGTGTTAGTTAGCAAAATGGTTCATTGCATCACTGCAGAAAGTATAGCTTACATTACTAGTCAGGCATAATAAAGACTCGGAGTTGTACAGAATACATTTGCTCCCTCTGAAGGCTTGTGTATAACTCAACTGCCTCCACCCACAGACTGTGTGCGATATCATCAGTTTGGGTGGAGCTAATGCAACTTTACCATTTAACCCCTTCCTCTGAACCATCACATCATACAATACTGTCCTGCCACAGTTTGCTGCTTCAACGGGTGCCTGAAGCTTAGAAAGTCATCTCTTAACATGTCTATGCACTAAACAAGATACATCCAACAAAAAAAAGTTACCAGTTTTCCTATCACAAGCTGAAATGTCCCGGCCCTTATTTACAACCTTCCGTCGATATTTTCTAATCAACCCGAGCAGAGCAGTTTTGACACAACTGTGGAGCATGTGGGACTTGAACCCAAGCCTCCTGGTTCAGAGCTAGGGACACCACCACCATGCAACAAGAGACCCATATTAGCAACCTTCTGCAGGATGATGATGCACACAAGCCAGTTGTGACTTATAATGAACCTACAAGCCTCAATGTGAATTTTGCTGTGCTAGAGGAAATTCAACCAAAGTGGTTCCCTTAAACAGAAGCATGACACATGCTGCTGAGCTGAAGTGGGTTTCGCAGTTCAATAAAACTCTACAATCACTCTGCTGTACCCTCACTCCACCCCACAGAAGATTCAGTGAGATTTCTTATTTTTCATTTGTCAATAGATTTTTAAATTGAATTGACCTTATGTGTCAATACCTCAGCTCTCACTTCTGCCATATAAGTTAATAGTTCTGAAAGAGTTAATGTTAAAGTTGCATGAAGCTGTAACCAATCTGGTGACGTCGCAGAGAATCAAACAGTTTAATGTGAGGTTCCAATGGAAACAGACATGCTATCACTGTCTCCTGATCGATATTTTTTAATTGATCTGTTCATAGATGGTATTACACACCTTTGGAGCAGGTGGGACTAGAATCTGGGCCACTTGACTAAGAGACAGGGACACTACCACTGTGCCACAACAACAGTCCTCTGGTTTCTGATAGTCTTGTAATTTTGCCTAAATAATCACATAGTGAACTGAATCATGATATGTAAGACAAGTGCCTCGTCTTGTTAAGAATTACCTGTACTCTCTCATCTACTACTGTCAATTCGACAGGCTCTTAGACTCAGTATAGAAAGAATGCTTGGGGCTCTTGTGACACAGTCATAGTGCCTCTAACTCTGAGCCAAGAGGCCTGTGTTCAAGTCCCACCTACACCAGAGGTGTGTAATAACATCTCTGGACAGGTTGATTAGACAAGATTTGGAAAGGGAGGTTGTTGGCAGTTGCCAGTTGTGAGTAACCCAGAGCCCAATATGACACCTGCAGACATCAAGAATAAATTATATGAGACATTTAATTCAGGCATTAGCTATATTCACAGTATTAAGAGATTGGACGTTCTCGAGAATTTCAACTCAAAGGGTGGATATGACTACCTAATTTGGTCAATTTACATAGGGCATCAGGAAATCTGCTAGATGAATGAAAATGCATAAAGGTTGCTGGGGCTTTACTGAAGTTCTGGCCTTTGTCTGACGAACCGCTACTTCTAAACTAAGACATGTGCCTGGAGACAGCTGAGATTATACCAATTGTAACCTGCTAGATCTCATCATGCCAGACATACACCCTCACAATGCTCTCATCACTTATAGTTGTCACAGCACTGATTCTCACACTGACCACTTCCTAGTGTGTAGCCAGATCAGACCTCAGGAAACTATATTACTCCATGAAGAAAGATCATTTTCAAATCAAAACTTGCCACGCAATGAAGCCCCCAGAATTTCTTGATCTTAAGTCAGGCTTTATCAGATAAAAAGACATAAGGCCAAAATGTGGTATTAAGGAACAAAGAACAAAGAACAAAGAAAGTTACAGCACAGGAACAGGCCCTTCGGCCTTCCAAGCCTGCGCTGATCCAGATCCTCTATTTAAACTTGTCATCTATTTTCCAAGATCTGTATCCCTCTGCTCCCTGCCCATTCATGTATCTGTCTAGATACATCTTAAATGATGCTATCGTGCCTGCCTCTGCCACCTCCACTAGCAACGCATTCCAGGCACCCACCACCCTCTGCGTACAGAACTTTCCATGCATATCTCCCTTAAACTTTTCCCCTCTCACCTTGAAATCGTGACCCCTAGTAATTGAGTCCCCCACTCTGGGAAGAAGCTTCTTGCTATCCACTTTGTTTATACCTCTCATGATTTTGTAGACCTCAATCAGGTCCCCGCTCAAACTCCGTCTTTCTAATGTAAATAATCCTAATCTACTCAACCTCTCTTCGTAGCTAGCACCCTCCATACCAGGCAACATCCTGGTGAACCTCCTCTGCACCCTCTCCAAAGCATCCACATCCTTTTGGTAATGTGGCGACCAGAACTGTACGCAGTATTTGAAATGTTGTCGAACCAAAGTCCTATACAACTGTAACATGACCTGCCAACTCTTGTACTCAAAGTGTTACAATCTGGACCATACCATCTGTACTGACTGCATATGGTGAAATGAGATCAGAGGAATGCTGACTAGTTTCAGGCTTATTGGACTAAAATGGAGCCAGTTACTGCATCCAAGAGGACAGCCCCATGAACTAAAATCAGGTCCCGCCAAAATAAAACAAGCTTAGAACTGATCCTCGGCAGACTGGTTAGCATGGCACCAATCAATACTGAGTGAAAATCTGCAACACCAGGCTATCTGCTGCTGAATTGGAGATGCTGGAGGGATGTATGAATGTATCAAAAAAGCAATAGGCCCAGCAGCAATCAAAGCGGCTCCCTCATAGACAAAGATAGGAGTGAACACTACGAAACTTAACAAAAGATGGAAGGTGAGTTGAGCATTACCCTGAGCTCTATGCAACATAGAATGTTGTCTCTCTAAGGCAGTCCAGACTTTCCTGTCATGAAGGAACTAGATGGTGAACTCACCACAGTCAACCTCAACAAGGCCATTGACCATCCCAGTCACAGGTAAAACTCAGGAAATTATGGCATTCCACTTGAATCCTCAAAAGTGACAAACCAGCATTGCTCAGCACGTCTATGAGCATTAACTGTTACTGCTGGAAGGGAAGATGGCACTTTAGAATATGTGAGATGCTAAAATAGTCACCTTGTGCAAAAGCAAAGGGGACTGTACTAACTGCAGCAATTACCAAGGTATCTTCTTCTAAATTTTGCAGGAAAGGTCTTTACCATGTTACTTAAGCAGTTTGCTGATCCTGGCATTACAGAGCTCCCTCGGGTCTCACGGTTTCTTCACCGTAGCTCAACAGCTGAGATGACTTTCTCACTTTAGCGGTTATGGGGGCTATGCTGTGAGTGAAATAGACCACTCTACGTTGCCTTCATAAACCTCACCAAAGCCTTCACTCTCATCAGCAGAGATGGACTCTTTAAAGTACTGTGAAAAATAGGCAGTCTGCCTGGACACCTAGGCATCACATGTGTTTTCCATGACAACATGTTCAGATCCGTCTGATGGAGGAACATCAGAATTTCAAGATCAACAACATGGTAAAGCAGGCTGCATCCTCCCACCATCTATGATATCTTTTTTCTCCATGCTGCTCAAATGAATCGTATGCCAGAGCTGACAGCAACTTGTCATATCAAAGTGTGTAATGTCCTTGTCAATGTGTTATTGATTCTGATAATGCTCTATCGTCATTCTGTGCTGAAGTTCACATGCAGCAGTTTGTAGATCAGTGCTGTATAGCTAAAAAAAATCAAGGAAACAAAATTTATGGGCCAGGACAGAGAGAATCCAACTTCCATCAACATTGATGACCTCATTATGGTGGCCACGACAGCTTCATATTACCTAGGAACAGGGATTATCTTGATGACAAAATCATCCCCAGGATCACCAAGGACACAGTTGTCAAAGTCAAAGTTAAGACATTGACTGTGGACCAACAGCAGACTAACTGAAAATACAAAGCTGTGCGTGGACCAGGCTTGTGTCCTCAGCACCCTCCTTTACAGTCATGAAGCATGGACAGCTTACACAAGACAAGGAAAACAGCTTCCACCTCAAATGCCTCAGACAAGTATTGAGTATCTCCTGGGAGGACAGAGTGCCGAATATGGAAGCACACTAGTGTCAGAAATCCCCAGTATGTTTGCTGTCTTGAGTCAGTAATAACTTCATCAGCTGGGTCATGTAAAGCCAAATGGAGAATGGTTGCCTCCCATGTGCTGTAAAGAGCTTGCAGTTGTAATAAAGCCAACAGGTCGCTAATTTCTGCAAACAGAAACAAGTAGTCAGGAAGCATGTGGGAAAAAAAGCAGAGGGCAAAAGAAATTACCACGTGGCAGAAAAAGACAGTCCAGAAAAAGGAAAAGAAATCAGCCAATCTCAGGGCTGTACAGAAGGGCTTGCCACTCGTACTTGGTCTCTACAGTCACAACAGATCACATTCAATCTAGAAGTGAATATACCCTGGTGCAGTCAACAGAACTGAATGGATGCTGATTATTAAGGTTATCACTGTGAGAGTATAGGCTTAACCAGATAAATGGGTGAGGTTCTGAAGTGCTTGTATTACTTATGAGACTATCCAACAGCACCTGTAAATATCCTCCAGTGATGTGGAGACGCCAGTGTTGGACTGTGGTGGACAAAGTCAAAAATCGCACAACACCAGGTTATAGTCCCAACGGTGTCACACTAAGCCTGAGGAAGGAGCTGAGCTTTGAAAGCTTGCTTTTTCAAATAAACCTGTTGGACAATAACATCTGATGTTGTGTGATTTTTGACTTTATCTTCCAGTGAGGAGATATAAAGGAAACAATTATTTTTAAAAGAACTGTTCAACCCAGTTGTGTTAGAAGTCATGTTAAATGGATTGTAGATTGCTTACACATATTATGCTAAATATCCTAAAATCAAAAGGAAAACACCGTGGATTCTATGTCTAAAAACAGCCCCATAAAATTCTGGGACTACTCAGTGAATCCGCCAGTTTCTGTGTGGAACAAAACAGTTTACTTTTCAGATCTCTGACCTGACTACATTTCATTTGATTATTAATCAATGATGCTGCTTTTGGTTTCGGAAGTGTGCATTAAATTGTATAATCACCTGAAGCCTAGAATAGATGTGTGCTTGCGATCCATTTGAATGGAAGAGCAGTTGTTTTGTAGTTTCAATTTTGTGGAAGAAATGGGATTAAAGGAATGAAAAGAATGATTTGCATTTATATAGTGCCTTTCACAATCACAAAACATTCCAAAATTCTTTACAGCCAAATAAATATTTCTTGCATGTGATCATTGTTGTGCTGTAGCCAACATGGAGTGAATTTGAGCACAGCAAGCTCTGACTAATAGTATTGAGATTAATTATTATATAATCTGTTCTTGTGATCTTTACTGAGGAATATTTATCGACCAGGACACTAGGGATATCTCCTCTACTTGCCTCTAAAATATTGTCATGGGCTCTTTTTGATTTGCGTGAGAGGACAGACGGGACTATTGGTATATTTCTTATTCATAAGAAAGTGCAATATTTCTTCAGTATTGCATCAGAGTGGCAGCCTTTATTTCTGTGCTCGGTCCTCGAGTGGGACTTGAAGCCATAATCAAGTGTCACGGATGGGAAGTTCTACCATCTGACCGGCAGCTTGTTTGATTACTTTAATGTCATCAGATATATTTCCCTGCTGAATTTAGATCAAATATTAGACATTTTTGACTACATCATATATTGTGTATTGATGAAAATTTTTGCTCCCCAGATCCCAAGAACTTATAGAGTTGTCAAGCGTTCTAGTATTGCTGTTATGCCAAAATAGCTGATCAAGAACTTTTGTTTTCATAGTGAGATTAGAAATGTAACCAAGAAATGTTTAATGATATTGACCTGAGTGAAACAGGGCAACACTGTTTTAAGGATGAGGCGGTAAGCAGCTCCCGTAAAAGAATTTCAAAGATATTTGAAAGTGATCTTCTCAGAGTCAGTTAAATAAATCATATTTAATTGACAGTGATATAATGAGATTCATGTAAGTCTTGATGAAGTACCCCTCTCTAATACATTTTCTGAAATAGTGAATTGACAGTTTTTCTTCAATTTAGTTGAAAATCCGATCATTCTTTGTTCAGATTGTGGACAAATTATTTTCAAAAGTCACCACAAAAATATTGTTCAGCATGGATATCTTTGTTTAGAAAAGGTTGCTTGGAATTGAAATTTTCCATGAGCACTGGACTATTTGAAATATTTGAAGTTCTACTCTGGCATTTACTTTCTTTCTTTGTCTCACATTTCATACATTCAAATGGAATGTAATTTTACCCAAAAACCAGTGGCACAATTATCCATTAGCTTTTCTTCAAATTACTTTGATAAGTACCAGCCACGTTATTACACTTAATTATGAGTAACACGATCAGGATTGGAGATGTCCTTGTGCCGCCTTGCAAATGTCAGTGGTGCCTTCTTCTCATGGTGAACTGTGACTGCTGGAAGGGCTCCATGGAACTGCCCATTTAAATGGCTGCTTCCCCCAGAATTGCTCATTGTGTCCCACTCCTGGCATTTTCCAGGCTTCCAATCCACATTCCATGAAGATGGTGGGATCAGCCCAAGTGACAAAACATTTGTCTCCCTCTCATGATTCCTTCTGAACTCTCCCTATGTCATTTCTCCCTCCAACATTTTTTCTATCACTTATTGCTTCCTGACCCTGCCCATTTCTCCTTCTAGTTTCACCAACTATCCATACTATTATCTCACCTCTGCCCCACCCCCACCCCCACCCACCGCAGAGACGTCCCTCTGGTATCCTCTACTGTGTAGTAGTTCTTGAACTTCCCCGACAATCTCTTTCTAGTCCTCACACCCCAATCTCTCTTGGTTGTCTGTTCATCTCTAATCCATCCTTAATCCATCATCTGTCCCGTCTCAAGCTCTACTTGAGATAACAAGGTGTAGAGCTGGATGAACACAGCAGGCCAAGCAGCATCAGAGGAGCAGGAAGGCTGACGTTTCGGGCCTAGACCCTTCTTCATTTCTGAAGAAGGTCTAGGC
>NC_063346.1:38688918-38730179 GCF_021869965.1 Rhincodon typus | reverse complement strand
GGGCCTAGACCCTTCTTCATTTCTGAAGAAGGTCTAGGCCCGAAACGTCAGCCTTCCTGCTCCTCTGATGCTGCTTGGCCTGCTGTGTTCATCCAGCTCTACACCTTGTTATCTCAGATTCTCCAACATCTGCAGTTCCTACTATCTCTCAAGCTCTACTTGTGCAGCTTAAACTTACCTGCTGCTGGTATGAGTCTGTTCCCCACTAAATAATAAGCCAAATCTTTCAATCAAAATTAATCAAATATATATATTCACCATGGTGTTAAAAAATTCCATGGTTCTCCACTCAAAATTTCTGTACCAGTAAATATCACAATAAAATTAAAGGAAATATAAAATGTGTGTTGTAAACTCTCTAATTGACCTGTTGTATAGGTTGTAAATGTAAAACATAAAGGCTTTTCTTTCTGTAAATAGTAAATTGGTACTTACTATTGCATTACCTAACTAACTATTGGAATGCTGTTGAAATTTTAAGAATCAGTGCGGGTATTTAGTTGCTGATGACAGTAACAAGGGAACTTTAAACTAATGATTAATTAGGAATGTGTTATTGAGCTGTAACAATACAATCAAAAGGATTTTCATGGGATTATGCGATAAATTTGCCAGACCCCACTGGAAAATGAGAAACCTCACAGATTGAGTGAACTGACCTTTGTACTTTGTCAAATAAACCTACAAAAAGAAACTGGGGCTCCAGAAAAGTGACATTATGCAAACATCTAATCTCAAACTGCCATGAATTATTTCATGAGTTTGTATTGTTTCATGCAGCTAGTATTTCTATTTTTTTGCATGATTTAAAACATATTGACTGATCATTCTCAGCAATCTAAGTTTGTTGTTCATTCTGTTCTGTATGGTATGCTAATTGGTGATCAGAGTATTAGTGTATAAACAGGCGTCATGTGTCGCAGTGAATTAAGTTCTATCCTTTTGCTCCCTGGAGTTTGGCAACCAACAGTTCCTTAATGCATTTCTTTCCCAGTTTTACGATACAGTTAGGGAATGAAAATTAATTAGATGGACTACTGTGTGCTGTTGAAAATCCTTGCAGTTTAGGTGGCTGTGCTGCAGCAGTGTCTAATTCTCTGCTCGCAGTTCTGCACAAAATGAAAAACATGACATTATTGATTCTGTTGGGAAAGACATGGGGAAGGTACATCATGGCAGGAATGAGAAAATTAACAAGGAAGAAAAGCTGATCTGGTCTCAGGCAACTTCTAATAATGTTCTCTAAGTACAGGAGATGTTGAAGCAGGTTACCTACAGTCCTTAGTTTGGAACTGCATTTAATGGAGAGTCAAACTCTTTAAATAGAGGAATTTACTCAATTGGACAACTGCACATCTTCAACTAGAGTTAGCACATTCTCCCTATGTCTGCATAGGTTTCTTCCTGATTGTGCTAATTTCCACCCACAGTCCAAAGATGTACAGGTTAGGAGGATTGGCCATGCTAAATTGTCTTGTAGTGTCCAGGGATATGCAGGCTAGGGTTATTAATCTTGGTAAATGCAGGGCTACAAGGATAGGGTAGGGGCCTAGGTCTGCGCAGGAAGCTCTTCGGACGGTAGTGTAAACTAAATGGGCCAAATGGCCTCTTTCCACTCTGTAGCAATTCTATTCTATTCTACATGTTGTTCCAATGGCTGGAAACAGATATGTTCATCAGTTAACAACAGCAAAATCATTTTTGGATTATTTAATTTATTTACAGAATGTGGATACCATAGGCTAGGCCAATATTTATTGTTCAACTCTAATTGTCTTTGAGGTGCAGAAAATTAATCTGCAGTTTAGGTCATAATTACACTCGTCTTTGCCATTCGATCACTAAAATAAATCACAGGTCCTTTGAAGCCAATTAAATTGGCCTTTTTCAAATATCACTTGCACCTTTAAAATGGACATGGTGTTGTTTCTTGATCAATTGGCTCTGGCATTCCATTTGGACCCCTTATGTTTTCTTCAATTTGGCATCACTGATTAATTTTTGAAGTGCTTCGTGATCTCCACAAACAAGGGTATGCTGAATAACAGAGCAGTCCTGTTGTTGCTATCTTGACTGGCTGTAAAATATAGCTCAATTTCCATGGAAGGCAGACCAGAACAATAGGCATTACAACTGGGTTTCTGATCAGTGCCTTTGGTAGTCAGATATTCACACATACGCTTTTATATTACAAAATAAAGACAAATGTAATTTGAAAAAGATTAATAGAACAATTCAAAACATGTCATCTATTAGGATGTAGACCATCAGCAACAGCATAATTATATTCAACCATGATCTGTAACCTCATAGTCTTGCACATCTCCATTCTATCATTGTCATCAAGCCAAGAGATCAACGCAGATTCAAGGAAAAGTGCAGGAGAACATACCAGGAGCAGCATCCTAAAAATGAAATGTCACCCTGGTGAAGCAGCAAGACAGGACTCTTGAATGCCAAATAGCAAAAACAGCATGCCATACTCAGGGCCAATCAATCCCACAACTAACAGATTAGATCTGCATTTCTGACACAGCCAGTTGTGAATAGTTAGTGGACAATTAAACAACTAACAGGAGAAGGAGGCTGCACAAATATCCCCATCCTCAATATTAGAGAGTCTAGCACATTACTGCAAACAAAAGGCCAACATATTTGCACAATCTTCAGCCAGAAATGCCGAGTAGATAACATAACTCAAACTTCTCTAGAGATCCCTAGCATCACAGATTCCTGTCTTCAAACCCTGTCAACATTCCAGCAATAGTACTTAAGACTAGGGCTCTAGAACTAGCCACTTTTTTAGTCAAGCTGTTCCAGTATAAAAACAACACTAGCACAACCTGTTGATGCAGAAACTTGCATGTCCTGTACAGAAGAAGCATGATAAATCCAACCATCCATCTAAACACCATCATCATCAAAGAGAACGAAGGAATTGTTAACAGTACTATCAACTGGCACTTGCAAAGGAAAAACCTGTTCTGTGCCACTCAGTTTGGTTCTGATAGACACTGAACTCCTGACCTCTTTGCAGCATTGGTCCAAACATGGAAAAAAGATGATCTCCAAAAGGTGAGGTGAGAATCGCAAACCTTGACATCAAGGCCCATTGGCCTTGTTTTGCATCAAGGAGCCCTAGCAAAACTGCTGTCCATAGGAATCAGGGCAATGTCACCACTGGTTGGAGTCATACCTGACACAAAGGTTGTTGGACTTCATTCATTTCAGCTCCAAGACATTTCTGCAGGAGCTTTTCAGGGTGATGTTTTAGACCCAATCATCTTCAGCTGCCTCATCAACGACTATCCTTCCATCATAAGATCAGAAGTGAGGGACGATTGCTGATGACTGCACAATATTCAGCAACATTCACAAAACCTCAGGTCCTGAAGCAGTCCATGTCCATATGAAGCAAAACTTGGACAACATCCAAGCTTGAGCTGATGTTGCAAGTTAAATTTGCACCACAAGGTACCAAGTAATGATTATCTCCAACGTAACAGAATCTAGTCATTGCCCTTGACATTCACAGGTATTATCACTTGTTTCTGCACCTTCTCTACAGCTGTAACACTGTATTATGCACTCTGTTCATGCTTCTCTGCTGCACTTTGTATGATATGATCTGCTTGTACAGCATGCAGAGCAACTCTTTTTACTGTACCTCAATACATATGACAACAATAAATCAAACTTAATACTGGAGGTTACAATTAACCAGAAACTGAACTGGCCTAGCCATATAAGTACTGAGCAGGTCAGCGTAATTCACCTCCTGTCTCCACAATACTTATTCACCATCTGCAACTCAGGACTGTGATAGAGTACTCTTCACTTACCTAGATGAGGTAACTTAAAAAACACTCAAGAAAATATATACCATCTGGGGCAAAGCAGCCCACTTGATTAGCAAAACATTTAACCCTTCAACATTGAATGCTTTAAAGAAGGAGTTAGATATAATTCTTAATGCTTAAAGGGTCAAAGGGTTAGGGAGAAAGCGAAAACAGAAAACTGAGTTGGATGATTTGCCATGATCATGGTGGAGCAGGCTCAAAGTATAAATGGCCTACTCTTGTTGCTATTTTCTATGTTTCTGTGGTTCTAACATTCACCCCCTTCACTACTAATGCACAACGACAGCACATGTATTATCTACAGTGACTCACCAAGTGTCCCCCATCATTGCCTTCTAAACCTTACCCTCAACCACTTGCATAGATAAAGCCATCAGATGGATGGGAACACCACCATCTGGAACCTCCCTTAAAGAAATGTACCATTCTGATTTGGTGTTATATCACCATTCTTTCACTGTTGCTAGATCAAAATCTTCACTCTTAACAGCACTGTGAGTGTCCCGACACCCAAAAGACTGCAATGGATCAAGAAGGCTGCTCACCGCCACCTTCTCCAGTGTAACATAGATAAATGTTGGCTTGGCCTGGACACTCACTTGCCATGAACAAATAAAATAAATCTATGAACTGAACTCTTTCACCCATTATCTGTGAAACAAGTACGGCTACACCACCTGAATGTTTTAGAAGAATTCCATCAATGTCTAATAATAGCTACATTGGACCAGGCAATTATGCACCAAACTCCAATTTGCAATGTTGGATATAGATGTCAGGAAGACAAACAGTTTGATCAATCAAAATTAATGTATTATTATTCCTTAACTGAATCTTTGTTTTAATTCTATATGGACTGTGACCAATAAGATTCATTAAATAATTTATCCCTTTTTTATTTGAATCACACCAAACAAATAAACTATTTGAAACTAATTTAAAAAAGAGATAACAATGTATTATGTTGGTTAAGAGTGAAAAGTAAAATTCAGGCTCAAATTGGAAAGAATGAAGGATAATAAACATGTTGAGCAATTATGTTATTAATTTTTTAAACTTTTTTAGTACATTTTATTGTTAACATTATACTACTGCAGAATTGTTTTTTTTAATTTGATTCCACCATGCCTGACATCAGTTATGGATTTTCTTAGGTCTGCTGATAGTTTAAGGGTCATCACAGATGCTTTCAAAAAGTATCTTCAATAACAATTAATATAAACACATTGTACTTAGCAGGGAATTAGTGTCACAGTGGTCCATTCAAAGAACGTTTTGAATTGTGTTTCCTGAGTAAAAACGAAAGCTTTATTCATGTCCTACTTCTGTGCATAAAACACTTACTTACTGCAGGTGGCCAATTTTATTTTTCAAAGCGCAGTGTAAGAACTCTTAATATAGACTACCCCTTCTTAATACAATCTCTGCGCACATTGATTTTACTGCTCCCAGAATCAATTACATTATAAAATATATCTCTAGGTAATTTGTTTACACATTACTAAATTACTGGCAGATTAAAAGTGAAATAGTGCAGTTCATATATAGCCACATAACTGCCAGAGAGGAAATTAATATGGATTCAAATGGTCCTTAGAGACACTGGAATGAAATGGCTCAAATCCATAAAGCATACTGCTTCACATTGCCAGAGCACACATTAGAAAAATCATATATTCAATATATGGCTTGAAATTAGATGACTTTTTTTGACTGCAGCCGAAGCAGAAGATGAATATAAACAGAGATATGGAGCCAGCTGTTTCATGGTTACATAAGATTTTGTTAATAAGTTCTTCATTTCCTATTTAGTAGGCTACATTTTCTCTTCTTTTTTTCTCCAGTAGTGATTAATAGTTATTAACCTGTATTTTATATCACTTTAGCTTATATAATGTGTTTGTGTCATTGGCAATTATTATGTAATTGTGCAATTACGTTGGTAGCTGTTACTTCGCTCTCAGGACTTGGCGCAAGTTAGCAGCAGAGTTTTGGATGAGGACAACCAGGTGGCCACTAGAATAAAGCGAAGAACTGCGGATACTTGGAGGTCTGAAACAGGAACAGAAATTGCTAAAGAAACTCAGCAGGTCCGGCAGCATCTGGGGGGAGAAAACAGAGTTAACGTTTTGAGTTTGGTGACTCTGATGAAGATGTTCTGCTGAATAGTCACCAGACTTAAAACATTAATTCTGCTTTGTTCCCACAGATGCTGCCAGACCTGCTGAGTTTCTCCAGTAATTTCTGCTTTTGTTTCAGGGCACTGGAATAGTTTAATCTGGATTGAAAAAAAGCAGGGATGAGTGATTTGCAGCAGATGAGCTGAGAAAGGTTTGGAAAAGGGATTAACTAGATTCATGTGGATAGAAACTCCACTCAGAATTAAAGCGAATGTGAAAAGATTGATTCAGCCTGAGGCAGCTAATTAAAGGGTGAAGTCAATGGCTGAAGGACAGAATTTATGGCAGACTCCAAGACCAATATTTAATTGGAGGAAATTTCAATTCACTATTATTGGATGTCAAGCAAGCAAACTGGAGATAATACAATGGATGTGATAAGGGTTATGTCGAACTGGATTTTGTTAACGGACATGAGCGACCTGTTATCATGTTTTTGAATGATCCTGTCAATGGTTAAGAATACAAATAAAAAATAGGAGGGGCCGAATGATTGCATTTTGGAAAGAACAATTTTACAAAACTAGTACAAGGTCACCTGTATGTTTGATCCATTGTTAATCATCTGATCTCTTGTGTTATCTGTAACTTTACTTATTTATTTAAAAGCGTTTACAAATTGTCACTGATATATTTGTTATCTGCTTATATGTGCACGGCGATGATATTGCTCTATGTGAAAACGTGAGATAGGTTTTCAGCAATAACCTTGTTAATTCAACAGTGATGCAGAGTATGATGTATAGCAAATGCTTGATAGTTACCACCAAAACCGGTTAATTTGTCTGAAGATTTACTGATAGAGATATGGTAATGATAAATAGTAGGGAGGAAGAATAAATATTAAATGAGCAGCTTTTCATGAGTTGGCATTATGATTGATGTTAATGAGTACATCAAATTGGTGCTTATTTTTTCACCTCCCACCCCTGCCACCATCCCCCCTCCCTCCCGCCAAACCAATGTTACTTTTTCTTGAATTCTGCAAAATCATGCATGGTTTTGTAACTGAATAAATTAGTCTCTATCATTGTCGTATCCAACTGATTTGGACCCGTGTAAAACAGAGTACAAAAATGTAACAAAAATATGTTAAGGTCATATGGTCACCACCATTCATCCACAGCTAGTCAAACCATCACCTCTGGGCACACATGCATGTTCCCTTATTCATGTTTGAATATTATACTTTGAATCCTACTTGTGGCTCAGAGTGCCATTTTCCACATTAGGACCGTCTCCTGCAGTTATCCTGTCTCCTTTTTATGGACCACCTGAGCACTGTACTCAGTCATGAGCATCCTAGGACTATCAAAGTAAATTTTCATCCACCCCGTTCCTATTTTCAAATTTTTGACTATTATTTCAGAGGATCACTAGAATATTTACAGCCCTGATGACTGAAACCCTTTTCTGGGTGTGCTCATTGAAAAACATGTGCGAGTGAACCGAGGTTTTTGTGCACTAGCCTGGCTTCAAGTGCTAGTCTGCTGTGATGAAGACATTAGTGGTTGAACAACCCTCTATTGATCCCTGCATTACAGATAAATGTGTCTGTCTTGCTCTTACTACTAGAAGTCAACTGGCCAGGAGTCAATAGGGCTGAATGTTGTCAACTACCCACCATCAAAAGGAAATGAATAAAAAGGATTTCCACTAAGCTGCAGAAGCCAAGAATCCCAAAAACAATTGTTCACCTCTCAATGTTCAACTATCTAATCTTCATGAATGACCCAGAGAGATTGACCTATATATCTTTTAACTTTAATCTTGTTTTAGATTTGCTTTTTGTAACTAATATGGGCTCCTTTATTATTTATTTTCATGTTTGGTAACTATTCAGCTCATTCTTTTGATTAATCAAGAAAGCCTAGTTAAATTGCATCCTTTTAAAATATAAATTCACTTTTTCTGGGAGAAAGGTATCCATAAGGAAGGGATCTTTTATAAAGTAACTTTGTTGCAACCTACCAAAGGCATAGAAGAATAAAGAAAGGAAAACAGTTCATCCCTCCTTATCCGGGAGCTTAATGATTTGGAATAGATATCTGGAACTATAATAACTTAGGGCTATCCCCCAGAATTTGGTTGAAACTGTCTGTAACTTCCTCCGTTTCATCCCTCAGTATCTGTGGATATAGCTGATCTGGTCCTGGTGTTTTATCAACTTGAAGTACAGACTGCCTTTCTACCATCAATTCTTCATCAGATTTTAGTCCATCCATTGTCTTGATTATCTCCTCTTTCATAATGCCAGATGACAGTTAAAAAATCATCATCTCTGGACTGTATTTTTGCAACATTTGAATTCATCATTGAATATTAATCAGGAGTGGGAACTCTGGCTGTATTCATTTCAAAGCCTAACAACAATGAAAACAATTGTAACATTACAGCTAATAGCTTCCCAGGAAGTGAACCAAGTACTTTCAGAACTACATAGAATTGTTTGCAAATGGTCTTTACCTACTCAGACACTGAGAAAGTCAATGCAGCCACTAGTTTCTAGATTCCAATCAAAAAAGAAAGGGTCAAGCCAATTTTATGTTTGTGCGGAGTTCAAAAAGCATTTATGCGCAAGTGTGGAGAGGTAGATTTGGCATGCAGTGATTGATGCTTGCTGTGGTTCAGCAAGCAGTTAATTGAATTGTAGAAGCTTTCATACATCCCTGTCACAACATTCTTTGTACTTAGCACAAATGTAACTGATCTTACAAATTTGAAAAGCAAGCCATCATGACAGAACTAACCAAAGATCACTTGCTAACCTAGTAATGCTGCATTAATGCAAATTTCTTCATCTTCTTACATCAACTGTGGAAATCTGCGTAGTGTAATGTTTGAAAATTATTCACATGTGATTAAACAATCCTCTACAACTGATCAAGGTGTTAAACCTTGCGTTCTGCTTAAACTCATTGACAGGAAATTATGAATTCCAGCCCATGCATTCATTGCTTGATATGAATGCTGCAAATGTTACAATTCTTTCTGTCTGCTGGATATTTTGAAGATAAAATGATAACTGTAATAACATTTCTAGTTTATTTTTCACTTTGTAATTAACTGTGACTCGGGAGGCAATTCATTCCCAAACAACTGTTGGAACCCTTCTAGAAGTGGATATGGAAAAGGGTATGAGAGAAGACCAGGTTGACAGCTCACTCTGCCAATTCAGATGATATTGTGAATGAAGTGTGGGCCAAAGCCCCGTATTCATATGGGCTGCCTAAGTTTACTTATCTCAATAATAACTGCTTTCTGCAGCACTGTCCCTCAAGTGGTACATTCCAGAACTGCCAATCAGAACATTGTGAATTTGAATCTCAAGGGAAGCCTTTCAGTCTGAATAACCTGTCGGTTTGAAATTCAGCTGTTTTCAGCCAGGTGGCTAGAGGGAACACAGCCTGTTAATGAACAGAGGCAGGGATAATCTGTATTTCACCTTGCTTAAATCTCATAGCGTTTTGCTCATGAGCTAGCATAACAGTTGTAAAGGATATTAGTGCTAATCAATTAAGAAACCACCGTCAGAAAGGAACAAAGACAAGGAGAAACAGATTGATTAAAATGCAGAGCTAGTAAGAACTGCCAATGCTGGAGTCAGAGATAACACAGTGCGGAGCTGGGGGAACACAACAGTCCAGGCAGCATCAGAGGAGCAGGAAAGTTGACATTTCAGAAGAAGGGTCCCGACCCGAAACATCAACTTTCCTACTTCACTTGATTAAAATGCAGTTTGTTACAAGAAATTCAATTGCTTTTTAACATTTCTATACTGATTTGTTTCCTTTACCTTTTCTGAAATAACTGAAAGAAGGCCAGTATCCCGTCATAAGTCACTCTTTATTTACAAGTGCATAGTACTGTCTAAATCCGTCAGCCAGGACTCCCTGATTGGAACAGGCTAACAGCCCTAATCAGGAAACTTATATTCTGTGAGGTTCTCCTGGTTGACCTTGTTACAGTCACTACATTTTACTTCCCTCTTCTCTCACTGTAACTGCCTTTTATAGAAACTACATGAATTGCTGGTTGTGGAGCCATATCTCTTGTTTCAGTCTTGACTCAATTGATAGCCCCTCACCTGAGGCATGGTTAAACTTCATGTTAAACTCGCCACCAGTCATTTCTGTCTAATGAAAGACCAACCCAATCGTCCTCTGGGGCTTTTGCATCTTTATTATTATTTTATTATTAGGTACAGGTAGAGTACAAAGATCCTACACGCAGATTACCTCAGTGATGAAAATGTCATCTTTTTGCTAGAAGGGGTGAATAGACCCAAGACTATCAGATCAGTCGTAAATGTTGGTGGACAATTAAGCAAATAATAGGAGTTGGAGGTTCCACAAATATCCCTATCCTAAATGAAGGACGAGCCCAACATGTCAGGGCAAAGCACAAGGTTAAAGCAATTATGTCCAATTTCAACCAGAAGTGCTAAGTGGATGATCCATCTCAGCCTTGTCCAGAGATCCTCAGCATTACAGATGCCAGTCTTCAACTAATTTGATTCACCCCACGTGGTATCAAAGAAAGTCTGAAGGGTACAAGTCAAGACAACATTCCAGCAATACTGCGGGACTGAAGACTTGTGTTTCAGAACTAGCCACGCCCGTACCCAAGCTTTTTCAGTACAGCCACAATGCTGACACTTAGTTGACAATGCGGAAAACTGCTCAGGCTTGTGATATTCACAAACAACAAGGCAAGTTAAACCTGGACCATTACCGCCCCATTAGTCCACTCCCAATCATCATCAGAGTGATAGAAGGTGTCATTAACAGTACTATCAAGCTGCATTTTTAAAGTAATAACTTGCTCACTAACACTTCATTTGTGTTCTGCTAGGGAACTTAGCTGACTCCATCAGCACTTTTCCCCAAACACGGAAAAAAGGCAGAAACTCCAGAGGCACGTGACGGCCCTTAACATCATGGCAGCAGTCATGGAAGTATGGCATCAATGAGTCAATGGAAAGCAAGGGGAAATCTCTTCTGATTGAAGTACAAAGAAAAACAGTTGTGGTTATTAGCAATATCAATCATGCCATAGCACATTACTGCAGGAGTTCCTCAGGAACTTCGGCCCAACCACATTCAGGTATTTCATCGATGACTTTCCCTCCAACTTAAGATCAGTAATAATAATATTCATAAATAGTTGCAAAATGTTCAGCACTATTTGTTACACCTCAGACACTGATGCAGTAAGACCTGAAAACCTTCTAATTTAGCCGTTGCCCCTTGGCATTCAATGGTGTTACCATCTCTAAATCTCACACTATCAGCATCCTGTTGGTTACCATCAACCAGAAACTCAACTAAACTAGCCATATAAATACTGTGGCTACACATGCAGGGCAGAGGCTAGAATTCTGCTGTGAATAATTCAGCTCTGATTCCATAATATTTGTCCATCAAGTCACAAGGCAAGTCAGGAATATGATGTATACGCTTCACTTGTCTGGATGTGTGCAGCTCTAACAACACTCGAAAAATTTGATACTACCCCCAGCACAAAGCAATCCATTTGATTAGCACCACAACAACCACCTTCAATATTCACTATGTTCACCATCAAAGCATAGTGGCAGCAATGTATACCATCTACAAGATGCAGTGCCTTCAATAACACCTTCCAAACTGTGACATTTACCATTAAAAGGATAATGGCATCAAATGCATGGGAATGCAACAAGCTGTGAGTTCCCCAACAAGTCACAACAATCCTTCCTGGAAACTATGCCATCCTTCACTGTTACTGGATCAAAATCATGTAACTCCCATCCTAACAGTGCTGTGAGTGTCCTACAACCAAAGGATTGCAGTGGTTCAAAAAAGCAGTTCATCACAACATTCTCCAGGACAATTATGGTTAGGTAGTAAATGTTTGCCAATAATGCCTACATCCCATAAATGAATTTTTTTTAAAAATTATAAGCAATAGTGATACATGAGCACTGGCAGTATAGTGAGTTACAACTCGTTCTTTCAACTCTTAGACTTGTGTTTTGGTCAGCTGTAGTAATAAGGTGAGAGATTATTCTGCAGCATCATTTTAATGTAGCTGTAGATATCAGAAAATTACTTTCAACTGGAAATCTTACTTCTCTCTAAAAGGATGTCTGCTATGAGAAATAGACACATAGCTCTTCCCATGCCATTATGGTTAAGACCAGAGTTGAGGAAGCATTGTGTTGTAGCTAGATGTGTGATACCCAAACAAGGAATCTTTTGCTTTGATGACTGATATTAAGAGTAGAAATGTATTTCATTCTTCAACACTAGCACTTCATCAGTGTGATGAACATATCATGTTTTAATAAAATTAATAAAATTGATAAAATTGACATATTCTCCAATGATACTTAATCATTAGGCGTAGTATTTCCACAATCAGCCTTTGTGAAAAAAGTTAGGATAAGTACTAATTAGAAATTGGACTCAGTTATTAAATGGTAGAAAAGACACTAGTTATTATGACAACAGGTTGGGACCCCAAAATACAAGTGTGTTTCTTGCCCTTAATTCCAAATTGTGTCTTTTTTTAAGGCAACTGCTATAGATAGCTTCATTATAAAACCTCTGTGTGGAACTGATGGAATGTAACACCTAAGTATATCAAAGAAACTTCAACCAGATTGGGCTGTGATCTCTTGTGACCACAAAGACAATGAGGTGCTGATGAGCCTCTGCTCAGCAGCAAACTTCCCCTTGCAGACTATGTTCCAAACTGCAGACACATTATGTGTTTGCCCTTTGGAGAATACACAAGGATAGGGGTTAAATATCCAGTTTCAACTCAACTGGTGTTGACTAGTGGGACTGAACACTCCCGTTTGTACCTGGCTGAGTTTGAGCATTAGCATGAATGTGAAGGCCACAGTTGAAGTTCTGTGACCTAGTTACCTCTGTGTTGCAGGGAAAACTGCTCTCTCACTCTGAATGCTACAAATTAGTTTTTAAAAAGAAATTGGGATAAAGGAATTTCAAAGGAACAAAACCAGTTATCTCAAAAATTGATTGTTCAATATCAACATCAGCACAACGAGTAACCTCCACTACAATGGCTGCAAAGTTCAACTGTCCACTTTTCACGCACAATTCAAGCTCTGATCTGCATATCTGTTTCTTACAAAAACATCTTTTTGGATTCACATCTTATTCTTAATTTGTGTGTATGTGCATTATTAATTCTTCTTGCCTTTAGTTAATAATCAACTTTAGTTATTCTGCTTATTAATTCAAGAAAGCTGGGTAAAATGTCTCCTTTTAAAACATGAGTGCTTCAGGGGCTGAGAGCAAGGCATCCATGACGGAAGAAATCCTTTCTAAATTAACCTTATTGCAAACAACCGAGGAGGTGCATGAATAAGGAAAGGGAACCAATTTGTCCCTGATCATCTGGGGGATTAACAGTTCCCATCAGGAACTGTAATAATTTGGGGATCTCACTTTGGGGATCTTGTTATATAAAAGTAAATGAATGTAACGCAGAAAACTGCTTTCATGAGCTTCTGAAAATCTTTGTGGAAGCAGTTCATTGAAGGATTGTTTCTACCCCAATCTGTGCTCATCTCTAGGCAACAGCAGAGGTAGTTACTTCAATTTAAATTTACTATCTCTTTGAAACATATATATAGGCTGTGTAATGTTGTACAAAACTGAATTGTTTTCATATCAAATTCCTTTGCTATTTTGATCAAGGCGTAAGTTCATCTAAAATATGCAGGTTAATGCCACTATTAAGGTAGTGAGCAGTGGAATTTAATGCAAATATGTCAACCATTCATCTGATGATCTTGCACTGTATAATTTTCAGCTCAGGCATTGAATTATAAGCCCCTCAGTTTGAGGGTCGAGTTCAATAAATTAAATATTTGCAAGTACCTGGATCACGTTTTTTCAATAGAATTGTACTGACACAGCCCATTTCATATTTGACAACATATTAAATATCCAGGAATGCAACCCATATAAAAATAATAAATCTGAATTTATTGAAAATTGCAACATGCTTACATATTTAGATGAAGTTTCCTTATGCTGGCATTACATTCACACTGCATAAAATCTGATGAATTGCAGTCTATGTTTATGCTGTATGTATTCAAAAATTATCTTTGACTTTTAGGATTGCTTTATTTCTTTATTAAAAGCTTTAATAGATTTTCATTTTACGGTCAGGGTTTTCACTCTCTTCAAACTTTAAAATCAATATAGATTTAACACAAATGTAAGTGCATTGACTACAGATTGCGAGCAGCTGTGAGATCTAATCTAAGGGAGCTAATTGAACTCTAATCCTAAAGATCATTTTGGCATTGATGCAAATACGTTCAAATCTTTCCAAGATGACAACAAAACAAATAACTCAAAAACTCAAACAACCTGAAACACATGAAATTAATATTTGAATATCATATTTTGTTCCTACACTCGCTTTACCTATTTAACAATGTCCTAAAGAAGTTCGTCTAGGAGTTAGTCACCTGCAACTTCCTTTGAAAAGCACTGGTTCATGTATTTCTGCAATTAAATCACTTCAGAGTTGTGTGTGGAGAATCTTAAGAGCTTCCAAAAAGGTAACAACAGCTCCCTGTGTCAGGCAGCTTGTCTGATTTGCCATCTCTGAGCAGCATCACACAATAGAGCTGCAAATGAATTGTCGTGAAACTGGTCTTGATAGTGTGGGAAACTATCTCCCAGAACTTTAATAAACCCTTCAAGTTGATCCCATTCAGTTGAAGCTTTAAGCACTATAATAAATGGACAGCATTCAGAAATATGTGTGTGGGCACAAATACGCTATTCAACTTCACTGTGTTTATTTGCTTTTGGATATAAGGATTTACTTTGCCATCTACAGGTGGAGCACTGTTTACACATATCTGTATTTTGATTCAGACTTTAAGGTGTGAACAAGTCTGCTTTTAGTTTGGGCTGCTGATACTTTTGGCATTCCTACACCTTTCACCAATTTGCTGCTGTTGTGTTTTGGGTGATTCAGCTCTGAAGGTACTGATTAGCCTTGCATTTCTGCCATTCTTCAGGAACCAGCAGATGGTGCTGCAGCAGTACCCCATCAACACCATCATTTTGACTCTAAAGAATGACATTGTTTAAAATCGATTTTTATATACTTTAAGTGTGAAACCAGGCAGAGGAGGAAAAATGTTTGTTTTGTTTGAAACTATCGTGGTATGACACAAAAGTTCTGTCATCTTATGCAAAACAAGCGATAACAGATGTCTTTCAAAGGTATCAGACGCTCAATTTATAACTGTTAAGTGAGTTATTCAGTAAGGACCTCATTGTGCCAAGGTTAGTGTACTTCCAGTAATGCATTACTCGTGGAGTCACTAAGTTTACCGTGGAAGATTTACATGGCAAAATAAATTCAAAACAGGGACTAAAGTAAAGCAGCATTTATGTAAAGTAGCACACAGACACCCCTGCTTCATGTGTATGCATTAGCTGGTGGCAAAATAATCTATTATTGTTGAAGTTACAGTGACTCCATATGCACTGTATTATTTGCAGGAACTTCTCATTTGCACATTTGCCCTCAAAAAAAGTAATGTTTATCTATTTCTAACACAATGCAAATTCCTGGGATACATTTGGACATTTGTTGGACATTTTGGAGGAGACTTATGGTCCAGTTGACATCAGCCAGTATAGCTGATGTCATGTTGCTATTGATTCTAGTGTGAACCAAACTTGGTTTCACCAAAATAATAATTATTTGTCAAAGAGGAGAATCAATAGAAAAATTTTATGATAAAATAGTGGGCTGCGTGCTTATATCTTTGGATGCAGAATGTCTGTTTTCAGGAAGCACATTTTGTTTTTCTTCCATCTGTTAAGTTTAATATTTTATTTAAGGTGGTGTAAAATGACAGTAATTGTATAGTATTTGTTTCCCAAATTATTGCAGCTTCCTTAAGGTTTTCGAAACCTTATGGTGTTGTTTAAAATATTGTAAAATTCTAAACTACTTCAATATGTGACATCGCCAATTTCTATTCTTTAACATTTACCTTGATTTGATATATAAAATTATAGCTGGAAAATCTACTTACATCATTGTCAACAGGATTGAAGTATGTAACTGAAGTGGAGAATGCATGGTTTGAAATCAGATTGTAGTTAAGAATTAAAACTGAATATATGAGCTTCTGTATCACAAATCTGATTGTGTTTGCACAATTTATCAGTGTGTGTTACAGCTATTGATTAAGAGATGAGAAAATAGTGAATACGTACTGGCATTATTAGAGTTTATGGAGTTATGATGACGTCATTTTCTTCCCTCAGGCAGCTGTGTTGTCTAGAAATCATCTGATTGAACATGTAAATCTATGAAGCACCCCTCATATATGTAGACCAGGAAGTAGTGTACTTTAATAAACTGTTGTAGAATGGCAGAAAGCAAACTGCATTGTCCTTGAACACGGTACATTAGTTAGCTTTCTCACACTTCATCATTTAATTTGTATGGTTTCCAAATAATGGTGATTATCGCCTATTAGTACTCTTGGTGACAGAGGGCAGGGCAATGTTGAAGCAGAGTTAATAAAGCAGAAACAGAAGCCTAATTACACCATTAGATAAGTCTGACTGGTGAAAAATACTGCACTACCTACATAACATAACATAAATGGACCTGAATACTTGTTCCAACAATGCAAATTAATATTCAACAGTGATAAGTTGTACCTTTTCTAAATTTTGTTGATTATTTAATCTGTTATCATCATAAGCAATAATAGTTCTAAAAATAGTAATTGAAAAATACCCTTTTCACTGGCTATTCAATACCATGCTGCCCTATCATCTGAGTTGCAAAGTAGGATAATCTGACAATGCAACCAACATAACTGCCCCTCTGAGATGACTGACCTGAGGTGAAATGAAGAAATAATAGGCCATATGTCTGGTAGAAATAAGGTGAAATTATTAGTGTTACACACCCTGAACTTAGCCAATTGAGAGAGCCTTGTTTATTAATAAGGCAATGGTAGGAAAGAAACATCTTGATTGGTAGAAGAAGAAATTAAGTGATGTTATTTTTTTCATGTAGTAAGGATCTCTTACACTGATCTAAGGATGAAGGTGAGGCCTCAGTTTAACCTATTTGAGAAGATGCATTTTTGACCGGGTAATATTCAAGTCTCTGGAACATGGCTTGAAGCCACAATATTCTGATTCAGAAGTAAATGCTTTAAGCGAGCCAACAAAGACGAAACCTGGAATTCAGAACACTAGCATGTGAATTATTGGAATGCAATTTAGAATAATTACTGTTAAATCAGAAATGCAACAATATAGACAACAGGTAGACATGCTACAATCATATTTTTAAAAGATGATGATTTGTGAATTAAATCTTTATCAAAATAAAGGTAGAAAATATAAAATAATGTGTTTCAGACCCTCTATGTGTCCAAATTATTAGTTTCTAAAGATTAATTCACAATTACAACTATTATATTATCATGGTCAAACTTTTTTTCTTACTTTTTAAAAGAATGCAATCCAGGAATTTATGTGGTCTGAATTTAAAATACATTTTAAGTTCTTGTTTTAAAAGTTTTAACTTCCCTTCAGTTACTTCAACAATATTCAAATAACTTAGTGAGTTATCCTCAATTTCAGATATCGACACAAAAGGAGCAGGATTAGTCCATAATCTCTTACTCATGTCTGTTTATGTGAAAATCAAATAGTTTCAATTGACTGCAGAAGTAGAGCTCTGAATTCAACATTACCATAGCAGCAACAGATTTTGATCTAACTTTCAATGTTAAATATAACCCAGAAAGGCCATTTGGTAAAAGTTTATGGCAGTTAAATGATTTACAGGCTCCAAAGGTCATGCAGTAATCACTGTCTTTTTAACAATACGCACAACTTCCTATATTTTGTAAAACAATTTATCTCATCTTTAAAATTATTTTTTGTGGGCTGGGATTTCTCTAAAGAGTGCAGCTTTAAATGTGTATTTTTGTTTCAAAGAATTAGAAATTCAGTCTGTTTGGCTTCTACTTTTACTCTAATCTGGAAATATTTGTAGATGTGCTCATGATGGAGAGTGAAGGTTACTTTTAGTCATCGAAGGTTATGAAATGCTGCGTAATGAGATTTTACTGCTTTCAGTAACGGATAAAAAATGTGGATTTTACATAATCCACAAGCAGCAAACCAGCCAATAAAATGGATCAACTCTTACCCACCCTCCACCCCCAGTTATCAGCTGTGAATTGCAAGTAGAAGACATCAAACAGCTGGAATAGTATTGGGGAATACGTGGCAGCTGTGAACAGAATAAAATTGCTGAAAAATGGGACAATTCCAACCTGGGAAGGCAATTTTAATGACTGGGGCTGTAAGAAGCTGTGGAGAGAAAGCAAGGATGAAATGGCACTAAAGGCCACCATTCTCAGGAGCACCTGGTATGTGAGACAGAAAGCAAATCACACAAGTTAGCCATTAGTTTTGTGATGTGGTTGACTCAGATAGGGACCTTGAAGTACATGATCCAAAGATGATGGGTCCAGTGGAATCCATTAATAATGTTATTAATGAAGGCTTATAGTTCCCTGGTAATCATTTTCCTTCCACAAGGGAACACGTAATGTATATGAAATCAAATGTTTGAAACAAAGCAGAGGTAAGGAACCTGCTGCTCTTACTGGTGTGACCTACATGTGACTCCAGTCCCACAGCAATATGGTTCACTCTTAATTGTCCTCTAAACGGCCTAGCAAGCCACTCAGTTTCCACTAAAAATTCTCAAAATGAAATGAAATTGGACAGGCAACCTGGCATTGACTAAGGCACCAGAAATGCCAATGGTGAACAAGGCCTTGATGAACCTGCAAAAGTCCTCCTTACTGTTATCTGGGGCTAGTGCCAAAATTGTGAGAGCTATCTCACAGTCTAGTCAAATAATATCCTGATGTTGTCTATAAGGTATGATCCCCTGAAAATGACTATGTAGTAAGCATCACCATCGCAATACCTGGGTATGTCCTGTCTCACCAGCTGGACAGACCCAGCAGAGTTGGTGGCACAGTGGTTTACAGTTGGGAGGGAGTTACCCAGGGAGTCCTCAACATTGTCCCTGAGCCCCACGAAGTCTCTTGTCACAAGGTCAACCATGGTAATCTCCTGCTGATTACCATATACTGTCCTCCCTTGGCTGATGAATTAGTGCTCCTCCATATCTATCATCACTTTGAGGAAGAATTGAAGGTGACACAGAATGTATTCTGGCCAGGGACTTCAATGTACACCACCAAGAATGGCACAGCTGCACTATTCCTGACTGGGGTCCAAAAGGTCATTGCTGCTAGACTGGGTCTGTGGCAGGTTGTGGGGAATCAGCAAGGGCAAAAAAATCTGCCTGCCACAGATGCATCTGTCCAATACAGTATCAGGAAGAGTAACCACTGCACTGTCCCTGAGGAAACAAAGTCCCATCTTCACATTGAGAATACCTGCCATTGTGTTGTATGGCACTGTCATCTAACAACTGAAGACTGGACATCAATGAGGCTCTGTGGAACATCAGCAGTAGCAGCAGAATTGTACTCCAGCACATTCTGCAACCTCACAGCCTGACATATCACTACTTTCCTATTGCCGTTAAGCCAGGGGATCAACCCTGATTCAACGAAGAGTGCAGTAAGGCATGCCAAGAGCAACACCAAGCATGCCAACAAATGAGTTGTCAACCTGGTGAATCACAAAACAAGATCATTTACATGCCAAACATTGTAAACAGCCTGTGACAGATGGAGCTAAATGATACCCCAACCAACAGATCAGATCTATGGTCTGCAAACCTGCCACATCCAGTCATGAATGGTGGTGGACAATTAAACAACTCACTCAAGGAGGCGACTCTACAAATATTCCCATTCTCAATAATGGGGGATTTCAGCATATCAATGCAAAAGACAAGGCTGGAACATTTGCAACAAATCTTAGCCAGAAGTACCAAGTGGATGAGACATCTCCGTCTCCTCCAGAGGTCTCCTGCATCATAGATGCAAGTCTTCAGTCAATTTAATGCACTCCACATGATATCAAGTAACAACAAGAAGTGTTGATTACTGCAAAGGTTACAGGTCCTGACAGGTTTCCTGACATAGTATTGAAGGTGATACTCCACAACTTGCCATGCCTCTAGCCAACTTGTTCCAGTACAGCTACAACACTGGCACCTACCTAACAAGGAGGAAAATTGTCTAGGTAAGTCCTGTACACAAAAGCAATACAATTCCAAGTGCTCCCCCGTCAGTCTACTCTCAATCATCAGTAAAGTATTGGAAGGGGTAATCAGTAGTGCTATCAAACAACACTTGCTTAACTGCAATGTCCTCACTCATACTCAATCTGGGTTCTGCCAGGGTCACTTAGCAATTGACCTATTCACAGCTTTAGTTCAAACACGGACAAAGAGCTGGATTCCAGAGCCGAGGAAAGAGTCATTGTGTTTGACAAAAAGGCTGCATTTGACCAAGTGCAGCGTCATTGACCCCTTGTAAAACTGGAGTCAATGGGAACCAGAGGTCAAACTCTCTGTTAGTTGGAGTCATATTTCATATAAACAAAAATGTTGTTGGAGGCCAGTCATCTCAGTTCCACAATAATGGAAAATCTAACCATCACCCCTGGATATGCAATGGTATTACCTCACTATCACATCCTAGGTGTTATCATTGACCAAAAAATGAACTGGACTAGCCATATTAAATATTGTGGCTACAAGAGCAAATCAGAGGATAGGAATTCTACAGTGAGCAACTAACCTTTTGTCTCCTGAAAATTGTCCATCATCTACAAGGCACAAGTCAGGAGACAGAAATAATCCTCTCCATTTGCCTGGATCAATGTACCTCTATCTACATCGAAGAAGATTGGCTCCATTCAGGAGAAAACAGTCTGCTTGAATGGCACCCCATCCACAAACATTTTTTCCCTTCACCACCAATGTACTCTGTACCATCTACAAGATGCACTGCAGAAAGATCCTTAGACAGCACCTTCCAAACCCACAATGTCTACCATCCTGAAAGACAGGGTCAGAAATCACACAACACCAGGTTATAGTCCAACAGGTTTATTTGAAAATACAAGCTTTCGTAGTCTTAATCCTTCTTCAGAAAGGTGAGAGAGGTAGTTTCAGGCACAGAATTTATAAGTAAAAGATCAAAAGGGTCACATCACCTCTGAGGATGTACTAAACAAACCTAAGATGCTGTTAAATATTCAATCAGTTAGAAGGCTTTAATTGATTAATATGTATATGTATATCCCCAAATTCCTTTCAAGTCACTGTCCTGAGAGAACCAAAGGTTTTATCAATGTGGTCTTTTATGAATTCCTACTTTAGAAATGAAGCCAGTCTTATCATTTCTGCCAATCCAACACCGACACTTCCATACCATCGAAAGACAGGGGCAGTAGATAGATGGGTATACCACCACCTGTAAGTCTCCATCTAAGCCACTCACCACCCTGACTTGGAAAGAAATCACTGTTCCTTCAGTCCTACTGGATCAAAAGCCTGAAACTCCCTCCTCAGTGGCATTGTTGATCTGCCTGCACCAATTGGACTGCAGCAATTAAAATAGGCAGCCCTCCACTACCTCCTCAAGGTTATTGATGGGCAAAAAAAAATTGATCCAGCCAGTGATGCCCACATCCTATAAATGAATAGAAAAGGAGGCTGCACTGTGTCAACTGACACTGACCAGATGAATGAAATTCCCAATGGCTCTGTACATTACTTCAGCTTTATACTTGAGTATTTATTTGTCCATGACAATAGTATTAACAGGAACGCAGTGTCAGATGACAAAAGATGGTATTTGAAACACTTGACCATTAAGGAAAGATAATTTAATTTGTTCACAGTTATTTTACGAAAATGATTTGCTGCATGCTCATTGTGATACATCTCAAATTAATACTAAGCAGCAACCAGTTTTTCTGAAGAAGGGTCCAGGCCCAAAACGTCAGCCTTCCTGCTCCTCTGATGCTGCTTGGCCTGCTGTGTTCATCCAGCTCTGCACCTTGTTGTCTCAGATTCTCCAGCATCTGCAGTTCCTGCTATCTTTGGTGCATTGTTGATTTACCAACGAGTGCCTCATTATCATTATCATCCTCTTGCTCTGCAGTCACTTCACTATCTTTGTATTTGATCTCTAGGGAAACCTGTTCTTACGAGGTCAAGTTATGGAACAAGCTATTATTCTTGAAATCTTTTGGGGGTAGGGGCATTGTTAAGAGGGCATGGAGACAAGATTATCCTGTTAGCTATTCCCTTCCTAAATTAGTTGAGTTGTCTGAAGTTACTGTATAATCTTGTCACCACATAAACTTGACCATTTGTGTGCTCTAATTATGGTTTGCGCAAAGATTTCATGAGTCACGTAAAGTGTAGCCTCAATCTTTCATACTTCATTCCTCTTCAGATAAAGATGGTACAGTTAAACTGAAGGAACTACAAAAGCTTTCAGGCAGTAAAAAAATTGGCCTGCATGGCAACACTCAATTTTTGGGAACAGGCCCTTTGACCCAACAAGCCCACACTGACCCTAGGAGCATCCCACCCTGACCCATTCCCCTATAACCCACCTAAGCTACACATCCCTGAACACTACGGGCAACTTAGCATGGCCAATCCACCTAGCCTGCACATCTTTGCAC
This sequence comes from Rhincodon typus, assembly GCF_021869965.1. Classification (NCBI taxonomy): domain Eukaryota; kingdom Metazoa; phylum Chordata; class Chondrichthyes; order Orectolobiformes; family Rhincodontidae; genus Rhincodon; species Rhincodon typus. The sequence continues at coordinate 38,707,409 of NC_063346.1, read as the reverse complement.
TGTGGGAGGAAACTGGAGCACCCAGAGGAAACCCACGCAGACAAGATGAGAACATGCAAACTCCACGCAGACAGTCGCCCGAGGCTGGAATTGAATGTGGGTCCCTGGTGCTGTGAGGCAGCAGTGCTAACCATTGTACTACTGTGCCGCCACTCATGATCTTGTATGATTTAGACATTAAGAGATGAGCATTCTGTTTGAATCATGGAAACTGTGGGACCTGAACAGTAACAGGGTGTAATCAACCAGCACTTCAGTTTTGAGGTAGTCACATTGCTTCAGTTGATCACTTGCAAAATTGTGAAACTCTAACCTTTCTTTGAAGTTTTTACCCACATGATTGTTGATAAGTTGATAGGGTTGTGAATAAGGCGTATGGTGGGTTGGCTTTCATTGGCAGGGGAATTGTGTTTAAGAGCCACAAGGTTATGTTGCAGCTCTATAAAACCCTGGATAGACCACACTTGGAATATTGTGTTCAGTTCTGGTCACCTCATTATAGGAAGGATGTGGCAGCTTTATAGAGGGTGCAGAGGAGATTTACTAGGATGCTGTCTGGACTGGAGGGCAGGTCTTATGAGGAAAGGTTGAGGGAGCTAGGGCTTTTCCCACTGGAGCAAAGAAGGATGAGAGGTGATAGACTTGATAGAGGTGTACAAGATGATGAGAGACATAGATAGAGTGGATAGCCAGAGACTTTTTCCCAGGGCGGAAAAGACAATTGTGAGGGGGCATAATTTTAAGGTGATTGGAAGAACGTATAGGGGAGATGTCAGAGGCAGGTTCTTCACACAGAGAGTGGTGGGCGTGTGGAATGCGCTGCCGGCAGTGGTAGTGGAGTCAGATACTTTACAGACTTTTAAGCGACTCTTGGACAGGCACATGGAGGATAGTAAAATCTAGGGTATGCAGGGTAGTTGATCTTAGTAGGATAATAGGTTGGCACAACATCGTGGGCCGAAGGGCCTGTACTGTTCTGTACTGTTCTATGTTCTATGTTCTTGATGTGGGCATTTCTGGCTAACTAACTGAATGTTACCGACTGGTCGAGTATTTATTGACCATTACCAGTTGCCATTGAGAAGGTGTTGGTGAGCTTTCTTCTTGAACCATGTAAAGGGCAGTCCAGGATTTTGACCGATAGAATCACAAATCAGGATGTCATGTGGCTTGGAAGAGAATTTGCAAATGCTGTTGTTCCCATACATCTGTTGCCCTTGTCCTTCCAGCTGGTAGATGTCACTACTTTGGAAAGTGCTGTAGGATCCTTGATGAATTACTGCAATGCATTTTCTAGGTAATGCACACGTTTGCCCCTGTACATGATTGGTGGAAGAGGTGAATGTTTAGGTGGTATTTGAGATTCCAATCAAGCAGGCTGCCTTGTTCTGGATAATACCATATTTCTTAAATAATATTAGAGCTGCAGTCATTCAGGCAAGTGGAAAGTACTTCATCGCATTCCTGATTTTTGTGCTTTATAGACGGTAGACAGGCTTTAAGGGTCAGGAGGTGAGTTACTCACCACAGAATTACCAACCTCTGATCTGTCCCTGGTCTAATTCAATTTCTGATCACTGGTAATCCCCAGGATATTGTTAGTGGGAAGTTCAGCAATGGTAATGCCATTGAATGTTGAGGACAGATGACTAGATATTCTCTGATTTGAGATGGTTATTGCCTGGCTCTTGTATGGAACAAAATTACTTCTCACTTATCAGTCCGAAGTCACCAGACGCCAGTTTATAATCCGAGACAACAAGGTGCAGGGCTGGATGAACACAGCAGGCCAAGCAGCATCATAGGAGCAGAGAGGCTGACGTTTCGGGCCTAGACCCTTCATCAGAAAATAATCCAACAGGTTTATTTGAAATCACAAGTTTTCGGAGCGCTGCTCCTTTGTCAGGTCACCTCACCTAGAAAAGGAAAAAGATGGTATGGGAAAAGGGTTTTATATTGGGGAAATAGAGATTTTATTAAAACAAGAAAGGTTCTGGCCAAGTCAACCTGGGAACAGTGATATGCAGCAGAACAGTGAGGGGCATTCAAAATGGAATTGGTGAAATTACAGGTACAACTGGTTTGCTTTAGGGTGAAGTGCAACAAGCCCAATGAACCCTGTTGTCTAGGAATATTCGCGACTGGATAAGAAGGAAAAGAGATTTTTTTTTAACAGGTACAAAGGGAGAAAATCAACAGAGACCCAAGTGGAGTATAGAAAGCGCAGGGGAGAACTTATAACAATAGGAAAGCAAAGAGGGAGCATGGAAAACATTGGTGGGTAAGATTAGAGAGAATCCCATTATGTTCAATAAGTATATAAAGGGGAAGAGGATAACCAGGGAGAGAGTAGGGTCTATTAGGGACAAAGGGGGAAATGTATGTGTGGAGGCAGAGGACACTGTTAGGATGTGAAAATGAGTAGTTCACAGCTGTCTTCACTCAGGAGAAGGAGAATGTCAATATAGATTTCAGCAAGAGTGACTGTGAAGTTCATGAGCAGATTGGTATAGGGAGTAAGGAGGAATTAGAGGTTTTGCCATGTTTTAAAGTAGACAAATTCCCAAGACCCCGATGAGTTGTATCCCAGGCTGCTGTGAGTGATGAAAGAGGAAATTATAAGGGCTCTGACCCAACTTTTTATTCCTCTCTGACTACAGGGGAAGTGCCAAAATACAGGAGGACAGCTAATGTGGTTTCACTTTTCAAGGGTGGGAGAGATTAACCAGGGAATTACAGATCAGTGAGACTGTCATCAGTGTTGGGGAAACTTATAGAGAAAGTCAAGTCCTGAAGAAGAGAATTAATCTCTACTTGGAGAGGAAAGGTTTGATCTGGGAGAGACAGCATGGTTTTGTCAGAGGGAGGTTATGTCTAATAAATTGGATTGAGTTTTTTGAGGAGGTGACCAGGTGTGTAAATGAGGGTCATGCAGTTGATATAGTTTATATGGATTTCAGAAAAGTGTTTGACAAAGTCCCACATGTGAGATTGATAAAGATGATAAAAGCATATGGAATCCAGGATAACTTAGTAAGTTAGATCCAAAGTTGGCCTCATGGTAGGAGACAGAGGGTTTTAGTGGAAGGCTGTTTGTATCAGTGGAGACTGGTTTCCAGTGGCATGCCATGGGAATCAGTACTGTGTCCCTTATTGTTTCTGATATTCATCAATGATACAGATGAGAATGTGGGGGATATGATAAGTAAGTTTGAAGGTGACATGAAGATTGGCTGTGTGGTTGACAGTGAGGAGGACATGTATTATAACATGACATATATTATGGAGTGAACCATAACTGAGAGAACCGTTTTACACTGAGCATGGGGTAACTGGTTTGACATCTAATGAATCCAACCACGTGCATTTGACAACACAGATTCGTCCTGCATCATTTTCGCTAGTGACAAGTTGGTCCTTTTTGAATAGTGCCACGTTGTTTCATCTTCTGATAAGCAGCTTTAAATGAATGACTTGCTTTTTCAGGCCACAAGTATTTTGCATAAAGAGGATTTCATTATAATTTAAAAATATGTTAATCTGTTCAATAATTGCATATGATTAGCCAAAATCAAATTATTCACCTCGAATTGTAAAATACTGAGGGATAAAGTTCCAAATGTACAGCTTAGATATATATGCTGAAAAGACCTGTTTATTGTATTGACTTTGATGCACATCATTATTACGTAGCATGGGTTCAGCTCTCAGGTCCTCTGCAAATCTGTTAATACGTAAGACTACAAGAAGCTTCTTACGTTGGAACCAGGTTAGACAGAAGACACCAGATTAATATTTGATCATGAAGAAGGACCCTTAATCAGATTAGTTATTTCACAGTTGAGTGTTTCTGCAATTATGATAATTGTTCTAAATATGTTGTTTATCTTTATCTGTGGCTCTGAGCATAATCTTTCCTCTCAGAGGCTTCTCAGTGACAAGAGAGCAAATACATGAGACTGAAGATTCCTACATAAACCCAATTAATATAAAGATTACTGTCTCTGATGAGTTTACGAGCAGATAGCAGCTGAATGTGCAACACGCATAAATGGCAAACCACTTGAATTATCCAGATCAACTAAAGAAGGCACAAAATTCAATAATTCCCCTCTCAAGACAATCATGAGCCTTGTGAGATGCAGTTGAAATCAAAGTAATACATCACAAAGTGAATGTCAATTACTGGCTGCTTCTATCTGGTTTAAAAAGCATCTGATATAGATTTGGATTTTTCTGGAAACCCTTCTGTGTTCTTGTTTTCTCTCAACTTTCTTGTGGTTTGTTCATTTCCCTTTGATATGATTTGATCTTTTAAAGGAAAGGGTTTTGTCTTTACTGTCACAAATCATCAGACCTTTCTTTTAATCTTGATTGCTGTCATAAAAGTCTTTAGCCAAGTGGACTATGACACTGTCTCATTCCTGGTGGGGAGAAATAGAGATTTCACCAAACACATTTTAATTATGTAGTTTGAAAGAGAAGATGATTGCATTTTGTCTTCACATTTATAAAATCAATAGCAGTTTGTACCGAGCTTGCGAAAAATGTTCAGATGGGGAAAATTAGCAAAATACATTATTAGGAAAAAGAGAAGAGAAATACCAAGAAGTGATTGCAAAATTAATTAGTTGATTTAATTAGAAGTTCTGCTGGCTATTGATTATGGTTTTACGTTATAAGGTTGAATGTAGAGCTATAGTGATTATTCCTATCAGCTGGTCAGCATTTGAAAAACAGACAATGTTTCCATTCAACTTGATAGCCATCAATTCCATGTCTTCCCTAGTACATAGTCAGTTAGATTTATCTGGATAATAACAGAACACACTGTTACTTATATAGTATTTGCTCCAGATATATCTATTTAACAGTTCTAAAGAGTGGGATAGGAGCTTCATTCTCTGTTGAGTTTATTTCTTATTGTAGATCCACCCATTTTCATTCTTTTTGCACAATGCATGTATCTGGTACACTTTCAGCCTCCAGCAGCATTCCCTAACTTGGGCCATCAGTTGGAGAACAAGACAAGTTAGTATTAACATGGATGATGAAATATACTCGCACGTACACTTAAGATGTAGCTTGAACCTTATTATGTCAAGATGTAGATTGACATAGGCAGGTTCCACTTCTCCAAAGTATGGTCCACAGAGTGGCACTTTATCTGAGTGCCAGGACCAGAAAGTTCAATTTGCCAATTACCGTTTTTAAATAGTCGAGCATTGCTTACTGAAGCAAGCATTATTTTTTAAATGAAAATTCGGTTAATATCTGCAAACAATAGCTCTGAGAGATAATGGAGATTTCACAACTGTTGCTCAATTTTCGATAGCTTATAATAGCCTTTTAAAACAGCATTGACAAATAAGTAGCAGATTATTAATAAATATCCTCCCTTTATACAATAGTTTGCCTTTCCATCATTTTTTGAAGCTTCTGCAAACTGACATTTCCTTAAATCTTTGGAGATTTATTATGTCAATTGTATACAGCTGAGTTATAAAGAAACAAATTGTTTTGACAAATGACTTTGACAAAGTATCCCAAGGAAAACATTTTTCAACAATAAAATGGTTTTATTAAGGTATGTAATAACAGGGTTTTGGGTGCTGCATATGAAGCAAAGATAATATATCTTGTCCTGCTTGAACGCACCACCAGCATTTAAGGTGAACTTCAGTATCCTTTATGAAACATTTGTATTTAAAGTTGAACTGGCTGAGCTCCATTGACTTAGTTTGATCTTCCCTTTTATGACTGGCATAGCAATAACAAGATTGCAAAGATATTTATGCTGTCTGTGGCTTAGCAAGATAATTAAAGGATGTAAATTAATCAAGTGCAATTAATTTGAAACTTTATGTTCACAGCAGTCTTTCTTTGCATGTATAATTTATATTTATTGATTTGTTGGCTTGCATTAGCCTATGAGATAACAGTGAAAATGCATTAGAGGGGAAAGTGTACAATTAGTGTAAGAATGAACCCCGAGATAATTGATAGATCACTGTATGTTCGTGGCAAATATAAAGCTTTGTAAAGTGTCATAAACAGAGAGAATTGATGAGTGGTATTTTAGTCCATATGTTTGAACTGATTAATGAGGTTTTTAAACCAGTGCCCTTAATGAGAAGCTGATAGGTTTTCTTGAATTTACATTTTAATTTAAAAGGGTTATGATGGAGACAGTAAATTGAGAGTATTTGAGTGAGTAGTGCACTTGTCATTCCATAGTAAAGATACTGAATGGTGTGCTTAAAAATGCACTGTTTGACTACAATTGGACACATCCCTATGAATTCCAATAAATGAATAATTGAGTTCATTATCTGCAATGAAGCAGTTTGACCTGGGAGCAGCTCCGACATGATGGTCTCCATTCTAAGTGGTGGCATTATCTTTTCTTTATTTTTAAAGTCTTTTGTTACATGTTAATTAGAGAATCTTTCTTCTAAGGTTCCACTGTAATAAGGATATTTTCTGTATAGAGTGCATGGTAACGTATATGCAAACTGAAGTCCGCAAGCTAAAACAGTATTGCTTCATGGGTGATTAAACAGATGCAAATAGGGAAATACAGTATACACCTATTTAATTACCTGCAACAGGACCAAACAGTATTAATGAGTTTCTGTCCGCTTTTTCCTTTACACAAACACTCACTGCCAAATAATCTGGATCTCTTTGCAGTAGTGTTTGTTTTCCAGGTCCTTGGTTACATTTCTCTGTTGGAACAATAATAAAATAATTAATTAATACACATCCTATCGCAAAGTCTGGTGCCTCTTACTGTAATGCTATCTTTGGACATGAAAGCAAAATTGACTTTCACATGATTCTTATCTTTAAGGTTTCTATAAGGAATATAAGTTGTACCAAACTTTCTAGGATTCCTGGATGAAAATTTGAGGAGAAAACTACTGCAGAGGCAAAATGAAATTAATATTGAAATTGGGATGAATCTTCGCTTTGAATCATGTTGAGTTTGCTGGAAGGCGCTGAGAGGGAATTCTCACCATGTCTTACCAAATGCACCTCATTAAGTACCTGCCCCACACATGCAACCTCCAATTCTTGCCCCATCTTACCCAACTGTTCCCAGAATTACTTGTCGCTCACTAGACATCCTCCTAAATTCCAACATCCTATGCCAACATGTTGTGCATTGGACAAGCCCTGTCAGTCTGGAGCTGCCCTGCAAAGTTCCTCACATTTGCCCCAGACATGACAGAAAGGGGAGATTGGTGGCCCACTTTTCAGACTGGGATCTGCGGGTTCTACTGGGCAAGACGGTGCAGATCGAGCATCCTCTTCCCACGGGAGCACCAGTGGAAGCCATAATACTAGGACATGCACACCTGGTCTGAGGTGGCCACCTATATTTAGAAGAATGCCTAGCAATGTAGGAGGAGGGGCAATAACCTTCTCCACTCTATCAGCACCATTGTCACTCTAATACATCACATTCACTCTATTTCTACTACTGTCCCCATCTCCCATCAAGGTTCATGCTCTACTATTCTCCCTATTACCTGCAGCAACTTCCCCACTCGCTCTCACATCCCAACCCTTAGCATCACTTGCATCCCTCCATACTGTCTACTCCAACAGAAATGCCTGAACCACCCACTTCCTTCCTGCATAATACCGGCTTTGCTTTCATTCCTGGTGGGAAGTCAGTCTATAATAGGCAGAAGGAATCAAGTTTGGCGGTTAACTGCCTAACATTCAGCTCTTCACTGATCATAAGGATCATGAAAAGCTCTGACTGTCCTGAGGGGATGACTGACTGAATCCATGCCTGTGAACCGGTATTGAAGCCTGCCCTTGATTTACTGTGCCAAGATCCCCTGAGCAAAGGCTACCTCCTTTGACTTGATTGAAGACTGCGAAGTGCCCTGGTTCCTGGATTAGCATCTTTTCTAATAGCAGGGCAAGACACAAGTAATATGAGATGGCATCTCTGGCTGAGGGGCAAAGTGTAAAAAGGCAAGGCATTGCAAGTCAGGGATGCAATGAGCATCAAGGTGGGGATCAGAAATAGTGAGCACAATGGCAGCAAGCCAAGAACCTGAGATACAGCTTAGTTTAGTCCATGAACTGGGTGTGTGTCCCAGAGTGCAAAGTGTCCTTCCTGCAGCATTACAATGATTTGACGGTGCAATCCGAGGTGCAGTGTTGAAGTGCAGAAGCTTTGTCTAAGTGGATTGTAGATGAGGCTTGAGGAGTTCGAAGCAAGCAATGAGGTAAAGTTGCCACATTTTCTCTCTGATTTCTGATAATGGTGATTTGTAGCAATAATAAGTTGTTTAACAATTTATAATTCCATTTTAGTGGCGTCTCACCATTGCCTAGCGAGAAACTCACCTTAACACTTAGCAAAAGCTTAAAAGATGCTCGAAATCTAGGCCTCGCTGGACTTCCCATCAAGTTTTGCTACATACTTCCTCATAGATCACTGACACCCCTATAAGATTCTGCCCATTGTGTTGACTATATTAGCAGCATGAAGTCTCTCTGAGAAAGGCCAAGAACATATAATTTTAGTCTCCTTTATGAATCCAGAAGATCCTCGAACAGAAGAGAAACATCAGACATTCTTAAATTTTATTTTAAGAATGTGCACAATTATGTATTAACAACTTTCCTTCAGAAAACCTGTAACTACGTTCTGAGCGTGGGAAATGTTCATGTCATCATTTACATGGACTTCAAAGAAAGAAGTATCCCTGTCCCAAGGGATTTGGATTAGGCAGGGGGAGGGGGCTGTGGTGAAGAAAGGAAGGATCAGAAGTTTATCTCCCATTACTGTAACAACAAAAGGTGCAAGTTACTGGCTGACTAACTTTTTCATGTCTCCAGTTTCCCACTTCACTATCAGTGTTTCATTGTGACTTTTATTTGAAAGTCCTAAGTCACCTAACTCCTGAGCAGTTAAGCAAAGGCAACTTTAGAAATATCTATTGAACAGAGCTATTTAAACTTATGGAATCAACAAGTTATTAAATACTTACTGTTATTCTATCCTATTAGCAAGCATTTTTTTTACAAACACTGTCTTAGATTTTTGGCAAAATAATCTTGTGTGTTTTTATTCTGGGCATAAAAATTATTTGAAGTCGGATTATGTGCCAGGTTATTAAGAATAAAAATCTTAACTTGTCAGTATGTTTGTGATATTTCTATCCTCTCAGGATTTGCTAGCTAAGTGTGATCTCCTTAATGTGTATGACACAGGATATGCCTGTGTGACAGCGGATAAACCATTTTATCACCTTAATGCAAAGTCTAATACAAAGTAATTCAGTAGTATTATATATCTGTATTACAGGCAACAGTTTGGCCTGGCTTATTAAACTATATTTGTTTCCTTGTTATCTTGTGAAATTCTTACTTGGCAGTGATGGAAATAATGAGCTTGCCTAAGTTAGAATTCTGAAAATACTAAATTGCAGAAACGTATGACAGTATATTTACCTAATATAAAACTGAGACTCTATCAAGCACATTGTTTTTTTATGGTTTTATGTTACATCAAATTAACTTGCCTTTTGATTATCACCTGGTGCAGAACACTGCCTCGTGTCATATTGCACTGTTACATTTGAAGAAAAATGCATGTTTCAAGACACCAGATTGTTACCACTGCTGATTGGTTACGCACCTGTTGAAGTCTATCATTATCTCACCTCCTCAGTGATACAAAGTTGATTCTGAACCTGCTCATTGGAATGTCGCATGACACATGACGTACTTTCACTATTTAAGCTGTCCTGCACCTGGCTTCTGTGATACAATGATTTCATGTGAAGAAATGATGACACTCTCTTAAAAGCTCTCAACTTCGACGCCAGATTTGCTTTTATTCTTGTTCCATAGTCAAGTAGATACTTCGCAATATGTTGTGTCATCTTGTCAGTCCAGTATTAATTTGACTTAAACCTTAATACTTAAAACCTACTGGCATTTCCGAAATCTGATTTGAAATAAGGTTCTGGAAATACCCATGACCAAAGCTTCTATACATTAAGACAAGCTGTTATTACTTCATATTTTCACTATATTCATTGTCATCAGAGGGAATCTAATTGTTAATGTCTATAGTTGAAGTTTATTTATATTAGTTAGTTGCAATATTAGAGGAACACTAGGCACTAAAGCTGCTTTTAAATATTAAGTTACTTCATTTGATAAACTAACAGCATGAATCTGAACAGTTATGTAAAATAGTTGAGTTGTGATTTAGATATCATTCACAGCTCATAATGGGTATAAATTTGTTTTAGGGATGGAGTGAAAGGAGAGAAGGTGCCAATATGGATGAAGGAGAATATTACATTGTACCAGAGAGACAGGATGTCTTGGAAGGGTCAAGAACAGAATCTATTGGATCACATTAAGAAACAAAAGAGGTTCTTCTGCGCTACTACAGACAATTACTAGAAAAGATAAAAAAACAAATTGGAAGCAAGTTACAGAGAACTGCAAAACTATGGTGAAAATGGGAGATATATACATCCCAATAGAGACTGGGACAGCAAGAGTACAAACAGTAGAGAGGATGAAGTCATTTGAAAGTGTATGCAGGAAAATTCTATCGATCATTATGTTTCCAGTCCAGTGAGGACGGAAGCGATGCTGATCCTTGTCTAAGGGAGTGAATTGAATGAATTGGATCAAGTGTCAGTAGAGAAAGTTTTAGAAAATCACAATTTTGGTACCATTAGCTAGAAAGGGCAAGGAGCAATCAAGAGGAAAAATACCTGATGGGAAGTGGACCAGTTTCAATGGGTTGAATGCTGATCTGTCCCAAGCAATTTGGAATCAAAGACTGGCAGGCAAAACTGTAATGGAGCATTGGCCTGCTTTCAAAGCAGTGATAATTCAGGCATAGTCAGAGGAAAGGTAGCAGAACTCCATGATAATGAAAGACAGCAAGATGATGCAGAAAATAGCGACTTATGACACATATCAGGCAATATTAGAAGTCAGAACCAGGCTGCATATAGACGGTATAGAGTGGAGGAGTAAAAGATAATAAGAGAAACAAGGAGAGTCAGAGAAGAGACTGACAGCTTAAAAATAATTCAGAAGTCCTCTACCAGCATCAAAATAGCAAATGGCAAGAAAGAAGAGGATAAGGCAGATTGGAGACTGAAATGGGGGTCCATATATGGAGGCAGAGAGCATGACAGTTACTAAATGAGCAATTTGCATCTTTCTTTACCAAGGCAAAGTCATAGTCAAAGAGAAAGTAGCCAAAAATGTTGGAATGAGCAAAATTGATTAAGAGGTCATAATAGGAAGGTGTTTGTACTTAGAAATGAATAAGTTATCCTCAGATCAGATGGGATGCATCAGAGGATGCCGCAAGAGATAAGGATGGAAAATTCAGAGGTGCACAAAACCTCTTTGGAAACAGTGCTGGTGCCCAAGGACTGAACACTTGCAAATGTTATGCTTTTGTTCAAAAAGGCTGATCCCAACAACTAAAGACAAGTCAATTCAATGTCACTGGAGGCCCCAATTATTGTTTCTAACAGTCATTTGGATAAGTGTGGATTACTCATGGAAATCCAGTGTCGATATGTTAAAGGTAGATCACGATCAAATGCCCTATTTGAGTTTTTTAAGACCATGAGATATAAGAGCAGAAATTAGGCCATTCGGCCCATTGAGTTTGCTCCGCCATTCAATCACAGCTGATAAGTTCCTCAACCCCATTCTCCTGCTTTCTCTCCATAACCCTTGATCCACTTGATAATCAAGAACCTATCTATCTCAGTCTTAAATGTACTCAATGAACTGGCCTCCACAGCCTTCTGAGGCAGTGAATTCCATAGATTCACCACTCTCTGGCTGAAGAAGTTTCTCCTTACCTCCATTCTAAAAGGTCTTCCCTTTACTCTAAGGCTGTGCCCTTGGGTCGCAGTCTCTCCTACCAATGGAAGCATCTTCCCAACATCCACGTTGTCCAGGTCATTCAGTATTCTGTAAGTTTCAATTAGGTCCCCCCTCATCCTTCTAAACTCCAATGAGAATAGTCCCAGAGCCCTCAAACGTTCCTCATATGTTAAGCTTTCCATTCCTGATACCATTCTCATGAACCTCCTCTGAACCCGCTCCAGGTCCAGTACATCCTTCCTTAGATATGGGGCCCAAAACTGCACATAAAGAGAATTGTAAAGGTAATGCAGCTGACGTAGTCTTTGTGGGCTCTCAAAAGTAATTTTGTTTAATGCCACAAAAAAAGGCTTGTCAGCAAAGCTGAATTCTATGAAATGAAATGGATAGTGATAGCATAGGTGCACATTAGGTTGAATGACAGGAGATGGGGAGAAGCAGAGTTATTTCTTCAGTCTGGAGAAAATATTAAGTGAGTTTCACCAGGCATTGATATGAAGGTCATTGCTTTCTTCTCTCATATGGTGACTTGGAAATGAGGGAACAGTACACCATGTCAAAATTTGTAGATGACACAAGACGTGTGCATTCTGAAATGTGAAGAAGACAGTGATACATTTCTAAAGAATATGTCTGGCTGCTGGAATGGGTGAGCATGTGTCATATGAAACTAACAGCAGAAAGGTCTGAATGATGATAGGAAGAATGAGGAAAGGCAATAGGATGAAAAAAAAAGTACGATTCCAAAGGGGATGTAGAAATAAAAAGATCTGGAGATATGTGAATCATTGAAGATGCCAGGACATGTTGAGAAAATGGCATATGGGATTCTAAACTTTGTAAACAATGGGATAGAACACTGAACAGAGCATACCATGAATTCTTATAAAACATTTATTCAGCCTCGGTTAGAGTATTGTGCCCAAATGTCGGCACCACACATGAATAAGAATGTGAAAGCTTTTTGGGAGTTATGTTCAGGCCTCCAAACAGTAGTCAGGATGTGGGGCATAAGATACACATTGAGATAGAAAAGGTGTGTAAGAAAGGCAAAGGTACAGAGATCGCGGAGAATTTCAATATGCAGGTAGACTGGGAAAATCAAGTCAGTAGTGGTTCACAAGAAAAGGAATTTGTGGAATATCAATGAGATGGCTTTTGGAGCAGCTTGAGGTAGAACCCACCAGGGAACAGGCAATTCTGGATTTAGTGATGTGCATTGAGCTAGACTTGATAAGGGAGCTTAAGGTAAAGGAACCCTTAGGAGGCAGTGACCATACTATGATAGAATTTACTCTGCAATTTGAGAGGGAGAAGATGTAATGGTATTACAGTTGAATAAAGGCAACTACAGAGGTATGAGGGAGGAGCTGACCAGAATTGACTGGGAGAGGAGCCGAGCAGAAGGATAGTAGAACAGCAATGGCAGGAGTTTTTGGGAGTAATTCAGGAGACAAAGCAAAAATGCATTCCTAGGAAAAAGAAACATACCAAAGGGAGGACAAGGCAACCATGGCTGACTAGGAAAGTCAGGGACAGCACACAAGCAAAACAGAAAGCATATAATGTGGTGAAGGGCAGTGGGAAGCTAGAGGATTAGGAATCCTACCAAGACCAACACAGGACAATAAAAAATAAATAAAGGGGGAGAAGATTAAATATGAGGGTAGGCTAGCCAGTAATATAAAAGAAAATTGCAAGAGTTTCTTCAGATATATAAAGGGCAAATGAGAGGTAAATGTGGACATTGGGCTACTGGAAAATGATGCCGGAGAAGTAGTAATGGAGTAATGGGGGAACAAAGAAATGATGGAGGAACTGAATGAGTACTTTGCATCATTCTTCACTGTGGAAGACGTGAGTAATATCCCAAAAATTCAAGAGAGTCAGGGGTGGGGGGTTGGCTGGAGGGGGTGGGGGGGGTGCGCGGGGGCGCAGGGCGGTGGAGCAGAGATGAATATGGTGGCCATCACCAAGGAAAAGGTGCTAGAAAATCTGCAAAGTCTGAAGGTGGATAAATCACTCGGTTCAGATGGACTACAGACCAGAGTTCTGAAGAAGATAGCTGAAGAGATAATAGAGGTGTTAGTGGTGATCTTTTAGGAATCACTGGAGTCAGGGAGGGTCCTAGAGGACTGGAAAATTGCTAATGTAACTCCACTGTTTAAGAAGGGAGTAAAGCAAAGACTGGAAATTACAGGCTGATTAGCCTGACAGCAGTCATTGGTAAGTTTGTGGAGTCCATTGTGAAGGATGAGATTTCTGAATACTTGTAAGTACATGGTGAAATAGGGCAAAGTCAGTGTGGTTTCATCAAGGGGAGGTCATGCCTGACAAATCTATTAGAATTCTTTGAGGAGATAATGAGCAGGTTAGTCCAAGGAGAGCCAATAGATGTTATCTACCTGGACTTTCAAAAGGCCTTTGATCAGGTGCCACACAGGAAGCTGCTGAGTAAAATAAGGGCACATGGTGTTAGAGGCAAGGTGCTAACATGGATAGAAGATTGGCTGTCTGGCAGAAAGCAGAGAGTGGGGATAAAAGGGTCTTTCTCAGGATGGCAGGCAGTGACTAGTGGTGTTCCTCAAAGGTCAGTGTTGGGACCACAACTTTTCATTTTATACATTAATGATCTAGATGAAGGAACTGAGGACATTCTGTCTAAGTTTGTAGATGATACAAAGATAGGTGGTGGGACAGGCAGTACTAAGGAGGTGGGGAGGCTGCAGAAGGATTTTAGACAGGTTAGGACAGTGGGGAAAGAAGTGGCAGATGGAATACAATTTGGGAAAGTGTTATGTAATGCACTTTGGTAGGAAGAATAGAGGCATAGAATATTTTCTAAATGGGGAGAAACTTAAGAAATCTGAAGTGCAAAGGGACTTAGGAGTCCTAGTCCAGGATTCTCTTAAGGTAAACTTGCAGGTTAAGTCAGTAGTTAGGAAGGCAAATACAGTGTTGGCATTTATTTCGAGAGGACTAGAAGATAAAAGCAGGGATGTACTTCTGCGGCTTTATAAGGCTCTGGTCAGACCACATGTAGAGTATTGTGAACAATTTTGGGCTCCATACCTCAGGAAGGATGTACTGGCCCTGGAGCGGGTCCGGGGAGGTTCGCAAGAATGAAACCAGGAATGAAAAGCCTAACATTTGAGGAACATTTGAGGACTCTGGGTCTATACTTGATGGAGTTTAGAAGAATGAGAAGGGAATTTAATTGAAACTTATGAGATACTGAATGACCTGGTCAGAGTGGACATTGGGAAGATGTTTCCATTGGCAGGAGAGACCAGGACCCAAGGGCATGGCCTTAGAGTAAAAGGAAGACCATTTAGATCGGAGATAAGGAGAAACTTCTTTAGCCAGAGAGTGGTGAATCTATGGAATTCACTGCCACAGAAGGCTGTGGAGGCCAGGTCATTGAGTATCTTTAAGACAGAGATAGATTGGTTCTTGATTGTCAAGGGTTATGGAGAGAAAGTAGGAGAATGGGGTTGAGAAACATAGCAGCATGATTGAATGGCAGAGCAGACTCAATGGGCCAAATAACCTCATTTCTGCTCCTATGTCTTATGGTGTTTAGAGACGGTGCAGCAAAATGAATGGTCCTAGGGCTAAGAGACAGTGGATATTTTGGAAAATCTGGGGGAAAAGAGGTGAAGGCAAAATTTGTTAGAGGTCTTCAAAATCATGAGGGTTCGAGACAAAGAGAGAAACCACTTCCATTGATGGGAACCGAAAGAACTGCAGATGCTGTAAATCAGGAACAAAAACAAAATTGCTGGAGAAGCCCAGCAGGTCTGGCAGCACCTGTGAAGGAAAAAAACAGAGTTAATGTTTCAGAACTGAGGAAGGGTCACCGAACCCGAAACATTAACTCTGTTTTTAGCTTCACAGATGCTGCCAGACCTGCTGGGCTTTTCCAGCAACTTTGTTTTCGTTCCATCGATGGGAAGATTGAAAACAAGCAGGCAATGATTTAAGCCGTTGTGAAAAAAAAATAGCAACAACATGAGTAAAAGCCTTTGTAACGCAGCGAATGATTAGAAATGAACTGCCTGAAAATGTGCTGGAGACAAATATAATCATGCTTTTCAAAAGAAATTTGGAGATGATCTGGCAGAGAGAATACTTACACAACTGTGGGGAAAGACAGGCAGTGTTCAGAACAGCTGAGCTGTTCTTGCAGAAAGCTAACAAGGGTGACACAATAGGTTGAATGGCCCCCTTCTGTGTTGTAACCTATAATTATGGAAACAAAAAATATGAGTTATAATACCAACGTTTATAATAATTACACCTGGTGTGCAATTCATTCAGCTCAAATCTTAAGCTGATATCCCACTTCCATTTTATGTTTATATCTAAACTTTTAATTATTTTTGTCCTTCTATTAGATTCTTAGTTATAGACTTCATTGACAAAAGATTATGCAGGCACCTCATCCTCCTGCATTTATCAGTATTACCAACGCTACCACCAGAAGTGTTTGTGAGCAATCCTGACCTGACACTTATTTGGTTTCTTCATCCATTGAAGAAAACATCCAACTGCCATGAAGATGTAGAATTGGAATACATTTTGGACTGAATGGACTAATCTTTCATTCCAAATGTGGGAATGTAGCCCTGCATCACATTGTAGTGATAGCAGACTTGAATACACACAACTCTGTTTAGCAACCTCATAAATAAATGCTGCACACTGAATGTCGTATCTAATGAAGGATCTACAAATTGAAGTGAGTATTGATCACAGCTCAGTTGCTGACATTCATACCTCTGCATCAAGTAGTTATGCCAGTTACTTTAGATCGTGCTGAAGAGAATTGAACTAAAATCCGTGTTGCCATTCCAGTCCAATAATGAGCGAGTGCTGCACTGTCAAAGATCCATATTGGAACCAAACGGCGCATCAAGGCTCTGTCTGCTTTCCCACTTGAATGTAAAAGCTCCCATGACACTATTGCAAAGAAAAGCCAGACTTTTGCGCTATCATGACCAGTATCTAGCCTAGAAACAACAACACAAACCAGATTTTCTAGCTATCATTACTGCAATATCTGCGCGAGCTTACTATGTACATTTTAGTTGGATGATTCCTCCATCACAACCATTTCAAAGGGTTTCAAAAGTACTTGATTGGCTACAAATCACTTGAAAATGCCCTGAAGTGTGAAAGGTGCTCTATAAATGCATTTTTTTTTAATGCTAGCAAAGAGAATTCCCATTGAATTGCTTTCAATCCCTTACTAGACATGCTGTGGAAGATCAGAAGAAACTTGACTACAGCCATTCATAACACTTTTGAAGGAATTTCACCCAGCTTGTTGTGGGTGTTTGGGAGAATTCCTATCACAATTACCGGCATTGCATGTATCAGCTATCAGCACGGATGAATGGTACTAAATACCAAGATCATAAAAGAAAGTCCTTCTTGTATGAAGTAAAATTACATATTTAGCTATTTGCAGTTGAGTTTTTTTTTTGTTTAACTCAGGTATGATATTAAAAACTATAAAATGTATTCAATTTCAAGCCAAGTTACTAGGAGCACAATGATTCTATTTTTGCCAGCAACCAGAAAGCCATTGGAAATATGTCATTAGATCTGGGTGGAAGGAATACCTGTTGACAATGTTAAAAAAGTGATATGGACTCCGTTCTAATGTGTTCACTATAGCTCATTGTCACTGTGACTATTCTAATAATAGAAACAAATTTCGGCAATGCACCTCATCACAAAGTGGCAACAATTCCAATTTCAATTCTCAATTCAACAGATTGAAAAATGCCCATCCATTAACACTAGGCCTATAAGATCATTCCATTGAAAATAAATTGAATATTGATGGATAATTAAAGCCAAATTAAGTTGGACGTTAAAACATTAAACTAGCCACAGTTTATTCTTTTCGGAAATGTTTTATTCTGATACTGCAAATTGAGCAAAGGGAACCAAGAGACAGGAGAATGCAGGATATGGGACAAACTGTTTAAACCTCTGATTAAATTATAAAATTAAAGATTTGAAGAATAACAGAAGAAATCAATAATCAATACTCTCCTGCAAGTTGTATAAGTATCTATTCAATGCTGTTGCATTTTCTGAATGTAACATAGTCATTCACAACTGGATCACTGACAATGGTATCTGTGCAACCAACAGATTTGTTTCACACTGGTTCAGCACAATTCTTTCTCCCAAAGTGGTTTGTATATTATGTGATTTGCTTTGAGAATTATCTTGAAGAAGTCAAATTTGAATTTGGAGCAACATGAGCGTGAAGAAAGCCAAAAATTGAACTTGTAGGTTAAAAAAAAAATTAAAGCTCAATTTTTGAGTGGCTATTGCCCATTTTAGACTTGGCATGTTACCTACTTAGGAAAATTGTTTTTGCTGAACTGATAAAAGCAACTGAATGCTCTTTACTTTCTCGCTACTGGGGTAGTAGACTGTAGAGCACCTGGGAGACAAAATCAATTTTTGCTATTTATTTCTTCAAAACCTGGCACTCCATTTCAAATAGAGATAGTAGGACGCCAACTCTCCGACACCTCCTCCTACCGCCCCCTTGATCGTGA
>NC_063346.1:38564817-38688908 GCF_021869965.1 Rhincodon typus | reverse complement strand
CACCTCCCAGTCGCGAACCATTTCAACTCCCCCTCCCATTCCTCAGACGACATGTCCATCCTGGGCCTCCTGCAGTGCCACAACGATGCCACCCGAAGGTTGCAGGAACAGCAACTCATATTCCGCTTGGGAACCCTGCAGCCCAATGGTATCAATGTGGATTTCACAAGTTTCAAAATCTCCCCTCCCCCCACCGCATCCCAAAACCAGTCCAGCTCGTCCCTGCCTCCCTAACCTGTTCTTCCTCCCACCTATCCCCTCCTCCCACCTCAAGCCGCACCTCCATCTCCTACCAACCAACCTCATCCCGCCCCCTTGACCTGTCCGTCCTCCCTGGACTGACCTATCCCCTTCCTAACTCCCTACCTACACTCACCTTTCCTGGCTCCATCCCTGCCTCTTCGACCTGTTTGTTTCCTCTCCACCTATCCTCTCCTCTATCCCTCTTCTATCCGCCTCCCACTCTCTCCCTATTTATTTCAAAACCCCCTTCCCCTCCCCCTTTTCTGATGAAGGGTCTAGGCCCGAAACGTCAGCCTCTCTGCTCCTATGATGCTGCTTGGCCTGCTGTGTTCATCCAGCCCTGCACCTTGTTGACTCCATTTCAAATACCTTGGTCCCTTTTGATTTCCTTCAGTAATGTGTTTCACTTAAAATATTCCTGTCCTACCCGCGCTTTGCTGCATCTCTTTGAGATTGATGTAGCAGTGTGATGAGGAATGCTTGATCTGACCAGCTTTTGCTCTATTAAAAATGAGTACCAAATAGAAAGATAATCGCAGCATCATGAGTTGAGGAATATCACCTTATCTTACCTCAGCTGCATCTTGACCTTGGCTTTATTTGCTTTTCTTTGCTCTTTCTCCACAGGATCTGATTTGTATTGAAAGTTATATAAGCATCAATCATTCCTCAATATGTTCATCAGATGGTAGTTGGAATCACAACCAAGTCTAATGCTGTGCTCAGCTGAGATCCAAAAGGTCTGTTGTCAGTAGAGATCACTAGAATTGATTAGGAGAAATCCTTGCTGATTATTAGCTAACACAAACCGGTGTTCAATCTTGGCAACATCTGGCAGTGTGTGGTTCAGCATCACAGCACAGACCTAGCTGTGCATTGAAATATAGATTACTCCAAACGATTCTTATTTTGCGTCAGTATTAGCATTTTACACTTGTTTAGTATCGTAATATCATCTCTGGATTTGGATTTCTGTATAATTGCCTAAGCTAAATTTCAAAAATGCAACAGAAAATCTCAGTCTGGCCAAATGAAATTCCAAACTGCAAGCAGCCTTCCAAATGAATGGGATCCTCTTTGAATATGCAGATCAAGCTCACATATTGTCATTGATGCCCAGCCTACAATTGTATCATGAGATCTGGATAGGCTTGTGCGGCACAGTAGTAGTGCCACTACTTCTGAGACAGGCCAGGGTTGAAGTCCAAACTGCTGCAGAGGTGTGCCATAACGCGCCTGAGCGAGTTGGTTTGTAAATATTTATCTCAAGATCTGGACAGAGGTGCAATAATGGCTTCCCTACCTGGCAAAACTTACTTGAGACAGCCACTAGGTCCAGAAAATACCCATTTAAAGTCCTCCTGAGTCACAATAAAACCTTGGAGCTCATCTTGTCTCGTACTTTGCTTACTTGCATCTCTGACCAGAAATTCTCTCCTGGAGTAGACATCGCTGGCTGGCTGGAATCTATTGCCCATCCTTAGGTACCCTTGAGAAGGTGATGGTGAGCTACCTTCTTGAACTGCCGTTATCCATGTGCTGTATGTTGACACACAATGCCATTTGGGAGCGAACTTCAGGATTTTGACCCACTGACACTGAAGTAACAGTGCCATATTTTCAAGTCAGGATGGTGAGCGGCTCAGAGGGGAACTTGCCAATAGAGGTGTTCCCATGTATCTGCTGCACGTGTGCTTCTAGATGGAAGTGGTCCTTGGTTTGGATCTTTGGTGAAGGTAGATGGTGCTCCTGAGTATCGGTGGAAGACATGGATGTTTATGAACATGGTGCCAGTCAAGTGGGCAGCTTTTTTCTGGATGGTGTCAAACTTCTTGAGTGTTGTTGAGGCTGCACTCTTCCAGGCAAGTAGGGTGTATTCCATCACACCCCTGACTTGTGTCTTATATATGATAGACAGGATTTGGAGAGTCAGGAAGTGACTTATTCACGGCAGTATTCCTCGCCGCTGACCTGCTCTTTTATATATTTGTTTATATAGCTACTCCAGCTCAGTTTCTGGTAACCCCTGGGTTGTTGATATTGGATATTCAGCGATGGTAACAGCATTGATTGTAGTCGCTAGCTTGCATCTTATTGGAGATGGTCATTGCCTGGCATTCATGTGGCACAAATGTTACTTGCCATTTGCCAGCCCAAGTCTGGATATTGTCTGGACCTTGCAGTATTTGGACATAGATAGCTTAAGTATCTGAGGAGTCATGAATGATGTTGAAAATTGTCCAGTTAATGGTGATGTTCCCCATTTCTGACATTATGATGGACAGTCACTTACCTTGTGCTGAGGCCTTTAGCTCAGGTCACTTATAGTTTACACCTACTGGATCTTGATGACCATACAGTTGCTTCCGCTGACTTCCTGGCCATTCTTTATCAACGTATTGACAGATTAGTGCGGTCCTGTCAATAAAAGTCAGCCAATCCTGCTCTATCTCTGACTCCAGCATTGGCAGTTCTTATTATCTCTGACGGTTCAGAAGAGATTTATCAGGATGTTGCCAGGGACGGAAGGTTCGAGTTATAAAGAGAGGCTGGATAGGCTGGAACTCTTTTCTCTGAAACGTAGGAGGTTGAGAGGTGACCTTCTCGAGGTTTATAACATCATGAGGGGTATGGATATGGTTAATGGTAGGTGTCTTTTCCCTAGGATTTTCAAGACTGGGGGCATATTTTTAAGGTGAAAGGAAAGAGATTTAGAAAAGACTTGGAGGCAAATTATCTACATAGAGAGTAGTTCATACGTGGAATGAGCTTCCTGAGGAAGTAGTGGATATGGGCACAATTACAACTTTTAAAAGACAGTTAGGTAAGTACACAAATACAAAAAAGTTTAAAGGGATATGGGCCAGGAGCAAGCAAGCGGGAATAGTTCAGTTTGGGATTATGTTCGGCATGGAGTGGTTGGACCGAAGGGTCTGTTTCCATGCTATCTGTGTCTATGCCTCCTAACGTCACTTCCAGACAGGCATGAGGTTCACTTCCCATTCCAACTGAAAGTTCCTTTGCAGTGGAGTTGAGGGTAAGTCACAAATTCTCTTTTGCCCTAATACTGCCCATGATTGGAAAAATAACTAAAATTGGAGTGCTCTGAATTTCAAGTGGATAAATTTCACTTTTTAAAAATAGCTTATTATCTTGTAATTTGGATCTCTTTTCCTCTTTAATAGATTCGTATAGACCACTAATGAAATTAAAATAACTATTTTTGAATTTGAATTAACATATTGCGTTAGGCAAATAATTAAACAGGAATATTTGAAATGCCATTTTGAAATATATTCAAATGTAACTTTTATCAATTACCTTTAACCATTTTTAAGATTACAGTTAAAATGTGGAATAGTCTTCAGGTTTACCTGATTCAAATCTGCATGGCCAAAATACATTGATTTAATCTGCAATCTTCAGTTATCCCTTTTGTTTTCTTTGGCTAGGAACATAAGTTCCATTTGGTGTACTGATTTAAGAACTTTACTGGGGTCACCACAGATCTATGTGGGCATTGCTTTATTACAAAAGGTGAAACCTAGAATGATTGGCTATGTAGTGAAATAATTTCAAAGGGGCCTACATTCAGAGCAACACTTCTGGTATCTTTCTGACAAAGTTTATTAATGTGCATCATCATTTCATTGAGCCATGTGTAAAACAATTCTAGAGTTTCCGATAGTTTCTTCTTTTCAGTGATTAAAATCGTTACTTATGTTTGCTATCTTATTCTTCCTTACTGTATTTTTACTTTGTTGTTGCTACATTAGTGGTGCTATCTGTGATCTTTTTATACTTGCAACCTGACACGGAATTAAAAATAGCATTGAAAGCATGATAGAATGCTGAAAATGGGAATGCTTTTAAAATTACTTCAGACTTGTGTTAAAATTTTAATGAAAGGAATAATATAAACAGAGGTTGATTTGAAACCAGTGTGTTCTTCCCAGCTGCCTTTGCAATATGCAGCTGGAGCTGATATTTTTATAGCTCTCAATGTTTTCATTCATCATGACAGGCTGAGTCCTGTTTAGCCAGAAGTACAAATGTGATAATCAAATTTTATTGCTGCTGTAGTAAAAAGAGTTTTGCAGTGTGATGACGAACTCAGTTGTCAGCAGTTGCAGAAGGGTTAAGGATAACAAAGAAGACATGACAAATATTACTGTGGTTAAATTTGATGGTCCCCAAAAATGGACTTGGAGATTATGCTGTGCAATTATTCAGAGCTTGTTGACTGCAGTACCGGCAGCATGCCAATTTCATGCTGCCTGTTGTTTTAAATCGCTGGCTGGACGCTTATGGAGCCAATATCATGGCACTAAAAGTTTGCTTGCAATTCTTGAAGAGGATCAGGAATCGAATCTGACCTAGGAGACACTGTAAAATGGAAGCACGTGAGACTTACTGGAAACTTGGATGAAACTTAATGCCTACTCGCTAGACAGTACTGGTGTGTAAAAAATGGAAAATACTTCATATCCGAATTAAAAGGCTGGAGTTGGATCTGCAGACATTATACTACATCAGAGAGGGGTAACGTTGCCTGGACACGGTCAGACCCCTTCGATTAGGTAATTCAAAGTTATTCTGCAATCAAGGACAAGACAGTGTGCATGTATATGAAGCAGGAATGTGGAGCCAAGGGTCGGCCCTTGAGAGGCCTTTGTCCCTGCAATTGTCCAACATTGACAAAGTTCTTGCGAGCTGTGTGGTTAAGAATGAGAACTACAAGGAGGATGAGTGAACTAACCACAGCATGGTAGTACAGGGAAGTATTCAATAAGGCGCCTGGGAACAAATAGGAACATAATAGTGGTAGGGGCTAGTGTAATTAGGGGAATAAACACTGTTCACTGCAGTAGTGATAGTAAGTCCCAAAATCACATTGCCTGTCTGATGCCAGGATCAAGAACATCTCTTCAAGACTGGAGAGAAACTTGGAGTAGGAGAAGGATCCAGTTATCATCGACCTAGTTAGTACTAACAAAATTTAATCAGACTGGAAAGGAGGTTCTGCTTAAAGATTTTGAGCAGTTAAGAGCTAAAGTAAAAAGCAGAACCCGCAAGGTGGCCATCCCAGGATTACATCCTGAGCATGACAAACTGGCACAGATACATAGTAGCATAGAAACATAGAAGATAGGAACAGGAGAAGGCCATTCGGCCCTTTGAGCCTGCTCTGCCATTCTTCACGATCATGGCTGATTGTCAAACTCAATAATCCTGCTTTCTTCCCATAACATTTGATCGCATTTGCCCCAAGTGCCATATCTAGTTGCCTCTTGAATACATTCAATGTTTTGGCTTCAACTACTTCCTGAGGTAATGAATTCCACAGGCTCACCACTCTTTCGGTGATGAAACGTCTCCTCATCTCCGTCCTAAATCCTCATATTGTTACCCCTGGTTCTGGACACACCCACCATCAGGAACTTCCTCCCTGCATCTACCCTGACCAGTCCCGATAGAATTTTATAAGGCTGTATGAGACCCCCTTCATTTGTCTGAAGTCCAACAAAAACAATCCTAACCTAATCAATCTTTCTTCATATGTCAGACCCGCCATCCGCGGAATCAGCCTGGTAAACCTTCGCTGCACTCCCTCGAGAGCAAGAGGATCTTTCATCAGAAAAGGAGACCAAAGCTGCACACAATATCCTGGCTGTGGTCTCACCAAGGCCCTGTATAACTGCACCAACACATCCCTGCTACTGTACTTGAAACCTCTCACAATGAAGGCCAACATTTTGCCTTTTTTACTGCCTGCTGTACCTGCATGCTTATCTTGAGCGACTGGTGCACAAGGACACCCAGGTCCCACTGCACACTCCCCTCTCCCAATTTACAGCCATTCAGGTAGTAATCTGCCTTCTGGCTTTTGCTTCCAAAGTGAATAACCTCACATTTATCCAAATTATACTGCATCTGCGGTTGATTTGCTCACTCACCCAATCTGTCGAGATCATGCTGAAGGATCTCTGCATCCTCATGATAGTTCACCCTCCCATCCAACTTGGTATCATCTGCAAACTTGGGGATGTTATATTTTGTTCCCTTATCCAAATCATTAATATATATTGTGAATAGCTAGGGTCGCAGCATCGATCCCTGTGACAGCCCACTAGTTACTCCCTGCCAATTTGAAAAGGGCCCATTAATTTCTACTCTTTGTTTCCTCTCTGACAGCCAGTTTTCTATCCATCTCGATGTGCTCCCCACAATCCCATGCACTTTAATCTTGCACATTAGTCTCTTATGTGGGACTTTGTCAATCACTTTCTGAAAGTCCAAATATACTACATCGACAGGCTTCCCCTTGTCAACTCTACTAGTTATGCCTTCATAGAATTCTAACAGATTTTTCAAGCATGAATTCCCCTTCATTAATCCATGCTGACTCTGTCTGATCCTGCCACTGCTTTCTAAATGCTCTGCTATAAAATCTCAGACAATGCTTTTGAGAATTTTCCCCACTACCGATGTTAGGCTCACTGGTCTATACTTCCCTGTTTTCCCTCTACCTCCCTTTTTGAATATTGGAGTGACATTAGCCACCCTCCAATCTGCAGGGACTGTTCCAGAGTCTATAGAATCCTAGAAGATGACCACCAATGCATTCACCATTTCTGGAGGTACTTCCTTAATGTAGATTATCAGGCCCTCGAGATTTATCAGACTTCAATCCCAACAATTTTCCCAGCACCATTTCTCTACTAATATTGATCTCCCTCTGTTCTTCCCTCTCACTAAATCTTGTATCCTCCAACAATTCTGGTATCTGATTTGTATCCCCTTTTGTGAAGACAGAACCAAAGTATGTATTCAGTTGCTCAGCCATTTCTTTGTCCCCTATTATGCATTCCCTCGTTTCTGTCTGTAGGGGACTGACATTTGTCTTTACCAATCTCTTTCTCTTCATGTACCTATAAAAACTCTTAGCATCAGTCTTCATGTTTCCTGCAAGCTTACTTTTCTACTCTATTTTCCCCTTCTTAATCAATCCCTTGGTACTTCTTTCCTGAATTCTAAACTGCTCCCAATCCTCAGAATTATTTCGTTTCTTGGCCAATCTGTATGCTTCTTCCTTGGATCGGATACTATCTCTAATTTCCTTTGTAAGCCATGGATGGGCCCTCTTACCCATTTTGCTTTTCTGCCAGACAGAAATAAGCAGTTTTTGCAGCTTCCCCATGCATTCCTTGAATGTTTGCCGTTGCCTATCCACTGTTATCTGTTTAAGTAACTCTCCCCAATCTATCAAAGCCAAATCAGGCCTCATATGCTCATAGTTTCCTTTATTAAGGTTAAGCACCCTAGTCTCTGAATCAACAACCTCACTCTCTGTCTTGATAAAAAATTCTATCACGTTATAGTTGCTCTTCCCCAAGGGATCTCACACAGCTAAATTGGCAATGATTCCCTTCTCATTACATAGCGCCCAGTCTAAGATGGCCTGCTCTCTAGTTGGTTCCTCCACATATTGGTCAAGAAAACCATCCCGTATACACTCCAGGAATTCCTCTTCCATGGTATCGTGGCTAATTTGATTTTCCCAAAATATGTTTAGATTAAAATTACCCATGATCACTGATATTCCCTTATCACAAGCATCTCTAATTTCCTGTTTAATGCCATTCTCGACATCACCACTGCAGTTTGGGGGTCTATATATGTCACCTACTAATGTTTTTTGCTCCTTGGTATTTCTCAACTCTGCCCATACAGACTTCATTTTGTTGGAGCTAATATCTTTTCTCACTATTGTGTTAATTTGGTCTCTAAACAACAATGCTGCTCTGCCACCTTTTCCTTTTTGCCTGTCCTTCCTAAATACTGAATACCCTGGGACATTCAGTTCCCTTCCCTGGTCACCTTGCAGCCATGTCTCCATATTCCCAATTATATCATACCCGTTTATATCTATCTACGCGATTAGTTCATCCACTTTATTGCAGATGCTCCACACATTGAGGCACAAAGCCTTTAAGCTTGTCCTTTTAACAGTATTTTTGTCTCCTCCTTACTTTTCTCAATAACCCTGTTTGAATCTTGCCCTTAATTTCTCAGCCTGTCACTTTTCTTATTCCCATTTCTAGCTTTTGTTTTTATCTTTGCTGCTTTCTTCTCTGACTCCTTACATAGGTTCCCATCCCCCTGGCATTTTAGTTTAAACTCTCTCCAACCACCCTCGCAAACACTCCCCCAGGACCTCAGTCCCAGTCCTGTCCAGGTGTAAACCATCCAATTTGTACAGGTCCCACCTTCCCCAGAACCGGTCCCAATGCCCCAGGAATCTGAAACCCTCCCCCCGACACCATCTTTGCAGCCATGTATTCATCCAGTATATCCTGCCATTTCTCCTCTGACTAGCACATGGCGCTGGTAGTAATCCTGAGATCACTACCTTTGAGATCCAATTTCTTAACTTTCTTCCTAGCTCCCTGTATTCTGCCTTTAGCACCTCATCCCTTCTTTTTAACCTATGTCATTTGTACCAATGTGTACCACAACCACTGGCTATTCACCCTCCCCCTCCAGAATGCCCTGTACCCGCTTTGAGGCATCCTTGACCCGAGCACCAGGGAGGCAACATACCATCCTGGAGTCTCATTTGCGGCCACAGAAGCGCCTGTCTATTCCCGAGAAAGATCAAGTCAAGGAATTAAATGCACACGGGAGGATGAGCAATGGCCAACACTGAAGAAAATAACTTCATGGCTCACAGCAAAGGTATACTCCAGTGAAAGAGGAGGGAAGGAGATAAGCAAACCAAGGTTCACCAAGGAACTTAAGGATGATATCAAATTTAAAGGAAAAAATATGTGATAAAGATTGAAGGTTGGCCAGAAGGTTGAACAAGTTTTAAAGCCAACAACAGATGACCAAAAAAAAAGGAGAAAATAAATTATGACGACAAGCAGTATCGAGCATTCAAAGCTTCTTTAAATCTTAAAAACAAAGATACAGAGGAGTCAAAGTGAAACAGAAACTAAGAACAGGAGTAGGCCATTCAGCCCTTCAACGCTGCTCCACCATTCAATGTGACCATGGCTGATCATTCAACTCAGTACCTTGATCCCTCTTTCTCCCCACACTCTTTGATCCTTTTAGCCTTAAGAACTATATCTATCTCCTCCTTGAAAATATTCAACATTTTGGTCTCAAACCCTTTTTGCGGCAGAGAGTTCCACATGTTCAACACTCTCTGGGTGAAGGTATTTCTTCTCATCTCAGTTCTAAATAGCCTACTTTTTATCCTCAGACTGTGCACATTGGTTATGTCCCCACTCCCCACGTTTTCTAGTTAGGAAGACCATCCTTCCTGCATTTATCTTGCTTACTCCTATTAGAAATTTGTAAATTTCTATGAGATCCCCAACCTCACCAAAGCCCACCTTATTCTTCTAAACTCCAGTAAATATAATCCTAACTAACCCAGACTCTCTGCATACATCAGTCCTGACATCCCAGAAATCAGTCTGGTAAATCTTTGTTGCATTCCCTCCATAGCCAGAACATCAGTTTCCTGATAAGGAGACCGAAACTACTCACAATACCCCAGGTACAATATCACCAAGGCCTTGTACAATTTCAGCAAGACAACCCTGCCTCTGTACTTAAATCCTCTCTATGAAGGCTAACATAACACTTGCCTCCTTCTGGAGAATGAGCTTGCAAGAATTCTAATGAGGATTCAGGAAATGGCGAAGGATTGAAATAAATACCTTGCTTCATTCTTCAGGCAGATGGCATTAATACAATTTAAATAATACTAGATAATCAAGAAGCTAAGGGAGGAAATAAACAGAATAACGATCATAAGAGAAAAGAACCAGGGAAACTTATGGAGCTAAAGGCCAATAATTCAGCTTGATTTGATGGGTTACATCGTAGGATTTTAAAGGATGTAGCAACAGAGATAGTGAATGCATGGTGAGTAATTTTCCAGGAATTCTTATCATCTTTTTCCAGAATCCTTGAAAATTGCCGATGTGAAACCTTAATTCAAAAAGAGAAGGAGACAAAAAACAGGTAATGGCTAACAATCTTCAGCCAGAAGTGCCAAGTGAATGATCCATCTCAGCATCCTTCAGATGTCTCCAGCATCTCAGAAGCCAGCTTTCAGCCAAACCTCCTCACTTCATGTGATATCAAGAAATGGTTGGAGGCATGGGATACTGAAAAGGCTGTGAACCTAATACTGAAGACTTGTGCCCCTGAACTTGCCACAGTCCCTGGCCAAGATCTTCTAGTACAGCTACTACACTGACATCTACCACCAATTTGGAAAATTACCCAGGTATATCCAATACACAAAAAGCAGGACAAATCCAACCTGGCCAATTACTGCCCCATCAGTCTATTCTCAATCATCAGTAAAGTGACGGAAGGTATCATCAACAGTGTTATCAAGCAGCACCTGCTAAGCAACAACCTGCTCAGTGGCACACAGTTTGTGTTCCTCCAGGGTCACTCAGCTCCTGACCTCATTACAACCTTGGTTCAAACATGGACAAAAGAGCTGAATTCAGGGAAAGTACTGCTTGAGGTATGGTGCTGATGCCAGGAAGATTCAAAGGTAATTGAAATGTAAACGTAATTGCTGAGGCTGCAGATACACAAGATTCCTTGCCAAGGCAATTGAATGAAAATGAAATGACGATACCTAAAATATAGGTTTCTATTTGTCTCAAGCCATTATTCTTGTGGGAGGCATCTAGTCTTAAACCTTGATGTAAGAATGTGGCTCTTGTGCATATTGAAGCTCAGGTACAAACGCATAGTGGATGTGTCTGGCAGTAGATCCCTCTTCATAAGATGCAGAATGTAAGTTTGAATATACAGGAATTTATGATAAAGACCTGAAATTCAGGTAGGAGTAGCACTCACTATGCATCTTGTCCTAATTTTCTCAATATTGTAGCACTGTCATGAAATTGTGACGATTGAGAGATCTAATGAACTGCATAGAAGGAAGTGTCAAACCAAATGCATCACATAATATACAATTTATTTCCTGATAATGCACTGTAGGAAAAAGCCTTGAAATAATATGAAACCAGTCAGCTAATGACATATACCTTGAGGATTTTTTCCCCAGTTCACCTGCACTGACTTTTTCCATCTTGATCACCATGCTTGATACATGACAGAAAAATCCAACAAATGCAAATTAAGCAAAATAACAGTGCAGTTGTTCATTGTGTATATCATAAACAGTAACAAGTCATTGACAGTATAAGGTGAGGTTTCTGTTGTAATTCAGAAACCTATAAACATTGCTTTCATTGTTTTTGATGTAATTACAATTCATCCAGTGACTTCCAGCCTTATTACTCCAACATGCATACATTTTTGAATGTTACAAAATACTTGGGTTTTGGAATATATGTTAAAAGGATTGTATAAATATGTGAATTCTCAATTTGTAGTTCAGACTACTTTTGATGTAGCCTCTTATTTCTAAGTCATATTTATAATTCATTTATCCATTTGGGAAACACTTACCCCTTGACTGCTTCAACCTGGAAGACTAAACAAGATATTCAAGTTTATTTGTATTGTCATTTATAAAATACTAATATGGTGTCAGATCTAATGTGACTTCAGAAATGCATGACTGAGTAATTGAAAGTGGCAAGGTTATATTGCAATAATAGATAAGCATCACCCAATAGTTGATCAGAGTCAACAAATGCACTTCGCCAAACCAGCATCAGAATTCAGGAAAACTGTATCTACTTGTTAGTTAATTATCCACAAGACATCTGAAGATTCACCAAGGATTGACAGACAAACTTACGCTGATATTAATGAAAAGAGGCAAATCCATAACGTAAAAGCACATGAGATGTTAATAAGTTTATATTTGATCAGAATCAGTTTTGCAGAAAACCATTTTATAAATCAAGGATTGTAACAGGTAATTGAAAGGTTTATAATTTGTCATTTACAATGACTCACTGGTCTCTTGCTGAGTAATCCCTATGTGGAACAGTAATTATTGGTCACCATTATGTTTGGAAGCATCTGAAGCTATTAAATTTCCACCGCACATATTTTGCTGAATCCTTTCAGATCAGCTCTGCATTCTTTTCAGTTTGGTTGCCATAAATGTAAGTGAGGAGTCATGATTCTGGTTGCGCAGCAGTTATCATAATTCTGAAACTGTGTTCTTAATAATTTTCTGTTTTACTTCTTAAGTGGCATACTGCATAATTAGACAACATAGCCCAGCAGGAGTCAAACAAACTATGAATATATTCTACATGAGTCACCTAATATTTTCATAAAGGCAGTGTCGTTATTGGCAGCAATTTTAATGAATTTTTGTCCAAATTTCAAAGGCAGACAAAGCCTTGTTTGTTATAATATCAGCTTAAGATGTTTAAAGTACAAACAACTGCTGCCTTGAAGCCTCTGAGAGGTCAGAATTTGGTGCCAAAATTAAATTATTTTCCTGACCTGCTTCTTTTCATTGGAAAATTCCTTAAAGAAGACAAGACCTCCAAATTCAATCACTGTTCAGTGTCAGCAAGTCGCTTTGGATGTTGTTTTTTGGGGGCTGGATTTTTTTTGTGACAGTCCAGTGAGTAGTATACAAACAATCCTTGCTAGGCTTTGTTCTAGTCCTCCTTAAATCAAAGGCACAACCCAAATTCAGTAAACACAAAATGCTCAAACCTGTTTGTGTATCTCAAGTTCAAGTATGAGTCTGTTATGATCCCAGATCAGATCAAATTTATGTTGCAATTTGCAATATAGGTAGAGACTGTAACCCTCTTTCTTAAAGATGACGAAGTGTGAGAACCCAGGTATCGTCTAAGAGTATAAAGAACAAGATTTCATGGTGTTGATCAAGCAATAACAAACCACTTTACAAAGTTAGAAAAGTAAACTGATCTACATCGTCTATACAAGTTATATTCTAACATCCAGAATTAACATGAAGATGGTTTGTGGCTTGGAGGGGAACTTCCAAGTGGTAATGTTTACATACATCAGCTGACCTTGTCCTTCTAAGTGGTACTGGTCACAGGTTTGGAAATTGTTGTCAAAGGAGCCTTGGTGAGGTGCTGCACTGCATCTTGTAGATGGTACAGGCTGCGTCAATGGTGCAGGGAGTGAATACTTAATTTAGTGAATGGCGTACTGATCAGGCAGGCCGCTTGTCCTGGATGGTGTTGAGGTTCACAAACGTAGGTGGAATCACACTTATCCTATTCCTATTATTCCTGACTTGAACAAAAACAAAATTGCTGGATAAGCTCAGCAGGTCTGGCAGCATCTGTGAAGGAAAAAACAGAGTTAACGTTTCAGGTCCAGTGCATCCTTCAGAGGTCTTCAGCATCTCAGAAGCCAGCGTTCAGCCAAACCTCCTCACTTCCAGTTCTGAGGAAGAGTCACCGGACTCGAAACGTTAATTCTGTTTTTTCCTTCACAGATGCTGCCAGACCTGCTGAGCTTTTCCAGCAACTTTGTTTTTGTTCCTGATCTACAGCATTTGCAGCTCTTTCAGTTTTTATTCCTGGGTTGAGTCTTGTAGGTGGTGGAAAAGTTTTGGGGATGCAGCTTACTTATTTGTAATCTACTCTTGTAGCCACAGCATTTAGATGGGTAGTCCAGTTTATTTTCAGGTCAATCATGCTCTTGTGGCATTGTTTGCTACTTATTAGCCCAAGTTTGAATTTTGTCCTGGTCTAGCTGCTTCTAGACACAGACTACTTCAGTATCTGAGGAATACTGAATGCTACTGAATAATATACAATCAGCAACAAACCTCCTCACCTTTGACCTTATGAAGAGTTGATGAAGCAACAAAAGGAGGTAGCCTTTTAGGCTGTTGAGAAACTGCTGCAGCGATATCTTAAGGCTCAGAAGATTGGTTTTCAACAGCCTCAAGATCTTCTGTTGTGCTATGTACAATGACAACCAGTGAAGAGCTAACCCTAGATTCCCAATGACGTCAATTTCATCAGGGCTTCTTAATGCCATATTGGTTAAATGCTGCATTGATGTCAAGGATGGTCACTCTCGCCTTCCTCCTGGAGTTCAGCCCTTTTGTGTTTGGGCCATGACATCAGGTGTCAAGGGGACCTGCCAGAACCCAAACTGAGTGTCAGTGAACAGATGATTGTTGTGTAAGTGCCATTTGATAACATAGCCAACAACATTCTTCATTACTTTGCTGAGGATCGAGAGTAGGATGATGGGGCATTAATTGGCCAGATTGAATTTGTCGCTTTTTTTTATTGCCGAGACATTCCTGGGCAACTTTCCCCACTTTTGAGCAGATTCCAATATGTGGCTTCATGGACATTTGGCAGGGTGTATAGTTTGAGTTGAAGCTCATCTCTTCAGCACTATTACTAGAACATTATCAGGGCTCAAAGCCTTTGCAGAGATGTGATTGTTGATAAATGAATATGAAAGATGCATTAAGCTTAGTACAAAAATAATGCTTCAGCTTGTGGAATATAGCATTTGAAAATGCATCCACTGACATTGACTATTTGTATGAGATCACTAATCTTCTTGAAACACTGCATCCATGTCCTCAATGCTGCTATGCTGTATCTAATGGTCAGGATGTAAATATACCTTAATGAGATATGCTCATGCTGTCATCACTATTTCACAGCATGTGACCTGAGGGTATAAGTATCTCATATTCCATCTTACTCCAGGATTACTGGAATCATGGCACACTACTGGAAGCATGTAACTCTTACAATCTTGCTCTCTTATAATCTAATATTTGTGTACAATAGTTAGTTGTACGTCTGTTTGATTCTTCAATATTATGTTAGCTACATCTAGTTTCTCATGCAACCAGAGATAACAGAGGCATTGCTGCATCAGGTAAAATATGCTGCTGGAGGCAAAACCACATTAGGGGCTAGGGTGCTGGCATTGACCATGATGGCTAACTCGTTCTTCAGTCTTTGCAATATCTGTATGCAGAGTCTCTTCCTGCAATAGCACTGCTGTCCTGCATTAGGGAACAATGCAGCATGCAATGTCTGTCCAGTTGAACCATTATTCCGTGCTCTTCCTGTATGGCCATCTTCTTTAACCATTTGTCTTTTATCATCGGTATTGATGCCCACAGAGAGTTTGGTTTCAGGGTACATTGGTCAAGGAGAAGGTAAAGTCTAGAACCGTGTAAAGGTTTAGACTTCAAATTAATATGTTTTAATCATACATTAGCACTAAATACTACTATATGTAGTGGTCATGGATGCACCATTGAAAGCATACTGACCGGGTACATAACAGCCTCGTACAGAAACTGCTCTGCCCAGGACTGTAAGAAACTACAGAAGGTGGTGTGCACAGCCCAGACCATCATGGAAGCCAACCTTCCATCCATGGACTCTATTTACACGGCTCGCTGCTGTGGAAAGGCGACCAACATCATCAAAGTCCCAAGGCACCCTGGTAATGGCCTCCTACAACCTCTTCCATCAGGCAGAAGACACAGAAGCCTGAACACACGCACAAGCAGGTTCAGGAACAGCTTCTTCTGGCCATAATCAGACTGGTGAATGGAATCTAGCCTCAAATAATGTAACCTGCAATGAAACCTGCATGTCTCTAAGTCTTTTTGATCTGTACATTGCTTCCTGTGAGCTGCCTGTAGTGCTCTTAAACAAAGCTTTTCACCGTATTTCGGTACATGTGACAATAAAAATCAATCATGGATATACCAGGCTCAAACTTATAGTTACATTAGGAGTGTATAATCTATCTTCTTTATGTGTTCATCTCTATCTGGAATTGAGTCTTCCAGTTTGGAGTATCTAGTAATGTTTTATTCTTTTTTGAGTATTTTCTAACTCCATCCACACTGTGGCATTTGTACTCAGTGATATGCAGTTCCATGACATCATCACAATGTTGCTCCAAGATCCTGTAGCCCTCACACAACAACTTCAGCACTGGTTGCATTGAGAATGCACCTCTGCTTTAAGGAGAGCAGCCTGGCCAGCCTCCCATGACTTTGCACCCCCTACTCAAGCCTGCAGCCACTTAACTAAGCACTTACCACTGGCTCACAATGTAATCACAGAAAAGAGCCAGCAGCATAAAGAAGCATAACTAAACCTTATTTTATTCAATGGCCAAACATTTAACTACTGCCTTACAAAGTTAAATATTGTATTTATTTATTTAAAAAGAAAATATATGTTTTATTCTAAGAGCAATAGCATAATTCAAATTGGCAATATAAATGGCAAATTAAATACTAATCACAAAACAGGTTACTGTAAATGCTGGAAATCTGGCATAAAAACAAAATGCTGGTGAAACTCAGCAGGTTGTGACAGCATGTGTGGTAAAAGAAATAGATTTAACACTTTAGGTTGGCGAATTTTCATTACAGAATAAAAAAAAGCTGAAAGAACTGCAGATGCTGGAAATCAGAAAAGAAAACAGACATTGCTGGAAAAGCTCAGGAGGTCTAGCAGCACCTGTGGACAGAATTCAGAGTTAATGTTGCGGGTTAAGGCCTCTTCTTCAGAACTGATTGTAGCTTGAAAAAAGTTGTTTTTTTAATGCAAAAGATATGGTGGAGGGAGGGGTTAAGAAATAAATGATAGTGGATATAGAGCCCAAAGAGAGAGAAGAACAGTTGGACAGACAAAAGAGTGGATAACAGTCAGTCCAGGAGCTAATGGGGACTATTAGTGGTTGTGTGTAATAGCAGACCATGTGATAACAAGGCCTGGTATGTGGGAATAGGGAAGGTACTTAATCCATAAAAAGGTTGAACTCGATATTGAGTCCAGAAGGCTATTGAATTCCCAAGTGGAAAATGAGGTGCCGTTCTTCCAGCTTGCACTGACCTTCACTGGAGCACTGCAGCAAGCCTTAGACAGAAATGTTGACCAGGGAACACAGTAGTGCATAGAAATGGCAGGCAACTGGAAGAACAGGGTCTTTTTTGCAGGCAGATCATAGGTATTCTGCAAAGCGGTCAACCAGTCTTTGCTTCGTTTCCCCAGTGCTGAGGAAACCACATTGTGAGCAGCGAATGCAGTAAACTAGATTGAGTAAAGTGCAGGTAAAGTGCTGCTTCACTTAGAAGGTGTGCTTCAGAAGGGAGGAAGTAAATGGGCAGGTGTTACACCTTCTGTGGTTGCAGGGGGAAGGTGCCATGGGGCTGTGGGGGGCAGTGTTGAGAGTGAAGGAGCAGTGGACCAGGGTGTCACAGAGGGAATGGTCCTTGCAGAAGGCTGACAAGGGTTGGGAGGAGAATATGTGTCTGGTGGTGGCATCCCACTGGAGGTGACAGAAATGGTGGCTAATGATTTTCTGGATGGCAATGCTGGTGTGATGGTAGGTAAGCAGAAGGAGGACCCTATCACTCTTGTGGGAGGGGAGAGAGGGGATGAGGACGGAAATGCAGTAGATGGATTAGACTGGGCTGAGGACCCTGTCAACCACAATGCTGGGAAATCCTTGGTCAAGGGAGAAGGTAGACATTTCGGAGGCACCTTGTCGAAGTTAAAGGAAGAAATGTGACGGAGACAGAGGAACTGGGAAAATGGAATAGAGTCTTTCATTAGTCATTGAAATTTTCATTACAACTGGCAACAGTTCTACATGCTTTGAGTGAGGGGTGGATGGAACTAGGACAAAAAGCCTGTGAGAGAGCAGAAGACTGGAGAGATTGACTAACTAAAGTTACTCTTCCAGGGCCAAACGGAATGGTAATGGGACATGAAAAGAAACAAAGAAACAAAAGATATACGTAGAGCTGGTGTGCTGCTGTTCGCAAGAAATAAACTTAAGCAAAGAAAAGGGAACAAAGTGCTAACATCGAGTTCAATAATTTCAGAACATAAACAATGTTGCAAATTGCTTAACTGAAAGATGAGATGCTGTTTCTGATGTTGATCTCATTGATAGGTCTGATTTAATTAAGATGGTAGCGCAGATGTTTTGAATGGCCTCTTTTATTCCTTGCATCTTGACTTGTTAAATCAAAATCAAGGTTGAGTTCAATGGCTGGTTAATTGACAAGGGAGATACAGGGTAAAGGGACTAAGCGGGAAAGTGAGGGGTATAATCTGATCAGCCATGATCTTATTAAATTGTGGAGCAGGCTCCAAGGGGCCTAATTTATATGTTCATAGGCAAAGCATCTGGTAAGATACTGGAGGACTCTTTGTATCTTAGCACTGCAAGTCACTGCATTCTGGGCAAAATGAATAATAGACAGAATAGGAAGGAATTAAATTAGTCAAACGTTAGATTATTAATGGTTATGATAAAGATGAACACTGATTATGAAATAGATAATGGAACAGCTAAGTGTTTCCAGTGCTGCTAGGACGTATGATGCTGTTATCTGTTGAGAACAGCTGGCCGAAGCTAGATTGATGTCCTATAACTTTGATTCTGTTCGACAGTGGAGAGAAATTTTCCAATGTTCTATCATCGATGTTAGTTGGTCGTCTTCAGTTGGTTGAGTGGGCTGTACAATACGGGTTTCTTTATTCTTGTACCTGAGACTACTTGATAGACTGGTTGCAACAATTACTGAGAAATAGGATAGAGAGAAATGCACACCCACAGCATAACCCACCTGATTTTCTGTAATTACCTTAAATGGGTAGGTAAGGACAGCCTCACAGCCATGCAAACTCCTCTACATCTCATGGCAGCTCTCTAATCCACCATTAGGACACTTCAGCACTTTGAAGCTGCACTTTGAGCACACCGACAACTAGCAATGAAATGAAGCTGTAAGGACTTTTGTGCACAGGAACAGGCAGCCAGCTCACAGACTGGAGCAGGCCACATCTCAGGGCAGTTCACTTGCTTTCTTAACACTCACTCACTTAGTGCGCCCCTAAATGCTCACCTGCTTGCCTTACTTTGCTTGTCTTACCTTGCTGTGCCATACCTTTTAGAACATTAGCACTTCGGTCAGAGCCTAAGAACTCACAGTCCTGCTGTATTGTTTGCTGTTTATCACATACCCAGAGCCAGGCTGCTTGTCTTTAGTGCTCCATCCAGAGGGTAGCATCTTGCTGTATGCTACATCAATCTCATACTTACAGCATGTGCCAGTTCCCTGGGCAGCAAACGCACTAAATGATTTTTCAACCAAATAGTGTTTTCTGAAAGTATGTGGTGGATAGGCCTCATTTAAGTCAAAGAGGGACTGCTTTCAGTCAGCGGTGGAGTCTGCACACAGTCCAGGGGTTGTGCCACGGTCAGGGGATATGTCCAAATACAACCCGAAGAATGGGTTATGGTCAGTCCTGTACGGTCATCACATGCAGGTCGGGGGAATAACATAGTGTTAGTCAGGGAGCTGCAGGGACAGTAGTCAGGAGTCAGGTCAGTCCTTTCCTGGGGCTGTGCATTAAAGTTGGTCAGGGAACTGGAGACCATCATTCCTGGAGGTCTGTATGATGAGCGAGGGAGAGTGACAAAGAGGTGGGGGTTGGTGGGAGAAGAGATATTCTGTGGGGATAGGAGATGGGACCATTCCAGGATAGGGACAATAGCAAAGGTACATCTTGAGGTGTGGATAGGACATTGACAGGGGGAAGATTGAGGTATAAGAAGGGTAAGCAGTACAGAATGGGAGCATGGAAGGCTATGGGAGGGCTGGCTATTGACCTCCATGGCCTCCACAGGACACAGTGTACATAACCACACTGGGCATTATTAAAGTGTGATGTTTTGGGATTCAGGGATAAAGGAGGAAGGTTGGAGGTGGAGTTCTGCATGTTGGATTGGTGGAAATGAGCTGTCTGGATACACCGAGGTAAAAGGGTCTGTGGAGACTTAGCGGGGTTGGAGCCATGTACGTGGTGACCAGTCCATGCCTGCTGACCAGTCCAAGCCTAGAGCTGAGGGTGTACACTACAAGCTGTTTCCTGCCATCACTTGCTGTTTGCTAAAGGAGACCCGCAACTAGAAAATGGCAGTATCTATGGAGACAAAGCAGAGTTAACATTAATGAAGTGTTATTGTACCCGAACCATCAACTCTGCATTCTCTGATGCTACCAGACCTGCTGAGTTTCTCCAGCTATTTGCGTTTTTGTTTCAGATTTCCAGCATCCACAGTTCTTTCTTTTTTGTGTTTGTTTTTTTGGTTTTATTTGTAATTGAGATAATGCCTGGGACAGCGCCCAGGAAGGGAGGAGTCAATGTCAGTTTGATAGGCAAAAGTATGGGCTCCATTTCTGCTGAACACTAGAACATCGAAAAGGCACAAGTATCAATCATACACTTAAAAATGTGTTTTCAGTGGGCATATGAAATGTATGCAGTATGAAAGTGCTTGTGTTTCAAATGCCGGTTACAGGTGATATCTACCATGTCATTGGCCCTTACAAATTTCACATATCCCCTGTCTCACTGAGATCTCTATCATCTCTGGGTAGTGAGTGCAGCTTAGAGTGCATGGAGCAATCCCATTGTAATGCTCTGTGTTGGGCACTCAGCTGGTGAAGCACCTCTACCAAGTAGGTGGCTATGCCAAAAGCCATGAGTACTCCACACATGGCTCTTATTGATTGAGCACTGCCTGACTCATTTCTATGGAGGAGTGTATACAGTTGCCATCTACAGGGTATTCCAGCACTGACTCTTTTCTGAGCTAAGAACACAGCGCCCTGCTGGCAAAAGTCATAGATCCAGCCACAGGTAGGATGTTGATCAAAGTAGCTGCCAAAGAGAAGGCAGATGCAGGGGGAACAGGGTCAACAGCAAACCTAGGTGCAGCAAAGAGGCTGAAAGTTACTCTGCTCAGGCAGGGGTCTCAGCTGCAGGGCCTCTCATGATGCACTGGGGCTGCAGGAGGACCACACTATTTTGCCCTCAAATCCATTTCCTATGGATGAGCGACGTGCAATGTTAATGCCGACTCCATATATCCCAGGACAATGTGACAGAACTGTCTGGAGTTGGATTGGGAACTGAGCCCTGCAGTAATAGAGGGGTGGAGGGTGGCTGTGAAGGTGACAGCTGTGTTAAACTTCTGTGCGACTGGCTCCATCCCAGGATGACCTGTGTGGGATCTCTGTGTTGAACCCATAAATACAGCAGGACAGTGACCTATGCTGTCTGTGCAAGGTCACACTAGGTCAGTTAGTTCCCCATGACGAGGTCAGTGCTGTAGCCTAGACAGTGGGATTCAGGAACATAACTGGGTTCCCCCAGACACAGGCGTCATTGACTGCAAGCACATGGCACTGAGAGGGCCGTATCACAACACTGCAGAATTCATCATCAGGAAGGTGTTCCATTCCATTTTATTCAAATGATCTGAGATCATTGTTCCCTCTTCCTGGAGGTGTGTGCCCACTACCCTGGCATTGCCATGACTCCTACATCCTGGAACACATTCATGTACCTGTTGTGTTTGAGGGTCATGGTGCCTCATAAACCTGGTTACTGGGAAACAAGGCTACCCACCACACCCATGGTTGATCACATTATTACACAAACCCCAACTGATGCACGACTGCAGATATAATGCTGCCCAAGGCCGTGGTATAACATGTCAACTGAAGATGTGGTTTCATTCTGTGGACCAGGTGGAGGGAAGGGGGGCCTCTAGTATAGTCTGGACAGCATATGCCACATCATCGTAGTGTGCTGTCCTCTGCACAGTTGAATCGGAAACAAGGCGATGAGCTGGATGCTGAGGAACTGGGAGCAGTCTCCTGAGAAACAGGACGAAGACATTGGGGAGGAGCAAGTTCTTGTCTATGACAGTGTTGAGCTGTGTCGATTCTACTAACCAGTCAGAACCTGACTGATATTCAGCTCCAGTAGATGAGAGCTGGATGCAGCAGACTGTCATGGAGTGTTAAATAGTCATTGGTCATGAAGCTAGCATTTCATTTGCATTTTGGGGTGAATTTCAGCCTCTATTCATTTATTTGTGTTCATTTTGATGACTAAATAAAAGCTCATCTTTGCCTGTCTGTGACAGTTTCCCATTGGACAATGATAAGTTGTGGGTCTGCAGTGAAGGTTGGGGACAGAGTAATAGCGACTCAGTGAAGGTGGGAGGATTTTTTATGGCTAAGGACAGGTAAACTGTATGGCCCAGTGGTTAGACAGCAACTGGAGCAATGAAGTGGAGTTGTATGTGTGAGGAAGTGAAGCCATGCCACCTATATGCCATGAGCTGATGTGTTTGCAGTGGCTGTGCTATGACGTTGCCACTGAAGGACAATGCCAGAGTGCTGATGCTTGGATGGTTGTTGAGCCAGGGATTAAAGATGGTGTGGGCACCAAGGATATCTGGTGAGTGGTGTGTTTTTCCAGCTTTAGTGAGTGGAATAAGCAGGCTGAGGCACACACCGTAGGGGAGTAGGTAGTTGGTGAGGTGGGTTTGGGATGATACAGCACAAAATCACATTGGGACTCACTGAGAGAAATCCTCCATGAAACTTGATGAAATTGATGCTTCGCCAAAATATCAGAAGATTGTCCCAATGACCTAATCAAATGTTTCCTTAATCAAAGTGTCTTTAGACCTTCATCATTTTCAAGGTTTCTGCCCAGTCCCGTAGAACATGCAGTTTGTTTCAAGATGAATCATGAATAATGACCAGTCCTGCATAGTTAAATTGACTACATTATTGATTAGGCTTAATAGTCATGTACATGCATTTAGATAGAGCAGGAAGGGAATAAGTTCTGTTTTATAAAGAAGATGTTGCAGAATTGCTAAAGAAGAAAAAAGAATCAATGACAAAGTAAAAGCTATTAAAGGAATCCTTCATATTTAACCATTCAGAGACTATCTATGAATTTTAGCATGTAAATAACTCTTTCTGTACAAGTAAGGTTTTAGTTTAATCAAATGTAACTTTATGAACAAACATTTAAATAATGTGTGCAAATCTGATGGGAAAACATGATCAAATTCTTGAAACGGCTCAGCAACTGATCTTATTACACAATCTTTCGACTACTGAAGCCCTAAGAATGGAACGTATGTTTTCTTAATTTCTGTGTTAACACATGTTTTCTTGTGTCTATACGGATTTCCTTGCAAGCTCGTCGGAAAAAGGATTTGCCTGGACTTTGCAGCAATAATGACAGCAAAACTGTCAGGTTTCCCATTCATTTCTACTTTGAAACTAACAGCAAATTCTGAAGACTGGACATATGCTGTTGAATACAGAAATCCAGAAGATGCTATCTCTGATTCTGTGCTTCCCTGGAGGATTAAGTCAGAAGTCACATGACACCAGGTTGTAGTCCGACAGCTTTATTTCAAATCACAAGCTTTCACCTGACGAATGGGCTACGCTCTGAAAGCTTGTGATTTCAAATAAACCTGTTGGACTACAACCTGGTGTCATGTGACTTGACTTTGTCCACCTTATCCTTGACCTTGTCTACCAGCACCTCCACATCATTCCTAGAGGGTGCTCTTGGTTGAAGTCTCCCACAGCACACTCAAGTTGAACTCTAATGAGAACTTCCACTCTTTCCTGAAAACCTTTAAAAGGTTACACTTTATTGAAAGAGGTGGAACTGGGTTTTTAACAATTACAAGTAAACAGCACCATGGTAATTTGGTATTTGTTGAACGCCAAGTTTGTCCATTATAATAAAATGTACCTTTTTATTGTTTGTTTATGTTAGTTTAGATTCTGCCATAATCCCATATGTATGTCTCATTTATTTTGATGGCCAAACTAATCAAAAACGAAATGTGAAGAGGTGCAATGATGTTAGTTTCTGGTGTGCTATCCTGAGAATACTTGATCTGATTTGCTGATTACCATGTTTGATATCATCACTGTTACTGGATGTCTGAAGAAACCCTTGAGTTGGCACCAAATCCAACTTTGGAAAAGGGGAAGTTGGTAGCACAGATTTTATTGGGAGTTTATGGAAATTTTCTTTCATGTCAATGGCAAATGCCATTATTTTGCTGTTCACCACAAGATCCAGTCTGATATTCTGAAGGAAGTCTTGACAACTGTCTTGCAGATTGACTAAGTAACTGGAGCACATGGGTAAATGAAAAACAAAATCTTCAGTTTTTGAGAAGATCATATGAGTAAGGGGAATTATTCAGATAAAAAGAACTTAGGATAAGAAAATGTAACTCCTGCCAGAGTTTTTCTGGGATGGCTGGTGCTTACAGAGTGATAGAGTGCAGAAAAGGCCCTTCAGCCCATTTGGTCTGCACGTGCAATAACTACCAGGAAAGGCGTGTTAATCCCAGTTTCCTGCACTTGTCCCATATCCTTGAATGTTATGCTATTTCATGTGCTCATTCAAATATTTTTTTGGTCTCCACTACCTTCTCAGTCAGTTTATTCTAAATTCCTACTAACTTCCGAGTGAAAGATTTTTTTTTTCAAATCCCCTCTGAATCTTCTGCTCCTTACCCTAAAACTATACCGTCTCATAATTGAACCCTCAACCAAGGGGAGCAGCTGCTCCCAACTCGCCCTGTCCATACTCCTCAATCTTACACACCTCAATCATGTCTGCACTCAGTCGTCTCTGCTCTAAAGAAATTAATCCATCTATCTAATTTCAATTTCTTATAGCTCAATTTCTCCATCCCAAGCAACATCCTAGTGAACCTCTATCTTTCCTATAGTGAGGTGACCA
The DNA here is from genome assembly GCF_021869965.1 of Rhincodon typus. NCBI lineage: Eukaryota > Metazoa > Chordata > Chondrichthyes > Orectolobiformes > Rhincodontidae > Rhincodon > Rhincodon typus. The sequence goes on along the minus strand of NC_063346.1, from coordinate 38,664,033 downwards.
GAACTGCACACAATACTCCGTCTGTGGCCTAACCAATGCTCTATACAAATCCAACATGACCTCCTTGCTCTTATACTCTGTGTCACGATTGATGAAGTCAGAAATCATACGACACCAGGTTATAGTCCAACAGGTTTATTTGAAAACACAAGCCTTTGGAGCCTCACTCCTTCTTCATCTGAAGATAAATAAACCGGGAAAGTAATGAGTTAACTGTAATCATTAATTGTTACCAGGAACAGGTTTCCAGCAATTCAAACGTGACCTTTTGTTTATATTCATCAACATTTGCATTACATTTCCCTAAATTAGATATGATAGCTATTTACATTTACAACTAAATACATTATGTAGTTAGTCCTAAACTACTAAGTCATGAACCCAGTTTACACTAGTTAATTAACTATTGATTTGGATTTCATCCATTCACAAAGACTCTGGATAACTTGGCAAAACACATTTCAAGTTGGAAAACATCCAAAAGAAAATTCTATCACAATTCAGATGAAGTGGAAGAAAGCTCTGGGTTTAAACTGATTGAATTGAAGGGTTTTCTACTCTGAAATCATCCTAAATCCAGATCATTCTAAATTTTACAGAGAAGTATTTCCTATATTTGTTGACTCTTCTCAATCATCCCATGTCCACAGATGATTTCAAACTGCTCTTGAAGGCACACTGAGAACGTATAATTTTGTATAGAATTCCTGCTTCGGTGATATCATAAAATGCCTCTTCAGAGAATTGAAAGTGCAGCTTGCAGTACTTTACGTTTTCATGTTGCTGGAGACATTGCAACATCAACTCCCAGGCTTCTTTTGAAAGCAGTAAGCAAACTACAAGTTTGAAAGCATAAAATTAGAATAATAGTGAATTGAGAGGTTGCTCCAAAAATATAAATTTTCAATAATTAAAATTACATGGCAATTTAATAGAAAAAATTTTCCTTTGAGCATAAGATATTGCACTCAATAGTGCATGACATACATCCCTGTGAATAAAGAAATGTTTGTCCAAAGTCTGAATTTCCAGCCTAGAATTGTACTTTGTATATTTTGGGAATTGATAGAGGGCTTTTTAATTCAGGTAATAACTTACTCTCATTCCCCACCACTCCCTTGTCTGCCTTCAATAGGGACCACTCCCTCCAAGACACCCTGGCCCACTCTTCCTTCAGCCCCAACAACCCACCACAGTAAAACGGCACCTTACCCTGCAACTGGCGAAGGTGTAACACCTGCCCATTTACCTCCTCCCTCCCTACTATCCAAGGGCCCAAACATACTTTACTTCACCTGCACTTCCCAGAATCTAGTCTCTCACAACGTGGTCTCCTGTACACTGGGGAAGTGGAGTGTAGACTGGATGATTACTTCGCAGAACATCTACGTTCTGCTCGCAAAAAAGACCCTGAGCTTCCAGGTGCCTGCCGCTTTAACACACCACCCTGTTCCCTGGCTAACATCTCTGTCTCTGGCTTGCTGCAGTGTTCCAGTGAAGCTCAACGCAAGCTGGAAGAACAATATCTCACTTTCTGCTTGGGGACCCTGCAGCCCTCCGGACTCATGTCGACTTCAATAATTTTAGGGCCTAAATTCTCCCATGTCCCAGCCCCCTACCCCACACACTAGGCCTTGTTACCGCATAGCCCGCCATTACACCTACCTATTGCTAGTCACCAATTAACAGCTATTCACCCGCCCAGCCTGATCGTTAACAACTCCTTTGTCTATCCAACTGCTCTTCTCTCTCTTTGTGCTCTATCCTTTATCCTATTGTTTGCTCCCTACCCCATCCCCCTCCCTGTCTTCTGCATATAAACCAAAGTTTTCAGAGCTACCATCCGTTCTGAGGATGGGTCATCGGACCCGAAACGTTAACTCTGATTTTTTCTTCACAGATGCTGCCACACCTGCTCAGCTTTTCCAGCAAATTCTGTTTTTGTTCCTGATTTACAGTATCTGCAGTTCTTTTAGCTTTTATTAATTTATTCTGCTCTAATTTGCCTCATTGAGCAGGAACATATAACAGAAAAGTTAGCTGCGTAAGTGTAGCTTTGTATGAATCAAACTATTTAGATCTGCTCTGCTAATTAAATCTGATTCTCAGTTTTGTAAGTATATTCTACTTTTATTTGAATCCATATACCTTTGAAATTCTCAGTAGTAAGTCCTGAAAATGATAAATTGGCCTCCATCATATTTCATCTGCCAGCTGTTATCAGCATGATGTATAAGTCTTTGTGAGGAAAATGCCTGTTTCCGCAGCTGCTGTGGTACAGTAAAGAACAAACCAAATTTGTTACCAAAAAATTACATTCCAACTTGGCTGCTTTAGGACTACTTCAGTGTAATCCTTTTTTTTCATTTCTTTCAATTGCCTTTGAGCTGTTTTAGTCTTCAAAGCTTTTGGCTATGTTTTTATTCTTTGATTGAACCAGATCTGGCATTTCATTTCAGATATCTTGTTGCAGTGTCTTCGTGTTTTAAGCAAAAACAAAACTTGTTTCTCTGGATCTATTCTACTCCTGATGCCAAACCATTTAATTCATTCCAATCCATCAGGAACACTTGTCTAATCCAGTCCTCACTATTTGAAAACCTAATGGCAGGGTTCAGAACTCACATTGTTCAGCTCCTCTTTTGTTGTGTTTCAGTTGGTTCCAAGTGCTGCTGGTTTGAAAAACAGGTTTGTTGCTTTTATATTAAATGAAACTATGACCGATTTTCAGCCTATCTTCAATTTTAGAAAAGATGGAAAGCAAAACCAGGAAGATGCTGTCTAACTTTTCTGCTTTACCTTTTCAAAAAAATATTTAACATACAAGTAAGAAATTACTTGTTTATTGTGTATTAATCATCTCCCAATACATAATTTGCAAATTATATTGCATGTTTCCAAATTGAGAGAGGATCCTTTTACTAACAAAAAATCTAAAGAAATAAACTTTTCCTCAAGACAAAGGCTTTTCTTCTGAAGTGTCAAAAAATGAAACAGAGTCACGTGAATGGATTCAATTGTAGTTATAAGTGAATGGTGTCTCAAAATTGGCAGAACCTGAGCCAACATTTGTAAACCAGCTTCTCTAGATCATCACCAAGCCGATGAAGGGCTTGCCAGCCAGTTTAAAAATGTGTTTTGCACAGAAGAAGCAGATAGGACAACAGTAGAAGCCCTGTACACTATTTATTGGCCCAGTCACAATTATTTTTTCATGAAATGTTTCACTGCAGAATTCAACAGCTTGTGCTATGTTTGTAAAGTCTCTGGTGATGATGAGAATGTTTCAAATGGTGGCTTCATGCAGCTTCATGTCATTATTTCCTAATTAGCATAATAATCAGGTACACACTTGTGCACCATCCCAAACCAGTGTGAATTGGCAGAGATTCGTAGTTTTGAAAAAAAACCTGTGGAGTAGGCAGTGCACCAATCTTTGACAATCATGAATAAAGCTTTTTTATGAAGTGTCCTTAGTAACAATTTCTCTCTCTCTCTGCTGTTAATCTGTTCTAAAGTGGCACTTTTTTTTTTCTCAACAGCTTTCTTCAATTTTTCCTGTGTCTGTTTTGAATATATTGATCCTGACATTTTGTAATGATTCTGGTGGTCTCTAACAAGACCTCTGGTGATGATCATTGGAGCACTGAACAAAGTAGTTGAAAGCAGCTGTTCATGTCATGTCCAGATTTATAGCAGGCAACCGGTAGGAGCACCAATTAAGTTCAGTGCCATTGACTCTTTACAGGTTTATATTTCTGTATCATCTTGTCCAAGTTGCCATTATTTACATACATGTACATACGTTGGACAGCCAGAGACTATGGATCAGTTGGAGTGGGAATGTGCAACTGTAGCTCTTTCCTTCTGTCTTCACTCCAACTCTCTCTCTCTCTTCTCTCTCACACACACACACACACACACACAGACACATGTGCACTCAGAAGAGGTGTAAGTCAATATATATTGTTATCAATTACGAATTTTAAATTTCATTATCTGATTGTCATAACTAATACCATCCATGGAATGAAATGATTTTGAAAAATGTACAAATATTAACTCAGAGTGGCTGACATTACTCCCTTTTTGTGGATTTCTTTGGGTCCAAAATATCCATTTCGTGTGACTGTTTGTATGGAGTTTCCACATTCTCTCCATGTCTGTGTGGGTATTGTCCAGGTGCTCTGGTTTCCCCTCACAGTCCAAAGATGTGCTGGTTAAGCGGATTGGCCATGCTATATCATCGTGTAGTGTCCGGGGATGTGCAGGCTAGTTGAAGTAACCAGGATAAACGCAGAGTTACAAGGATAGGGTGGTGGGTTGGGTCTTGGCAGGATGCTATTCAGAGAGTCGGAGCAGACTCAATAGGCCAAATGGCCTCTTTCTGCAATGTCGGGATTCTATGATTGATTTTATGAATGGGGCTGACTGCACTACAATTACTATTTTATTTAAGGCCATGCAGCTGGATCAGCTCCAGGAGACATGTATATCCTGTATTGGTTCCAACTTGTATGATGGTTTTGCATGTTGCGAGACGGTTGCCTAGTCTGCAGGTTATTTAACTTTGAGGGACAGTAAGGCTGTGCTCAGGAAATTCACCAAACTGTATTTTGACAGCTGCTTTTGGGAAGCAGAGCACAGAGAAAGAGAGAGAGAGCAAGCATGGTTTCTTAACCGCAAAGATCGAAAGACTCTTTTTCTTCCCTTTTTTTTGGCCTCTCCAAAGACAACACCTGGTGAAAAAGCAAATTGGAAAAAACATTCACTGAGAACTCAAAGATATTTACAATTCTAACCTCTGCTGACGATAAAAGTCAATTAAAAAGCAGTGGTAGTAGGAACTGCAGATGCTGGAGAATCTGAGATAACAAGGTGTACAGCTGGATGAACACAGCAGGCCAAGCAGCATCAGAGGAGCAGGAAGGCTGACGTTTCGGGCCTAGAAATTTCTGAAGAAGGGTCCAGGCCCGAAACATCAGCCTTCCTGCTCCTCTGATGCTGCTTGACCTGCTGTGTTCATCCAGTTCTACACCTTGTTATCTAAAAAGCAGTGGTCTCAGGTTAAAAATCTAACACCTTAAGGACTTTATTGACTTTTAAATGTGTATCCTTTATTCTTTTGGTCTATATCAGACATTGAGTCTCTTTTAAATTTATCACCTCTGTTTGTGTGTATATTCAACGTCATGTTCTTATTTTGTTTCAGAGTTAGTAGGTAATAAAATTCCTCGCTATTTTGCTCAAGAAAATCTTGCAATTGGCTCTTTCATTTTGATCTGGTTCACTGCATTTTTAATTGCTGTGACAGCTGCTCATTAAAAAGAAATAAAAATATTTGTTATAATCTACTTAGAAGTGGTTAAAGAGAGAGGGAGTCAAATTACCTTTCCCGGTCTGGTCATACTTTTGTGCCTAGAGTTGGTAAGGTTGATTCCAGCTAGGTGAGCAAGTAACGTGCGTAAATTGTGCCAATTTCTAGATATGCATGTTGGAAGTACTCATGGGTAAACATGTTGAACCATTGCATGGGTCGCAAATGAACTACCCACAATATCACAGATACTCTGTTGTAGTTATTTTATCGATTATTATTGTTATGGTTATTTTAATTAATCTGTTCAGATGTTATGATACATTTCTGGAGCAGATGGGATTTCAATCTGGGACGACTAGCTTAGATGGAGGGACACAAGAGCCCTTCCACTCCCTTACAGGCTAATCATCATGATGTTAGACCTTTATTAATAATATAGTATTTAGGGGAAGTGATCGCCTCGTGGTATTTTTGCAGGACTGTTAGTACAGAGACCCGGGTAATGTTCTGAAGGCCTGGGTTTGAATCTCACCACAGCAGATGGTGGAATTTGAATTCAATTAAAAAAATCTGGAATTAAGAGTTTAATGATAAACCACTGTCAATTGTTGAAAAATCCAACCTGGTTATCTAACTTTCTGGCCTACATGTGACTCCAGACCCACAGCAATATTGCTGACAATTAGGGATGGGCAATAAATGCTGGCCTTGCCAGCAACACCCTCATCCTGTGAATGAATTTTTTAAAAGTATCATAATATGGCAAATCAGCTCCAATTGTCCTTTTACCAGTTCATCGCAAGTTGACTCACCACTCTGGATTCAAAGTCTGATACTATAAATAAATTAAAAGCGAAGTACCGCGGATGTTGGAGATCTGAAAAAAAAAGTGCTGGAACAGTACTGGCAGCATCTGTGGAGAGAGAAACAGAGTTAAAAATTCAAGTCCAATATGATTCCTCCTGTGAAATTTTCCAGTATTTTGCTTTTATATGAAAAACAGATAATCAGATTAGGACAGTTCCTTCATGAGGAGCTCTTCTATTCTACAGCTGGCAGAATCTTGCTAACACTGACAAAAAGTCTGGACCTCAGATAAGGTACAACAACCAGAATCCTGAATTACTTTGTTGACTTCAACTGGAAACAATCTTTCAAAGCATTACCTCTACTACCTAGAGATAAAGCTCCAGACTGTGCCACGCTGATACTAGCATTGATTAAATTAAAGATAGGACTGATTGCCAATGCAGGGCCTGGGAAGAAATACTAACCACCCTTTAATGGAGGAGTGATGAAAATATGGACATTTCAACATATCATCATTATGCAAGATGTACTTGGTATCTATCTGATCAAATGGTAAGACTCTTACTTCAGAATCAAAATGTAGTAGGCCATGAACACACAATGCTTGAACCAGAGAAGAAGAAATACTACAGCCTGAATTTTCACAAAGGTGGAGAGCTTCTCCATCATTAAAGAAGTGGCTCCAGAGGCCTGATTCTGGAAAGCCCATCCCTGAACATAACATCTCCCATGCTCACAAGGAGGAACAATGGAGGGAGATTCCAAATTGTACATTAATGGTTCACAAAGGCAGCTGCACATATTAAAATGCTCTACCTCAGTCAGATCTGATTTTCACTACTGGGGGATCCAAACCACTGCTTGTGCCTCTCTGCTTATAAGGCCAAGAATCCTGTCTATTTTTCAAATAGTCATTAATTTGACTTTACCAATATTCCCAAATTGTTTTTCTGATTCCTGGAAATTATTCAGTTCTTTGCATTGTTTTGTAGGCATAATGAAATTTGAATCTATTATTTCTGCTCAATTCACAAAATGGTACAAAAGTTAGAAAATGCTGTTGAAGTGTATAAGAAGAGATCTGCAACAGATTGAAACATAATGCAACTATAACCACAATGCAGTCTGTTCAAGCTAACGCATGGGTTTATGCCAGTTTAAGCGTCTTTTGAGAGTGCTACCACTTGTACTGCTACTAGCAATCACTAAATGGCTTATTTTTATATGATGAGAATAGCACAGTCTAACAATAGATTACATACTGCGAGCTCAAAGACTCATTCACATCATACTTCCATGGTTCTAATTTGTTCAGCTGCAGGGAGCCAAACGATACCCAGACTTGTACATGAGACGCTACTTAGAAACTGTGAATGAATCAAGAAAATACAAAACCTCCCATCAGATTAATTGTAGTCTTTGAATCGAATAATTTTCGAAACATGATAAATGTTGTTGCTGCAGAATCATCATTCGTGCTTAAATATTCACCAGGCTTTAAGAAGGACAATTCCTGTCTGCAAGAGAGTACTCATTTGGCCCAATGTCTAATTAAACTGATTAAATGAGAATAAGTTCAAGGCTTCCAATGGACAATATTGCTCTATAAATGAACATCATTATGCAATCATAAAGAATGGACAATATTTTAAATCTTTGTATTAGATGGCTTAATCTACACGGAAAATACATAATGTGCAATGACGTCCTCTCAGCTGGTTTACTTCTGTACACTGTGCACAGTTACATAAAGCTGTAAGGCCTGGACAAAAGTAAGGAACAGCATTAAAATAGTTAATTAAAATTAAATATAAATTATGATTGCTATGCATTGTGATGGTGAACTGTTAGTTCTCACCTTTAACAGTCCACTGAAAGTGAACACAACTTCACAATCTAGCACAAGTGCAGACATATGTGGAAATTCTGAAGTTGCGCTCCATCATTCACTGATCTGCTACAGACAATGCTATGTACCCTCACCCCCATCCCTGCCCCTCCATCAATATCTCAGCAATTGGTCATATCAATTGATTTTATGAAAACTTTCCCTTTGCTGCTCTCATGTTGCTGGAACAAAAAAGAATTAAATTCCGTAGCATATTCCATCAGTTGTAACTTTTTTAAAACAATTACTTGAGTAATAATTATTACTGAATGATTTACTGAATAATTATAACTGGGCCCGAAAACATAATTTTATATTTTTGGAGAATTGTTAAATGATTAATTGTGATACCTTTTAAACTAAGTAATACCAAATATTTCTAAAGGAGCTTTATGATATTCCAGCTTCTATCTTCACCCTTTACATGTCCCTAATCCTTATTTTGTGGTGTGTAAAATTGTAGAAATGTAATTTGCTATTCTTTATTCCTGACTGGCTCTCTGTGAACGTTCTTTAATGTGATGGGTTAGTTGGGCAGTTTGATACCACATTGGGAATCACCATTAAACACTATCATCCATTCCACAGTGATCACCGGGTCTCTCAATGAAGCTTTCTTTGAGATCAGCGACAGAGTATTCACTCACTATTAACCACAAATTCTTGGCCAATGTGTTTATTCCTGTGTAATATGGTTTATTTGGTGTTACAGATTTTGTTTAGGCCTACACAGTCACAACTAATTTTGAATAAAATCCTCCTCTGAAGCTATATTGCTGTTTGTGCCACAACACCATCCTTGCTGTTTTATGTTATGAATACAATACGACTTAGGTGACAGATTTTGAAAAGAAATGTGATGCAGATCTCAAAAAATCTCAACAAAATGCATAAAGATAATTTTTAAGCCATTAAATGTAAGTAGATTTCAAAATAAAAATAAAAATACAGTGAGCTTATAAGTTGTACTATTATTGCTGGAGGGATTAAACAGTAAATAATCGAACAGGATAACTTTATCATGACTGCTCTAGGAGTAGCTTTATCAATGTAATACTGTGTCAAGTTTGAACATTGGGAGAGTTGGATAGCATCAGAAGTTGCCTGTTTCACTTCCCTCCATTTAGCTTTGTCGATAAATGGGGTGGCATTCAAAAATAAAACTTTTCATTCGGTGATGGTGGGTGAGAGAGTTGGCTACCTTTGCTCACATCACTTTGAATTGTGCTTACTAGTTTAAAAAGTACATTCTAGATCTTTCCATTCCCAGGTTCTAAGTGAAACCTTCCAAAAGTAAATGAGTGAGGAGAAAATACCAAAGAGAAATCTGAGGTGGAAAAGTATGTTGGGAGAACTTTATGGATCCCTTGCCGGCATATTAGAAGGCAGGGGTGTATGTAAAATGAGGTGGGTTGCTAACCACCACTTTCTCTTGCACTTGCCCCTGCCCCCCCGAAACTGTCCCCCATATAGTTGCCTGCAGGTAAAGCACTGTCCAGCCTGCCCACACATATGTCTATTCTGCCAATCAATAGCTACTTGAGAGTCTGTTTCCGCATGAGCCATTATAACATACTGGGAGGTGGAAGGCAGATGGAATGCAGCCAGTTCTCTACTTTCAAAATCCAGTATAAAGATGGAAAGAAGTGAGGGGGAACCTCCTCTGTAGGGCGCATTGGAGTGAGACATTTCCCAAGCTGTCCTTTTTTACCAGCCCCCTCCACACCAGCCTCTCAAACCTGAATCTACACAGACCCTTCCCCTCCCTCCCCCACCTCCATCATCCCCAATCAACATCCCATGATCCATAAATCTTCTTCTCACGACACACCTGAAGTACCAGGAGTGGTCATTACTATATTCCAATGTTGACACGATGGGCTGAATTACTGCTTCCTACACCACGACAGTTCTATCTCTGTGAGTCAGCCACTGCTGTGACCCATCAATCGGATTGGCTGGCAGTCATTTTCTGCAAAGGGAAGAGTGGAGATAATGACTTACTTGGTTTGTGTTGGTGTAATGCTGTGCGTTAATGCTGCTAATGGCTGTGAAGCACAAGTACTGTCAGGCGAGCTGGAAGAATTCACCTTAGTTGCAAAAGTCACAATCAACTTCCAAGGTTCTGTAGCCTGCACAAGGTGATGAAATTTCTCACTTCATGCCTTGGACACCAAAAGCCTGTATCCAGTGCTGCCTTTCTTGGGTAATGTACAGATTGAGGGTGGGCGAGAAGTTTGTGTTCTTATCGCCACATGTACAATGACCTGTATATGCAACAAAATGCTTGAGCAGTATACACGTGGACCTACTCAACAATATGCAAGGGAATGTAGTGGCATTCCATTGGCCTCCATGTCCCAATCTTTGAAGGCACTGGTCTAATGTTATTTGTGCATGCTGGAACTGCTAAATGGTTACATTATTGTGAAACTGCTTTGTTTCCGATATTGTCCATATGGACTCATTGGAACCATCCACAATGGGATCCAATGGATTCACACATAAAAGATGTAGCCACCTCTGTGGCTATTGCACTAAGAACATTCATGTGAACGGATGGGAAGCACATTCGACTGGAAGTTCAGGACCAAATCAACCTTCAGAGGACATGGAGTCACCACCCAATGTGGAACTTTCAGCCATAGGTGTCTTCACGATGTGGCAAAAATGCAAGAAACCCACAGTCGTTCGCCTTCCATGTAATACCATGCAGATGAGAAAGGAGCAGTGGCACTGCACTCTGTTTACAGATGGCAGTCCGATCACCATGTCTTCATGTTCAGTGTATCTGCAAAGCAACACCTGGAACAACACTTACAGCATCCTAGAGTACAGCAACATTGGCCAAAGAATGGCCAGATTCTCTACCTTCATTCTTATAACTGCAGCTTAAAATACATTTGCTCACATAGGTGCTACTTCTGAGGGATCTGTGGCTTCCTCCTCAGGAGTGGAGAATGGGACAGGGTCCTGAGAGGCTAGTCCCATCATAACAATGGCCATGCAGATGGCACTGCATGGAGACAATGAGTTCCAAGATAGGTGCAGAAGTTTGGAAACATTAAGAATACATTGACAGTACTGGTAATGGGAGAGCGACACAGCACTTGACAACACATCTTACTTGGTTGCTGGGACATGATGGTCTTGACATAACCATATAAGCAGTCATGGTCTTCTGTCATTATTTCCTCCTTATAGTTGGTGGGGTTACAAAATATCAAGTGTACTACTACTTGTCCCCACTGCCTACATCACATTTTAGGTTATTTTCTCCAGTGAAGAGAGAAAGTGAGGGGCAACTGAGATGAAAGTGGCTGGCACAGCTGTTAGTGTTGGCGCAGGTAGGGGCAATGTGGCGAGGTGCCCCATGATCACGAGTAGGAAGTGAAGAGGGCATGCCAGGTTAGTAGTCTAAAGGGTAGGGGTTGGTGACAGCAAACAAGCAGATACTAGTGAGAGTGGGAGGTGCAGTAGTAGATTTAGAGTAAGTGTGAGGTAGCAAAGAGAAGATGCTATCACTTATCCTTCAGGAGAGCAAAAGGTTTCTTCTTGTGTGGCTGGGTGTTCCTCTGGTCATGGACTCTGCACAGACCTGGGTGGCAACCTCACCCCAGTTTAGAAGGGTATGCTGGTATAATCTTCTCTGGTAGTGCTGTGGAAAGAGGACAGCTCTCCTCTCCACCATCCTGTCCATCAGGATCTCTATGTCCCTGCCAGCAAGTCAGGATGCCAACTGGTTTCTGTCAGCCATTTCTGTGGCAATTCCTGGCTTGCAGCAATGGCCTTAGCGCACAGCTGGGGTTTAAATATTGTGTCGGCGCTGGAAATCTTCCCAGGTCCCAGCAGCGGCATGTATTTCTGCCATCAGTGAGCGTAAAGCAGCGTGAGTAGGTGCCACAGAGATCTGGTAGATATATAATGAACAATATAAATTTATGTCTGTTAACCTACTACAGCTAATGGAGAAAAACCTTCCACGTAACTCCCTGAAATTGACAGTTGATTTTTAATAAAATTCAGTCTATAGATCCTGTTTGTAGATAATGATCCAGAATAATGGTTCTTGTTAATTTTCTATTTAAACTGATTATTTTAACTGTGAATAATAATATTGCAATTATTGTTGTTGTGTTTTGAAGTTTATATCATACATACAAGAGTAAATACATAGGACAACTATATGGTATACAGCATGTATGTCACTTTTCAAACTTTAATATTAATAATGTTGAAACTCAAGGTCTGAATGACGAAACAGAGTTGATCATGTTTATGGACTTTGCTTTTGTTTGAACTCGGTGTTGATGTGCAGCACTGAAAATCATTGATGTGTCTTGCACTGGAAGTCACTCCTGTGCTAATTTTATTCTGGTAGTCACAAGAAGATGGAATCTTGTAACCCTGTGATGACTTCCACGATTAGGTGAAAGAGAGCCTAGGAGTTTTAGAGAGGTTCGGCTGTAAAGAAGGCAGAAAACAATAGCTAGCTGTCTCAGGTCACTGATATAAACCTTTGATCAGACAAATGAATCTTGCAGGCATTTCTTATTGAGAGGAGATTGCTTATCGATCTATATCAAAATATTCATGCTAATCCTGAGCAGTGGAGAGTATTTTCAAGCAGAGTTAATAATCTGATTGCTGTCCTGTCTAGTGCAATTCACTGAACTCGGAGCTCTAATCAGTCTGGGGTCTTGCAGTCAAATGTATTTTGCTGTTTAAATTTGGACTGGCGACAGTGATTGAAGATGCCTTGTAAAGGTGTTGACAAATCAAATTGTTTGTTCCAGCAGTGTTTTTCTAGAGATCAAGTCTAAAGTAATATGCAGTGAATTTGTTCATTACACGTGGGGTAAAAGGAGTGATAAAATTCACCTGAATCATTATTGAAGACATGGTACTGATCAAAGATATGTTGTGCCCTTAGAAAATGGCATTTGCTGTTTACGTCCTTTTGACTAGTTTAATTTATATATGAACATTTGTATGTGTGTGTATTTTCTAACACTGTTCTTCCTTAAATTTTTTCAAACTCTTTTGTATGTTACACAAAAATGACATTTTTTTTCTTACTGCATTTGTAACTCAGCCACATTTATGAAACATCTGCACATTTATACCACTGGACTACAGCACTGATGTAGTTATTACCACGACAGGAACTTGCAAAAACGTATAAAGATATTATAGAACATAAACAGTCATGATTTAATAGGTCTGCATCATTTACTAAACCAATTCAGACAGAGAGGTTACAGCAAAGTGGTCTGTGCCAAACAAAACAAAAAGATTACGTTTTATTCACTGATGTTGTAAAATGTCAGCATTTTCCATGCTAATACAAAACCATTGGTTGCAAGCCTGTTTACACTGCCTTCATGGCTAAGTGAAATGGTGGTGTTGTTGGGGGGGCAGGGAGCAGAAAATATTCTGTTTTGCAAAGGGAGTAATTCTATTTACTGTACTAATAAATCCTGGGCATTCTTGGGATCGCTGATCTGAATTCAACATGCCAAATAATTGTCAAAATGAAGCTTCAGGGTATGAATACTTGGCTATATATATCATGATTACTCATTGTCCACAACGGCAATAAAATAAATTGAATCTTAGTTCATTGTTCCTGTTCCTCACATTGAGTAGAGATTCAATTCATGCAAATGATCCAAACTTTTGATTGTTTCCTTGTCAATAAGATTGAACAAATGTTAACAAACAGTAAACTGAGTACATATCCAAATATTCTTTATGTGCCTATATATCTTGTCAAGCTTTCTAGAGGCAATCTAAACAGAATTAAGCAGGAATGCTGGTTGAAAAAATGTAATTGGACAATTACAGCATCTGGGGGAGGGAGTGGTTGATTAACTAGACTGGTGAGCAAAATACATAGAATAATGTGATTCTCAGCTACTCATAGAAAATTGGAGTACATAGTTATTGGCTAAATACTTCTAAATTTTTGGTAATGAAATAATTTTTAGTGATTATTCTAAGATATATTAAAACATAGGTACCAAAAGTATTCCTTCTGATTTCATGGTAAAATCATTGAAAACACTTTCTCATTGTTAAAAATTGCATAGATATTATACCACACCACACATGGATCACTGGAATTATTTTATGAATGTGAAATCTGTGATTCAACTGTATCATACGCGTTGATGAATTCTCACTTGAATAACCACAAACTTAAGCTATATTCCCACTTTGTCTTTAGCCAGTGGTGCTTGTTGTGTAGACTGGGTGTGCTGTTAGCCTGGTTTGCACTGTTGGTATTGATCTCCTTTCTCTTCAAGACTCCTGAACTGTTAGACCCTGCTCCATTTTGCCTGTTTTGTTTTTATGTTTCCCTTTCTACACCCATTGCCCACAGCTCCTGCAACAGCCTCCAGTCCCCTCCGTTTTAATTCAGCCATTCAACATAACTGTTCCGCATAGACTCTGCCTGATCAATTGAGAGTGTTTGCCTCATGAATATTGAGGAATGCATTACAAAATCTATACAATATTCCATACATCCCAAAATTTGAAAAGAAAATATGTTTAAAATATCAAGGTTTCTTCCCATGTATACTGAAAATCTACGCACAAATTACAAATCAGGCCATGTAATAGAAGTTCAGGAGCTAGCATCTAGCTGCCTGTTTATCCACCTCATTTTTTTCATCTAAGGCGATGGAAGGAAATCTAAATAATTTCTTATATTTCTATTACTTTTTAGTTATTGCTTTTATTCTTTTATATTAGGCTTTGCTAGTTTGTATCACTAAATTTCTTTAACCTTTAATTTTCTTCCCTTTTCACAAAGGAAATTCTTAGTATTCCAATTGTGCTGGTAATCTTCATTAACTAGCTTCAGTGTTGATCCCCCTGTCTTCATTTTCAGTACTGTGGAGGTTAATTATACATTCCTGTAAGGCACGCTGGAGAAGAACAACTAAGAACCAAGTAGTGAATCTAGCTTTATAGCTCAGTATCACTTTAATGTGTTTTTTTTTAATTCAGAAAACTGCAGAGAAAGGTAATCCTTACTTTCACTCTAATAAGCATATTTAAATTAACAAACTAAGTACACATCATTAATATTTTACCTTATACAAGCCAAACCTCAAGGACATTACACACGGGGAGGGTAGAAAAACTCCAATGAACTGGAGTTCAAGGGTGGAGGAGAGCATGCCAATTATAATTCAATCTCGTGCAAGTTGTTCTTTTCATACCAAATACTTTGGTTTTAAAAAATATATAGTTAACCAGCAGAACACACAACAATTACAAAGCAGAGTTGGCTAGCTATAGTACTGTTTTGCTTTCAGTTAAAGAATTAAAATCGCAAATGACTTTCTAGTATTTCATCCTATTCACCAAGATATGATAAGATATGATATCAACTCTGCAAAGTACTCCTTTACCAACATCTGGCAATCTGTGCCAAAACTGGGAGTGCTGTTTCATATCCTGGTCAAGTAACAGCCTGACAGCATGAAATCAGTAACTGAAAGATATTGTTCAAGACACCACCATCACTATCCCTTGGTATGTCCTGTCCCACCAAGGTGACAGATCTACAAGAGGTGGCAACACACTGGTTTACAGTCAGGAGGGCATTGCCTTTGGAATCCTCAACATTGACTTTGACCCCATGAAGTCTCAGGCATCAGTTCAAGCATGAAAAAGGAAGCCTCGGGCTGATTACCACATAACATGCCCCCTCAGCTGATTAATCAGCACTACTCTATCTTGAACACCACATGGGGGAAGGACTGAGGGCAGCAATAGCACATAATGTATTCTGGATGAAGGACTTCAATGCCTATCACCAAGAGTGACTCTGTAGCACCTCTACCGACCCAGCAAGCCAAGTCTGAAAGGACATATTGTTTGACAGTGTATGCAACAGGTGGTGAGGAATCAAGAGGGAAAATTTACCTGATGTAATCCTCAATAGCCTACCTGTTGTTGGTGTATCCAGCGATGACAATAATGGTAGAAATAACTAGCTTGTGGAGATCAAGTCTCACCTGCACATCGAGTATACATTCCATCACATTGTGTGATACTACTACCATGCTAAATGAGACAGAGTTTAATCAGATGTAGCAACTCAAAACTGTACATCCATCAGGCCTTCTGGGTCATCAGCAGCAGAATTGTATACAACCACAATACCTCATTCTGTTAACATCAAGCCAGGAGAACAACTCTAGTCCAATGAAGAGTATGACAGGACCAGCTCCAGGCATACTTAAAAATGAGGTATCAACTTGGTAAAGCTAAAGACAAGATTACATACGTACTAAACTGCGTAAGCATTATGTAATAGACAGAGCAAAGTGATTCCACAACCAATGGATCAGGTCGAAGTTCTGTGGTTTTGTCACAACCAGTCGTGAATGGTGGTGGGCAATTAAACAACAAACAGGAGGTGGAGGCTTCATAAATATCCCCATCTTCAACAATGGACGACCTCACCACATCAGTGCAAATGACAAGACTGGGGTATGTGCATCAGTCCTCAGCCAGAAGTCTCAAGTGGATAATCTATCTTGGCCTGCTCCAAAGGTCTTCAGCATTAAAGATGGTAACCTTCAACCAATTCATTTCACTCCATGTGATATCAAGAAAGAATTGAAAGCATTGGACACATCAAAGGCTATGGGACCTGACAACGTTCCAGCAATAGTACCAAAGACTTGTGCTCCAGAAGTTGCTGTTACCCTAACCGAACTGCTCCAGAACAGTAAAAAAAACTAGCATTTACCTGATAATGTGGAAAATTGGCAGGCAGGCCTATACACAAAAAGTAGGATAAATCCAAACCAGCCAATTACTGGCCTATCAGTCAACTCTCAATCATCAGCAAAGTGATTGAAGAGGTTGTCAATGATGCTGCTAAGTGGCACTTGCAACAGAATAACCTGTACACTGAAGCTCAATTGGGTTCTGTCAAGGTCATTCACCTCATGACCTTAGTACCAGATGTGAGTTAAGATGACTGTCCTTAACATTAAGGCAGCATTTGACAGAGCATGAGGTCAAGGGGCTCCAGCAAAACTGAAGTCAATGTGAATTTGGGGGAGAACTCTCCACCAGTTGCGACCTACTGAACACAAAGGAAAATGGTTGAAAGGTTATTGGATGTCAGTTATTTCAATTCCAGCACCTCTCTGTAAGAGGTCCTCAAGGTAAAATCCTACCTCCAACCATCTTCAACTCCTTCATGAATGACCTTCATTCCATCATAAAGTCTAAAGTGGGGATGTTCACCAATTATTGCATAATATTCAGCACCACTCATGGCTCAGATACTGAACCAGTGTGTGTTCCTATGCAGTAAGACCTGAGCCAAATCTAGGCTTTGGCTGATAAGTGCCAAGAAACATATGTGCCACACAAGTAACAAGCAAGGCCCAATGCCAACAAGAGAGAATCTGATCATCCCCCTTTTTTGTTCAATGGCATTCTTATTAAAGAAATCCCCCACTATCAACATCCTGGAAGCAGCCATTGACCAGAAACTAAACTGGACCAGTCACATCAATACTATGGCTTTAACAGGATACCAAGGGTCAGGAAATGTGCATCAAGTAACTCACACCCTGTCTCCCAGTGCCTGTCCACCATTTACAAGGCACAGATCAATTGCATGATGGAATACTCCTGACTTGACTGGATGTGTGTAACTCCAGCAACACTCAAGAAGCTTGATATTACCTATGTTAAATTAGTCTACTTGATTGGCACGCCTTCCATAACCTTCAACATTCACTCCATTCACCACTGCCATGTGGTGACAGCATTGTATGCCATCCACAAGGTGTACTCCAGTAACACACCAAGGTTCCTCCAATAGCACCTTCCAAATCAGGAACATGTACCACCTACCACAAAGGCAGTAGATGCCCGGGAACATTACCACCTGCAAGTTCCTTACCATGTAATACAATGTACTGACTTGGAACTATATCACTGTTCCTTCACTGTCGCTGAGTCAATGCCCTGGAACTCCATTCTTAATAACATTGCAGGCATACGTCCACACCAAAGACCAAAGTGATTCAAGAAATCAATTTACCACCACCAGGTTAATTAAAGATGAGAAATAAATAGCGCCTAGCCAGTGATGTCCTATCCCATGAAGAAATAAAACAATACAAATATGATACAAGTTAAGTCATGAAGATATCAATAATATGAATCTCAGCATGACACAGTTCCATAGCCATTCCTGATTCTTTCAATCAGGCTTTGGTCTCTAACTTCATCCTATATCAGTTTTCCATATGAAACATTGCATATCCATGTTTAATTTCTCATTTGAATACATTGAGAATAATATAAAACCCCTTCAGTCTATTGACTTGCCTTGGTTGAAAGACTTGCAGCTTGCCTGGTAATGCTTGTTCTATGCTAAAAGGTTGAGAAAAATCTAATCTCATTGAATGTCTGTTTTCTTCTCACCTCGTGCTTTACTTCTGCCTTCGTTGATGCTATGAGAGTACACGTTTTTCCATTTACCGGTCTAGATTGATTAGCTTAGTTAACCAGACTATGCCAGTAGCAATGGGTTAAATTCCCAAGCCAGCTAAAGTTACCATGAAGGACTGTCCTTCTCAACCTCACCCCTTATCTGATGCATGATGATGCTCAGGATAAACCCCACAAGCCATCTCTCTCTCATGAGGGACCAGTCCTATGATCTGGTAGGACTATGGCAACTTTACCTTTGCCTGTCCTGCTTTTCATATCTGCGATTAGTTACTGTTGTGACCAGATCCTGGGCAAATTTGCCCAAGTTACTACAATTCCAGATGGAGTAGACCTAAATTGCCAAGGCCCCAGTAAGGAGGGATGAATGAGATCCACTTCCTTATTCATCTGTCAGTTTCAGGATTCCTGACTTTGGGTAATATTAAGACACCATAGTCTCAGAGGACTGCTCTCTCATTACTGGTGGTGAGTTTAACCCAAGAGTCATTCTGCCTCAGGTGAGGGGTAAGGTTGAGAAGGCAGGATCTTCATGGTAACTTCAGCCAGTGTGGGAATTGAACCCATGCTATTGGCATCACTCTGCATCACAAACCAGCCAACTAACCAACTAAATTAACTAATCCCCTTCTTTGCAAGTTTGTTGAAATGGTTTACTCCTGGTTTCTTTTAGTGGTAGTAGCTGGCAGCACTGAGAACATGACAGTTCTTCAGTTCCTACTTTCTTCTAACTGGCTTGTTATCAAGATGTCTTCTAGCGCTCAGAGCAAGGGACTGTAAAGCAGGGTTACTCATGGGTAGTTTTTCATTGTACACTTGCGCTTGAACCAAGGCAATACACATGAGTACTTTAGCCCATTGACATTTATGGACATCTCAGCTCACTTGCACACCTTCTTTCATGAGAAAACATAGACTAGGGATAAACTTGTTTTTAACTTAAGTCCTTGTATATTCTTGAAAGGGAAGACTCAAAACATGTCTGAATTCCAGACTTTTTTCCCATTATTCTCATAGTTTGAGATAACTCTTGAAATTAAACCATATGGTTGATATCCCATCTCTAAGTCTCACTGTATTTACACATGGAGAGTCCTTGACACTGATCCAGCTCCCTCAGAGCCATCTCTCAGAGTGAGCAAAACCTCTGACACACCTGTTTATATCTGTCAGCCAGAGCTCCCTGTTTAGACTGGATTAACAGCCCAAATCAGGGAACTCATATTCTATGAGGTATACCTACCTGACCTCGTTACAATTATTACAACTCTCAGGAGATTACAGTTCAGTTTGCAATGCATTTATCCCTTTTAAGTTCATCCCTTTGAAACTTCCTTGACAGCTCATCAAATGTGACTTTCCAGAGTCTCTTTCCCCAGACAACGACTGAATTTGCACCCAAGGTCATTCTTGATCTGTATATCTTTTGTTTAAGAAAGCACATTGTAATTAAAAAATTAATATGCCTATAATTACATCCGAGTTTCTCTGCCATCATGACATAACCATATTCTTTTTAATAGATTTAGGAAATAAAAAGGCCTTTGATAAGACCCAACATTGTAGATACCATACTCACATTAGAGCATTTGCAATCAAGGGGTAAATAGCAGAATAGAGGGAGAAGTAACTACATATCAGGAAGCAAAGTTGGTTTTAAGGGATTCAAACTAATAAGAAGTGATATTCCATAGAAATTGCTACTGAGGGCATTTGATTGACAATGTCCATGAAAGATTTGTAGCCAGGAATCTTAAGTACAATTTAGAAATTTGAGGATGATGCTGCTAGAATTTACATTGTAAGAATTTGACATTGAAGAACAAATCTCTGTTCTATACATTGAACCACTATCCCCTGTAAAGTGCCTGGCAACAAGGCAACTTAACCCACTGTAATATAAGTAAATGTGGTTAGGTCCTCATGTCTAATGTATTGATCTTAACAGAAACCAGCAACACATTTTCTTTAGAATAGCAAACCAAAGTATTTACCAAAAGAATGAGCTACAGGTTTTAAGCAAAGTATTCTGACTGCGCAACAATTGAATAACAAACTATAGTAGCTATACTCAATCTTAAATTGTCAATTACACTGAGTTAGCAAAAGTTAATAAAATAACAATAAACAGAATTACTAATATTCAAAATTCAATGCCTTAATGCCACTTTCCTTCTCATTGTTTGATTTATATCCTAAAACGTATCAAAAAGTGAAAGATTAAACACTTTATCTGAGGACTGTTTCAATAAGCAATGTATGGGTTTTCCAACGAGCTTGTATTTCAAATCTCCTCCAACTCTCCTAATTCCTGGTCAACATAGGCACCTTTGGATCTGAAGCATAGCCACCTCAGGACAGAACTCTTCTGGTTCTAATATTCTTTAACATCTTTAGCTTACTGTCAAAGTTTATTTTCTCCCCCATTTACTTTGGTTGTTACTTGTTGGTTTTAAAACATTTCCAATCCTCTGGCTTTCCATTATTTTTTCCCATGTTGTATGCATTTGTTTTTCAATTTGAGACTATCTTAAACTTCCTCGGTTGACTATACTTTGTCTAACACCATCCTAGAATCCACCTCCTTCTCTGGCATATATCTCTGTTGTGAGTCATGAACTATTTTCTTACATGTTTGCCATTGTTCATCAATTGTCTTTTATGCTATTCATTTCCCAGTCCACATCAGCAAACTCTGTCCTTATTCCTCGTAATTACACTTATTTAAGTTGTGCATTGTTGTATCTGACCCAAACTGAATGCTAAATTCTACCCATTGTGGACACTGTTTCCTCGGGGATCTCTTACACTGAGATCATTTATTAAATCTACCTCATTACACATTACTAGATCCAAAATAGCCTGATCCCTGGTTAGATCCATCGCATAGATTCTAAAAATGAAATGAGAAAATGCTAGAGAAACTGTTAGCAGGATTTAGACTTATGGGATTAAAAGAGCAATTGCTGTGTGCATTCAAAATTAGTCAGGAGAAAGAAAGCAGACAATATTTCATACAGGGTTCTCATACGGGAGAAAAATGAGCTTTAGTTTTCTTCACAGGCTTATGTAGAGACCATAGCTCTTTTCTATATGTAGTAATGATCTGAACTTAGGTATACAGGGTATAAATTCAAAAATGCAGATAACAAGAGCTTAGAAATATAGTGAACAGTGAGAAAGGTGGTAAACAAATTCAGGAGGACATAAGTGGACTGATGAAATCTGCAGAACCATGACAATTAAAATTGGTTTCAGAAAAGTGTAAAGAGAGGCATTTTTGAAGAAGGAATTGGGTGAGGAAATGTAAATTATATAATCTTAAAATGATTGAATAAACAGAGGAGGATTATATCCACAATTTTTTTGCAGGTAAAAGAACAAGTTGAGAAAAATGTTCATGGGGCCCTTTGCTTTACAAATAGCAATACAAAGTACAATGTAACAAAATTCTGAAATCTTTGTAAAACACTGGTTGGACCCCAGCTGGAATACTGCGCCCAATGTTAGGGCAGCACAATTTGAGAAGGATACCAAGGCCATCAAGAGGGTGCAGAGGAAATTTAATGGAATATTATCAGGGAAGAAAGATTTCAATTAAATGGAGAGATGGAGTTTTCTCTTTCATGCAGTGAAGGTGAAAGAAAGGATTGCAAATAAGGTACAAAATCATCAAGGCTGGAAAGGGACTTGCAGTTGAGGGATCCAGTCATTGTGTTCCGTGTAGGTACCAAGAGAAGGAAATTCTGCATCATCAATTTGAGGAGATAGGCACCAAATGAAGAAGCAGAACCTCAAGGTACATAAACTCCACATTATTACCTGAACAACGTGCTACTCGGCAGAGGGAAAATCAGATTAAACAAATGAAATTGCGGCTCAAAGACTGGTGTAGGAGAAGAGGAGTCCAGTTCATGAGGTACTAACATCCAGTACTGGGGAAAGTGGGTGTCTATACTTTTACAGGATGGTCTACTCCTGAACAGTGCAGATGTTAGTGCATAACTAGGGATGTAGAAAGAATTAAAGACAGAATAGTGGGGGCAGGGGATCAAATTTGAGAAGATGTAGTAAATCAAAGGGTATTAGATAAGACCAAAGTGAAAGGTATTAATATGAGAACATATAAACAGAGCATGACAAGGAGGGATAGAGAGTATGAATTTAAGTCGACCAACAAATAAGATTTGAGTTTACAGAGAGAGTAAAAAGATAAAGGCTAAGGATCTGACTGTGAATATGTGTATCATTTGAAACACAACAGATGATCTGAAGTGTACTGGATATTTAAGCATGACAGGAAAAGTTGGTGGAACGGCTGTATTAATTAATGATTGTTTTACACAACTGGGAGAGGTGACCTAAATTTAGGAAACCAAGATGTGTAAACAGCTTGAAAAGAAGTGAGAAATAATAAAGCCAAGATGTCATCGGTTGGAGACGTGTATAGGTTCCCTAAACATGACCACACAGTAGGGTGGGACTTAAAGTAAGACATATGACAGATTGTCAGAAAGGCACAGCAGTAATCAAAGCTTTTACTCTTCATGTCATCTGGAGATGTCAGATGGCAAAATTAGCCTAGATGAGAAGTTCATAGAATGTTTACAGGATAGAGCAGCATGTTCTGGAACCAGACAGATGGCAGGCTAAACTAGATATGGTATTGTGCAACAAGATTAATTAATGATTTCATAGTGACAGTGTCCATAGGTAGTAGTTGATCACAATATAATTGAATTTTACATTCAATTTGAGGGAGAGAGGAGTTGGTCCAATACCTTTTTTTTTACCTTAAAGCAGAGCCATCTAAAGTGAATTGATGTACTGGATTAAAGGATAGGCCAGACGGGGTGCAGTGCCAGATTTTTAAGTGAAATTTTCATAATATATTGAATAGACGCTTACTATAAGTAAACAGAATTTTAAGACATGGATTTATTATCTATTGTTAACTAGATAGTTAACAATAGATATTATTACAGATAGTATGAAACTTATAGAAAAAAGCATGTAATTATTCAAAGATGGATAGCAGAGCAGCAGATTGGCCAGAGGATACAAAACAGACGACAAAAAGAATTGAAAAATGTTAAGAGTATGAGAGAAAGCTAGCCAGAAATATAAATACGGATAGTAAGGGTTTATATAACTATTGTAAATAAAAAAAAGAATTAATGAAGTGAGTGTTGGTCTGATAGAAAGTCAAACTGGCAAATTAATAATGCAAAATATTTTGCATTAGTCCTCACTATAGAGTACAATTAATAATCCAGAAGCAGTGATAGATCAGGAAATGGAAGGAACAGAAGAACGAAGGAAAATCGCAATCATCAGAGAAGTGGTCCTGAGTAAATTGTCAGAACTATGGGTTAACGAGTGCCCAGATCCTGATGGACTTCATCCATTTTTTAAAAAGTGGCCATAGAGATAGCTGATGCATTGGTTTTACCAAAACTCCCCTGATTTAGAGGTGGTCCAATTATTTTCAAAGTTGGCAACTGTAATTCCTTCCTTCAAAAGGAGCGGGAAAAAGAAAGCAGACTACCACAGATCAATTTGCTTACCACCTGACACAGGAAAAATGTTAGAAAGTATCCTTAAAGAAGTTGGTCGCTCAGTTACAGGAAAGATATTATGAAGCTGGAGAGAGTTCAGAAGAGATTTACCAGGATGTTGCCGGATATGGAAGGTTTGAGTTATAAAAAAAGGCTGGATAGACTGAGACATTTTTGCACTGGAGCATAGGAGGTTGAGAGGCGGCCTTATAGAAGTTAATAAAGTAATGAGGGGTATAGATAGGGTTAATGGAAGCTGTCCTTTTCCTAGGATGCATGGATTTCAAGACTAGGGGCACATTTTTAAGATGAGAGGAGAGAGAGAGATTTAAAAAAAGACATGGGGGGTAGATTTTTTACACAGAGGATGGTTCATGCATGGAATGAACTTCCTGAGGAAATGGTGGATGTGGGTACAATTACAATATTTAAAACACATTTCAATAAGTATATGAATAGGAAAGGTTTGGAGGGATATGATCTGGAAGCAGGCAAGTGGGGCTGGTTTAGCTTGGGATTATGTTTGGCACGGACTGGTTGGACTAGAGGGTCTGTTTCTGTGCTAGATGACCCTATGACTCTATAAGATCTGACAGCATCTCTGGAAAGAGAAACAGAGTAAACATTTCAAATCTGATATGAATTCTTCAGAACTGAAAGTCTGTGCTTCCAGAGTGCCCTGTCAGTCTATTGGTAAGGTGTCAGGATGGTCATGAGGAGTTGGCAAATGCCAGATGCCAATGTCCCTGGATGAGGGGCATAGTGTGGCTGATGCCAGTAACCCATGGTCTAAGATGCTGTTTGGCTGTATGCAACACTGAAGTCCTTCTCAGCAATTGTTGTATTAAATCCACCATAAACACTTTGATTTTCATGTCAAGTTTTCGTGATGTCTCGCTCGTTTGGTGCATAGGTAAGATACAACACTAAGTATTAGTTGCAGTGAGTTGGACCCACAACAAAACATTTAAGGAGGAATAATCACACACAAATGGCAACTCGCCAGTGCCTTGTGTGAAACTCACTCCACTGCTTGTCAAAAGCATAAAAGGATACAGCAAGGTACTCCTGGAGTCAAGATTAGCCTCATTGAACTTCTTGTCTGATTCTGTCACAAATCACACCATAGCCCAGATTGCTCAGGCTTCAGTAGATTTCTGAACTTAGTTTTTAACAGGACTATCACCCATAAACTATAGGTTTTCTCCAAAAGGTACAACTGTACTGTTGGAATTTGATTATGAGTATCATGTCAGTGCCCATATTATATTGCCTCATGCAACAGATGAATAACCAATTTCCGTATCATCAAGTATGTGGTGAGGGTAAAAGTATCAGGCCATCTGGGGTAATACTCCAAATGTGGTTTGTTTGCAGCGCAAAATCATGAGATTCAGCTGCAACTGTATGATCTTGCTCACTATAATCACTGTGATCTTTTCAAAACACAAAGCATTTTCATTTTGCATTACCTCTGCTGCTTTGACAATGTAACTAATATCTGCATCTGCAGGGTCTTGGAAGTTACAGTGGTCCCTTGTATTTCTGCCGACATGTTGGTTGCATCTGTAAATATCTTAATGGATCTCTGATGGTCATTGCAATCCTTCAGCTGAAGGCAAAGAATAAGCACTTGAAATGATCTCCCACTCATAAACAATGAAGGGAACACAAGTAGCTAATAACCATGATCCTGTGAGAGTAAATTTGCAAGACAATGCGTATTGCTGACATGTTTATGACTGGAATTACAGTAAGATATTTATTTAATGTTTTCAAATGATATAAAAGTTATTCTGACATTCCATGTTTTGTGATCTTTTAATACATAGTTTTTTATTGTATTTCTGAAATTATTTTCTTTGACTGTCAGTATTTTTGACAGCTTTTGGAACAGGAAATGCAATGTTGACCTTCTTGTGTTTCAGTTTGCACTTTTAGAATATTTAAAGTTATTGATTCTCTCTTGACAGCTATGGGTGTTTTTGCCAGACTTCAAGAGTGATAATTCAGTCAAGAACTGTAGTCCATTGCTTCAGAGAGTCATATGATATGGACAGCAAGGCTGTGCTGCCAAATGAAGATTGTTTACTTTTTCATATTAGACAAATGTGGTAAATTTAATTTTACTGAGTTGTGGTCTCTTGAGTTTCTTGACCAACACTTAATGAATCATTTCTGTTCTCATCTTTATGCATAACTTAAGATCATAAAAATATTTTTTGTTCTCATTTAAACAATTCTCATGCACTCATGATTTTTGTTCAAATTTTCATTGGCGCCAAAGAATTGAATTTTTTTTTCCGATAGAGTTGGAATATCCACTTTTCCCCCCTGACCCCGTGTTTCTGTTCCACAAGTCTGGTCTTTTCTGGTTCTTGTATTCTTTTGGCATTGGACTTATTAATATTTCAGAGCTTGGCCCTGCATTATTTTAAATGAGCTTCAGAAGCCTGAAGTGTAACATTCAGTTCTGTAAAGTGTTTGGTTGTTTTGTATTTATCTATGTTATCTATTCCTCTTCTATTTCCTAATGTGTAGCTTAGCAAGATCAACTTGTTTTCCTTGACTCTAAGACAATAATCTTTTCAAATTGTCTGACAAGATTCATTATTTCCAAGATATCTGTGCAAACACTATATTCTCATGGATTAGTATGTCTTTTGTATAGCAAGTAACTAATTGTTACATTAACAACTGTATCCTATACACTGTGAAAAACTACAGATTACGTTCATCTCAGGTTGCTGGAGAATGTATAAAACCAATCAACTATTCGCAGTACAGATACCAGGTGAATAACTATGTAAAATAACGCAGATAGCCCATTCTCTGTTGCAGACTAAAATGAGAATTATTCAATATATGCTTCAAGATCTGTCTCATTGCCAAATCTACATTGGGGTCCCTCGCTGGATCTAATGGTTTACATTATGAAAATGATAGACCCAAGGCAAAGTCATAGGTTTAAGAACCATTCTCAGTTGAGTCACATTGCATCAAGTCAAGATCCATTCTATCCACAGGGAGGAGATAAGGTGTTACAGATCCTTGTAAATATAGAACCATGACCCATCATTGGGTTATTCCTTCCTGAACAACCTCATGTAGAAACACAAGAATTCCACTCAGGAGCTAATACATTCTGATTACCCCTCATCATGATGTGTTTTGAATTACTTATTACTTTGGTTAGCCCCTCAGCATTCGACTCTTATGTCTATCATGTTATTCCAGTCATTTAGTTTGTCTCTAGCACCACCTTATTTTTAAATTTTTGTAATTACCTCTCCGTCTCATTTAATCAGATTATAGGTCATCCCTTTGCTGGTTATTCAGCTGTTGACACGTTACTGACCATCGAACTCTTGGTCTCCTGCAGAGACTTATTATCTGACACTCCACTCACACCAGTTGTATCATCTTTTGATCTCTCTGCCCTTGATCTCTCTGCCTATCAACCCTGTGTCAGTGTGCTCTTCTGTCTAATAGTACCTGATGAAGGGGATGTGTTTTGAAAGCTTATGATTTCAAATAACCCTGTTGATCTGTAACCTGGTGTTGTGTGACTTCTGACATGGTTGGAAACGATCATTGCCTGGAATTTGTGTGCCTCAAATGTAACTTTCCATTTATCAGCCTTAACCTGGATGTTTTCTAAGTCTTGGTGCATTTGGACATGGACTGCTTCAGTATTCTTTATGGAACTAAGAACCTAAGAATACAATTCAGACCATTTCTTTAGCAGCCTCCAGAATGATCATGATTCAGGCTATTTGTGATTTCTGTAGCGCCAGTAGACCTCCTCTGATCAGCAGGTGGAAAGTGGTGTACAGAATGAGTGGGGATTTGGTGAAGAAGGGGATGAAGACCGCCAGCTCCATCGTATAATGAAAAATTGGCAAAACAAGGTCTAAGTTTTAGCTTCAATTACAAATGTTAATTTCAAAATTAATTTGATAAACCTATAGCATAGGTGTTCCTGAAAACTGAAATGAGGTCAACATAACAGAAGGAACTGAAATTCATAATTCCAAACCTTGGGTCATACTAATATTGATCTGCTTCATTAATTCAGGAACACAAAGTATAACACAGCTTCTGAGATCTGTTGGTGAATATATTTCTAGTTACTTTTCCAGGAAACAGCAACAACAACAGAAGGATCGGAACCTGAATTGGTAGGTCATGCCCTTTCAGAAAATTCTGGACCATTGTCCTAAAGGAACTCTAATTTCATTTTGGATTTAAATCAAGAGCACAGATTTTTTAATGAATCTTTGCATTTTAAAAGTCATTGCACTCATTGCTTGAAGCATATTGTTGACTGTATGTTCATTGAGCTGCAGATTTTGTTTGTAGAAGCACTCCAATTGTTTTGGCAGAGATAGGCCAGTTCTTTGATTCATGCAGGCTTTCTCTCTAAAGATTTCTCCTTAAAGGCAATTGTAGTACCCAATTTTTATCTGGCATTTTTTCATTTAAATGTATGTTCTACTTTTGACCGTGTAAGCATGCGGAATACACATTGTTTTATATGCATCGTATTCAGAATCTTAAAAGAATACAATTCAGTAAAGCAGGATGAGACAAAATAGTCAATAGAATGTAGCTCCCACTAAACATCCCAGAGGTCCTACTTACAACCATTCTCATCGTTCCATGCCTACTTCTTAGTCAGGTTGTCATTAGCAGTCTCCATAATGCAATCATGTGAAATATCCCTTTCATATTTTTCATGTTAACTTTCTAAATTTGCCAACACTGGGACAAAATTTTCAGTAAATCTTTTTTGACAACAAGATTTGGGAGGGAAACTAAATCGATGTTGCTCATTCCTAAACTGATGTTATTATTATCGTGAGTGTGGTGAGCACCAGTTGCCAACTTTGTGTGCTTTGTAACGTCCATTCTTTACAATATGTTAGGCCAGATTTTCTGAGGAATAGGAACTCTTTTTCTACAAAAGATAACACTCCACATTTCTGAGGGGAGATTCCATTCAGCTCTCGCTCAGAAATGCAGAGCCATACGTCCATTCTAACAGTTCTTTGGCGGTGCAAAAATATTGGGAATGAGCAAGCCAAGCCTACTTTTTCACAACAATCAGTTTCTGTATTCTGAAATGTGAAGGTCTGGGCAGCCACTTTGACAGTTGCTGTCAAGCCTTAAGTACATTAGGTAACTATAGGGCTCCTGTGGTACAACAGTAGTATCCCTACCTCTGAGTGGAGGGTACTAGGGTGCCAGCTGGGGTGGAAGGTGGTGTGGGTTGGGTGCAAAGTGGGGAGGGGGGTAGGGTGCCATCTGGGGAGGGGTTATGGTGACAGCTGGGTAAGGTGCAAGGTGGCGAAGGAGTCAGATAATCTTTTAGGTAGGCCAGGGTGTGCTGGAGAAATCATGGGGAGAGTAAGTGTTGGATCTGAGAGGGGTTCAGTCCCAGGAGCAGAAGGGGAATGGGTGGTTAGGTTTAGCGGTAGGGATATTCGACTGGAGGGAAGGTGGGTGCTGTGAGCCAGTGGTAATATCATGATAGGGAAAACAATGATCAGGTTTCGTAGAGGGGAGCTGTGATATGGTGGGGTTAAGTCCCAGAGTGAGATTGTCTATTCTCCAGGTTGGGGGTGTTGTTGGGTCCCATGTCAAGTGATTTTGTGTCTCTGGGGACAGTGGAGAATTTGAGGTCCTGTGATGGTGTTGGGTCCTGGTGGGGTTTCGGGTCAAGGTCTGATGGGTGTAAAGTATCTGCGGTGGTGTAATTTGTGGTGTCTGAGCAAAGGACAGGATCTGCCTGAAATGGAGTAAAATAGTTACTCCGGAAAGGTTAATCTATTAAATACATTTCCTAACTCTTGAGTAACTATTTTACTTCATTTCATCAGAACCATCTGAAGTTTTCAATTTTTATGTAGGCTTTCAGAGGGCTGTAGTTGCAAGGAATTGCCCAGCGAAGAATCTACAACCAGTAGAAATAGTTTATCTATCCTGTCTTTTCCTTCTTATATCTTGAAGACTTTGATCAGATCACCCCTTAACCTATGTTTTTTTCGGCATTCTCTGTGTTTGTTTCAGATTTCCAGCATCCACAGTGCTTTGCTTTTAATTAATTTGTGAAGGAAATCTGATTTTGGTTCATTTAGGTCAGACAAAAATGATCCATCAATTCAGCACTGGATCTTTGAACACTGCTTTCCAGAACCAATTACCATCAGACATTTTAAAGACTCCAGAAGGTGATGAAGGAATTAAAAGGTGAGGTTGGTCTGCCACGTCCTTGATCCTTCTCCTCAAACCCAAATTCTCTATTAGAATTTTATTTTTTAGTTTAAGTCCGTGCATAGTTTCTTCTGAATGTCACATTAACATTGCATATAAATTACATTTCTTCCCCCTATTTTTATTACATCTAAAATTTTGAAAAGAGGTATTAAATTTTATTCCCTTACTAATATAGATCTCCACTCCAATCAACAAATTAGGCAAGAACAATGGGTAATACTAAAATGCAAGCACTCTGTTACTTTGATTCAGTATGCAAAAACTCAACAAAACAATTAGATTTATGGAAAAATTTTGTGTTTGAAGTGGGGATACCTTAGGTAAATATATGTGGGAAGAGAGGAAATGGTAACAATAGTCTGTTATAGCAATGGTCAAAGAGAGAGAGAGAGAGACAGCAATTCTACAAATTGCAGCAAAACGAAAGCTGATTTCTTGTACACGCCCCCAGACCCCCACGCCATCATTACACCATATGGCTAACACCCAACCCACAAGAGTCAGCACTGAGATAATACCAGAAGCGTGAATGTCAAACAATCCACATATTAAGTATGTTCTGAAGATGACTCTCCAGGCAAATAAAAGCGAATCCAGTTTCAAAGAAAAGCCTCTACATTAGAAACATTAACTCTGTTGCTCCCTTTATTATGTTCTAATTTTTCTAATCAACCTGTTCAGAGATATTATTACATACTTCTGGAACAGGTGGAACTATCCCGGTCCAGGAGTAGGGACACTACCATAGGTGGTTTTAGACCTGCTAAGTTTCTCCAGCATTTTCTGTTTTTACCCAAGACTGTGCAGACAATTGTTTCAGTCTCAAGTGTCACCAATAGGCAGACATTGTCAAGCTCTGTAGTTTAATAATTTACCAGTGTTTGAACATCTTAAACTGCTGATACCCAGCTGAGGAGAATAACATCACTGTCAGCACAGACTCCCTAGCAAGAAACCTATGACTTTCTCTCTCCAGTGATAGTCTGACTCAATGCTAATATTCTCACAATGGAGTCAGAAGTTGTCAGTTCAAACACCATTGTAAAAGTTGACAACACACATTCCAGGCTAACACGTTAGTACTGTACTCGTGTGGGACTACATTGCCAGGGGTAATGTCCTTCAGATAAGAACTAAACAAAGACATTGGCTGTGGACTCAAGTGAACATAACTGATTGCATGGATCATTTCAAAGGTCAACAGGGAATTCACTTTGTCTTTTGGTCATTACTCTTTTCTCAACACTACTCAGTCAGATTAACTGATGATCTAATGAAGTGCTAGGTTGGGATCTTGCTGTACACAAATTGATCATTTTGTTTGTGCCACAAAACAATGTTTTCACTTGAAAAGCAATACTGTTTTTTAAAACTTTGCGACATTGCTTTGATCTGAAGGCTATTACAAATATATGTATTTTTAGTGCGGAGCTGGAGGAACACAGCAGGATAGGTAACATCAGAGTGCTGTCTGGCCTGCTGTGTTCTGAAGAAACGTCAGCTTTCCTGATCCTCTGATGCTGCCTGGCCTTCTGTGTTCCTCCAGCTCCACATTGTGTTATCTCTTACTCCAGCATCGGCAGTTCTTACTGTCTCTATGTACTTCTAGTGTTTTGTTTTATATTTTAGTTTATTAAAATACTGTAAAAATCTTTGCAGTTTATGGTGTAACATGCTATCCCATTATGAGAATGTGTTTTAAGACAGGAAGTGTGGTGTAAACTGCAGTCAGTTCTAATTAACTAGTAGCTTCACTAACGTTATTAAACTAAGCTTGTCCGTATAATAGCAGTGTTTGCATCTATAGTGTGAAAAAACTACCCCCTCCCCCACCCCCACCCCCGGCAGCTGTTAATGCAAAGTTGGTGAGATAAAATATAATGGGTTTGACTGTGACTTTTGAGTGATGTCAGCCATGAGGGAAAAAGTTGATTTTTTTTCTCTCATTCATTCATGGGACTTGAGAGTCATAGGCAAGGCCAACATTTATTATATATTTCTAATGGCCCTTGAGAAGATGGTGCTGGGACAACTTGAATTGGAAATGTGCATGATGAAGGTATTCCCACAATACTCACAGTTAGGACATTCTCTATTTTGGCCAAACA
Organism: Rhincodon typus; assembly: GCF_021869965.1. Classification (NCBI taxonomy): domain Eukaryota; kingdom Metazoa; phylum Chordata; class Chondrichthyes; order Orectolobiformes; family Rhincodontidae; genus Rhincodon; species Rhincodon typus. The sequence continues at coordinate 38,631,570 of NC_063346.1, read as the reverse complement.
ATGATGAAGGACAGGAGACATATTTCCAAGTCGAGATAGTTTATGGCTTCAAGGGGAGTGTACAGGTGATGGTGTTCCCATGTATCTGCTGAATGTGCCCTTAGAGGCCATGGCTTTAGAAGCAGCTGTGAAAGGGGCCTTGGTGAACTGCTACAATGTATCTTACTTATAGAATACACTGCAGCTATGGTGCACCAATGTTAGAGCATGTAAATGCATCTGGTGGTGAATGGGGTGCTGATCAAGTAGAGTGATTTGTAGAATCATTCAGCCTAGAAGAAGATTATTCACACCATCATGGTTCTGGGAGCAGAGTTACACAATTAGTCCCACTCTGCTACACTTCTACCCACAATCCTATAATTTGATTTTCTGTTCAATTATAAACACGATTCCCTTTTGAAAGTTACAATTGAATAATGTATCTCCATTATCCTATTACGTAGTCCAGTCCCTTTGACACAACAATTCAAAGAATAAATAAATGGTTCTCTCATCCCAGTTCCCAGTCTTTTGACTTCTTTTACTGAAAGGGAGCATTTACAACAGTTCTTTTATTCATTTATAGGATTTGGGCATTGTTGGCTCAACCGGCATTTATTTCCTATCTATAATTACCCCTGACAAGGTGATGGTGAGCTGCCATCTTGAAAGTGGTGGTGTTCCCCTACATTTGCTGCATTTGTACTTCTAGGTTGTAGAGGTGACAGATTTGGAATGTGCTGTCAAAGGATATGTGGTGAATCGTATTGCATCTTGCATATGGCACACATTGCTGCCAATACCCATCACTGGAGCAGGGAGTGAATGTTGAACGTGTTATATATGGAGCCAATCAAGTAGGTTGGTTTGTCTTGAATGGTGTCGTGCTTTTTGAATGTTGTTGGAGCTGCACTCATCCAGGCAAGTGGGTTGTATTCATCACAGTCTTGACTTGTGCCTTGTGGTTGGTGGACAAACTTTGAGGTGTGTCACTTACTACAAATTTCCCAACCTGTGACTTGCTTTTGTAGTCGCTGTATTCATATGACTGGTTCATGTTAATGGTAGCCTACAGGATGTTGATACTGAGGGATTCAGTGATAGTAATGTCATTGAATGTCAAGCAGAAATGGTTAGATTCTCTCTTCTTGGAGATTATCATTGCCTGGCATTTGCATGCCTCAGATGTTGCATGCCACTTATCAGTCTAAGTCTGAGTGTTTTCTTGCTATATTTTGACATGAACTTCTCCCATGTCTGAGGAATTATGAATGATGCTGACTATTGTGCAGTCACCACTGAATATCCCCAACTCACCCCCACCCCGATCATATGTGGAGGGAAGGTCTTTCAGCAAGTAGCCTAAGATGGTTGGGCCTAGGACACTACCCTGAGGAACTCTTACTGAGATGTCTTGTGGCTGAGTTTTCTTTTAATGGCAAAAAGATACTTCATCTATAAAAAAATCTTTATATACGTATACAGTTCCTGAAGCATTTCTGTACAGTCTTTGCACATGAATAACAAACAAACGTTGGAATTTGGCATTCTCTGCAGTTGTAAAAAAAAACCCAAGGCATTTCTTACTTATACAAGACAACATTTATATACATTTGAGGCACCAGGAGGGACTGATAACTGAACGGACTCCCATGGTACTTTAGCAGAAAAACTTTAAACAGTAGTCTTTCCCCACTGCACCTTTGGTGGCTCCTGTCCTGAGTTTTAATGTGTCCTTCAACACGTAATCCTAAACCTTGGAATGTGCCAGTCTGCAGCACTTGGTTGAGGTCAACTGTTTACACTCGAAGACGAATAAGTTTTGGGCAGACCAAAATGCATCTTTCACTGAGTTGATGATTCTCCAGGCACAGGTGATGTTTGTCTCCGTGTGCATCCTGGGGAACAGACTGTAGAGCACAGAGTCCTATATCACGGATCTGATCAGTGGGAACCTTGACAAAAACCACTGCATCTCTCTCCAGACCTTCTTTACAAAGGCAAATTCCAGAAGCTGTTGTGTGACAGTCTCTCCACTAGTGCAGCTGTATCAAGGGCAACATGCGGTGGCACACAGAGACGAGGCATGCATGAAGGATCTCACAGGAAGTGCCCTCCTCACCACCAGCCAAGCAGTATCTTGGTGCTTGTAGGAAAGTTCTGGTAATGAAGCGTTCTGCCAAATGACTTTGACCATCTGCTCAGGGAACTACACAACAGTATCCACCCTCTCCTTTCCCCACAGGCCCTTGAGGACTCTACGTGCTGACCACTTCCTGATGGACTCATGGTCAAAGGTGCTTTTCTTTACAAATTTTTCAATGACAGACCGGTGATCCAAATTACTTGGAGCATTCCAAGGCAACAAGCCCAGGCCTGTCCTTTGTAACAGCGGGGACAGGTAGAACCTCAGTATGTAGTGACACTTGGTGTTCTAGCCACACGCAAAGGTGGCCGTCAGGATGAGAGCAGCATTGTGTACATTCTTCACCCCCACCTTATCTAGAGCTTTGTACATTGTGTCCCTTCAGACCTGGTCCACCTTTGACCTCCAGATGAAGTGGAAGATGGCTCGGATGACTGCAGTGGGGCAGGCTCTGGAGATAGGCCAGACCTGTGCCACATCCAGCAATCCAGTGTGAGAGTATGTCACACTTGATGACCAGGCTTTTATCCACAACGGAGAGGGAGCAATGCTTCCATCTGCCCAAATTCTTCCTCACCTTGGCGATACACTCCTCCCAAGTTTTGGCACACACCCTGGCCCCTCCGAACCATATTCCCAGCACCTTCAGGTAATCTGACCTGATGCTGAAGGAGATAAAAGATCGGTCAACCCATTTCCCAATGAACTAAGGTAGGGTACAGGGGAGTGTTTATGGATGTTGGTTATATGGACTTAGTGAAGGTATTTAATGAAGTCCCACATAAGAGACTGTTAACTAAGGTAGAAACCCATGGAATTGATGGAAAATAGCTGACATGGCTAGGAAATTGATAGAGTGGCAGACAACAAAGTAGGGAAAATGGGTAGGTACTCAAATTGGCATGAAGTGACTAGTGGGATCCCACAAGGATCTGTGTTAGGGCCTTAATTATTCATATTATTCATTAACGACGTTGATAATCACATTGAAAGTCCCTTATCCAGATTTTCTAATGACACAAATTTGGGAGGCATTGTAGACAGTGTAGATGATAGCATAAAATTACAAAGAGATATTGGCACGTTAGTAAATGTGTAAATATGTGGTGGATGGAGTTCAATGTAAGCAAATGTGTGGTTATCCATTTTGAACTAAAAAAAGGATTGAACAGGGAACTTTCTAGATGATGTGAAGTGAAATATGGTGGCCATTTAAGAGACTTGGAGGTTCAGCTGCATAATCTTCAAAATGTTGCAAATAATCAGTAAAGCTAATAGAATGCTAGACTTTATAATTGAGAGGACTGGAGTACAAGTTGCAGAAGTTACACTGCAGGTATATAAAACCCTGGTTAGACCCCACTTGGAGTACCATGAGCAAATCTGGGCACATGATTTAGGAAGGGTACATTGGCCTTGGAGGGAGTGTAATTTAGGTTAGAATGGTATCTGCATTTCAGGGCTTAAGTTAGGAGGAGAGGTCACACAAATTAGGCCTGTTTTCTCTAGAATTTATAAGGTTAAGGAGTGAGCTTATCAAACTCTTCAAAACATTAACAAGGTAGATAAATATAAACTTTTTCCACTGGTTGAGGATTCCAGAACTGGGGCATAGTCTGAGAATTAAGACCAAACTGTTCAAGAGAGATATTAGGAAGAACTTCTATATATAAAAGATAATAGATGTTTGGAACATTCTTCCCCAAGTGGCAGTGAATGCTCAACCAGTTGTTAATTTTAAATCCAAGATAGCTGAATTTTAATTAAGCCAAGTGACAAGGAATATGGTCCAAAGGCAGGTATATGGAGTAAGGCCACAGATCAGCCGTGATCTCATTGAATGACAGAACAGGCTCCAGAGGCTGAATAGTCTACTCCTGGCCCTATATTCCAAGTATATAATGAAATGCTTTTCCTGTCACCAATGGTGCCAAGTGAGGTTGGGTCTTCGTTTCAACCCTGTTTGCCATAAACCTCTCAACCATACTCAAAGATCTTGACACAGCAATACACATTCAATTCAGAATACATGGCAACCTCTTCAATTTGCAAAAGCTTGAGGCTTGTAAGAAGTTTGCTGAATAGCTATTGAGTGAATTCCTGTTCACAAACAATGGCATTTGCATAGCACATACTCCAGAGAATGTTCAGTTGCCTCTTGAAGGAAAAAATCTTGCAACTGACAGATACTGGTCCAGCTCATCTTGTATGCTTCAAAATGGAGGGCTTTCCCTTTGGTGGCTGCTCTGCCCTAATTTCAGAACACTTTGGCTTGACAATAAATTTGAAGAAGACAGAGATCCTGTATCAAGCTGCCTGAGACCATTTACTGAAAGACAGACACTATCAATACCATACTGTTCAGTACAGAGCAGTATGCTGGATAACAAAGTCACCAGCACCTGATAAAAATAAGCTCGGCATTTGGCAGGCTCATTTACAGACTTTGGAAAGAGCAGAATAATGAACAAAATTTACCAGGCAGTCGTTCCTACATCACTTCTACCCATATGCAAAAATTGAACAACCTTCCAGCATCACATAAAGCAATTAGAAACATTCCACCTTTGCTGACTGTGATCTATTTGAATACCTGGCATTAAGATGATGCTCATCAGCGCTTATCTTTACTGAATATGGACAAGTATTTCTGTACACGTTCTTCTCCAGCCAACCACACAGAATAAATTCCATTATTTTGCTTACTATTTCAGATCAATGCCTCTATAATTAGTTCAGTTGTAATAATGAAGTGCAACAATGATGCATCAGAAATAGGCAATTCTGTCTTATGTTAATGGTATAAAATTAGAGAACAATTACTTGCACAAGTTGTGCACCACAACCTACATATAAGTAAGAGGTTAGTTTTCAGCATCATTACTTTAAATGTAGTTTGATAGCTCTTATTCAGAAGTAATGCTAAAGAAGGAAAGTTTGTTGCAGTTCTTATTAATAAGATTTCAATGACTAGGCAGGATATTCAATTTTCAATCATTATAGAAAAATAGTTTTAAAAAGATGCGGTGAAGTGCGTGATGGTAAATAGATTAGAGATTATCAAGAATTCTGTTTGAATGTTGTTGACATCACACCATAAATATTATTTTCAGTTTAGCTCATTTGGCCGAATGGCTGGTTTGCAATGCAGAGTGATCCCAACAATGTGGGCTCATTAAGGTTTTGGACTAGATTTGTAGCTCAGGTTGTGGGTGTTGAGATTGGTTGGCTTTTTGGACAAAATCCTGGGACAAGCTAAACAGAGACAGGCACGGGAATTCCTAGAAGCCTGGTACTCCATGAAGAAAACCATCAATAAACACATAGAACTCGACTCCAAATACACTCCACTACGAAGGAAAACCGGAAGTGAGGTAATCCGGCTCAACGGACTCCAGAGTTTAAAAACCAGGCGGGAAAACACACTGGCGCTTCATCAGAGGCTGCACTGATGATGTTACCCAGCAGGGTAATGAAACGTCTTTGGAACAACAAACCAGCTTGGCGAGCCAACCAACATCAATGTGGGCTCAATTCCTGCACCATCTGAAGTTACCATGAGGGGCCTTCCTTTTCAACCTCTCCCCTTGACTGAGGCATGGTGACCCTCAGATTATACTGCCAGCAATCGTCTTCCTTTGATGAGGGAGAAGCACTATGGCCTGGTAAGACTATGGTGGCTTTACTTTTACCTGTAATGTTACTTTGTTAATACCAAATTATGGAAGAAAACCTACATTTGTGACCATTATTATTTGCCACATTTATCACGCAAGCTGGTATTATTAACCTAACAACTATGTAGAAAATTCTTATTGATCAAACTTGATTCTTCCTCTCTTATCTATACAATGCATTTATTGATTGTGAGCTCATAAGACGAAAGAAAGACAAAACATCATCAGAATGAGGTAGGAGCTTCATATTATATTGAAATAGAAACGACTTAAAGTATGCGTAATGTTAGAGAAATGTATATTTTATATTCCATTTATGGCTTCTTTTCCATCGTACAAAAATAGTGCAGCAGTACTTGTCCATTCCTTCAAGGTACTCTGTATCTCTTTAAAAATGAGCTTTCTCACAATAGAGAAAAATGGCCTGTAGTATCTTGATGTAAAGAAGGCACTTTAGTCAGATGGTGCTACTTTGGGGCATCACAAGGCGAGTGGAAAATTGAGACAACCGTTGTAATCTCTTTTGAAAAATCTTGTAAACTGTCACCAAAAAGCAATGGTGAGTTATGCAGTACTGTGAAGCTAATATTGAGCCAATTATGTATTACCCAGTTGCAATAAGCAATCTTAGCAGAAAATTAATGCACCAAGTCAAGTCTTGAGACTATCACTGACCTGTCGCCTCAGAGTTTTGTTTCTGGTCTCTTTCACCCACAGTTTTGATGATTTACATTGCAGTTAACTGGTGAGACTGTGCATTTACTGCTTTTAACTAATATAGCACTAGTCATCTAAAATGTTTATATGATGCAGTTGCTGTGGAATTTTGAAACAAACGGGACAGCCATCTCACGCTCAATCACAATTAAGTAGGCCAAATGTAACCTCTTAGAATGCACTTCTCCTTTCAGTAAATAAACATAAATTCAGACAGCCAGAACTAAATGAGGATTTGACTCCTACCTTTTGTCTTGCAGTTTTATGTCACTACATGAGCTCAATTGCTGTGGGACAGCTAAATAAAATATTTATTTTTTCTTCTTGCTTGGAATATGCAGGTAGTATTAGTCCATATATATTCGTAAACAACCTAAACATTTACTGACATCACAAAATAACAATATTTTAAGTCTAACCATTAATTTTCTCTCGACAACAACAATCAGATAACTTTACACTATGTTTACCAATAATTGTGTGCTTTAGATGCAAAGTACAAAATGATAATATTGTAGGAGAGATGATTTTGCCAGCATGTTCCTTAAAAGGACTATCTGTCCGTCATATCCATGCAGTTAAGTTGCTAAGTTATAGATGTTGGGTGTGCAAATCATCAGTCATTTGACTCCAGTTCCAGATTGTAAGTAAGCAAGTTGTTTTGCTGTGAAAAATGGGCTTGCCCATTATGGGATAGTTGTACCTGCCAGATGGATGTGGATTTCTTGTATATGTAAATAATCACAGTAAGCTATTACCAGACTCAGTACAGATGGTAAACTGTCATAAAATATGCTAAATTTAACGGAGGACTGCAATATAATTTGAGAGCATAAGAAAGCTTTTTTACTGCATTTAGGTTGCTTAGAACCAAGCAGTCACTTAACTAAACATCATTAGTGGACAGATCTAACTCAGGCATCTATGGGTGCTCAATGGGGTTTGGGAGGATGGTGAGCAGATGAGAGTCAAGTCTTCATAATGATGTAGTAGGGCTGGTCTGGCACCTCTCTTTAACTATGAGGCCGTAACATGCCTGGAATCATTAATAAGTATGTTATCAAAATAATATATTTCCTGTTTGGACAAATCAGATAGCTGTTTTCAGTTCTAATTGTGTTTTTTTTTCAATTATAACAGTACTTGATCATGAAGCAGCTGAAAAGAAATATATTATCAAAAAAAAAATTAAGATTTGTCTGTACAGGTGCCGATTTGTACATTTCCCTGAAACTATAATTGAATAACTTATTCCAGAGGAAAGTTTCAAACCAACATCGCATAAATTTATATTGAGAACAAAAAATGCTGGAAATCACAGCCAGTCAGGCAGCATCCATGGAGAGGGAGCAAGCTAAGGTTCTGAGTGGAGATAATTCTTCATCGGAGCTGGACAAAAGTTTATATTACTAACAGTGTGATATCATTTCCAGCAGAGAACAGCTACGACATAGAAAGAAGCCATTCAGCTTATCATGTTTATGCTGGTCCTCTGAAGTAGTAGTTCACCTCATGCTATTCCTATTTCAAATAATTGTCCAATTTCCTTTTGAAAGTTGCAATTGACCCTGCCTCCAACACATCCTTTGGCAGCCCATTCCAATTGTTGACTAGTCACTGTATAAAGGCAGGTTTTCCTCATGTTGCATTATTTCTTTTGCAAATCACCTTAAATCTGTGATCACTGGTTCTCAATCCCTCCACAAATGGAGGCACATCTTCCTATCTATTCTATCCGGATCTCTTGTGATTTTGAACATACCTTTCAAATCTCCTCTCAAGCTTCTCTTCTCCGCAGAAAATGACCACTGTTTCTCCAATCTATCTTCGGTACTGAAATTCCTCATCCCTGAAACCATTCTCATGAATCTTCTCTGTATTCTCTCTAATGCCTTCTATCCCTCTTAAAGTGTGTTGCCCGGAACTGTTTGTAATACTTCAGTTACGGTCGATTCGGTGTTTTACATAGGTTTAATGTGACTTCCTTGCTTTGGTGCTCTATGCTCCAATTGTTAATCATCAGGATGTCATATGCTTTATTAATTGCACGTTCAACCTGTCCTGCCACCTTCAACGATTTCTGCAAATATACATTCAGGTTCTGTCTAATCCTCACCCACCTGAGAATTGTGCCTTTCTTTTCCAATAGGTCGAATCTTTCATGCCCACCTGAAGCTTTTAGAAGAACAGGTGGGGCAACTTATTTGGCTGAGAGCAAACAAAAAGCTATTCAACAGACGGTTAATGTTTTGGTCGTAGTTCTCAGAATCTTTCCACTAGATTGGTAGTCAGGAATCTCATTTGTATCTGTTGGCATGCCATGAGCACTAATTAAGAAAGTGTAGGTATTTTACAAAGTGGCCACCTAGTCTGTATTTCATCACCATAATCATAGAATCCCTACAGTGTGGAAAAAGGCCAATCAGCCCAACAAGTCCACGCTGTCCCTCCGAAGAGCTTCCCATCCAGACTCATCCCCCTACCCTATCCCTGTAACCCTGCATTTCCCATGGCTAATCCACCTAATGTACACAACCCTGGACACTACGGGCAATTTAGCATGGCCAATCTACCCAACCTGCATGTCTTTGGACTGTGGGAGGAAACCGGAGCACTCGATGGAAACCCATACAGAAACAGGAAAAACGTGTAAACTCTACTTTGACAGTCGCCCGAGGGTGGAATCGAACCCAGGTTCCTGGCGCTGTGAGGCAGCAGTGCTAACCACTAAACCACTGTGTTGCCCCATAATTTAGAGGAGACTGCAAGGAAAAAGTGGAGCCTGACAGAGATGCTGAAGAATGAGGATGTTGAAGAAGCCAGGGCAGTAGTGAAATGAGTCAGACAGTTCTGAGCAAAGCTACTAGCAGCTAGACTTGAAGGCAAAGTACTCTGTATTAGCATATGTGGACAATCCGAACTATGAGCCAAATATAGCGCAGTGGCACTCCTGCTCTCAAGGCTGCATATCTTAAAACTTAATTTAATTTGTTACCTTGGCACCAATAAACTCCTGTTCAGTTTCTGGCAAAAGCATCATTGTTGAGTTATTGACAGTTACATGGGAACTTCAATTAGTTGACACAAACTTCAGTTTGCAAGGGAAATTCAATCACGAAGATGTCGCGTCTAAATTATGCTAATTGACGTCCAAAGCCCAAACAGCCAGTTTAGGATTTCACTTTCCAGAAGTGTTCCAGAATACTAGGTTAATGTTCTGGAGACAGTGGTTCAATCCCATCATGGGGATGGTGAAATTTGAATTAAATAAAAATCTGGAATAAAAGCCAAGCCTAATGGAAATTGACAATGATTGTAAATATCCATCTAAACATAGAACATAGAACAGCACAGCACAGTACAGGCCCTTCGGCCCACAATGTTGTACCGACCTATTACCCTACTAAGATCAATCTACCCTGCATACCCTACATTTTACTATCCTCCATGTGCCTATCCAAGAGTCGCTTAAAAGTCTCTAAAGTATCTGACTCCACTACCATTGCCGGCAGCACGTTCCAAACGCCCACCACTCTCTGTGTGAAGAACCTACCTCTGACATCTCCCCATACCTTCCTCCAATCACCTGAAAATCATGCCCCCCGGTAATAGTCATTTCCACCCTGGGAAAAAGTCTTTGACTATCCACTCTATTTATGCTTCTCATCATCTTGTAAACCTTTATCAAGTCACCTCTCATCCTTCTTCACTCCAATGAAAAAATCCCTAGCTCCCTCAACCTTTCCTCATAATACCTGCCCTCCAGTCCAGGCAGCGTCCTGGTAAATCTCCTCTGTACCCTCTGTAAAGCTTCCACATCTTTCCTATAATGAGGTGACCAGAACTGAACACAATTAGTTCATCTAGTTCACTAGTGTTTTTAGGGAAGGAAATCTTCCATCCTTACCTAGTCTGACCTACATATGACTCCAAAACACAGCAACGTGGTTTACTCTTAACTGTCCTCTGGCAAATAGGTATGAGAAATAAGTATTGGTTAGGTCGGCAATGCCACAATCCACAAACAAATAAAATAATGAGAATACTCATTGGGGCAGAAAGCAGACAGTAGACAGTGATGCATATCCTGATCGAGGGCAGTAGTTGAACCAGGTTCTCTTGAGCCACCCACCAGTACTGACCTCTACAACAACCTCTGTCCAGTCTGCCTTTGTCAGGCAGGAAGGCATCCTGTTGCTATCCCTAGGAAAAGGATTTTCCCACTTCTCCTGGACAACCTTCAGGAGAACTTTTTGTGGGGCATTGCTAAAGTATAATGCTACCATTCAGGAGTATCTGACATCTCCAGCAATGATGGGCGGAGACTGAGTTAAGTTCCTGCATTACAGGGTGCCCGGAGTACCCGGCTGGGGGCACAAACTTACTGCCCATAAAATTTGGTGTTGTACTCTTGCCTACATATGTGGTGAGCTGAGAAGAATATAATCACGCAAGGAAACTCAACATGCACCCAAATACTAATTTTAGCCCCTTTTTCCCATTTAGCCTCAGATATGACCACCCATTGGCAACGAATTCTTGCTACCAAAGTCAGGGGGAGGCGATGGCCTAGTGGTATTATTGCTGGACGTTAATCCAGAGACGCAGATAATGTTCTGGGGACCCAGGTTTGAATTCCGCCATAGCAAATGGTCGAATTTGAATTCAATAAATATTTGGAATTAAGAATCTAATAATGACCGTGAACCCCTTGTCAATTGTCAGAAAAACCCATCTAATTCACTAATGTCCTTTAGGGAAGGAAACTACCATCCTTACCTGGTCTGGCCTACATGTGACTCCAGACCCACAGCAATGTGGTTGACTCTTAACTGCCCTTTGGGCAATTAGGGATGGGCAATAAATGCTGCCTAGCCAGCAATGCCTTCATCCATGAATGAATAAAGAAAAAACAGTCATTTCACACTTCTCTGTATTAAATTTAATCTGCTACTTATCCACCCATTCCACCAACCTGTCTGTCTGAGTCCTTTAGAAATTCCAGACTTTTCTCATTGTTCACAATACTTACAGGTTTCATATAATCTATGAATTTTGAAATTGCACCAAGGTCTAGGTCATTTATATTGGGAGGAATTCTAACATAAATTGCTGGAAAACTCCACTATAAATGTATTATGCTATTTGCTACCCAATTTCATATCCATGTGTTAGTGCCCTTTTTATTGCATTGTAAGTTTGTTTTGTGGTGCTTTATCTAAGTCTTCTGGAAGACTTACACCACATCAGCAGCATTCCTCATATCAACAATGTCTATTACCTCACCTAAAAACTCAAGCAAGTTGATTATAGACATGTTCTTCCTTAGAAATTCCATGTTGGCTTTCCTTAATTAATCTACATTTGTCTAGATAGCTATTAATTTTGTTCAAAATTATCAGTTCAAAAATATTCCCCACTACCAAGGTTAAACTGGCTGACCTGTAGTTGTTGGGTCTTATCTTTAAATCCTTTTTGAACAGGGGTGTAACATTTACAATTCTCCAGTCTTCTGCCATAATGTCACACCTAATCTCAGGAAGATGGGAAATTTATGGCCGGTGCTTCTGTTATTTCTACTTTCCCTTCTTTCAACTTTAAGTACAGATAACTTTTGTCTATAACAAGAGGCTATGTTGAATAACTTCCCTGTTTTCTCACCTTGCAGCTGAACCAAATGAGGTCTACTTTTGAGAATGGGTGTTTTAACCCCTTGATCCTTGTGACTTTAAAGAACAGATGCGAAAGATATTCTTTTAAGTTTAAATCAAACTAAAGGACAAACTTTTATTTCTCACAACATTCAAAGTGTAATCATAACAAACACTCGGTCCTCATACATAATAGATACATAAGAAAACAGACATAAAAACATGATTTTCCAAAGATGTAACCTGTGTATAAATTACTTAACGGGTAAAGGAAACAGACACATCTTTAAATATTCCTAAAGATGGTGGCTGAAATATTTGCAAGCTTGAAAGATTCTCTTTTTGATTCCCTGAAGGCAATGGAGGTGGAAGTTCCTGTGCATTTTTTTTCAGGCGAAATTGTAAACGAGCTCCTGCAGCAATGATTTGTAATTCTGCAGGCAAAATAAATTCCCAAGGAAATCAGCCCAAGCCTTTCCAATCCTTCCTCATAACTAAATTTCCATTTGAAATACTGGATGCTCCGTTTTTAATTTATTCCTTTAATGGAATGTGGATTTCTTGTGCATCCCCAACTGCCCGAAACGTAGTTAAGAGTCAACCATATTGCTGGGGGTCTGGAGTTACATTTAGGCCAAAGCATGTAAGGATGGCAGATTTTCTTTAATAAAGGGTATTAATGAGCCAGATGGGTTTTTATGATAATCGACAGTGGTGACATGATCACCACTACATTGGTATTTCAATGAATAAGTCTGAATTTCTGAATTAATAATTCAGTGACATTACCACTATGCCACCACAAGTGTACATATCCATCTCACTTTCTGCAAATACCAAATGTTCTAATTATGTATGAAAATAAAACTGCACAGGATTGAGACATGCTGTACTTATTGAAGAGAAATAACTAGTGTAGAAGTGCAGAGTATTTTCTTCCTGATATTACTTTGAGTAACAGGTCGAAATTTTAATGTGGGAACCACATTCCAAGAGCACAACTGGTTGTCATTTAAGTGCGAAGTGTGATATTTTGATGCTTTTGTTGACAAGGTAACAAGACTGAAAGTGTAAAAGTGAAGCAATTACAGACCTACTGATCTTTAGCCATTAAAGAGCATTGGTTATTAATATTAACTATTAATCTGCCATTTTCCTAATTATGGAAACCTTAATTTTACTACTTCAGATTTCTTGATCTGTACTCTGTTCCCAAGCTGGATAATGTATAAAAGAACAACAAAGGCCCTCAGTTTTGATGTAATTTGCCATAAAACTGTCCATAATATAAGCATAAAATTAGATATAGTGTTAGATTTTGAATCTCATTGTGCGTTATATGATGATAAAATAGGAGGCAGTTATGATCTACCTGAAAATCTTGAAAAAAAGGTCCCAGTTAATTATCCCGGTTAAACGTACGTAAAATGGAATACCAACAATGAAAGAACTGGAAGTGAAACTCTAAGGCTCTTTCCACTAAATACAAAAATAACAATAGTATATAGGACCCATTTCTCTCTCATACATTGTACTATCTAACATGTCTATATATGCACACTTAAGTTATATTCCAGTACATTGGTTCAATCGCAAAATGCTCATTCATGTAACCCTTAAATGTCAGCCCCATCTTACATGAATGCTCTGTATAACTGAGCCACTATATCAAGTTGAAACATATATACACATACATTCGTATATACACTTGTCACTTGGATTCTAGCCTCACTGTGTGTACTATCAGAAGGGTCCTGATGGTGTTTGGAAGCATAGGTTACCTTTGCACATGTTTGCTCAATCATGTTCCAGTAAACTGTGCTGTTATTTTGTCATTTAAAACAAAGTCTTGCATATGATGATTCTTGGTCATTTTCCTTGCTCTTTTATGTTGCTACCTTGTGAGTTCCTGACGTTGTAATTTAATCCTGCAAATCGAGACCTTCTAACTATCATTACTAACAACGCTAGAGAAGCCCAATAACATATCTAATTTCTTCAAGTTTAGCATTGGAATTTCTCTTAAAGCACAAGATGCCTTTAAACACCTATTGTGTTTTCAGGGAGGTAACAATTACAAAAATGAAACATTTATAAGATTTTTCATGAGTAGCATCAAACTAACTAACAAACTATTAAAAGCTGAGCAAGACCTATTAATTACCAAATGAAGAACTAACTTCAATCATTACCAGTTTATAAGACAATAAATTCTGTCATAATTCATTTAAGAACTGATTCACATTAAATTGTTTAACCATTGGATTCAGAAAGATGCTTATCCTATTAACTTGAATGAGCAAAATGATTTTCAGACAGTTGCGAATCAGCAAAATGTTCAGTAGGTGCCCATTATTAGACTTTGTAGGATTGAATGTACAGAGAAATTTTATAATAGTAGCAATTAAAGTGCCATGAACAGTATTGATAAGTGATCTTGTTGGCATTTCCTAGGTTACAGATGTCAGAAATATTATAGCGCATTGAAAATTGTCATATTGTAAGATGGAGTAGTTTTGCACACGCCTCTCTACTCTTCTCACTGATCAAAGAAACCTTGTTGCTGTCTTCATAATGAGGCCTGGTTGACACAAAATATTCACAAAGCATTGTAATATTGTAACATGATGATGTCTCAGTGCTCAAAGAACAGATGGGCCTCCCTGCAGGAACATACGGTTACTTTGGTAATAACTTAGGCTGTTACAAGCTCTTGAATTAATGTTGCTCCTCTGCGCTAAGACTAGGGAGACAACCGGACATGTTTGAACCTTACTATAATAATGTTTATTTTTAGTTTTTTTTTAAAGCATATTTAGGTTTTGTATGTTATAATGTAACATGGACATTTTGATTATATGGGCTTTGTATATTGTTATATCCTGACATCTCATTAGCTCCCCACTTAATATGGTTCCTAACATACATTATGTGTCTTCCCCACTCAAAATGTACCAGGCAGAAACATGTAATATCTAGGCCTCTGTCTCAGAAAATCTTACACCTGATTCAATATATTAAGAGACAGACTTGACCAATCTGTTTTGCTTTTGCAACAAAATATTAAGGTGTGCCTTTGTGGATCTGTAATACCATCTTGGACAGCCAAGTCCAGCAAGTCAGTGGATGCTGGGGGCAGACATACACCTCACTCCATCACACTCTAGCCAATGGTGCTGAGCGCCAGTGGTCAAGTGACCGGTGGATGAAGGGCTTTGACCTCACTGTAGGTGCCCCTTCCTCACAAGAAGTCACAAAGGAGCCAGTGGGCATCCAAATATGGGAGGAACCAGTGACAGGCCCCTCTGAAGTCTCCTATCAGGAAACTGCAGGGATGACAAGAATTTCCACTTCCGCACTGTCTGCCACACTCAGCCCAGTGGAAGTTCAAGCCAAGGAGACTGTACCTGCCTCTAGGCAGATGCATGCAGAATGTCTGGCCCCCTGTAGTCACAATGGCTCCTGGGGTCACCTAACCAAAACTCCAAGGTCAACAAGTTCCACTGCATGGCAAGCTCCCTGCACTCCAACTTCAAACCCCTGATCTACAATGAAACATTGTACAGAATCATAGAATTGAACCCAGGTTCCTGGCACTGTGAGGCAGCAATCCTAACCACTTAGCCACCTTGTCGTTCCAATGGTAGGAGGGAAAGACAGAAAAAGACCTTCTGAAAGCATTTAGATGATATCTCATTGTAAATATATTATCACATTTCTAAATGTATGTTCATTTTTCATCATTAGCTGTATGAGTGCATGTCTGTCCAGCAGCAAGTACAACACTGCAGGTATGGAGCTTAGCCCAATGGACCAAATTGGAATTATAGCCCCAGTAATAACTGGCCAGAAACCTGACCTGTATCTGTGTAGCTCTTTGCGATTCCCTGGACTGGTTGTATCAGAACCACAATGTTGACCATGACCCACTCACTGGATTGTAGAGGAATGGACCCACTGAACCTGCACAGCTCGAGTGCCCAGGACTGACATTGGAGGCATACTGTGCTGGGCCTCGTGACTGAAGGGTGTCTCCCTTGACTTGACTGAGGACTCCCCTTAGACTTTGAGGAATAGTTGTTTGGTAGCTGTTCATGCTGTGTGTTTGTAGCATACAGCTGACACATGGCATAGGTGTGTAATTGACAAAGCACATTCCCACACTGTTGACTAATCACTACTGTCAAGCAGGGCAAGCTGCCTGACTTTGTGCCTATGCTAAAGAATAAGGTAAGTCAGAAGAACTTTGAGCTTATAAGTTCTGGTTAAGGGAACAAAGCACGAAAAGGCAAGGCCAAAATACTGTTGACATCCAAGAAAGTACAAAGTAAGTGAGAAGTAAGAGAGCAAGCAAACAGCCTGAGGTGCACCCTGATCCAACCCACGAGATGAATTGAAGTGGAGAACCATGTTACAAGTGGATCAGAGACATGCCATCAATGTGTGGTGAGGCTGGTCTGTATCAGATGCCAAACTCTATGCATGGGAGAAACACATGTGGTCACTGCACATGGAACGTGTCAGGAGCTATTGGTGACAGGTGTCCAGAGGAGCAAATGGTGAGCTGGAGTCACCAGATACTTATACTGACATTCCTGTCAGGAATTGTCACCATCTATCTGGTGGAAGGAGAATAGAACACAACATATTAATGAAATAAGATTAGATAATAATGCAATGTTAATGCATACAAATAGACTTCTAGCCACTCAAAAACAAGAATCTTGTCTCGCTTATCAACACCTGGTTGGAAAATGGGACTTATTGCTCTCAACATCAAAAACTCCTTGCTGGCCACCTCACACAATTCACCCAACTTTCTCGCCAATATTATTCAGGAAATGGGAAGGTTCTGCCCATAAAATTTGAAAGTGATGCTCCTTGAAGAAAGTTAGGAAACAATACAGTAGTCCTCATGTGATTAGTGGCTTACCAAACACAAGGTAATATTTTATAAAAACCGAAAGAACTGCAGATGCGGTAAATCAGGAACAAAAACAAAGTTGCTGGAAAAGCTCAGCATGTTTGGCAGCATCTGTGAAGGAAAAATCAGAGTTAACGTTTCAGGTCCAAGGACCCTTCCTCAGAACTGTTCCGAGGAAGTGTCACCGGACCCAAAACGTTAACTTTGTTTTTTCCTTCACAGATGCTGCCAGACCTGCTGAGCTTTTCCAGCAACTTTGTTTTTATACAAGTAAATATTTTACTGTGTTTGATGTGGAATCTGATCATAATACAGAATAATTTCATGCCACAAAATTGATAAAGGAAACCTTTCACAAATCATTAAACAAGTTAAAACTGGCTGAAAATATATTGCTGTTAATACAACATCTTGTATTTAGATACAAAAGATCATTGAATTTCCAGAATTTAAAACTGATGACAGGATAGTGAAAGTTGCAGTTCTACTTTGTACTTCATTCAGAACTTAACAATGGATCCAATTTCTTTTGATTTTCTGGTGGCTTATATGAGTCAGGCCTTGAGGGCACATCTGTGCAAAGATAGAGATCAAATACAATATTTTCGCAAGCTGTCACTATTCATCCACAAATAGACAGCAAAAAAATAAAATCTGAATTCCCATCAATTGCTCTGATATCCTATTCACTTATTAATTACACACTTTACTTTCATCAGATCTTAAATATTTGTTCGAATAATGGATCACAGAGAGTGAGTTACAAGGCTATAATTTAATTAAAGGGATCAAATGATGTCATATGTCACAAGAGGGAAGCTTGAAGACTTTAGGAAATAACATTTGAATCCAGAGATGTGATTATGTTCCAAAAATTATTCACTATGTGTTGTAAATAACATATTGTACATTTCTTTTTGTTAATGACAGGTCCATTGTACTTTGCCAAGATCTATGTGAAAAGATGCACCATGTAATATTGTGTGGCTCTACCAAGAAGGTAAAGTGTCCCTTTCTTCATCGATAGTAGTTGATCTGACCAGACCACATGAAGCATTACTGGGCCTTCCTCTCCTCAAGCAAAACTGCACACTATCCCAGGACCATCCTAGTAGCAAACATAATCCATGATTTATCTTCCCCACAACATAAAGCCATTCTACCTTGCCTCCTCCAACAAAGTTGGTGTAATACAAGACAGATAACAAATAAAATTTAATGCAGAGAATTGTGAAGTGATTAATTTTAGTAAGAAATACAAGGAGAAATAATATAATCTTACCCAGAGAACCACCTGCATTCGGTCTCTTTCTGCTCCCTCACCATTACATCTGGAAATGCCCAGAGTGTCTACTCATGAACCTCTTCTATTTTTGTATCAATGCACAGCCCCTCAGTGGCACACCCATAAGCACAGGTGCAACATGTATGCTGACAGCACTCCATCTCTCTTGACTCCTCTGCTGCTTCTGATTTTTCATCCTGTTTGTCTGCCATTCAGGATAGAAGGAGCAGAAACTTCCTGTAGCAAGTTCTTCAGCTGTTGCCACAAACTCTGTTCCCTAATCATCAGTTCCATATTCTCCCTGGTAACAGCCTGATTCTGAACCAGACTTTTCATATTGTAGGTGTTGAATTTAACACAGGGATGGGCTTCTGATCATATGTATACTCCATCTTCAAAGTCAACCCTTTGTACTTCTATGACATGGCTTGAAACCAACCCTACCTCAGATTTATTGTTGCTGAAACTCCTCAGCCATGACTTTGTATCACTAGTCTAGTAATGCTTCAATTTTTAACTTGTCATTTTTATTTTACGATATCCCACAGTCTCTTACCTCCTCCCTATGTCATCTCTATAGTGTTGCAATCTCTACGCACTTCCAATCCTGACCTCTTGTGCATTTTAAATGATCCACCATTGGTGGATATGCCATCAGTTTGCCAGTACCCTAAGCTCTTGAATTTCCTCCCTAAACTTCTTTAAGCCTACTTTTCTTTTCACTATATGAGACTCCCTAAATCCTATTCCTTTTAAATCGATATTCCTCTGTCTAAGCTATTGATCATCAGCTCTGATATCTCATATGTGGTTTGGTATGAAATCTTTGGTTGGTGATCATTTCTGTGAAGGTCGTTGGGGCTTCAATGTCAAAGGTTTATAATGTCGAAGTTACCCTATAAATAGAAATTATTGTTGATGCGTTAAGGATTAAAGAGACCAAGCTATAAATAAAAACAAATGAGATTGATAAACATAATGCTGGTCTCAGCCTCTGATATCCCATAGCACATGGCTCTAGAAGTAGCACGTGATTTTAACCTATTCAAAACCCATTCACTTAACAATGGCAATGAATTGAGTTCTAAGTGTCACCATTGTTCAATTCACTGGCATATTCCCAACAGGTATGAAGAAACAACCAAGAACAACCAAGAGCTAGATGATCAGGTCATCATTTTTGATAATCTTGAAGGAGAAGTGTTGGGGAGGAGCTGAAAGAACTCTTTGAAAAAGTGCCATCACTATCTTTTACATCCATCTGAACCTACAGATAGAGACATAGTTTGATGTCACATCTGAAAGGAAGCACATCTAACACAACCGCATATCCTCAATACTACACAGAAAGGTTAATTTCAATAATGGGACCCTGACTGGGAGTTGGGTTGGAATCATTGACCACTTGGCTCAGTGAAAAGAGCCCTGCTAAATGTTGAATCTAAAATTGTTTTAAACAAACTATGCTATCTGTTAAAGTTTTTTTTTAAATTCAGTTACGGAATGTGGGCATTGCTGGCTGGCCAGCATTTATTGCCCAGCTTTGCCTCTGAGAAGGTGGTGGTGAACTGCCTTCTTGAATCCCTGCTGCCCATTTGCTACATGTAATCCCACAACATAGTTAGAGATAAAATTCCAGGGCTTTGACCCAATGACACTGAAGGAATGGCAATATATTTCCAAGTCTGGATAGTGTGAGGTTTAAAGGGGATTTGCTGATTTTGGTGTTCCCATACATCTGCTGCCCTTGTCCATCTGGATGGAAGTGGTCATTGCAATGTTCTAAAATGGATGAACTTATATCTATGATACACAATGATGTATTTAAAAATCATTAAGACATTTGTCACATCATTGCACAATCTACTTTCCAGAGCAATAGTGTCAATGTTGGACTGCCTGCAATGGCCTTCAGGTAAGACCTCGGAGTGGGGATTGGTATGAACTACAGAAGGAGGATGTGGTGCAGTGCATGGTGAGTCATGTTTCCTGTGGAGTTAAAACAGCACCCCTGCTCCCCCTGGATCCACAGGGAGTGATTTATTTTAAAAGTTATCGCTTAAGTAAGTGGCAGTTGTAGAACTTTTGAAGAATCCTGAACCTGATGTTGACCCTAATGATAGTTATCCAGATTTGAGTAGGAGTCTCTCAGAAGGCTTTTGGCCCCTACTTTACATATTTTGCTGAGAGAAATAAACAAGGGCTCAACAAATCTTGTAGTGAAACTGACATTTACACATCTTGGAAGGATCTGCTCCACTGCTCGACTATTATCTTTTGTGCCCATTTTAGGCAAAAAGACCAATTTCAATTCCCATATGCATGGTTTTGGATCTTCTTTGGATGCTTCAACTATTCTGAATATTAGACAGTATATTACTAATGCAATCGTACTGCAATAATGCCAGAAACACATGGAAATTTTACCAGAGATTTAATTGAACTGTTAATGTTGCTGGATTAGTGGTATTCAATTTGCACTTGATGTAAAGAAAAGCCTGTTCTTTATCATTCAAAATCTCAGCACTCTGTAGTATTTAATTTTTCCTGCTGTTCATTTGAATGTTGTTTGTAGTATTCAGCTCAAAATATAGTACTATGTCTTCTAATTGTAACAATCACCCACTGTTTGTTTTAACTGGTGTGTTGGTCCATGTATTTCTAATACTTACATGGTATAATATTGCTTGGACTCTCAACCCTCTTCAATCTGAACATGGAACTGCATTGTAAAATGCTATTGAGTTCCCCCAAAACTTCTCTAACTTTGCTTTCTCTGAGCAAAATTTCATCTTACTTGCATTACCAAAAATTCAGAAGAGATAAAAATTGAAATAGAAAAGTTAACAAAGAAGCAGTCATATGAATTAACCTGAAATGGTATTTCTAGCTGATATTGTTTATTTTGAAGCATGACGTTTGACAAGGGAAGAGGAATATTATTTTATTTAACGTTAAGCAGCCTTGGGAGGAGCTCAACAGAATTTTGTCATTTCACAAATGTGTTTTAGAAAAACTCAGCGTCTGGTCTATTACATGACTAAAGAATAACCATTTCTGTCACCTCCAGTAATTTAGTGACAAAAGAAGAATATTGTAAACGTGAGCTGAGCACAATGTTGAATTGTTCTTTATTGTAAAAAAAAATCACAGTAGCAATTAGTGCTATTTAAAGTGCAATATCTCAGGGTGATAGACTAGTGGTATTCCGTTTCTATAATTTTCTTAGGTTTAGAAGTAGATCTAGAAAATGTCTATGCTTTGAAGGCAACATCGAGGAAAGCTGTTGTCAAACAACGTAACAACGTAATGTTCAGACCAGCAAAGCATTTTTAGGCTCAACAAGATGGCTCTTTCTTCACAGATGAATGTCAATTATGTTCACGTATGTTCTGGGTGATATGCACTCCCTCTGTCTCAATTTCCTTATATGATTCCAATTCATGTCATCCATAATGAACATCTGTCAAAATTGGTTTAAGAAATGATGCAAAGAAGTTTCCACAGGCTACTGTTAGAATTAAAATGATAAATTGTGTATATCAACATCAAATGTTAAGCAGGAATAGGCCATTCAGCCCCTTGCATCTGCTCTACTATTCAGTAAGATCATGGCCGATTTGATTACTCCTCATTCCTGTCAACCCCTAATAACCTTTCATATACTAGCTTATTAAAAATCTATTGACCTCTGCCTTAAAAATATCCAAAAACTCTACTTCTGCTGTCTTTTAAGGAAGAGGAAAAAAATCTCCGATTTTCACTGTCTACTGTATGTAAATACGGCAAAATAGCTCTTTGGAGAATCAATATAATTGGAAAACTGAGAAAGATTTTTGTATTCTTTCCTGATAAAGTTTTAACACTTTCATATCTATTTCACATTCTTCCAGTGTCCTTGTGAGTTTCCTCCAGGTGCTCCAGTTCCTCCCACAGTCCAAAGACATGCAGTGTAGGTGGATTGACCATGTTAAATTGTCCGTAGTGTCTAGGGTTGGGCCGTTAGGTGGATTAGCCATGGTAAATGTGGAGCTATAGGGATGGGGTGGGGTGGGGCAGGGTCTAAGTGGATGCTCTTCAGAGGTCAGTGCAGATTTGATAGGCTGAATGGCCCGTTTCTACACGGTAGGGATTCTATGATTATTTTGTCATTTTTTACTGTCCTTTCAGGTCAAGAAAGAAACTAGGCTTTTTATTTAAAAAAATCCGTTCATACTCAATGACCTTGGAAGATTTAGGGAGATAGATCTAGGTGACATGTAGTGCAATCTACTAATGTATTAACCTCCTTAACTTCGATATACTTCTGTCACACTTAAGAAGGACTACAGCAGATTGCAGAAGTATTATGGATCAAGGCGGCAACATATTGTCATTACATTAATTTTAGAACTTGAACACTTTATCTACAAATTATTCAGAGAATGGATGCAAAATGCTCTAAGTAATTGTATAATTATGATATCTGCTTGCCTCTCAGTACCTTCCCAGAATATTGACGAAAGGACTAACAGGTTTAAAGATGTGTTAACATTTTGAGAGCAACTATAATTGAAATATGACTGGCATATAATGAAGATTAAATTAAGCCCCTGGATAATCATCTGACACAAAAATAATTGAGCTACAATCCACTTTAGTGCAATGAACTGCTGCTGATTGGCAAACTGTTCAATAGAATTTCTAGTTTATTATTGGCATACAGAATCGCAGATTAAAAACTGTGCCCATAAAATATAGGGTAATATAAGTCAATATGCATTCAGTGGTTTTAATGGACCCCATTTGTTAAGTAATTCCTGTGACATGTCAGAATCAGATCATCTACTTGTACTTATTTAGTTTGTTAATTAAATAATCCAAATACTTCTTATGGTTTTATTCTATATACTTTTAGATTAGCCCTTCCAAGATGCAGGCTTCAATTTTAAGTCAAGGGGAATCAGTACATTTGGAGGGTCCGAGGAAATGTCAAACCCGTGCGTCAAGCACCAGAGATGTTGAATCTCAGGCCTTCATTAAAACTCAGGCTTGGATTCCCCGTTTAGGTCTCAATTGTAAATCATAGGTTAATGGAGCCAGGCATGTATATTTAAAGAGAGCCTTCCTGGTTTGAGGTCTCTGTCTTTGACAACCGGATTTGAAAATTGCCAATCCTCAGATTGGGATGGGAAGGAATGGGCAAATCTCCTGCATCATTTTTAACTATTTCATGCCAGGAATAAAGGGTTAAAATCAAAAATTCCCTTTTCTTAAGCATTTGAGTTTTTTATGCCTTGTACAGCCATGTGAGCCAATTTATTTTATTTGGAGGTTTTCAGCTCTGTGAAAATGAACAAAATCAACACAGAAATATAGAAACTAAGGAACAGGAGTAGGCCACTCAGCCTTTTGAACCCCTTGCTCTGCATTTCAATATGGTCTTGGCTGAGCCTCTATCTCAATGCCATTTTCCAGCTTTCTCCCCATATTCTTTGATTTTTAAAAATATTTTAAAGGCATCAATCACTTTCCTGAATATGTTCAATGATGTGGCCTCAACAGCTTTCTGCAATAAAGAATTCCACAGATTCACTAGCCTTTGGGTGAAGAAATAGTTCCTCATCTCAGTCTTAAATGTCTATCCCATATGTTGAGACAGTGCATCCTGGTTCTAGACTCCCCAATATCCACCCTTAATCTGGTCGGACCAGCCCTGTTAGGGTTTTACACACTTCAACCAGGTCCCAATTCAACTTGTAAACTCTAGTGAATATAATCCCCGTCAAACCAATCCCTCCTCATAGGACAGTCCTGCCAATACTGGTATCAGCTTAGTAAACCTCCACTGCACTCCCTAAATGATAGGTATAGCTTTCTCAATTGAAATTAAAACAGTTCCAACCAGAAAACATCAAGCATGTTCCTAAAGGATGACCCCTATTGCCTCAGAAATCTTAGTACAAGGGTTTCTAACAGTTTTCATTTGCAAGTCAAATTGTAGTCTAGTTGAAATACTATGCAAGACAAAATAAAATAGCCATTCATAATACAGGAAACATTGTATGTCAGATCTTTAAAATTGCATCACTGTATGGGATTGCAATCATAATTACATGTGTGCCTAAGTCAGATGCTTATAATCAGTAGCCCCATATAATGCAAGATCCAGAGAATTCATATATTTTAATTTGAATGAAAATATATCCAGTTGGTCTTAGGCTGGACTGTAATATAAAATCCAACAAGCCTCGATTGGTGCTCTCATAACCAAATTAAAAATTGATTCTCTCCATCAAACTTGCAATGTATTTTTAGCGTATATGATTTGAGATCTGTTCAACAACATCTCTGAGGGGTTCAGGTTCACAGTTCTTTGAAAGCTGCATCACAGATAGACAGGGTGGTAAAGAAGGTGTTTGGCACACTTGCCTTCATTGCTCAGATCATTAAGTATAGGAGTTAGAATGTCATGTTGTGGTTGTACAGGACATTTAGAGTACTGCATACAGTTCTGGTCACCCTGCTACTGGAAGGATATTATTAAATTGGAGAGGATGCAGAAAAGATTTACAAGGATGTTACTGGGAATGGATGGTTTAAGTTGAAAGGAGAGGCTGGGAATTTTTTTTACTGGAGCATAGGAGGTTGAGGGGTGACCTTATTGAGGTTTAGAAAATTATGACAGCAACAGACAAGGTGAATAGCAAATGTCTTTTCCCTAGGGTAGGGGAGTTCAAATGTTGAGGGTATAGCTAAGAGGAGAAAGATTTAAAAGGACCTGAGGGCAACTTTTTCACACAGAGGGTAGTGTTTATCTGTAAAGAGCTGCCAGAGGAAGTGGTAGATGCGGGTACAGTTATAACATTTAAAAGACATTTAGACAGGTACATGAATAGGAAAGGTTTAAAGGGATATGGGCCAACATAGGCAAATGGGATTAGTTTAGTTTTGGAAATTTCGTTGGCATGGATGATTTGGACTGAAGGGTCTGTTTCCATGCTGTATGACTCTGTAAAAGGGATAGGGGCAGACATCTAGGAACACAATCATCCTGAAAGCTCCCTTTAAAATCACACATCATGCTGACTTGGAATATAACACAGTTTCTTCATCATTGCTGGGCCAAAGCGCAGAGAGTTACCTCCCAAAACACTGTGGGTTTATTGTCATCACATATAATGCAGCAGTTCAAGAACGTTGCTATGTACCACCTCCTCAAGGACTGTTAGTGAAATACAATAAACTCTGGCCCTGCATTGGGATGCATTCACATCCCATTAATGAATAAATGATATAATTTTAAACCTATCCTTGAATATATCTACCTGTAATAATCAGCACAGATTCTACTTCTACTTATTTTTAAACTCTTGTTCAAGAAAGCTCATTTTTCTTTTCTTTTACATCATCTTACAAGCTTATTATGAACCTTGATCCATTCTAGGCTCAGTTAATTTATGTGTTACAGTGATGCATACAATTTTGCCAAATGCAAAGCGCTGAAGGGAGCCATTCGTCTCAACTAATTCCTATCGTTCTTTATGCTCTACACGGGTTTCCACCTACCATCCTTCGACTCACGATAAGAGCATTAAGTTCTTAACAAAATCTCTTAAAATGATTAAAATGCACAAACCCATATTTCTTTGCTTAAACAAATTGTTTGCATCTGAATCCAGAAATATTCTGACAATTTTCATTTTGTGCTTGCGTTTATGTACAAATTCAATAAATTAAGTTTGATAAATTCTCCCCCCATGCTAGCGCACGGGTGGAGAAATTCCTTTGTAAAGCTTGCCCTGGGGGATCCATTTAGACTGTCCAGCACCACTAAGCAAACAAACATTTCCCCACTGACTAATGCATTTGGAAAATGAGATCTATAAATCTTAGTTAACATGGTACTGTTGGCCAAAGTTTAGTTCCACAAATGAAATGGTGTATTTTCTCAAAGCCAAAAGTTTTGACATGAAACAGTGCTATTAATCTAATATACCAATCAGCAGGGTATATATGAATCAATTTTAATCAATTACTGCAGATCTGAATGAAATGGTAACTAGGTCAGGATCAGAAAGGCGATGGCGGATCGTGAACTGGGCCCGGGGCCTGGACTGGGACCTGGTGACGTCCCCAGCAGCAGCAACAACCTGGTGCCATCTGCCTGAACGTACTAGGCATGGAGGACTCGGGGGAAACCACGTTTGTTCAGGTATTGCTGACTGGGAAACCGAGAGAAGGGCCATTCGGCCCTTTACCACCATTCAGTATAATCATGGCTGATCATGCAATCTCAGTATCCTATTCCTACGTTCTCTCTATTGCCCTTGTTCCCTTCAGCTACACGGGTCACATTCAACTCCATCTCGAATATACTTAATGAACTGGCCCCAACGGCTTCCTGTGGGAGAGAATTCGACAGGTTCACAACTCTCCGAGTGAAGAAATTCTTCCTCATCTCAGTCCTGACTGGCTTACCTCTTTTTTTAAGACTGTGACCCCTAGTTCTGGACTTCACCAACATCAGGAACATGTTTCCAATATCTAGCCTATCCAATCCTGTCAGGTCTTTTTTTGTTTCTATGAGAAACACACTCGTTCTTCTAAATTCCAGTGAGTATAAGCCCAGTCGATTTACTCTTTGCTCATATGTCAGTGCTCCCATCCCGAGAATCAGTCTGTTGAACATTCGCTGGACTCCCTCAATAGCAAGAATGTCCTTCCTCAGACGAGCATACCAAACTGCACCCAATACTCAGTAAGGAGGGAGTAGAAGGAGACAGTTAATCAGGGGCCTCACACACCAGACACCAAATGGTGCAAGTAAAGCAAAATGCTGCGGGGAGGTGGAAGCCTGAAGCCATCACAGGGGGGTGCTGGATCAACTCTGGCAGCAACTGGAAAAATAGTTGTGAAGAAGAGTTATGTTGGATTCAAATCGTTAATTCTGTTTCTCTCTCCACAGAAGCTGCCAGGTCTGCTGAGTCCTCCAGTATCCTGTGTTTGTAGCAGATGGTGGGAATATTCTGTGTGTATGGGGAGGGGTGATGGGCAGAGGGCAGGGGATGGTGAGTAGAGGTGTGTCAATGTGTAGAAGGCGATTCAGCAGAGATGTACTAGATTGATACCTGGAAAGGTTGATTTCCTAACGAGATAAGATTGAACAGACTGGATTTCATTCCACTGAAATTTTGAAGCATGTTGGGGGGAGGGGGGAGAGATGGTTGACAGTGATAACATGATCAGAATGTAATAGATCCTGAAAGACCCATGACATGATGGATATGGAAATGATGATGGATATGGAAATGATGATGTCTATTGTGAGTCAGTCCAGAACTAGGGGCCATTGTTTTAAAGTTAGGGGAGCCCTTTTTGATTGACAGCTTTTTTGGAGCTTGTGTGACTTTGGGTCCCTGGCTCTCAATGTGGCAGAGGGCGATTGGAACATGAATTACATAATACAAGCCAATCAGCCATGATTGTGTTAAATGATGGAGCAGACTAGATGGACTGAATGGCCAACTTCTAATTTGTATGTTTGTGTCTATTGTGTTTGAAGTACCTTTACTGTGAACCTAGTATGAAACCCAATTGTTATCTTTTAGAGAAACTTGCAGGATCCTCGATCAGTGGAGCTCCGCTGATGCTGCTGGACCTGCTGTGTTCCTCCAGCTCCACATTGTATTGACTCCAGCATCTGCAGTTCTTGCTTTCTGCCCATGTTGATGATTTGTTTGGAAAGGCAAATCAGGGCAGGACTTATATACTTAATGGTAAGGTCCTGGGGAGTGTTGCTGAACAAAGAGACCTTGGAGTGCAGGTTCATAGTTCCTTGAAAGTGGAGTCGCAAGTAGGACTATAGTGAAGAAGGCATTTGGTATGCTTGCCTTTATTAGCCAGTGCACTGAGCATAGGAGTTGGGAGGACATGTTGCGGCTATACAGGACATTGATTAGGCCAATTTTGGAATACTTCTTGCAATTCTGGTCTCCCTGCTATAGGAAGGATGTTGTGAAACTTGAAAGAGTTCAGAAAAGGTTTACAAGGATGTTGCCAGGGTTGGAGGCTCTAAGCTATAGGGAGAGGCTGAATAGGCTGGGGCTATTTTCCCTGGAGCATCGGAGATTGAGAGGTGACCTTATAGAAGTTTGTAAAATCATGAGGGATGTGGATAGGGTAAATAGACAAGGACTTTTCCCCAGGGTGGGGGAGTCCAAAACTGGAGGCCATAGGTTTAAGGTGAGAGGGGAAAGATTTGAAAGAGACCTGAGGGACAACCTTTTTCACACAGAGGCTGGTGCATGTATGGAATGACCTGCCAGAGGAAGTGGTGAAGGCTGGTACAATTACAACATTTAAAAGGCATCTGGATGGATATATGAATAGGAAGGGTTTAGTGGGATATGCGCCAAATGCTGGCAAATGGGATTAGATTTATTTAAGATATCTGGTTGGTATGGACAAGTTGGACTGAAGAGTGTGTTTCCATGCTGTACAGCTCGATGACATTAAAACTACTTCAATTCACCAGATATCGTGATGGTGGTTGGGCCAACAGTTGTATTTATTTTAAATCAGATAGGCAGTTGAATTTTGGTTTTCCCTGGAAAAATATAACTGAGAATTAGAAACTAATTGGTTTACAGATTTTGACTTGACAAACTGCTACAAAACGAACGGTCAAAACAGTTTACTTGTGCTTTTTTAGCCAACAAAACAAAAAACAGATGCTCTAAATCAAAATGAATACAAATATAAGAAAACAGTTCTAAAAGTGTACTTGCACGCTCCAGTGTAATATGGTAAAATCAAAGAAACTAACACACTCAGTGGCTTGCTGTATAAATGTTATTATATGTGCTTAAAATAAAATCAAACTAGTCTTTCATGCTGGTGGAGTCCAAGGACTGAATTTCCTGGCATGCTCTGTGCATCGTGGGATAGGCTGTATGTACTCTGCTCAATGTTACAGATTCTTTTTTTTAAGGCAGTTGCAGCCAAGAATGTGCCTGTAGGATGGTAATGTGGCAACTAACCACAAGACCTGTGGATGATTATAAAAAGATAAGGCCAGAGGATTGGGTGTGTTCTACAATTGGGGAAGAAAGTCCTAATTGAAAATGTGCTGCTGCAGAAGGCAATTAAAGCTCAGGAAAAGCCCTGGGATCCAGGATGTACAGCTTAATAGTTGGGGTTAGGAGTCAAAAAAGTGTTTGAAACAATGCAGAGTAGTTAGGGCCAGAAGAAGCCCATTAGAATCATTGATAGTTCAGGGTAGCTGAGAGCAGGTATGAAGAAATCTGTATTTGCCTGGTTTAACACAGTATGGAGCTAGAGGAACACAGCAGGCCAGGCAGCATCAGAGGAGCAGGAAAGTTGATATTTCGGGTTGACACCCTCCTTCAGAAAAGATTTTTCTGAAGAAGGGTCCTGACCCGAAACATCAATTTTCCTGCTCGTCTGATGTTGCCTGGCCTGCTGTGTTCCTCTAGCTCCACACTGTGTTATGTCTGACCTCAGCATCGCAGTTCTTACTATCTCTGTATTTGCCTGGTGCAGCTGAGAGACATTGGAGCTCAGAGCCTAGGGATAGAGCCCGTTTAGTGAGGGTACCTATCTGTAAAAGAGCTAGAATTCTATCCATGAGTAAGTGTTGGATGCAGTCTCAGGAATCCAGTAGAACACAAGGTTGGGGAAAGAGAACTACTGGGAGGTGAGTAGACATTGAACGATCCCAAGATGGCTTTTGATGGAGTTTCAAAGTAAGGTCTTTGAAACTTAAGAACTGGAAACACTTGTAAAAGAGACAAAGTTTTCATGACATTTGGTGACCTACCTCTTAACTGGTTGGGTTTGTGTGAAATCCATGGGATCCATTTTAACTACATCTGCTATTTGATGTACTCTCTGGTTGTTCACACATAGTTTATCGGTTAACCATAATTACCTGAATCCATTCTGAATTTTAGAGTATCGATTGTCTATATATTATAGATTGTTTCAATTTTCTAATCTTGCATAATAAAATTAGATTTGTTTGTTCAAAGTTGTGGAAACCTGTGACTTTATGTTCTTTGTAAGTACCTGGGATCTCAAATTTAATTTACTTTGAATGAGAAAAAGTTATTAGTTCTTGATCAATACAGCACATAATCTAGTGGTTTCATCACTGATTGCAATATGTGGAAGACCTGTTATCCACTGTTGTGTAAGATAAAGATTTTGAAAGGGTGGATGCCAAGGATTGTATTAAATTCCACACAGTCTGATGAAATCAAGGGGAATTTGTTGGGGAGGGCAGAACAGCTCCAGATCTTGAGGAATACAGACATGCCATCTAGGTCTCCTCCATCTTTATAACAATACTCAGTTTACTAATATAAGTTTTCCTGATTGCTATTATGCAACAAACTAAATATTGTTTAAGACAAGAGCATCTTCTCATTAGACTGATTTGTGAGTTTCCTCTGCCTCTTTAGGCCAAGCAACATCAATAAAATCAGTATGAAAATGAGGATGGTTACACAAGTTGGAAATGGTTGGCATTGCATGTAATATCCGCTGCTTTATTTCAAGTTGTTGCTTTTCTTTAGGAATAGCAATGGGACATGCAAAAATTGTATGGTTACCATATTCCCTAGTAAACTCGGTTCAACCCTTGATTCATTGCTTCTTATCGAGCTCCAATAATAATAAAAATATCAATTTAGCAGAGCATTAGTGAGCTTACAGATCCAGCAGAGGTTATGTAAATCAATTACAAGTCTATGTAATCCTGTTAAATGGCCCTAAAAATGTTTTGATTAGCTGAACTAAATTCATTCATTTTTTTTGGAAGTTTCATTCCACAACAGCATGAGTCAAAGCTGTTTGAACTGACTGTAGCTATTCATACCCTAGACCTTTTGATGAGCAGATGACTTCCAGTCTTTACAACTTGCAGTGTTTTAATTGATTTCATAAAGAGTCAAATATTTGATGATGATCCTTACTCGTTTCAACTTGTCAAATTTACAGGCAACTTCCATTTACAAATGGGGATTACACTACTAAAATATAATAGACAAGTATGACTGCTGTAGAACCCAAAATTCTTCCATTTGTTCTAGAACCCTAAGTATGGAATGGCACCTCTGCAGTCCAAATAAAAGGCATTTTCAAACATAAAGCTTCATGTAATTAAGTCTTTTGTTACTTCAGACAATATCTTAGTAACGTAGAAACATAGCAATTGATGTACTAAACCATAATTAGAGACGCATGTTTTGAATTTATTAAATGCCTGATTACTGAATAATAAAGAAGATTGTTTAACAGAGTTTTGTACTGTATCATATGAGGTATGAATAATGGATATTGTTTGTTAGCTGTTTGTCTTATCCAATGGTTTTCCAGAAATATTACCTCATATGCAATTGTTGATATAAAACTGATTGACAGGTTTCTTAAGCCTGAACTTGGAAAACTGCATGATCGATTCTTGTTTATGACAGTATAAAATGATTACCTGGACTAAGTAAAAGGACAAACTGGGGCAATAAACAAAAATAATTTATCTTGCAAAATAAATGAAAACAGATTCCCTAGTCTGTGCCAGCAAGATGAAGGACAGCGCATATAGCAGAAACCCTCTTTCTTCCAGGGATAAATTAGTGCCACTAATGTTGTCAAGATTGAATATCCAGGAGAGAATTACTGTCCAGAAACACATCAACCATTTAACAGTAAGTACCATAGCAAACCTAGGTTAGGTCACCACCATTCTGCTGCATATTTTGCACATGCATATTTACTGGCCAAAACTAAATGCAATATCAGAATGAAATAAATACTTCTGTCTGTCATTTACACTAAAAATATTACTGTCAGACAGCTTTAAGCTGAATTCAAATTTACGGCTGTCAGTCTACTTCCATTGCAGTCTCCAGTGACAAAAGTACAATACAAATACAAATGGAAAACTCCTGACTGTAATTCTCCAAAGTGAGCCCAAAACAACCGAAGTTGCATGTACTGCAAAAAGACTAACAATGTCAGTTGTACCTTGACAAGCATAACAGGTTAGCAGAAGACTATTTTTCATTTTGAAATTGATCTGATCAGATCGGATGTCAAGTAATCCACTTAAGTAGCAAAATATTCATTGGTCTGATGTTCATTTAAATGATGGCAGATGTGTATTATGATTAGTTTTATTTAAAACAAAAACATGTCATATAGCATTAGATCAAAAAGTATTAATTTACAATCAAGCACCTTTATTACTAGTTAATTTTATGGGTGATTTTTCAGGGATATGTTGAAGTTCCATAACATAAAAATACTACTCATGTAAGAAGAATGAAGAAGATAGGTGAAGATGTTGATTGATGTTCAGAAAAGTGACTGATACATCTGTGAAGTTTAAACTTCACTTTTCAGGCTCTATTTCAATTTTAATAGTGTGTCCAATCAGCACTGATAGATTTAATTTCCAGTGCTGACCTCTTGCTCTCTGTTGAATTGTTTCTGCTGACTTTAAACCACAGTTAATTTCATGTTTTATTTTTGGTAATGGTTTTAGAATTCATTTTAACTATGCTGAGATGTCAAATAATCAATTCTTCCAGGTTTTAGATATGATTTGAAATACCTGCTTTTGCAGTTTCTTTTACACGAAAGAGTGGTTCCATTGGCTACATCAAAACACATAAAACAACTTTTTAATGCATTATCATTATTGTAGGAATTCAGGCAAGTCTAGCATTGATTGCCCACCTCTAAATGTCCTTTAGAAATGCATGGCTTCCTCGGTCACTTCAGATGGTGCTTAACAGCAACCACATTGTTATAGAGAAAGTTACATATAAACCAGCCCATTGATTTTCCTGAAGAATATTTGGGTTTTCATGATCTAACCATTTCATGGTCACCTTTAGTGGTGACAGCACTTTCTCTTTGCAGATTTTTGAAACTGAGTTAAAAACTTTCAAAGCCACATTGAGTTTTGATTCATGTTCTTTAGACAAGGTTATCTCTTTTTAACCCCTGCCTGTTTGAAGTATTGCAAATGGCATGGCAGATTGGTACTGCTGAGAGATTTCCACAATTCTTGTGTGCAGATTTTACCTGCTCTGTGCATTGGCAATGTATGTCTGGAGGGCACACAATATAGATACTGCTACTTAAAGATAACCTTCAACACTTAGAGGGGTTGAGCACTGTTGCTGAAAGAAGTGGTGGGATTTGTCTGAAAACTCAACTTAATGTTGATGAATAGCATGCATAGAGTGAGTTGATCTTCAAAATATCATTTTGTATCATGGGCACTATTTTCCTCATCCACTGCCCAATTCACAATCCTTTCCTCACCAACAATCTCCATCAATCAGTACTGAATCTTTCAATTCTCATGGTTTACCTCATCCTTGTGCACACATGTTTCAAGCCTCATACCCACAAGTCTCAGCTCATGCACACTGGTACGCAGTTGACCTTGATAGGGACAGCATGCAGAGAGATTGCAGAGCACTCACTGAAACACTTCCTTCTTTCTTGCAGAAGATAATGCAAAACAGGGAATAGCAGGAAAGAACTGGAGGAGGACCTGAGAATCTGCATGTTTTGATCCCTGTGGAAAAGACAATACCGTTGATCATGGGAACAGACCTCATTAATGCTATGGTCACTCGCGATTGGAGAGGTGTCTGTTATCACTTTTCTCCAAATCTTATCTCATCCCATAATCTCTTCTGAATTTTGAGATTCACATTGTATATTCTGCTTTTTCACCGTCTTGCCCTTGCATCCAAACATTGGTACCATTTTCATTTCAAACCATCATGAACTGGAACTTTCCCAGGTAAAAGACGAAAAGAACAGTAATGAGGTACCCACACTATCAATCATCTTACACTTGCGATCACAAACTTGGACACTGGTATTCTGCATACTATAGGGGCTAGGATAGAAAAGGGATCTCCACATAGTGAGACACAAGGCACAAGTGTGCAAGACAAAGTGGGGGGGATGGTGGAAGAGAAGGCTCCTCACAACATCAGCCTGCTGGAGGGACATGTCGATTTGGCATCTAATTAAATTGCTATGCTCCTGCCCCCACTCTTGTGGAAACTTTTAATTTGTGATTTCCAAATGCCACAATTCAGTTCTATATTATAATTTTACTGTCTGGTTTTGCTATGCTTACAACTATAATTTACATTACTAATGCACTATCTAATGTTCAGGAATGAGTACAGTATCTAATTACAGATTTACGTTATACGTGAATAAAAAGTATCAAAATCTGCATAATCTGTGAATGTTTTAAGGTTAATTTTAGTGAATTTTGAATATAGTACATACTGCACATCTTGTTTTCTACAATTGTTTACATAGCAATTTTCATAATCTCATGAACCTTAAATGCAGTCCAACTAAATTAAATTCTCCTATAGGATTTATTTTCTAATGCTGCATTTTGACATCTTACCATACATAATATGAAACATTATATTTTCACTGATGTGTTATGTGGTGAATGGAAGGCATTAAACTCACCTATTTAATAGGCTTACCAGGTTTTAATTTGTGTGATTGAGAATGACATCATTTCTTTTGAACTGAGTATAGGGCTTAACTACAAAACTATAAATCTAAATGCATGTTACCATTTCTTTTATATTCATTGCAGTGAAGTCCATTGAAATGCAAGATAGGAAGTTTTCAGTTTCAGAACTATATTATAAGTGCATTTCTGACCAGTATTGCTTCTCAGAAGAAATTAGGTCGTGGTGTCTATTACGTTGCACTGCTTTTTTACCTGGTACAATTTACCCAAACCTTTGCAAAAGGACAAGGAAATTCATGTGTAAGTTACATTCATCATGAGTCAATTTTCTGCTGCCTTTGCCTTAGTTTAAAATATATTGCACTGGAAGCCAGCCCTATCTACAAAACTGTCCGTACTTCTGATCAAATTAATCATCATAGGGAGGTTCCATTAACCGCAACGGTTTGGAAGTCTTTGAGGATGCCCTAAAATTCAATCTTTCCATTGTTCTGAAAGAGGGTCACTGGACCCAAAACATTAACTCTGCTTTCTCTCCACAGATGCTGCCAGATCAGTTGAGATTTTCCAGCAAATTTAATTTTGTTTCTGATTTCCAACACCTGTAGTTCTTTGGGGGATTTTTTGTCCATTTTAGGTGTAAGGACACTAATAGGCATGTATCAAAAGCTTCTAAGTGCTACACTTTAACAGTTTTAGTAAGATACAAATAAAATCTATTGAAAGTAGTAAATGATTCTGTGCAATGTTTAGGTCATTTTCAGTTTCTTCAAACTCAAATTACTAGTAAGCATTGGACTTGACGTTCTGATGAAGCTTGTATTCTTTGTGATAAACTCATTTTGTGCTGTTAATTTCTCCCTTTCACACTGACCTAATTCCATCGGTCCTTCCCACTGGCCCATTCTCCAGGCTCCTTTACAAAAAATGACTTCTCACTCAGAAGTACAAATTCTGCAGGTTTGAAGACAGAAAATGAGTGTTGCAGATAAAAGGATAAAACCAAAGTAATCAGAATGGGAAGGGAAAAAGGGAAGAGAAGGGAAAAGAAATAGAACTGAAGCAAAAAGAGTGTTAGAAATGAAGAGAGAGTTAAAAGGACAGTAATATAGATGGAGAGAGTGAGTGATCAAAGCTAAGTTAGAAAGAGAAACAACCCAATGAAGGAAGTAATGGATGACGGATCTGGGAGGCTGTGCTGATCTATGAGTCCTGAAATCCATTATGCACAAACCTCACAGGAAACTCAGCTAGCTTGTCGAATTTGATGATCATTTTTGTGTTCTACTCCATGCAGAATGCTTTTCCATTCATCAGAAATGAATGTGAACCCAGTTTTCAGATGTGTGAATGCAGTAACAACAAAGCTTTTCACAACTCTGTAACTGAATCCTAACCCTAAAGGTTAGATCTTAAAATGCAAAATGTTCAATTCTTTCCGTCAGAAATTTGATGGAAGTCTTCAAAACAAGAAGTGGCAATAACAGTTAAGATAGGGTGAACTGTTGCCTCTTATGAAAGAATCAAGAACAAATGGGCACAGACATAAACTAATTGGCAAAGAAAAGCAATAGGATGAGAGGCTTTTTTTTAAACACAGCACACAGCAAAGGTTGGGAATGCACAACCTGGAAGCATGGTGCAAGTAGGTTCAATGGAGGCTGATTATTTAAATAGAAACAATATTCAGGGTTGTAGGGAAAAAGCAGGAGACTAGCACTAAGTCATAATGCTCCTTCAATGAGCTAGTGCAGACATGATAAGCCGAACACCCTTCCTCTGCACTGTGACAATTCTGTGATTGTCAACCTTCACTGCTAAACAAGTGGGAATTCTATCCATTTAATTCAGTAAATGTAATGACTTGGACATTAAAGGGTAAGAATGTCATCAGATGAGTTAAAATGGCAAGAATCCAGATGGAGCTTCTAATCTATATCTTTAGTTGATTGTTCTCAGTCTCATTAATCGGAAAAATCAGTCCAATGAGTAATACATGAGTTCCAGCGCTATTTCTGCACCCAGTCACTTGAATAATAGATCAGACAGGGTGTGTTACCTGTTTTCAACAGGAGCAAATCACATTCATAATGCAATACAGGTGTTCAGCTGGTGACTTGAGGTGCATGAGCATCCATCCACTGTAAAAACATGAGTATGTTTCCTTACTCAAAATGCATTCACTTATGGTTTCTTGTGTTTCAGCAAAGAGTGATTCAGCTTCTGATCTATCTGATAGCACTCATTTGATCTTCAGATACTGTGTACAATTGAAATCAAAACTTTCAACAGCTGCATTAATCTTTAAATAAAAGCAACAACATGAAAATGACTCTGTCAGAGTAGTGACACTATTGTTGTCACAAAACACCTCCAGTTTCTGTTGGCGATCAACATTTTTTCTCCCCCAGTTCAGTGGTTACAGCTATTTTTAAGCAACCTGTTCAGTGATGTTAAGGAGAAATGTACAAAGTAAGATTGTGATGAGGGGAGAGGAGTAACAGGAGCATACTGACACAAACTGCAGCTTGTACATCAGAGGAGTCTGTGGGACGAGAGTTAAGTAAGACTGAGAGGTAGTTAGCTAAGGCTATACCATCATCCATCATGGTTTCAACCCATACCATGACTCAGTCCTAGCTACTCCAATAATAGAGCCCCATTACCTTCATGGGATGGAGATATCTGCTCCCACTGTCACTGCCTTTTTCAAGGTCCTCCTGGTTTCTTGTGGATAGCATACCTGTCAACTTCTGGCAATGTCCTGCACTAAGGCCTCTACTTCTGGAGGAAGTAAGACTTTAACCCAGGTCTTTTGGTCCAGGAGTAGGAACACAATTGCACCAGAGCCCCATTTAGCAGTCTACTGTGTAAAATTTTATTTAATTTGCAACATTATTGGCTTCCATGTTTCAAATTGATCAATCTAATTCGGTAATTAATCTCTTCAAGAAATAGTACTGAAAGTCCAGTGTTACAAAATGGAATAAGGCCCTAAAGTCAGGCAAGGGGATTGTGAAACAGTTCAGCCTATGACCCTGTTCCGTAAGACGCATGTAAATTTTGTCCTGTTTATTCATTACCTTGTGTCATGTTTATATCTAAATGCACTGCTCAGTGCCTGCATCCCTGAACATAGGGCACAGAATTGTGAAAAACTAGCTCCCCTAAAATGTGTTATTTTTAAACCAGCCTTCACCATTAAAGGCAAATGTATTTGATGAGTGCAGGTATTGGAAGTAGCTGGGAAAGGGTGTCTCAACAGGAAGAACACTAAACCATTATGCAATAGGATCCAGAGTGTAAGTCAAGCTTCTTCAATAGCTTAGAGGCCTTGGTGCAGGACATTGCCAGAAGTTGACAGGTATGCTATCCACAAGAAACCAGGAGGACCTTGAGAAAGGCAGTGACAGTGGGAGCAGATATCTCCATCCCATAAAGGTAATGGGGCTCTATTATTGGAGTAGCTAGGACTGAGTCATGGTATGGGTTGAAACCATGATGGATGATGGTATAGCCTTAGCTAACTACCTCTCAGTCTTACTTAACTCTCATCCCACAGACTCCTCTGATGTACAAGCTGCAGTTTGTGTCAGTATGCTCCTGTTACTCCTCTCCCCTCATCACAATCTTACTTTGTACATTTCTCCTGTCGTTGATCCAAGAACTGTAACCTAGCCAGGCAGTAGTGCAGCAGCAAATAATGAAAGAGAAAGAAGATATGATGATGAAGAAACGCTACCATTCCATACTCACACAATAGCCACCCACTTAAATACTGATACTTTGGGCGGAGGTAGCAAGCAACCGGCGTGTGATCAGACACCGGTCTTGAGTGGCCCACTACCAGGCAGAGAAATAGGAGGATACCAACTCATCAGAAGTCACACGCGAGTTCTACTATGGAAGACTCAGATGAAGACTTTGTAACAGCTGCCAGAAGGAAAGGATAGTGGGCAAGCACAGAGAAGTGGTGGTTGCATTGGCAGTCGTGCTCAAAAGTTTGTGGTCATGGAGCACAGAAGGACCCAGCACCTGTTTGACATACAACCTTGGACAGAGTCTGAATCATATTCTTTCCAGAATGGAAGTGGTGGCTAACTCCAATAGCACATTGCGGATCCAGCCATGCTTCAGCTCATGGATGATGTCTCAGTTTTCATTGCAGCACATGCTGTAGCCTCCCAATATATGGGTGGGGAAGCTCAGCCTGAAGTCATGCAAAGTCAGCCTTGTACTGTATTGACTCAGACTGCTGCCATCGGAGCTGCTGAAACTCGTGCACAATGAGACTTGCAGAGTATCACAACAGCCCATCATTGTTTCTGAGACGGTAATGCCTGTCCCAAAGGAGTGCCATTAGCTCTGCTTCGCACAAATCTGCTGTCCTCTGTCAGACGATGGTAAATAGAACAACATTTATCCTCCTCCTATTGCCATTCAACCAGTGCCCTTGCTGTTGCATGGATGGAGCCTCAGATGTTCATGGTCACAGTTAGCTTTCCATAGACTCGTGATGCTATCTTTGGTTCGCTTGCTACAGGTAGCAGATTTTAGTGAACACCTGAGTGAAACAGAAACGTAGCATGCACTG
The DNA here is from genome assembly GCF_021869965.1 of Rhincodon typus. Lineage (NCBI taxonomy): Eukaryota > Metazoa > Chordata > Chondrichthyes > Orectolobiformes > Rhincodontidae > Rhincodon > Rhincodon typus. Next base: position 38,592,060 of record NC_063346.1, on the reverse strand, counting down.
TTCCTCCCTGAAGTTTGAGGTGGGAGATTTGCTCCCATTGGGAAATAGATACATAGATACAACCTCCTGCTGGCAGCCTTTCTCTCCATCCTCTCCTTCTTTGAGCAACTTGTTCTCCTCTGTTATTGCTGCTCATTCTCCGTGTCATACTGCAGGCCATGGACAGGGAAAGTACAATGCCCATGACTAGGGAGCAAGTGATCTCAACAGAAGCCTTAAGTTGAAAAGCAAGGCCTTCAGTAAGCTTCCCTGTAGCTTTCAGCAATTTAAATAACAGTGCAAATCTCCAAATATGTCTAGTAGTTCAAAAGAATTCATTCACTCAGCAACAACTCTGACTGAAATTGATGGTTTCTTAAGCAAAGGCGGGGGCACGTCCTTCCTGGTGCAGAATACATGTCCAGTTGTGTGACATTAACAGAAGGTGTGAATAGGAGCTTTGAGATTGAAAATAGCACCACCTGAGTCAAATGAACATGACACGCTGACTATAATGTTCTGTCTTTTCTGAGCCCTTCTGCTATATGGTCCCAACTCCTGTTCGAACGAGTCACCCAAAATGGTGCCTGGCATGGCCTACATCAGAGCTTTGAGCTGCCTAAATTGGTACACATTGTTCTGAAAAGACACGTGCAAAACCATCGATTATAGTTAATCTTATTAGCCATATGGTTTCACCCCTAAGTTCAGTTCAGGTGAATACATCCGAGGCTGGATTTTCTCTCGAGGGATGAGTAACAGAAGCCAGGACTACTTTTGGGTCTCAAACAATACCTTTACGAAGCAGTCATGGGCATGGATTTTTCCCAGATGTGGCCCTTTAATTGGCACGTTCTTTGTCCAAATACAGACAGTGTCTTGAACATGGAGGCCAGTCAAAGGCTTCGCAGCCCAAGACGAGCAGCAGGCTGTGGTAAAGGTGAGAACTAAGAGAATACTTCAACATGGACGCTCCTTCTTATAACATACTTAAAGCTTTAAACAGAAATTGATTCAGAAGCCAGGCTGGCACATGACTGGTAGCCCCTATGTCAAAACAATTAAACTGCTGCCCATACTGTCAGGAAACTGGAGACCAACTGGGAAATTTCAGTCAGCCTGGTTAACCATGCTCTTAATGAATTTAGTGGGGATAGGTAGCTATGTTGGCTCCAACCCATCTTGGCAAAGCTGATTGGGCACAAATAAACATGTCAACTATTTCAGGACCGCCACTCTCCCTGCCCACCATCTTTCCCATCTTTGGTGTGACCCAAATATTCAGCATTGTGTGTCTGTCCCCCTGTGTAATTTATTTTACCACATATTTGTTCAAATTTGGCAGCATGTTGGATTACATCATTTTTTTATGTTAAGCTGTAGCAGGTTAATAACAGTGTGGGAGTGTATGTTTGAGAAAATCCCCATTACAATTAAAAGCAAGAAATCATGCAAGTAAAAATTATTTTGAATACTTCACTTGATCTTTTGTAAATGATTATTCAGAGTATGTCAACAAAACATGGAGATGAACTTGTTCACAGGAAAGAAACATGGCATTCATAAGCTGTAATTATTTAAAAATAAAACCCAAGGTTGTTTAGTTTTTGAAAATCTGCAGTTTATCTCAAAATGATCAGCAACAACCTGCAAAAATGGAAAAGAACCCAATTTTTGGAAATGTTAACAGAATATGTTTATTTAATGTGTTTGTGTTTGTTGCATTAGATCAAGTTAAAAAGGAAATACCAAAGTCTAACTCATCCTGTGGTGCATTTGATACTGTAACATATTTACTTCATATGTCAGAGCAAAATCCAATTGCAGCTTGTTTGATATCCATTCTTCCTGATACAGATACTCCAACGTTGATGCAGAAATTCCTTTAAACCCATTTTTAATCCTGAAGTGGGCAATGCGAGCAGAGCATTATTTACATGAGGACCTCAATCTGTTAGGTTTCCACAGGCTACACTATTTTACGTACAGTGACAACTGAATGGGATAGGCACTTCGGAGTATTGTAGAATTGGGCAAACACCTTGTGTTCATCTGGGCAATGAATTGTCTGAAGCAAAGCAAGCCTAACCCTTTCTCTAGTTGCTCTATTTAATTTTTGATATGGCTTGAAACAGACGTCATGACCCAGATTTTCCACTTCAATATTAAAGTATGGCATTGAGCATTTTAGCGGGCATCATATCCACCAATGCTGGATCTCATGTTATCACATGCTTCTAAGCTCATTTTCAATGCAAATAAGATGTTTTAAATGCATTACTTGGTGAATTTCACTGTAAGCAAACAAGATCAGCTCACTGCCTGCGGGGCCATCCAGTTTCAAAGGTTCTGGTGCCATATTCAAACCAGCAGCTGGACACCATTTCAGACTCTGCAAGAGAACCCCTAGAGATGCCTCTAAGGAGGACCAGCCTGGCTCTCAGGTTCATTGATGCTGCCCTCTGGAAGATTGTGGTTGCCAACAGGAGGGGCATTTCCTTTTTGGATGACTGCACCAGGAGGCCATCTCCTCAAATCTATCCAGCCTGGACCAACATAGCAGTACAGCTCAGTGCCAATGGTCTGCACCACCAGATTGGAAAACCAGTGCAGGATAAAGGGCAAATGATCATTGGTACTCCTCTCTCCTACTTTGCACTCACAAGGGCATCTCTCAGCCCAATTCTGCCATGGCACAGGCATCTCACAGACCTTCATATCTTGCAAACCACAGCATCACATTGTGTACTCATGTAGTCATACCAGCATTGTGCTCACAAATGACTATGCAGCCACGGAAGACCAGAATAGTTTCCATATTGCCTGGGAGACACTAATGGGCCAGAAATCCACTAAACGACATTGTGATCTGTGCTTCTCAGATGTGTTAGAAGACTAACACACCGCTAGGTATATGTTTCCCTCCACCTTTATCAACTAATTCTTTATCTTCTCTCTGCAGTTACTGGCATTGCTCAGGATTCTGCACTGCAAAAGATACCACAGCCTGAGCCCCTATGGGTGAGCACTATCCCTGAGGGGGAAGTACTGTAACTTTCAAAGGATGTACCAGCAAGACATTCACCTGGACACTCCACAAACACAGAGACTCTCACCTTGGTGGGTATATTAGCCAGTGTAGACATCGGAGGACACAATCTAGTGAAGATATACTGACTTGTCACCACAACTGGTAGGGAAGAAAGACCCACCTGATGTTTGCCAATGACCAGGTATCTGTTCAACCCAATGCTTCTGTATTTGACCATGACTGACGCTCTCAAGCTGCAGAGAGAGGCAAAGGTGCACAGGCAATTGTGCTGTAGGCCTTTGATGGAATAGAACAAAAGATGGAGTAGTCCCTTTCTGTTCTCAGTACAGTGATGACTCCAGCAGGCAAGCACCTGGCAGCCTCAATAGAAAGGATGACAACTACGTTGGAAACCCATGTCTACCAAAATGCTCAGTGGCTATAGGATATGGGCTCAAACCCGCACTCCATTGCTTCATTCAAGAGTGTTCACCAAAGGAACAGAATTTTTGTCAATGTCCATCACCAAAACTGGCTCGGCAGAATCACTACTGACTGAATCCTAAAAGACAAAGTTGCTAGGTTGGCTTTGTGGCCAATGGTGAGTGAACCAACAAATGGGAAAATGTTTTTTGACCTTATCCACATCAATCTACCAGTGGCTAGTGCATCTGTGCATGACAGTATTCATGGGGGTGACTACCACATTGTTCTTGTGGAGATGAGGTTCTGTCACATTAAGGATCCCTTCCATCATGTTCTGTGGCATTACTACCATGCTAAATAGGACAGACTTCAAACTGAACTAGTAACTCACACCCTGAACATTCAAGAGGTATCGTGGGCCATCAGCAGTAGCAGAACTTATCCAACTACAATCAGTAACCTCATAGCTTGGCATTTCCCACATTCCACCCCTGTCATCTAGTCAGCAGATCAACCCTTGTTTAATGTAGATGTATTTATGATGTAGTTATGCGTTGATGCCTGTGAAATGTCATAGAAGCCTCCAGCAACAGCATTCCGAAACAGGCCACCAGCAATAAAATTTAAGGTCATTTTTACCTTCCAGGCGACCAGGATGGGAGTGGGACCCAGTCCATGCAGTTACATGTCCTCATCAAGCAGCTGACATAGGCATGACAATGGCTTGGGATATCCCTAATTGTCTTCTTCATTTGGTCTCAGTCACAGTCGCAAGCTAGTAAATCCAGTCCCAGGCCAGAGCTCTCCTCATCTATAATAGCTCTTGCCTTGCTGTTTCAGCATTTGGAGATGTGTGACAGTCAATGGTGCCTATTATTGTTGGCGCAGACAGAGTTGTTCCGTCTCTCTCCTAAGATGCTTCCTTTCCAGTAATAGGACCACAAGAAGAACTGCTAGATTGACTTGCACCATGCTTCCTCAATCTATTGCAGTCCTTGCCACCAATCTGTATGAACATTGACAGAAAGTCCACCCTACCTCATGAAGCTCCAGATAATGACCTCCCAGAGGTTAGAGTCATGCCTGGCCACGGCCCCACAAAGCATGCTCCCCATGTGATTCTGCATCGCTCTCTTTATTGGGAGGACAGCTCCTTACCAACAACCTTAGGGGAGCCTGGAGGCATTTACTGTAAGAGGATCTCCTCCAATCTGACAATTACCTTCCCATGCATATTAGACAAACTGAACCTATGTAAAGAGGTCCAAAAAAGTCTCCATGTGGCCTTGCAATGAAACAGCAGCCAGCCAGGAGTTCTCCCCATCTCCAACTCCAACACTTCCCACCCCAAACCACCACCACCAAGATACAATCCACCAATCCTATCATAGGAGCTCTCTCCCAGCAGCCTCAGGAAAAAGCAGCTACAATATCATGGCTGGCAGGCCTAGGGACTGTGTGCCTCACATATTGGGAAGATGAGCTATTGAGGGATGAGTCTAGCTCCATTGACTCTTGTTGATATCCAAGGTCACAAGATGGCAATCAGGGCACATTGCCCTCTCACTCAGTTGTTCAGGAGACAAGGTCAGAATTAGATGATGTGAGGAATGTTGAAGCTCTGCTTAAATATGCATTCAAGATATAACATTGTGTAATCACTGGATTCCTGATCACTGAAGTGACCCTTTAGGAGGCCTCAAATTCCAGCTCTGAACTCCACCCTCTTTCAAATAACAATTATTTACTCCACTCACTTTGATTATTGCTTTGTCAATAAAGAGAAATTATTGTGTAGTTTATTTTCAGGCTTTATGATGAGGTTTAGACTTTGTGTTCGCTGCACTTGCTTGCTAGCTCTGCCTGTGAACTATAAAATTTTCACTATTCTTCATGTTCCTATTGTGTAATGCTTCTTCCACTTACGATGGCCCTTCATCCTACCTCGGTTTCAGTTGATCTTCATTATGTAATTATCAATAGCGTTGTTTGACTTCTGAAGCCCCTTACAATGGAGGTGCCAATACCCTTGTTTGTTCTGCACCTTTCTCACATTGAGCCCAGTGTAACCATGACATGCAAAGTATGCTCACCCCCAGTTTCAAGGCCATGCAGTCCCATCCCATATTCTACAAGATCCTACCCTATTATCACTAGTTGCCCACTAAGAATGTGACCATTCCATCACCCTCATCCATGGAATATAATGAGGTAATGGTCCAAGGGTAACATCGTGTTAGTTAACATGAAGATGCTTACAACAGTTGCAATGGTTCCAGTGAAAGTGAAGAAAAGGAAGGTGTGAAGGGATCATTATAGAATCATAGAGACGTGCAATATGGAAACAGACCCTTCGGTCCAACTCATCCATACTGACCAGATATCCTATATAAATCTAGCCCCATTTGCTAGCATTTGACCTTTGACACTCCAGGGAAAATAGTCCCAGCCTATTCAGACTCTCCAAAAGCTGTATGATTGCCTGGAAAGGAGGCAGAAGACTAAAATCATCAGGCATGTGCTAGATTTATGCAGTCCTCAGTTGGGCAAAAGTTAATTGGGAAGGCAAGGTTAATTCTGCTGAGTAGGAAGCTTCATTGCACATAAATAGGGCTGTTGCCTCCTGGTTTCAACATAGTGATCTCACCACCTAAGAAAATTTAACTCAAAGTTAAAAATCTGATTTTTGAATGCTTATCCGATTAAATCATCATGCTCACAATTATTTCTGATAACACAGGAAGGGGAAATTCTGCCCCAAAATCTTATATGTAGGTGGGCTTTTGCCTATTTTGGATGGCTACCAGGTACATCTCAAACATGGTTTGACCCGATTTGAGGCCAAATGTCCTTCAGGCAAATTCTTGTTATTGAAAATTGGCCCTGTTACAGCTATTTTATGTTCAAATATCAGGTGCAACATGGTACAATGTTCCCCCCAGTGATTGAGGTCAGAATAAGGAGCATTTCAGAATGAAAGTCAATACATGATGGGGCCCATTGGTTTCATGTGTAATGGATGAAGGACATTTAAATGGAAAGAGGAAAGGAGCAGTGTGAGGGATGATGTTGGGATAGCACCACTGAATTTTGTTTCTTCTGTTTCACACCAGATCAACTTTCTCAATATTTGAGTATTCCTGGTATCCCAGGTAGCATTGTGAGTGGTTTGATTGGTGATGGGTGGCCTGTCTTCTCTTTCTCCACCTGTACATTTTTCTCAGCTGAAAATAAGCAGCAAACCCCTTCATTCTCCTTCACCTGGCTATCCTCTCTGCTGTGCTTGAGTTGATAATGGGCTTTCTCTTCTTGATATGCTGTGAAGTGTATCAAAGTCACCTCCCATCCCCTACTCCTCTCAATTTGGAAACTTTCAACATTGAAAAAATGTCTTGTTCATGCAAGCATTTCTTGCCGGACATTTACCAGAAGGAGCTGAGACAGTAATTGCAAAAAAGTGAAGTTTTATTCATATGGGACAATGATAAACTTAAATAACCATCAGTTGAGCCTTTCAAAGTCGACTCTGTTTCCTTGGTTAGGCTCCCGAGGCCTGGGAAACAAATCGTGCTTGAGTAAAATTCGAAGCCAAGTTAGAAACAATTTAAAGATGCTTCAGTCATATTTTTTAAGCGCATGAACTGCATCATTACTTACCTGCCCAGATCCCATTAGAAGAAATCTGCTTTCAATTAGTACATGATTTCACTGGCATCCAAACAAGTTTCTGTCAAATCTAGAAATGGCCATGTTGGAACCAGATCACACTCCATCTCTAAGTCCTTTCTTGCCCACCTACACCCAAACCATCTATTCTTAATGAATGAAGTTCTCCCCATTATATCGGAGCAGCTAGGATTTCTCAAATTCCAGGTTGTGACCACACTGAGCCAAATTAAAATTGTCCACCAACAGGAAGACAAGTCCGAGTGTCCGTTACTCAAGTTATTCCCAATTGCAAAATTTATGGTATGTAGGTTTCCCATCTTAATCCTTAGCATGAGTTTGATGCTTTGGCCAAGTTTGTGCAAAATGTGTAATGAAGATAAGTTATAAAAGTCATTTTATAAATGATTTTTATCACGCCAAAGACTTCTTTCTATTTCCACTGTCTGCACTTTATAATTATTTTATAATGATGCTCTAAACCCCACATTGAGAGGGAAGGGGGGTGATTAAATCCAGAGGCTTTGATTGTGCATGACACCCTGGTTACTGGCATTCTGACAGATTACCCTAACATCTGATCATTGGCATTTCGTGTTTGTCAGGTTAGAGGATAAAAAGTCATAAACTAATTGCAATAAAGAAATAAAAGGAAAATGTACTGATGATACATTAAATTAATGGAGCATGATGGAGAGTTTCTCCATTGAATATCACATATTAAGAAGAAAACCACAGGCAGCAGAATTCCAATCTGTTGCATACACAAATCAAACATTGCAAAACAATTTTACCAGTTAAACCATTCAATATTTAATGCAAAAGTTAACTAATCACTCTGTTTCCTTACTTCCATGTACCCTTGCCTATCATAGTGCTCCGAAGAGGTGATAGCTTAGTGGCTGGAAGAAGGCCACTGAGATTCAATCAGGAGAGTGGAAATCCCTTTGCATGATGACCTTGAGCAGGTCTGACTCTATTCAACAGCAAGGATACAGACAGTGTAAAAGTGTCTTAAGGATAAATGCCATCATTGTACCCCATAGAATCACCATCAGTATTATTGTCAGCAGAATGTCACAGGGCAGATTGAAGCTCTGTTATGACACCCTACCTGCACCATTGGGCATTGACATTTAAGAAAGCCTGGGGCAGAGGTGAGTGTAGTTGCCATCACTAAGGAGACAGTACTCAGAAGTAGAAAGATCTGAAGGTGGATAAATCACCCAGATCGAATGGACTACATCCCAGAGTTCTAACAGTGATAGCCACAGAGATTGTGGAGGTGTTGGTGATGATCTTTCAGAAATCACTGGTGTCAGGGACAGTCCCAGAGGACTGGAAAATAGCTAATGTAACAGTCCTGTTTAAGAAAGGAGGGAGGCAGAAGGCAGACAACTATGGGCCTGTTAGCCTGGCAACAGATGTTGGAAATATTTTAGAGTCCACTATTGAGGAGTACTTGGAAGTGTATGTTAAAATAGGACTGAGTCAGCCCATCTTCAACAGGGGAGGTCTTGCCTGACAAATCTGTTAGAAAGACAAGTACATGGATAAGAAAGGTTGAGAGGGATGTAGGCTAAATGCAGGCAAATGGAACCAATTCAGTTTAGGAAACCTGGTTGGCACAGTCAAATTGAGCGAAAGGGCCTGTTTCCGCACTGTGTGACTCTATGGCTCTAATTCTTTGAGGAGGTAATAAGCAAGTTAGACAAAGGAGACCCAGTGGACATGATCTATTTGGATTTCCAGAAGACCTTTAACAAGGTGCTACATGAGAAGCTGCTAAATAAGACAAGATCCCAAGATATTACAGCAAATTACTGGCATGGATAGACTGACTGGCAGAAGGCAAAGAGTGGGGATAAAGCAATCTATTCCAGGATGGCAGTCAGTGACCAGTGGAATTCTGCAGGGGTCAGAGTTGGGATCACAACTGTTTATATTATACATTAATGATCTGCACGAAGAATTGATGACATTGTTTCTAGGTTTGCAGATGACACAAAGATAGGGGCTGGGATGGGTAGTGTTGAGGAAGTGGGGAGGCTGCAAAACGACTTGGGCAGGCTAGGAAATGGGCAGGTGGGATACAATATGACAAAGTGAGGTTATGCGCTTTGTTAGGAAGATTAGAGGTGTAGACTATTTTCTAAAAGGGGAAATCTGAAGTGCAACGGGACTTATTAGTTCTAGTGCAGGATTGTCTTAAGATTAACATGCTGGTTCAGATGGCAGTTTGAAAGGCAAATGTAATGTTAGACTGACGTAAATAGATTCTTGATTAGTAAAGTGATCATGAATTGTGGGGAGAAGACACAAGAATGGGATTGAGAAACATAATTGAATGGCAGAGCAGACCCAATGGGCCAAATGCCTAAATAAGCTCCTAAATCTTAAGGTCTTTTGTCTTGGTGCAAGGGAGATTGAAGGGTGGCTTGATAGAGGTGCACAAGATTATGAGTGATTTGGGCAGGGTAGGCAAGGAAAGTTGTTCCCATTAACTGAGTGTATAAGGACTAAGGTACAGATGCACAGTTTTGGGTGAGCAATGAGGGGAATTTTGAGGGAGTACATTTTTCAACAAGCAGCAATGACCTGGATTTCATCACCTTTGAGGGTGGAGAACGCAGAGACAATCAATAATTTCCAAAGGAAGTTGGAATGGTGCTTATAGGAAATAAGGATTGCAGGATTAGAGAGAGGAATGGGAGTGTTCAATTTACTCTTCAGAAAACAATTGGCTCAACAGGCCAGCAACTTTTTATACTGTAAATGCCTTTCACTTTATCATTCCATGACTGGACTTCAGACTCTTACACCACTGCCTGGCTTGATTATAGTTCTTGGGTAAGTGAAAGAAGGAAGACACAAAGGTACAGTTGAGGCAAGAGAAAGGGGAAGCAAGAGGTGCATACTTATTTCATCTCTAGTGTGAATCAGACTAGATTGTGTGTTGAAGGGTAAGTAGAATATGAGAAGGTAGATCCTTATCAGTCTCATGGATTAGGGACATGCAGCCTTGCCAGTCACCTTCTGGCTAGCTGCCACTATCTGCAGTCGAGTGGTACCATGTCCTACAACAGAGAAGCAAGTGTCAGTAATCATGTTGTATTGTATCTCAGTGATGTGACTGCCATAGGTAAATAGTTGGCAGTGTGTGCAAGCTGTGATATGTGGGTGTGAGGCTTGCAGCAGTGCTGAATGTATGAGGGTGAGATGAAGCTGTGAATGTGAAGTTTGAGTTATGGTTGATAAACATTGTAAGGAGATGAGTTATGGATATGTGGCGAATTGTGCTTTGCCCGAAAGTAGTGAAGCAGTTGGTGGAATAAGTCATTTGAAAATGCATTAACCTTGACCGTTTGTGTGAGGTCATTGAATTTGTTACAGTGCTGCACCCAGGATGTCAGAGCTACACACTCTGGCACAGCTAACTGTTCCCATTGCCTTTTCAGACTGTGTCTGGAGGATCTTATGTCTCCCTGTGGATCGACAATCTCTCTCCTCCTGTATGTCTTCTGCATAAGGTTTCCAGTTGGAAAACGATGTAAGTAACCATGTTGTGCCATTCCTGTGTTTTTCTCAGGTCATTTCTAGAATGACTTCCAGTACCTACTTTAGTTGAAATGCAGCTCCCTGAGAAAGACAACAACAAAAATGACATGTGCTAATGTAATGAAGCAAGTAAGGTGCTTTGTTGGACTATCATGCAAGAGTAACACCAAGCTATTTAAGGAGATATTAAGTCAGATAACCAAAAGCAAGTCATCAAACCAGCTTTTAAGCTGAGCAGCAAAAGAACCAATAAACAAAGTCTCTGTAAGCACGGCCTTTACCATAGTGAAACATAATGAAAAAATTTAGCATTAATGAAATCAAAGTGGCTCAGAAGAGCATTATAAAACAAAGGATGACATGGTAAGTGACCGAAGTACATAAGGAGATATTAGACAAGACGATCACAAGCTTGGTCAAAGAGGTAGATTATACAGCGTGTCTTAAAGTAGATGAGTGAGGCAGAGAGATTGAGAGGTGTCGGGAGACTATTCCAGAGGTTGGGACCCAGACAACTGAAGACAGTTGTAAACACATAGTAAACACATATGCATGGGAATCACAATAGATTAAAATTAGAGGGGATCAGATACCTCAGAGATTTGTGATGGTGAAGAAAATTACAGAAATGAGTAAGGGCAACAATAGGAAGGGATGTAAAAACAATTATTTGAATTTTGAAATGAAGTGATTGCTTGCCAGTAGACAATGTAGGTTGGTGAGCACAGGGATGAGGGGAATGGGACTTGTTAATTATTGGATATCAAATTTATGGGGAGTAGGGAGGGAGGGGAGTTGAATGTGAGACATCAGTCAGGAGTGTGCTAACCTCAGCATAACCTGAATTTATCCCTCTCATGATTTTGCAACCTCAGATGGCAGTCACTCAGCAACACTAGCAGCTAACAGCTATCATTGAAATAAAGCAATGTGCTTGCTGCCTGTGTCATAAGTAACCGCTATGGTGTAATTGTGAATTATAATAGTCATACCTGTTTTTAGGTCTTAATAAATATTGATCCCATGGTTTCCATTGGTCAAAAGTGGAGTAATAGTATTCATCTTGCATATTATTTGACTAATGTTGCAAATTGATACCACATTACTTATGATACTTCGAAGCAGAAAATTGCTACATAAGTCTGAGTGAAACTTTCTTTCTTCAGCTGGGTTAGTAAAGTGCCATCTCACATTACATTATAATTTTTATTATTTTATGTAGACTATTAATGTAGAAATATAACATTTAGCAACATTTCCTCAGCACGTTTACTTACATGAGTTGATTGTCACCTTCTCTTTAATATTTCACGTAACAGGGACCATGGAGATCTGTAAACAATCCCTCAGTTGAAAGGGGACAGTTGATCTGTTTCGCGATTACCTGACAGAAAGTTATTGAGGCTTGTCCAGTTTCCGCTTCCCAAAATGAAATTCTCACATTCTCTGTGTCATCGTACCTAACAGCCCTATCAAGGCTTCCTCTCCATACGACAGTTGATTTTCATGGCTCATACCCCAATAATTTAAAACTACAACAAAATGATTTAGAGGTTAACATTGATGTTTTATTTTGATTGCACTTCCGTATGACCATGATTGGATTGTTTCCACAACGTCTCAAGTAAAACTAATTAGTAAATACTTTTACATACTGATACGTAAGTTCTCAATTGACAAAAAAAGATCAGTGATTTAATCTATTGTGCTCTCATTTAAACAAACATCCTGGCAACATTGTTTGCGCAGATGCAATTCACTCAAAGGCCTATTCGTTTGTCATTGCACAAACATAAATAACCCTGGACTCTTCCCTTCAGTCACCCATGGGGGATCTATCCCCTCAGAACTGCCAAATGAAAGCTAGGTTCACACAGTTTGTTTTCTCTTGTACTGTTTTGTACACACTAATGAAAAGGTAGTTACACTTGCATAGTTCCATTGTTTGAAAGGGTAGAATTTTGTGCTTTCTGATTGATTACTTCAAATTGCCAGGAAGTAGGTTTTACCCTTTATATCCCATGACATTTCCTAAAACAAGACTTTACTGCAGTCAGGTCAGGAAACTGTTTGCATTGGCTGTCAGATAACTGTAATAACAATCAAAGCAGAGACACAGCCTCGCGCAAACATAAATGCTTTGGTCTCCAGATATCTCCTTACTAAGACAGCCTATTAGCTGTCCTCCTCAAAACACACCATTGCAATTCTATAGATAGATACAGATCATTCAAATCGGAATTTAAAGAATTACTACATATCAAAAAAGCAGCCTTGTTGGTCACCAAAAAATTGAAAGATGTCATTAGAAAATTAAAAGTCTACGATACTTTTGTATGGATATCACACACCCCTTTAAAGCCTCAGCAATGGATCTCACAGTTCAGTACTGGGAAGATGCTTTTGAGTATTTTGGTTTCTGTTGTGCCACAATTTCTAGAGAGATTTAGAACATCGAGAAGATATATATTTCTGACTGCCAGCAGCAAAAGTTCACAAGTATATCTTTTTCAACAGGCAGGAAAGTACTATCCAATTTAATATGATTTTGGACAGTGAACTAAGAATAATGAGTTACAAATTGATTCTATCTATTCATCTAATGATATGCTATAATAAACATTAAAAAGAAAGGATTTTCTTCCTGGTGTTGATGGCAGAATGTATTTGTTCTTTGAAACCTGGCAGGGATATTCAGCAGCCAAGCTGTCAAATGATTAATGTCTCAAAATTCTTCACCTGCGAACAATTATGTTGAGACAAAACTAATTGATAGAGAAGAATGTTATTTGTGAGCCTGTCTTCCATGTTAAAAAAGTTATCTACTGCAGTTAAGCTAAATGAGTTCTATGCAGCACAGCATCTATAAAAGTGATGCCATCTTTAGTACTCCATGCATGTACTTTCAGTGTCATAATTTGTTGGACTGTGACGTTTATGTTGGCTCTAGAAAATGACTAACAATAAATATATGGAGCATTATGCTAACAGTCAGTGAACAATGCCTTGTCAGTTACAGTCTGATAGTGATACATTTTAATTTGGTCTTTCATAAAAATCTTGGCATGTATACACCATTTGAACACAGGCTTGGAAGACAAGTGTGTCATCGAAGCATGCAGTTTATCACCCCTCTATATTTTTTGTCCTTTTCATTTAATGTCATCACCGTGGCAACAGGCATTGCCCTGGAAATCATTTCAAAACAGCTTATTTGTTGGCAGAGACGAGGCAAGGTTAAAATATGTGTTTGGCTTACAAAATGTCAGTGTGTGAATATGGCTCGGTTAAATTAATAATCCTCTTGGACACTCTGCCTTGTAACCAGACACTGAAGTTAAACTAGGTGCTGTGTGGTTTTCATTGCAACAATGACTTGGCGAGTTTTTCATATTTCTTTATTTCAACATAACCATTTATTTTGACAAGTATAGAAAATAGTGAAAAAGATCTTACATTCAGATTTTTCACATCTAATTTTGAATCATCATCAATAATCCCAAAAAATAATTACATTGAACATAACACAGTTCAATTCTACATACTATAACTAAACATTTCTGAGTTGTTTTTATTCGAAGTTATCTTTTGGTGTCTAAATCTCTACTTTCTACATTTTTAAAATTAACTTTGGTTGTATTTCACTTGTCTCACACACTTGTGATGCTCAATAATTATCAAAGAAATGATGAATATTTTTAGATGATTGAACTTTGTATACTTAAATGTTCATGAATGAGATGTTGTTTTACACTGATGGAAGGGAATCAGTTCTTCTATTCCGTGTCAGTCTCAGAAATGCAACAGTGGCGGATACTTTGAGGGCCAGTTTGAGGGCAAGCTGTCAAAATTTGCAGTAGTTAAAGCTTTATCATTGGTCTGGTAATAGGGTAGAACCATGGCTGACAGTACAGGTAGAACTGTGCCAATGCCATGTAGGTAATGTATTTGTTTCATTTCACTTTTAGAGTCACAAAATCATGGAATGGTTATAAAACTGAAAGAAGCTATTCAGCACATTGTAACCATGCTAATTCTCTCCAATAGTAACTCAACTAGTCCCACTTGCCAACAGATGCCTCCCCGCTTTCCCAATGACCCTGCAACTCTTTTATCTTCAGGTACTTATCAAATCCCTTTTGAAAGCAACAATTGTTACTGTCCCCAACATATTCTCATACAGTATATTCTAGATCTGAACACTTGCTGTGTAAAATATTCTCCATGTCACCATTGGTTTAATACTCCATCCTTGCACTTTTCTCGAGTTTTTTTCCTATCTTCCCTCATGCTCTTTTTCAGCTCATCTTAAAATGGCACCCACTTCCTGCATTCTTGCCCCTAACCCCACTAATCCCACCTAACTTCCATTCCTGGTCCCTATGTTAGAGGATATTGTCAATATCTTATTCTCTTCAGGCACTCTTTCCTTCCCTTTTGTATTTGCCAACACCACAATCTCGCTAAAAAAAACACAAAAATTATTTGCCTTTGCAGGCTACTGTCCCGTCTTGGCCTCTTGTTCTTCTCCAAAGTCTTAGAAAATATTGTCACCTCCCAAATCTGGGCCATCTTTCTCACAGTTGATCAAATTATGAAGATTATAAGATTGTTATGTTTTCGGCATAGCGTCTTTAAATTTAGATTAAAATGAGGGTGATCTTGTGACACATTCTGAAGACATCTGACAGGAAATCTGGGTAATTTGATTGTTAAAGATCAATGGAAAGCTTAGATTAATCTTACTGTTACAGAAAACACTTGCTTTAACCCACTGGGCTTTCCCTGAATAGGGTTCTCTGTTACCTTCATGCTTATAACCTGAAGGTCAGCTGTCCATGCCAATTCAGAATTGAAGGTTGGCAGATATGCCACCAATTTAGACCTGTTTTACAATTTTTGTTCAAGATTCTCCTTAACCAACCCAAATATGACACATTGCTTTAAATTGAGGGGTGATAGATATAGGACAGATGTCAGAGGTAGGTTCTTTACTCAGAGAGTAGTAAGGGCGTGGAATGCCCTGCCTGCAAAAATAGTAGACTCGCCCACTTTAAGGGCATTTAAATGGTCATTGGATAAACATATGGATGATAATGGAATAGTTTAGGTTAGATGGGCTTCAGATTGGTTTCACAGGTCGGCGCAACATCGAGGGCCGAAGGGCCTGTACTGCGCTGTAATGTTCTATGTTCTATGTTCTATGTTCTATTTGATAGATCTGAATACACAAAGTTTCAAAACAAGGTAAATCAACCAGCGACAAGGATATCGAAAAAAAATTTCGAATTAGTCGCCATTACCAAGACATGGTTATAAGGTGTCCAAAGTTGGAAGGTAAATATTAAAGATGAAATGACATTTCAAAAAGAGAGACAATAGGAAAAGGAGGGAAATAGTTTGATTATAAAAGATATCATAGGAGTTCAGTTTGAAAAGAGATAACAAGGTGTAGAGCTGGATGAACACGGCAGGCCAAGCAGCATCAGAGGAGCAGGAAAGCTGACGTTTCGGGCCTAGACCCTACTATCTCTTGGTTTAGGAAATCAGGAAGTACAATTGACATATGTGGCTATTAAGAACACCAAAATCATAAAACACTGAAGTACTTGATATACCACCTAATAGTTATACAATTTAACAGGGCACTAAGCAAGAAATAATCAGAGCTTGCAATAAAAATATAATAATTGTGAGGATTTTGATCATCATATCGATTGGTGCAATCAAATTTGCAGATGATGGGTTTGTGAGTGCTTTTGGGACAGTTTCCTGGAACAATATATGATGGAACCAATAGGATTAAAGCTATATAATTTCTAGTAATGCAGAATAAGGCAAATTTAATTAATTACCTTATCATGAAAGGTCTCTCTAGAATAGTGACCAAATTGCAACTGGATTCCAGATTAAATTTGCAACTGATAACATCAAGTTTCAAACAAGAACCTTAAAGAGACAAGACATATGAGAGGAGATCTGGATCAAAGTGATCAGGTAAAATGAGTAAAAAATATGGTGGTAAATAAACGGCGAAAAACATTTCAAGAAACCATTTAAAATGCTCAATAAAAATGTATTCAATTAAAAACACAAAAACTCAGCAAAAGGATCCATCCATGGCCTTCTAAAGAATATAAGGGTGGTATCAGACTGAATG
This sequence comes from Rhincodon typus, assembly GCF_021869965.1. Taxonomy (NCBI): domain Eukaryota; kingdom Metazoa; phylum Chordata; class Chondrichthyes; order Orectolobiformes; family Rhincodontidae; genus Rhincodon; species Rhincodon typus. The sequence continues at coordinate 38,575,240 of NC_063346.1, read as the reverse complement.
AGAAGTCTTGTAATGTGGAAAAGAATGGTAAGTTTGAAGACTGGGATTGTTAGGGAAACCAGCAAAGACCTTTAAAAAGTTGATTAAAAGAAAGTTTAGGAGCATATCAAAATGAGAGCACAAGGATTAGAGAGTCTTGCTACAAGTGTACAGGGCTTTGCTGCTGCTGAGTGTAAGTGGTAGATGAATGAATGTTTGTGGAGATGATGCCAATCAAGTAACTGCTTTATCTTGGATGGTTAAGCTTCTTTAATGTTGTTGGAGCTGCACTGATCCAGGCAAGTGGGGAGTATTCCATTATACTTCTGACTGCACCTGTAGATCATGTGCAGGCTTTGGAGAGTCAGGAGATGAGTTATTTGCTGCAGGATATTCTTATCCTCTGATTTACTCTTGTAGCCACAGTAATTATATAGTTGGTCCAGTTTTTTGACAGTGCTAACACCCAGGATGTCAATAGTAGGAGATTCAGCAGTACTAATGCCATTGACTACCAAGGACAATGATTATATTCTCTTTTGTCACCATCACCCTTTGACAATCAATGGAATTACCGTGGCTAAATCCCTCACTATCAACATCTAGTGGGTTACCATTGGCCAGGAACTGAACTAGCCATATAAACATTGTGGCTGCAAGAGTAAGTAAATTGTATCTAATGTTTAAGAGAGGCGAGTTGTGGATGATCTAGAATTTAGAAGAATAGGATGTGATCTCACTGAAACCTGCAAGATTCTGAAAGGGTTTGGCAAGATAGACACTGAAAAGTTGTTTCCCTGAATGTACTTAAAATGTAGGGTACAGTCACAGGATAAGGGGCAATCTTTGCATATTTAGATGTGGAGAAATGTCTTCACATTAAGGGTTGTGAATCTTTGACCATCCTCTACGCCAGAGGATTGTGGATGCTCTTCAGTGAACATACTTAAAGCTGAGATAGACTGAGGATAGTAAGAAATATGGTGAGTGGACAGGAAATGAAGTTCAAATTGTTATTTAGCCAAGATGGTATCAAAGATAGAATAGCTCAAGGGACTGTATGGTCAATTCCTGCTGTTATTTCTATTGTTCTTAAGAGTCTCATCCACTGACCAGTATTCGCCATGTGTAAAGGGAAAACTAAACAGCATGAAATAACTTTGGGTAACTTAGTAGCACAAGTTACAATTGTTTTGTCATATCATATATGATTGTCACCAGTGCCAGCCAAAATTCCAGCTAAAATGTGATGCATTTGGAAGTTTAGTGCAGAAAGTTATAAAAAGGTGTGCCTATCCTTCCCATGCTTCGTTGTAGAGAGTGAGTTAACAGTGCTAACACTGTACATACTATGGAATATCTTAAATTTAGGCATCAAACTGTGGCAAGATTTACCTTGTCAGCCTACTACATCTGCTCCCATTACCATTGATGTACAAAAGAGTATTTAGTCTATGAGCTACCTCTTGCATATCTACTTCATGATACGGTTCAAATGATGATTCCTTTCAACACTAAACATGATTAACTTCCTTTGCACCTCTCCAACAGAATAAATTAACCACTAATGCCAAAAAGATAGGTTCTCACATTTTTCCTTACATTTCATTAACTTCAATTTGGCAAAAATATCTAGCCCAGTGAAAATGGAGAAGCAACCGTTTATGAGCAATTGTTCCCTGAATTCCTGAACCCTACCGTTAAATCAGGTACAATGAGTAGAGTTAAACGTCATGGTGATCTGAATCCACTTACATGATAAATTGTGGGAACAGAATAATTCTGCTTCCAGATTTGCTTGGATTCATTTATTACACTTTGCCTCCAGACTTGCCTCGTCCAAAGTCCCCCAGGCCAGTCACTGATCTTCCAAACTCCATATGTTTTAGTCAATTCAAATCAGTGGTCCCATATCCCACTCAATACTACACTGCTTACCTATCATCCCTGTTCTTAACAAGCTAAACCATTAGGCTTTGTGCTCTTAAATTTCATCCCTATGGACTTATGCCTCTGCATCTCCATTTTTTTCAAAATCTCCTTAAAATCACCCATTTGTCCAAGCTGTTAGCGCCTCTTCTACAGTCTTCTTTTGGTTTGACATCTATCACTGTGTAATTCTGTCTGGATAATAAAATTGCGCAGAACTGTAATCATGAGTTTATGAAGGGTTACTGATGACTCTTTTATTGCAGATGGAAAGTCAGTGAAGTGGCAACTGCACTCAGCCAAGTTTCCTACCCTCGATTGCTACTCGGTGATCCCTATTACAAAGGATCCACAGGTTAGACATCAGTTGAGGACAGAATCGAGCAGTGCTCCTTATGCTAGAAATAATTCACATAGTGAGAACAAAACCATTTTGGCAAGGTGCCAGCTGGCTACTAATGCTGATGAAGGCCACACTCCTGTTGCCTCTGAAGAGGATTGGCAAATGGAAAGAATTAGGAGAGGGGTTTAAAAGAAACAGCTGTAAACATTTGTTAAAATGAAGTTGTCAGTGATAGTCGCTCAACTTGAAAGACATCTTCTTCCCTAAAGGGAGACATTTGCTTTCACTTATAACTAGACAGCAAAACTATGAAAAATAAACTTCTTCTGCTGCGCAAGGAGCTTATAAAGAGTAGTTGTGTATGTTACTGATTCATGCTTTCTATTTTGCCAGATAATGTTATTAGTTCCATTCGGTGAGCAGGATTGCCATCTGGTAAATGTCCTTTGTTTCTCGAAATATTTCCACTTGGAAAACAATATATAATCAGTAGCGAAAAGAGCTTACGTCACAAAATGTTGAATCTCTTCTACTATTACACTGATAATGCTTGTGTTATTTTAGTATCTTAACATATTAATGCTTGATATCATTTCACACAATTGAAATGGTATTTTGTAACCAATCATGATTATATTATGAAATAAAACAAGGAAGGTAAAATCTCACCTGTGTATAATACTTAGCTTCTAAAATATCGGAGGAAAGTATCCTTCCTGGATGCTTTTGACACATTTCTACCCATCGTTGTACTGTTACACTTCTAATGTTTGTAAAGGAAGCATGTTCAAATTGGTTTGATGGTCAAAGACTTTTACCAGTTGCCAATGATTTGTGCCAAGGTATATGCAGTCAATTTAGACAATCTCAACTTGACCATGATATCTCTGCAATTAGCTGCTCTGTCAATAATAATCTGGCTTGGATATGATTAAGAGTTCTGAGAGCTCCTGTGCCTTCAAATTGCACCAACAGTAACAGCTTAGTTCATACAGTGCCATCCTCATCTTAAAATATCCCAAGATGCTTCGCAAGAGCATTTAACAAGATTGACAATAAGCCACATAAAGAAATTTTGGGACAAATAGTACATGCTTAGTCAAAAGTGTAGGTTTAAAAGAGCTTTTTTTAAAGAAATTAAAAATAACAAGGCAGAGAGGTTTAGGAGTCGATTCCAGACTTTTGTGCTTAGCTAGCCAAAGGCACCAATGGTAGAGCAAGGAAAATCAGGGTTACTGTGAGGGCCAGAATTGTAGAAGTGCAGATATCTTTGGAGGATTGATGAAAGTTCCAGAGATATGGAGGGAAAGGTCATATCATACAATGAGTCACCCCGTTTAAGAGAAAGGAAGGGAGAAAATTTAAAAATCATCAATCCTTTTCAATTAGAATCCCTTCAGTGCAGAAAGAAGTCATTCAGCCCTTTGCATCTACACCGACCCTCCAAACAGCACTCCATCCAGACCCAGCCCGTATAATCCCGCACTTCTCCCAGCTAACCCACCTGTCCTGCACATCCCTGGATAACATGGGTAATTCCACCTGGCCAATGACCTAACCTGTACATCTTTGGACAGTGGGAGTAAACCATAGCATACAGCTGAAACCTACATAGACCCGGGGAGAACATGCAAACTCCAGACAGCCTGTCACCCAAGGCTGGAATTGAACCCGGTCCCTGGTGCTTTGAAGCAGCAGTGCTAACCACGAAGTCACCCTGCCTCCTACTTACCAAAACAATGTTTTTTACCCCAAATCAAATATTATTCTCTTCTGCAGGTCTGGAGAACAGTCATATCAGACTCAAATCATTAACTTTGTTTCTCTCTCCACAGAGGCTAAAGGACAAGTGTTGCCTTGAGTTTTCCTTCTGGCTACATAAACCTCCAAGATCTGTGTGTGGCAGTGACCTCTGGAACAGGAAGTCAATGCTGCAATCGCATTGTGGATGCCAATTGGGTGCAAGGGGTAATGTTGTGCTCGACCAGCTGAGTTTCTCTAGCGTTTTCAGAGATACTAGGCTGAAACGTCAGCTTTCCTGCTCCTCTGATGCTGCTTGGCCTGCTGTGTTCATCCAGCTCTACACCTTGTTATCGCAGATTCTCTAGCACTTTGGTTGAATATTAGCATTTACATAATTGCTTTGGCGAAAGAGAGTGATCAACCCTGCAATCCATTCATAAGCTAAAAATATTCTTAAATCCACTTTAAAAAATTACTTCTCCATATGATGTTAGCTGGAGCCCATACAGTCTGTTGGACAACAAAACCAGAGCTCACTGACTCTTCATTACAGAACCTCATCCAACTGCAAAGACTATATTGTTTCTTGAACCCTATTGTTAATGCAATCAAATCCTGGAACCAGAAGTCATTCAAATCTCAAAACTATCAGTGTAGTGTAACTTTGGATACACATTTTTTGTGCCTCAACCATGTACATTACACTTAACAAATTCTGAGTTATTGTTGCCATGACAATCTCTTGTGTAGTTTATTGTGGGCCCAAATTGTGATATTTTGGAACAGATCATTTTAAAACTCAACAATTTCGCAATAACTCACAAACTTAACCATTCTATCTCCCCACCACTCAAGGTATGCATGGATAACAAATCAGAGAAAATAGAGGCAACCTGGAGAAAAGATAGGATCTCCCTTTGGCATTTAGCTGCAAACCTAACTAACTGAGCTCAGAACAACACATCACGTTGCTCTTACTATTTGATTCAGACTAATATTGCCACCTTCACATTGCATTGATGTTCCAATCCACTTCCACCTTCCCCTATTCAATTTGATGTCACATTCCACATTTCTTAGTCTCACCCAATGCTTTCCTCCATAGTCAGATTGGCTCAAAATGAAGAGGCACAGAAGGATCGTGGTCAGCATTGAGAGCAGAGGGTGGTAAATGTAAACTGGGGAAGAGGATAAAAGAAAAACAAGGAGTATTTATCAAAGATTTCCCTTCCACTACACAATATGAAGCAGAACCTCTGCTCTTGGCTCCATTCCTGGTCCCTCTGTGTCTGACCTTCCTGCTGTTGTACTGTTGCTCTCACCTGTGTCACCTTAGACCTTGACATCTTTTTTTAAGATTTTCATCTGTGAGGAACACCATAGGAGATTTTCCAGCCTAATGCCCACGTTAAAAAAGACACAAAGGCATTTGATTTCTTATTGAAAGAAAACCTTTGATTTAACAAGCTGGAGGATAAATATAATTAAGTTCAACTCTAAAGATACCTCTTTCGTAAAATGTTAGACTGTTAATTATTCTTCTAAACTTACACAAGCAAAAATATGTAGCTCACTTCCTGCCTTAACCTTAACACTATCAAATAACTGATCAGTGATGAGATGCTGACATATTACTTTGTAAAGTAATCCTAGACTGTTTATCTGTTAAACAATGATTGTTATCAAAATTTAACTGCTGACAGTTTGCATCTTAAACGAATTCAGTTCACACCGGGTTTTGTTTTTGAAGTGTCTTGGGGGGAGGGGAGATTAGAAATGCTGATTGCGGATGAGGAGTTAATAATTTAAAAAATATGTTTTCCAAATGACTCACGGATTCCATCTTCCCACCTTCAGTTTCTTTTGCAGGCAGTCTTTAAAACAAAAGTGACATCAAAATGAGTCAAAGTAGATTGAGGCTACAGATAGAAGTTTGAGTCACATCATTGCAGGTGGTTACTGTCCCCTTTCCATATTAGACTTCTCTTGCAGCTGTGAAACTAACTTCTCTGTTGCTTTTTTGAAATGTTGTAAAATATACCAGTGATTTCTTGCCGTTTGCAGACAGAGGTCTGGGTGTTTTTGGTGGATGTGTTAATTTTCGGAAAAATAAAATGAGTCAGCATGCTCAGCTGACTCATACTCCACAATAGCATAAAAATTGTGCCAACAAAAAAAACACAACCAATTAGAATTCGGTTGTAATCATCAACAATTACCAGCTTTGCAACTGGAAGTAAGCCACTTGATCTTTGTAAATGACTAATTCCTACAGGCAGTAAACAGATGAAAATCACACAGAGCAGAAACATATATTCTCCACAATTGTTTTATGCAGTGTTACAAAAGAATTTAGAAATGGTGGTATATTCCTCAGCATAACAAAGAGTTCTTTCCATGACTGAAATATTGCTACAATAAAACAAACAAAAATTTCCAGTGTTGTTCCAATAGTGAGGACGTTAAAAATGGCAGCAAAACATCATAGGCTGGAATTTCCTCCCACATTTCTAACATTCTGCTGCTATAACTTAAGCAGAAGGGAATACATGATGGATGATAAGGCCCTGGGTAGCACCAAAGTTCAGAGGGATCTTGCTGAGTATGTCCACCAGTACCTTGAGACTGTGGGATAGGTAGATAAAGTTGTTAAGAAGGCATATGGGATGCTTGCCTTTATTAGCTGAGGCATAGAGTTTAAGAGCAGGGAGGTTTTGCTGGATCTGTATACAACATTGGTTATGCCACAACTAAACATTGTGTGCAATCCTGAAATCCACATTCGAGGAGGGATGTGATTGCACTGGAGAGGTTGCAAAGGAGATTTACCGGAATGTTGCCTGGACTGGAGAGTTTAATTTATGAAGGAAGATTGGCTAACAGGGAGCTGTCTTCTTTGGAGCAGAGGAGACTGAGGAGGGAAATGATTAAAATGTATAAAATTAGGTGGGGGCATTGACAGACCATAAGACCATAAGACATAGGAGCAGAAATTAGGCCATTCAGCCCATCGAGTCTGCTCCACCATTCAATCATGGATGATAAGTTTCTCAACCCCATTCTCCCACTTTCTCAACCTTTGATCCCCTTGACAATCAAGAAACCTATCTATCTCTGTCTTAAATATACTCAATGACCTGGCCTCCACAGCCTTCTGTGGCAGTGAATTCCATAGATTCACCACTCTCTGTTCAAAGAAGTTTCTTCTAATCTCTGTTCTAAAAGGTTTTCCCTTTACTCTAAGGCTGTGCCCTCGGGTCCTAGTCTCTCCTACCAATGGAAACATCTTCCCAACATCCACTCTGTCCAGGCCATTCAGTATTCTGTAAGTTTCAATTAGATCCCCCCTCATCCTTCTAAACTCCGTCGAGTATAGACCCAGAGTCCTCAAACATTCCTAATATGTTAGGCTTTTCATTCCTGGGACCGTTCTCATGAACATCCTCTGAATCTGTTCCAGGGCCAGTACATCTTTCTTGAGATATGGGGCCCAAAACTGCGCACAATATTCCAAATGTGGCCAGACCAGAGCTTTATAGAGCCTCAGAAGTGCATGAGACAACAAGGTGCAGAGCTGGATGAACACAACAGGCCAAGCAGCATCATAGGAGCAGAAAGGCTTAATTGGCCTGCTGTGTTCATCCAGCTCTGCACCTTGTTGTCTCGGATTCTCCAGCATCTGCAGTTCATACTATCTCAGAAGTGCATCCCTGCTTTTATATTCAAGGCCTCTCAAAATAAATGCCAAAGTTGCATTTGACTTCCTTGAAATGATTAAAATGTATAAAATTATGTGGGGCATTCATAGGGTGGACAGAAAGGAACATTTCCCCTTGGTTGAGGTATCAATGATTGGGGCATGGATTTAAATAAGGGGCAGGAGGTTTAAAGAGAATCTGAGGAAATTTTTTTTTCACCCAAAAGCTGATGGGAATCTGGAGTTTACTGCCTGTAAGGGACTAAATCTTGATCCCTGGAGAAAGGTGAGTGGAGCAGGATGGAGTTGTTGGAGAGTGGGTCATTTGGGAGTACAGTCAGATGCAAGGACAGGATATAGATTTCAGCGGTCCACCCTTCCTGAAGCTAAGCCCCCAGACCAAGCAGGGGAATTGTCCTCTAACGGTCAGGTGGCCTCTGACAGCCTTGGGAGACTGGTGCAAATCCCAGGAAATCACTGAGTCTCCACTAAATGCTATTGTACTCAATCATAATTGAGTTTGTGGCTCATTAATTGGTGTCATTGGCATCCCACTACCATTGGCTAGCATTCTTGCATCCAGCCTTTTCCTGCTTCCAACTAAATTGGAAACAATTTTCCCAGCACTGGATTGGGATGCAAATACTCCTGTGTGACTCCCTGCACATCCATCATTATGCCTGTTTTGGTTCATTCCTCCAAATTCACCTCAATGATTCATATTGATGACCTTTCATCATCAACTTGCCCGAAATGTTAATGGTGTTTTTCTCTGTCCACAGATGTCATAGAGTATTTCCAGCACTTAATGCTTTTATTTTAAGACTATTAGCATCTGCAATATTTTGGTTTTCGAAAGAAGAAGAGTTTTAGTCACAAATTTGCAGCAATCAGCAGAAGGTTGTACCATCAAAGGTGGAATTGTCATGAAACTATGGCTTTAAGAGGTCTAGTTTGTTCGGTTTTCATAGAATCATAGAATCCCTACAGCGTGGAAACAGGTCCTTTGGCCCAACAAGTCCACACAGACCCTCAGAGGATCCCACCCAGACCCATCCCCCTATAACTCACGTAATCTGAACATCCCTGAATGCTATCGAACAATTTAACACAGCCAATCCAGCTAGCCTGCACACCTTTGGACGGTGAGTGGAAATCGGAGCACCTGGAGAATGTGCAAACTCCACACAGTCAGTCACCCGAGAGTGGAATCAAACCCAGGTGAGGCAGCAGTGCTAACCATTGGGCCACTGTGCCACCCTAATTTTATGAAGAAACGTTGAGACAGAGGTATCAAACTCAAATCTGCTGCAATCCAATAAAGTAAACAGCTTGTGAGGCCTTGTGTTTTTTTTAAAGTTGGAACAATAGAAGCAGCCTGAATGGGTGGGGTCAAGCTCCTACAGAACCTCAATTTTTAGTTTTAGCATTCTGCAGTTACAGGGAGTTTGAAACTGGATGTGGAAGTTCTCATTCCTCTGTTACAATTACAATCTGAGGTTCTCTTGCTGCAAGAATTGGTAAGAAAATTTTACTGAATTTGCCTTTGCCAAGGGTGTGTTTATGGGATGTTACTACACTGGAACAGTCAATTAGTAGTAGTTTAGATATATAAAATTTTGTTAAGCATTTCGATAGGGTTACAGTTAAGCCAATTCTTTTCTTTCATTTTGCCTGTATTTAATCTGTAGTGTAAAAATAAAGTGTGTTTTGCTTAAAGTCTAATAGTTTGACCTATTGAATTGCATCCGGAAGGCAACGCCTTACACTTACATTTAAAATGAGAAAATGCTAGGATCTAGACTATCTCATTGGTATATTTTGAGAGAGTTTGGTGTGGTCCATAATAGAATGAACAGAAAAGGGATTAAAAAGGCCACGAGGATCCAAAATTATAAGAATGCTACAGAAAGGTGCAAGGTCTTGGAGAGCTTTGGAGATGAAAATAAGGATTTCAGTTAAGAGGAGAGGATCTAAGGAAAAAAATCTTTAGGGACCCCCAGAGTCGTGATGCAGGGCTAGAAAATTAGCAAACTATTACTGCAAACATGCTACTTTTGTGCTAACTAGTCAGGCAGTAAAATATGGTTGTAAAAAGAGGTGAATACTAAGGACGGCTTTATCAAATACAGCAGAGATGTTGGGAAAGACAATGAGAGATAACACAGTCACAGAGGATGCAATGTGCAATTTTGAACACAAAATCTTTGCAGTGCTGCACATTGGACAAAAGCCAGACTGATGAGATTCAAATAAAGCATTTTGGAAGATATGAGATATGGTCTAGAGGCAAAGGCACATTCCAGGACATTCAAGATGGGCGGAAGATTAGGTATAGATTGTGAAGGAGGAGCTGAATTATAACAGAGGTTTTATAAGTAAGATGCACGTTGCACAAGAGAACAATATGCAATTTTGACATAGAGGGGAGTTAGTTGAGTGACCAAAAGCTGAACTTGGAAAAGGTGAAGTAGTGGAGGTGACAGAAGAGAAACTGAAGCATAAGGAGGATTAAGGATTGGTTTTCTGGACTGTAACAGTGTCAAGAACAGACAGGTGAGAAGGGAAAAATGTAACAGAGGCGACTGTGTAGTAAATTTCACACACATCGAAAGGTATGAGATCTTTGCCGTTGGTGCTGAAAGTAAGGTTGGAAGATTGGGCAGAAAGCTTAAAAGACTATTTTGCCAGTTAAAAACAATCATTTGTCCTTCTCTAAAATATTCCTGCAG
>NC_063346.1:38509419-38564317 GCF_021869965.1 Rhincodon typus | reverse complement strand
TGTGTTCATACAGCTCTACACCTTGTTATCTCAGATTCTCCAGCATCGGCAGTTCCTACTATCTCTGAATATTTCAGCGTTGGCCTTGTTGTGCCAAGAAGGTATGTAGAGAAGATGAAGCAAGGAAGCAGTAGCCATAGGGGGACTGATTATGGACTTTCTGTGCATCTCCTGAGAACTAGCCGCAAAGTGATGTTGATAAGTGTTTGGGAGCATGGCTGCCTGCTCAACAGAGGTAATGGTTTCTTCTCTTTGTGTAAGCAGACTGCTCACATATCCTCCCCTTTTGTAGTGCTGTGTAAATTTTCAACATGCCACTCGCATATAAATCTGACAGTGGGTCATTTTTGTGGTGTCCAATTTAAAGGCTACAAATGCAGCCATGTAGCTGCTAAAGCTGCTGCTATGGAAGCTGGGAAGCTGAGAATAGCTCACATAGCACTATCAGCAAAATAGACCTGACTCACATGGCACCTTATGCTGGGAAGGATGCTAGTGGAGGAATGGCATGTCATGTGTACTCTGAAAGGATCTCAGTTGGCCAGACCTCTGACAGTTGTTCAGCTGTTCCGGTGACCCAATCACAAATGAATATACATTCGATTACAAGAGAGACCTCTGACTAATGCAATTTAAAGGGTATCCAACTTGCAAATAAGTTGATTTAGTGAAACTTCAACCATTACAGAGTCTCTGAAAGCACTGTGTTTTTAAGAGGTGTTGTGGCAGGTGATTTACAGGATTTGGGAGGGGATATTGCTGATTTTGCAGACAGGGTGGAAGACTGGTGACATGCCCACACAGAGGCTGCTACTGACCTTGGAGTTACAGTTGCAGTGCTACTGGATCTGCCACACAGGAAAGATGGAATGGGAAAATTATGTGGAGAAGGAAGAGACAGCATCCAGGGCCCTTTCGCTTCGTATGGGATTTTGTGATTGCCTGCTTCAGTCTACAGTTCCCATAGGATGGCACAAATTATCACCATTACTCTCTACATCCCAAAATCACATCCATCATGCCCAACCACAGTGCTGTCTTGGTCAAATCCTTCATTAAAAGGCAAAAACATCTGCATTACACATTGAATTATACAAGCAAAGCAAAATGAACAATTCGCCCTCTTGCATTCGATCATGCCTCCCTTTTATTTGCCTTTACCTGGCTTATTGCTCAGCAGTATGCTGCTGTGCAGAGGGACCTGGGTGTCCTTGTACATGACTCACTGAAGGTTGGCTTGCAGGTACAACAGGTAATTAAGATGGCAAATGGAATTTTGACCTTCATTGCTAGAGGGATTGTATTTAAAAGCAGGGAGGTGATGTTACAGCTGTATAGAGTGCTGGTGAGGCCACATCTGGAAGACTGCACGCAGTTTTGGCCGCCTAACTTGAGAAAGAATATACTGGCTCGAGAGGGAGTACAGAGAAGATTCACTAGATTGATTCCGGAGTTAAGAGAGTTGGACTACGAGGAGACATCGAGTAGACTGGGATTATATTCATTGGAATTCAGAAGAATGGGGGGCGGGGGGGGGCAGAACTTTTGAAAACATATAAAATTATGAAGGGAATAGATAAGATAGAAACAGGAAGGATGTTTCCACTGATGGGTAAAACTAGAACAAGATGGCATAAACTGAAAATTAGGAGGTCCAGATTTAGGACTGAATTGAGGAGGAACTTCTTCGTGCAAAGGGTTGTGAATCTGTGGAATTCCCTGCCCAGTGAAGTAGTTGAGGCTTCCCCATTGAATGTTTTAAAAGCTAAGACAGATAATTTTTGAGCAGTAAAGGAACAGTAAAATCACATGGGATTCGGAGTAGGCTGGCTGGATGGATAAAAAACTGGCTTGGTCATAGAAGACAGAGGGTAGCGGTGGAAGGGTGTTTTTCAGAATGGAGACCAATAACTAGTGGTGTTCCATATAGATCAGTCTCAGGTCCTCTGTTGCTTGTAGTATATAAAAATGATCTGGAGGAAAATGTGGATGGTCTGATTAGTAAGTTTGCAGATGACAAGAAAGATTGGTGGAGTTGCTGATAGTGCTGGCGATTGTGAAAGGAAATAACAGGATATAGATAGATTGGCGACTTAGGCACAGAACTGGCAGTTGGAGTTTAATCCAGACAAATGCGAGGTGATGCAAGTTGGAGGATCGAATTTTGGTGTGAATTATACTGGTAATGGCAGAACCCTTAGGAACATTAACATACAGATGGATCTGGGCATGCAGGTCCACAGTTTCCTAAAAATGGCAACACAGGTGGCCAGAGTGATTAAGAAGGTATATGGTATGCTTGCCTTCATTGGGCGGGGCATGGAGTACAACAGTTGGCAAAACATGTTGCAGCTACATAAAACCTTTGTTCGGCCGCATTTGGAGTATTGTGTGCACTTTTGGTCGCCAAATTACCAGAAGGATGTGGAAGCTTTGGAGAGAGTGCAGAGAAAGTTCACCAGGATGTTGCCCGGTCTTGAGGGTGTTGGTTATGAGGGAAGTTTAAAAAGACAAAGATTGTTTTCACTGGAAGGACAGTGGCTGAGAGGAGAAATGATAGAGGTCTACAAAATTATGACAGGCATCAATAGGGTGGATAGGCTATCAGAGGCTTTTTCCCAGGGTTGAAGTTTCAATTACAAGGGGACACAGGTTCAAGGTGATAGGGAAAAAAGTTTAAGGGAGATTTGCGAGGAAAGTTTTTCATGCAGAGAGTGGTAGGAGCCTGGAATGCACTGCCAGAGGAGGCGGTGGAAGCAGGCACATTGGTGACAGTTAAGAGATATTTGGACGGTTACCTGAATAGGGAGGGAATAAAGGGATACAGACCGAATAAGGGTTTTACATCTTTTCCTGCAAAGAGCAAAGATGAGGACGTCAGTGATTGTGTTGTTTCTTCCATAACTGAATAGTTGGAGTACGTGGGATCAATGGAAATTGGTTGCAACGTTGGCATAATTGATGGTGAGGCAGACAATCTGGATGTTAGACTTGAACAGAGTGCCAATGTCTGCTGACAAATGAATGATGGGTGTGTGGTGCATATAGCAGTGCGAGAGACAGGGTAGGAGATGTCATGTAAAGATGCATTCATTGACCTTGACCAGCCTTGTGACATCATTGAACTTCATATGACTATCAAGTTCTTGAGGCCAGACTTCAAACATTGATTTCTCAGGTGATTTGCTCACAATATCTTTGGAAAGTAATCCTTGAGGATCTCACAACCCCACTGCAAAAAGGATTATGTCATTCTTCTCCTGTCCATTTCCATCACTAAGACCTCCAGTGTCACTGTCTGTAAACTTAGGAACTTTTCTCTTTCCTGATGCTTTATTTATGCAGCCATTGTCAGTAAAATAATCAGCGATAGCTTCCTTCCTATGGACTCAGATCACTCCTCAAGAGACGTGGGCTACCTTTAAAAGGAGCAGGCTGAATGCACCATGTGCTATCAGTACAAAGTGATGGGCCTTCTGCAGTGTACTCAGCCAGCCTGCAGCATGGACTCTTTTGGAGCAGCACATCAATTATTTAACTGAGCATACAGCTAGCTGTCTGCCTCAACGGGAATGGACACAGGCAGATTGACCCCTAGCCCAAAAAGGGCATGAACCAGTTTTAAGACTTACCTCTTCTTCATTTTATTGATTTTATTGGGGAAAATTGTTTGATTTCTATAACAGACAATGAAACAGTGTCAGTTTTATTGCCTGCAGTTTCTTGATGGTTGTTTTGAATGTTTTATCCTCTCTTGTTGCTTGCAATGATCTTATTTCTGCTACTCGTCCTCCTTCTTGTCTAACTGTCATTTATTCAGAGACTGTATATTTGGTTGGAATATAGGCAGGGGCTGTTTTTTCAAGATGGAAGCAGTGAAACAAAAAACCTATCACCTTTACACAGAGCCTTAAAATACAACTTAAAGTATTTGAATATTAAACTATATTAAATGTTGCCATTTTTCTTTTCGTTGTTATGGAATGTAGACATAAAAGGGCAATGATTTTTTTTAACAGTTAAAAATTACCGTTGCTGACATGAAGTCAACCAACATTGAATGGAACAATATCTGTTCTTCAATTCTTCATATTGTTAAAATTTAATTTGCTGAATGTGGTACAATCAGGAGAATTTGTAAATGTTGCACAACTGAGGCTATGACCTCTTTTTAATATATTACTTTATTCTTATGAAAACAGATTTCCTTCTGTCCATACTTCTTTAACTACTTTGTTGGAAGGCATTGCCTTATGTTACATTTTTAACATAGTCAGGTGCTTTTTAAAATTGCACTATATCCCTCATGATATGGTACCCTGTATCTGCTTTATTTAGCTGCCATGAAATTCTGATGATATGGCTCAGGACATTCTGAAAAGTTTTTTATCAGAATAACTCTTTTTGCCATTGATTTACATTCTATTTTTATGTTAAGCAGGCTTGTCCAACAAGTGGCTGAGGGGCCCTGTATCACCTGCCAGGCCATAATCCAGGTAAATGCAACTGGAAGGTATTGAGATGACTGCCTTACCATTCAGAGACTGCTTACCTCCTGCATTTCCTGCTGAGTGTGGGAGTGAGATAATCAGTGACTGAAGGAGCAATGGAGAGGGCAGTGTGAGCGGTTTCACTCAGCATGTGGTCTGGAGCTGCTGTGGTGAGTTTACAAGGTGGGATCTGAGAGTCTTTAGCACATAAGACCATAAGATAGAGGAACAGAATTAGGCCATTCAGCCCACATGATCATTCAATCATGGCTGATAAAGTTTCCCAACCCCATTCCCCTGCCTTTTCCCTGTACTCCTTGATCCCCTTAGTGTTCTATCTCAGACTTAAATACACTCAATGATTTGGCCTCCACAGGTTTCTGGGGCAATGAGTTCCACAGATTTACCACCCCATCTCACACCTCAACACTACCTGTTCCATTTCCTATTTTTGTGTCATCTTTGATTCAGCGAGACACTCACTTGAGGAGGAGGGGAATGCAACTCAAGAACACATGGGGCTGGGGGAATGACTGTAAGACTGAATACTGGGGGTAGGGGACAGTCAGGCTGGCTGTGGGGGGTGGCGACCACTGGTGAGAGTTGGCAAGTCCATGGCTGGGGGGAGTAGTGTCGGCTGGCCATTGGGTAGAGTAGGGTGAATTTTTTATTTTTTTAATATAAGAATTATAGAATCCCTACAATATGGAAACAGGCCCTTCAGCGCAAAAAGTCCACACCGACGCTCATAGCATGCCACCCTGACCCATCCTGCTATAACCCACCTAACCTACACATCCCTGAACACTATGGGCAATTTACATGGCCAATCCACCTAGCCTGCACATCTTTGGACTGTGGGAGGAAATCAGAGCACCCAGAGGAAACCCACACAGACACAGGGAGAATGTGCAAACTCCACGCAGACAGTCACCCAAGCTGGGAATCGAACCTAGGTGCCTGGCACTGTGAGACAGTAGTGCTAACCACTGAGCCATTGTGCCACCCTGTGAGAGTTGAGTGGGCTTGGATAAATTTTTTTTTCTTCTCCAAACACCTTTAGTATAGAACAATTTTTTGTACCCTGATTGATGAGCCTTATAGCACACCTGATTGGTCATTCTGTCTGGATGCTCCAATTGGGAATTCCATGGACGGACTCTGCAGGATATGAGTGGAAGGAGAGGGGGTGACTGGGTCAGAGTTCCTGGGAAGGGGGAGTGACCGGGGGTAGTGACTCAGCCTGAATGACTTTGGGGGAATGGTGGGGTGGAATGGGTTGGTGTTGGAGTGAGCAGGGTCTTGAGTTAGTGGCTAGTAATGTGTAGGTGATTGAATGAGTTTGTGAGTAACTCACTGACAACTGGAGGGGTGGGTAGGTAAGTTAGAAGGATTGGTAGGTGCATTATTGAGTGACTGGGGAGAGTGGGTGAATGAGATAGTGATTGGGGGAATGGGTGAGTGACTGATGGGGAGCTGGGTGAGTTACTGGAGTAGTGGCTAAGATGATTCAGTAACTGTCTGTGGAGGGATGAGCGAGTGAATTACTTGGGAAATACTTTTCCAACAACAATAGACTCTTAATTCAATACTTTTATTGAATTCAAATTCCACCATGGGGGCTGAGTTGATGATTAAGTGGGATTGAGCTGGATGCATATCCAACCTTCCCTCCAGGCTTCACCCCTTCCCCCTCACGCTTTCTCTGCTCATTCCTCACTCTCTCCAAGCACCAAACCACATAAAAACCCATCCAAAAAGTAACTGCAAGGAAACCCACTTCTGATCCACACTGCCACATGAATTGTGCTGAGTCTCTTTCAAAATGTGTGCCACCAGAAGTGGACGAAGATCAATGTTTGTTAAATTCAGTTCCTTAGCTCAGCCTGTGTCCTCACCCCTTTCCCTGGTGGCCAGGACTTAGGACTAAGTCTGACTCTCTCTAGTTCAGCTTCTTGACAGAAAAGCAAAAGAAAAGGTTTTGCAGGTTTAAACTGCATTGCACTTTTGAATGCTTATTTCCATTAATCATTCACTTAAATGACTGAGATTTGGAATTATTTGTTTCTCTAGCTGAAATTCATGCAAACGTTATCTTTCAGAAGTTTTGTCTCTGGCCTTGTGCGTGAGAGAAATATTGATAAGTACCTGCCCCAGTTTTGATTTGATTTGATTTATTATTGTCACAAGTACCAAGATGCAGTGAAAAATATTGTTTTGCTTGCTAACTGGACAAATCATACCTTATATAAGTATATCAGGTTAATAGGATGGAATGCAGAATAAAGTGTTATAGCCATGGAGAAGGTGCAGAGAAACATCAACTTTAATATATGAGAGCTCCGTTCAGACGTCTGATAACAGTGGGAAAGAAGCTGTTCTTAACTCTGTTGGTACGTGTTTTCAAACTTTTGTATCCTCTGCCCGATAGAAGTGGGTGGAGCATATAACGGGGGTGGGAGGGGTCTTTGATTATGTTGGCTGTTTTCCCAAGGCAGTGGGAGATGAAGACAGAGTCAATGGGAGGAAGACTTCCAATTCCAAATGCGTCTTTTCAAAAATTTGTATCTTCTGCCCAATAGAAGTGGGCTGAAGAACATAGAACCGGGGTGGGAGGGGTCTTTGATTATATTGGCTTCTTTCCCGAGGCACTGGGAAGTGTAGATGGAGTCAATGGGATGAGGGCTTCCAATTCCAAGAGAGTGGAGCACACTGCTCTCAAGTATAATTACATTTTTCTAGTGGTATTGCCTAGTGTGGTACTGAGGGATGTGGACCAGGTGAGCGCCAAACATGACTTCAGATGAAACTGAGTTTGCTGTTCTGTACAGGCTATTGATGGCTATGTGTCATTTCGGCTCATAAGAACATAAGTATCTGGAGTAATGGTGGCCAAAAAGTATGCTTCTGGATTCCTAAAAACTAGGTAGTGGGATAGCCCAGTACAAAATTGATCCTAGCAGCTGCAGCCTTGGTAAAATTTACATTGCAGATGGTACTGGTTGCATGTATCTGGACATGCCAAAGAAGGAGTTGCAAATAACAGTACTCTAGACCAGCTCTGCTGGATAGAGTATGGTGTCCATGTGCCTCATACCAAACATTGAAAACAGTTCTGAGGAAGGGTTACCAACCCGAAACATGAACTCCGATTTCTCTTCACAGATGCTGCCAGACCTGCTGAGCTTTTCCAGCAATTCCTATGCTTGTTTCTGATTTACAGCATCTGCAGTTCTTTCGGTTTTGATCCAAAACAGCTGTTCTACTCAGAACTCAGTCAGACGTGAAATCAACGAGGAAGGACAATGGAAATGTGTCCCTTAAGGGGCTAAACATCTCCATAGGAGTCCCTGGTTTATGGCCAACCAAATAGAGAAGGTCCATTTGGAAAGTTATCAAGAGACAAGTAACTCATCCACCCACATTGTTGGTCACCATTTCTCCAACGCATGTGATAGCTTGTTGATTGTTCATTGAATTTGTCAGCCATCTCAAAATTCATTGAACAGAAGAGGAAACAAGTCATCTTTGATCCAGAAGGACTGGTTTGGGAGAGAACGCTGTTGTTGAACTTTACCTATCCGAACATAGCGAAGCCTCCTGAGATTGTTGAACCTGCAACAATCACAATTTGGCCTTGCACAGAAAGAATTACCATTCAGGTGACACACTAAAGGAACAGTGGTGACTGCAGCACAGAAAATTGTGATACATTCTTTAATTTCCACTTCTTAATATGGTGAATTAATGTAATTGAATTTACTGTTATAAATTACCTTGCAGGAACATAGAAAACATAATCCCTACAGGTCAACAATAAATGCATAAAACACACAAACACAGCAGGTCAGCCAGCATCTGTGGGGAAAACAATGAGTTAACATTTCAAATCCCATGGCCCTTCTTCAGACCTTCCTCACTCCCCTGCTAAAGATATAGCAGGACAATCAAACTGTCTTTTGCAGCCAATGTCTAGAGTGATTTTCATGCATTGAACTGACTGTTATTAGTTCTAAAGAAGGATCACTGGATTCGAAACTTTAACTCTATTTCTCTCTCCAAAGTTGCAGCCAGATCAGCTGAATTTCTGCAGCAATTTCTGTATTTTCTGTGTCTCAAAACTCCAGCATCTACAGCCTTTTGTTTTACTTTAATAAATGTGTAAAATCTGTGAGTATTTGCCACCAAATGTGGCAAGATTCACAACCTATATACGTCACACAGAAAATAATTATCTTTGCACGTATGTTTTTTTTAAAATCCATGGAATACAAGATGTATTTTTTTTAAATGCTGGTTTATTTCCACCTGAATCAACTAATGCATTTCTGTGTACTTAAACGCATAATCATTCTGATGCCACTTGTCAAATGTCTTAAGTGTAAATGAAATACATTTGTAATGTTCAGAGACAACTTAGACTGTGAGGAAGATGCCTGTGAATATTCCCCAAGCAGTATCCCCATTAACTGTTTTACTTTAAAAAGAATTATACTTCACCCTTCCTGAGATGCCGTGATGATAGTGTTTATTTGACAACATCAATTGAATAACATGGCTGAGTGTCTTATACATTATCCTTTAGTGAGTTGCTGATGGCTATCTAAGACTTGGTTACAATGGGGCTTTCTTTTTTCTTTTGATGTATACCGCAATAAACATTCTGCTGCACAATTTTGCTGTTTCCTGCTTACCCAGAGAGAAAATCTGCAAGTGCCTGCTCAGCGAAGCTTGCGCACTGAAGCAAAGGTGCTGTGTACTCTGGCTACCACTAGAGTGTAGTGCCTCTTTTATCCGCCCACAGTAAGTGATGCTTTAAACCACATATTGGTGCTACATTTTTGATTGTTCCAGATTTGTGGTGGCCTATCAGGAGCCTCTGGTGCCTGTAAGGATTGGTCTCCATTTGCTATACTGAGAGGTGTAGACTACCAAAGTACAGAACACAGACTCCATGGGAGGGAGGGATTAGTTTGTAAATCATCTTGCTGCAACTGCTGGCCTGCCTGCTCAAAGAACAGGGGAAAAAAATGAGGTGGTATCAATGCCGGTTATCACCTGTAGTTGCAACCACCTTTCCCAAGCTGCAGCAGTGAGACTTTACCACTGACAATGGTGGGAGGGAGGGAGGGAACATATGTTGATGGTGAATGCCAGATGTAAAATGAAGAAATCTCTGGTTACTGTCCATGGGAATAGGAGTGAGGTTTTAAGTACAACCAGGTGTCGTTCAGTTACAGCAACTGGTTTCTGGGTGGCAGGAGGACGGTATGGAAGAGAAGGCACAGTAAAACTGGGCATGCTTCTGATTTAAGATGGTTGTTCAAAGCTGGAAATTAAAAATTATCCCTTAACATATAGCAAAATAAATAAAAGGGATCAAACTGGTTTAAGCCCAAAAGGATATGTTTTTTCTAGGTTTGTGAATGGCCATGAGAAGTATAAAACCAGGTACATATGAAAGGTGTTCATGAATGTGAATGGATGGTTAAATATAGTGATGCTTGGCCTATGCCAACACATTTAATTTTGAGATACTTGGAATTTTCAGACATGGTTTTCCTATTTTGTGGAATCATGTACAGTCGTTATTACAGCTCTGCATGGAAGTCCCACTCAATCTGCAGATTTGCTTTATTTACATATTCAGCACACATGCTACTGAGAAAAGGAAGAGAAATCAATATAACCATCAGATTTCCCCTTCTTTAGGATTCCTGTAGGGATATTGACTTTGAACAAAATTACTCGGCGATGAGTAGCTGAGGCGCATGTTGTTCTGTTCAGCTGTGAAGACGAACTCTTGCAGAATGAGATTTTCAGTCCCCTACATGAAATTTTACACATACATTCAGCTTCTACTCAGCAAAACCGAGGAATTATATCAGTAATATGATGATTAAAAATCATAATTGCACAGCTCTTACAAATATACACCACAAATGTAATTGCTGTTGTATCTGCTTTAATAAAATAACAAACATTCTAATTGCTTATGAAATGAGAAGCCTACAAGCAAAAAATGTCTTTCAGATTCAAACTCTTTGATCCTGTATAATTCCTACCTGCAGGGGAAAATGCAAGACATCATTACATGTTGTTCGAAGTCTTTGTAAATACATTTTTTGCAGCTGATGTCTAGTGTGGTTTTCATGCATTGTTTAAGGCCAGTAGTTAGGTCTAATCGCTCTTTGACTAAGAAGATTACTGAACAATTGCTCCCAGCCACTTTGTGAAACATCACGCAAAGCCTCAGGTATCTAAGAACAGTCCACAAACTACACAACCCCAAAGCAGCTGGAAAGAGTTTAGAAACCACATGATTAAAGCTGCCTTCTTTTCTGTTCATTAATAAGAACCATACAATCGCATGTCTAACATCAAATTTCACAGATTTCACATGCTTCTTTGCCGTGTATATCCTGGATATAGATAGGACAAAAGCCAATCATTAAGTAATAAAAATTAACAGTCAGCAAAAAGAGAGAAATTTGTGCTAACCATTCAGTAAAAATGGGAAATTCAGGAACTGGATGTATTTCAGATTTCAAAAATCATACTCAAGCAAATTATATGCTTCCGTTTCCCTTTAAATGGGAGGGAACAGTCAAGTATTTTTGATCCGTCTCTAATTAGTCCACAGGAGCAGAAATTTATTTACATCCATTAGTTAATTCTAATCAAAACAATCACTGGTTGGTCACATGAAGTGCATTGCATTGTTTATCTTCCTCCAATTCCTCGATTCCGTCAGTGGAGTGGCACAAATCAGACAGGACATCATGTGGCTTTAGACAGACCCACCACTGCTATCACCGTAATTAAAGTCTCATTTATGCTTCAGCTGCAAATTCAAATTTGTTATCATTTTGCAGCTGAATCATTCTAAATGGTGCCTAATAAATGGTGTGGAGTTATTTACTGTGATGACAAATTGAAGTCAAAACCCCAGATCATGTTTGTGTAGGTGGCCTGGTTGTGTAGGATGACATTAACAACAGTCAAAGAGTAAAGTCTGATTCTTCTCCTGATTTTTTCATATTCTGAAATGATGTAATAAACAACATAAATCGTTCCCAAGATTGCATATTGAATCTGTGTTCCCTGAATGCTTAGTGGTCTCAGATTAAGTGATTATTTTTATTGGGACAGTAATAATCACGTAAGGGAGAAGTACTGTCTTCTTCTACAGTATTGCAGCTTTAAACATGAATTCTATTTTAATAGCCTCAAATTTGTATTTGAGCATAGATAATGTAATTCATTATCAGTGGTGGCACTAATGTCAACTGAAGGTGAAGTCTAATTAACAAAGCAGGTTGTCAGTTTCATCATGAAGATATGCCTTTAAACTTATTGATAATAACAATGGGATTGAATTTTCTGGGGAAAAAATGACAGAGTGTGAATGATGGATACCATTATTAATGTAAAAATCGACTTGCTTGTTGCTGGCAATAAATGGCCAAGTATGAGAAGATTGGGTGGTGTAAAGGTTACCTGTTTGGGGGTGGGGTGGGAGGGGGTGCTGCTGGTCAGTAACATTTCTGACAGGCTCACATATTGCAAAAGTGCAATATGAATCCTACAGAGTCTCCAGCCTAACCAGGGTGTAAAGATGCTTTTGGGAACATCATGGATTCCTGATTTACATTTATTACAAAGTCTCCCAACTGTATCAAGACAACTCAGTGGCCTAAAACAAAGGGCCTACTTCAGGTAGAGGCAGCTGAGAGTAGAACTTGAATGGTTACAAAGTTGTCTTAATTCATTTCAGTAAAATCTCTCCAAACTTGCCTTCAGGCTTCACTCAGTAATATTCCTAGAGACACCCTAGGGTTGTGCTGTAAGCCAACTGTCCATTTCTGCAGTGGATGTCATTGAAGTATTAGCATCAATTCCATAAGAGAAAACTAGGTAATCAGTACTATAATGATAGCAGTTAGATTTTAAACAAACCACTTCAATCCACACTTTAAATATAGATGTAAATGTGTGTTTCTTCCAGCCATTCCTAAGCAAAACTCAACATTCCAAATCATACAATTGGATTTCAGTTTTTCCCTTCACATTAGTTTTCTCCATCCCTTTCTCTGAAGACACTGGCACATTTTTGATATGGTTCAGTAGGGAATTGTAACTTTCTGATATTTCAGCTGAATACTTTCTTTATGTCAACCTGAATAGTAAGCATCGGCAGCTATTCCATTGTTACGGCATCAAAGTCTACTTTATTCAGTCATTGCCTGAAGTTCAAAATGTCTGCATTTTCCTGCGGTGAACATTGGATAGTGATGGGTCACTGTAGTTTCAGCTTAATTTCCTATATACTTTAGCTGTTCTTGGTACACTCTGGGCAATCGTAATGTTGCCACTGTTGCTTGGATGAGATCTGTTATCACGACACATTGAAGTAAGAAAACTGCAGTGTTCTTTTCTCTGGTTAAGAAGTGAGAAAACCTGCAAAGTCTGGAAACCTGAAAAGGAATGTTGGAAAGCAGTCAGCAGGTCAATATGCCTCTGAGTGAGAACAGTTAATACTTCAGAAGCAACTCCTAATCAGTATCAATGTGATTTGCATAGCTTCATTATAACAATATGCAGCACCTTTACCCAGCAGTCAGTGAAGGTGCCTGGAGTTCATTCTGAATTTGGAATTAAAATAAATTCGGGCAGCTTGCAAGAAGACAACATCCTGTGGGGTAGGTACCTTTAATTATAAAACCTTGCGTACATGAAATTTGAAAAAACTAGTGTTCAATTTTATCATCTTTTAGCAGTTTGACAGTAGAGAAATTACTTGTGAAAATATTGCACTTCTTTAACTGGCGTGCAACGGACAACAAAATTAAACCCCCGGCATACATTTTATACTTGTATTTAAATTATCCTGTTAAATAAAACAATGTATCCGGAAAGATTCTGAACCTTCTTGCTTTCTGTCGTTGTGCATCTGTCAGAAATTTTATTTATGATCTTGACAATAACATGTCATTGACCCAGTCCGAATCCATCTCTGGTTGTATAAACACGCTAAGAACAGAAGCGGAACAAGTGATGCACTGTTTACATCAGGGACCTAAACTCACCCTGGTTTCTTGGGTTCCGGTGTGATTCTGATAGGATATGGTACTGCCCTGTTTACACAACACCTTCACAGGGTGGCAGCTGTCAGGATGTTAGATGTGTGCATGCTCGCACAATTGAAAGCTCGGGGTTTTCGTCATTATGCATGTATGTCTGATGAAAAATTCACATTCTGTAGACACATGATGGAAACAAAAGCTGCCATCTCACTAACACTGGTCTCATGCAGCCTAAGCTCTGACTTTTACTGAACATCAGTCTAACGATAGTATAAAATCCAGATTTGGTGGCAACCTTCCACCTCATAAGAGGATGGTTTTCACCATCATGGTCACCTCTGTGCTAAGCATTACCTGGTAAGGTCCTGGTGCCTCACTTAACATGGCAGTTTCAGTGACGTTTATCACAGAGGAAGATAAGGGGCTAAGAAAGTACAAGATTCATTGGACACTGTTTCCTCTAGACCCTCTTCTCGGCTAGCTGAGCTTTTTGTTCCTGCTTGCCTTTTTCCAAAATCTTTCCAAACAGCCTCCAGAGGTCACGGCTATCAGTGACTGTCTGTCAGTCGTCAGTGTCAATGTCTGCCACCTTCAGGTCTCACCTGCAGGTATTGTTGTAGCAGGGATAGGAAATACCCAGGAAGTCGTGACCCATACAACTGTTAGCGATCTGATTAATGTGGCCAATCCAGCACAGACATCATTTACTGAGCAACGAAAGTATGCTGATGGAATGAGTACACTACAGGATATCTGAGTTGGTGACCTTTTCCAAGAGATAATCTGAATATATCAGAGACAATAAGGGTAAAATGTGCTCAGCCTTTTCTCCTGCTTAGCATTTGCCCAGGTCTCACCATTGCAAAGGATGGTGCTGATTTGGTGGACTTTCAAATGGTGTTCTCAGTCAGGTTGCTGGCTCTGTTACTCAGGTTGGAAGT
The DNA here is from genome assembly GCF_021869965.1 of Rhincodon typus. Taxonomy (NCBI): domain Eukaryota; kingdom Metazoa; phylum Chordata; class Chondrichthyes; order Orectolobiformes; family Rhincodontidae; genus Rhincodon; species Rhincodon typus. The sequence continues at coordinate 38,549,800 of NC_063346.1, read as the reverse complement.
AACTGTAGCTTTTGTGGCGAGTGTATTGATTTCAGCATCAAGTGAGAAATTGCTGCTGATTGTGAAGTCTGGGAATGTGAAGCTATCAATGACCTCCAGCGTCAGATTGTGAATGCTGATAGTTGGTGGTTTTTGACAGCATTCTGGACCACAATATTGTCTTTCTGATGCTTATGGTCAAACCAAGCACCAACAGGAGTGAGACAAGCTGTCTATTTGTTACTATAGATGTTCCTTAGGATGGAATGTGAGTGTGACATCATCACCTTGGAGCAACTCTCTGTTAAGGACTTGCTGCTTGTTAATCTTGCATCTTAGGTGAGTAAGTTTTGAAAGTTTTCTGTCAGTTCTGGTCGATAATCACCACCCTGTGTAGATGACCTGAAGGCTTATGATGGCAACAGAGAATGCAATATACCAGAGAGTGGTGATCCCAGAACACAAACCTGTTCAACTGCACTGGGAATCTCAAAGGATTCTGATGTGAACTGACATTGATGTAAACATCGTATTGTCATGGAAAGGGATCACTTTGAACAGATTTGGTAGGCAGGCAATTTTCTCCAGCAATGTAAACAGACCACATCTGCTTCCATGGTCAAGTTCTCTGGTGAGATCAATGGAGGTAATATACAGTGGTCTCCTTCATTCATGGTATCAGGGTACAATTCATTTGTTTGGGCGCGCTTCTTGATTTTCTTGAGGGCTAATTTTTGATTTTTTGGCCTTTGTTTTTAGTTTTCAGGGCTTCCATTCTCCCTTACTTATTTATTAGGTGATACAGTCACATTGTAACAATACTATCTGTGTTTGCGTTGACGCATGTGACAAATGGACTTACACAGAAGCTCTTCAGAGGATTGGTGTGGACTCAATAGGCTGAATAGCTTGCTTTCACACTGTAGAGATTCTATGATTAGAAGAATTCAACACTTCCCCTGGCCACAGGTCACCCTCCGCCCTCAGTTTCAGCACATCTACCTGGACTTAAGGTTCTTGTGGCAGCTTACCCTTATTTCCTCCTGTTGTGTTACTTACCATGCTCACTGCTTATCCAATCACAAACTGCATCTCACCAACATTTACTGCTGATAGGTTCATTATGAGCCTATCAGCAGCAAACATGGGAATAGAACAGGCTTTGATTGGAGGAGCAGCTTCTCCGAGATTCTGTCCATTTTACTTACAATTAAGACTTTTCTCTGATTGCTCTCCTCAGTGATTGAATGTTCCTGGATGTTTAGGGGGTGCAAGGGTGAATTATTCTGCTACACCTTGTGTATTTTTGAGCACTGTACAGCAGTTCTCTAGTAGCTGCCAGACTGAGAAGATCACGTCAATTGTAGGTTTTCTAGTTCTGAACCACACTGGGATTCAAGATAGATGTGTGCGGTCAGGATTTGCAATCTGGCAAGGTCAATATACAAAAATACATTTCCCACGATGAATCCAGAATCAAGAATTGAGCGGGTATGTTTTCATAACCTTTCTGCACAGTGATGGTTTCTTTTTAAGTTTAGAAACATAGGAACAGAGAAAAATAGAAGCAGGAGTGGGCCATTCAGCTCTCAAGCCTATGCTATCATTTAATACGATCATGATTGATCATGCAATTCAGTGCCTGTTTCCACTTTCTCCCCAGACACTTTGATCCTTTTAGCCCTAAGAACTGTATCAAGCTCCTTGTTGAAAACGTTTAATGTTTTTGCATCAACTGCTTTCTGTGGTGGAGAATTGCACAGGCTCATCACCCTTTGGATAAAGAAATTTCTCCTCATTTCAGTTCTAAATGGCCTACCCCATATCCTCAAACTGTGACCTCTAGTTTACTGGGCATTGTACTACAATTTTCATCTTTTGCAGGATTCTTGTAAAGACTTGAGATGATCCAACTACACTTTGCTCTATCATCAAATAATGTTTTCATAGGGATGATGGGTGGTAGGCCACAGTGAGTCCTGAACCATGACAAGATGTTCTGCTATGCTAGGCATTAGGCAAAGAGTGGCACTCCCTTAAGCATGATTCTAACTTGGTATGCACTCAGGACAGGTAATCTGTGCAGCTTCATTTTTGTACCTTTAATTATAATGGCAGTCAATCAGCCAAGTGTCAATGTAAAGTAGCAATATATTAGCTGACGTGACATTCTACTTCCAATGATGCATCACCTGTGCTATTTATGTGCTCTCAGCAGCTTTTCTTTCTCATTTCTCTCCCAATACATGTGCTGTACACAATGATTGACCTGGTGTACATTGGGCTTAAAATATGACACTGGTTGTGGGAATCTTGGAGGGTGCCAGTAAAAGCGAGCACATCTGCTATTGGCAAATGCAAGATTGTGAGAGAGAAGTATAAAAGAGGCACGGTGCATAAATAATGAAGTGAGCCCTGGAGAATTGTGTATGATCATTCACTAGAATTCAAGGAGAGGAATCCTCCAGGAAAATCCACAAAATTGGCACTGAGCGGATTTTTGGTAAAATTCAGCCTCAGTCTCCCATTTTCTTCACCAGGACCATGGTGCTTACCAGTGGACCTGGTAACGCAAGAAGTTAGAAACTGACCTTTTGTGGTTAAAATCTGATTTAAATTTACGATGAACTGTTGCACGAACACAGGTATCTCCTGTCTAATATCGGTAGCAAGGCCTAAATCTGTCCTAGTTCAGTTCAGAGTGTTATCTTGGCTCATGAGTAACAACACTTGCTTAAGCTAGAAGCCTGTGGTTTTAGGTCCACTTCAGAGAATTAGGCACCTAAGCCAGAAGGATGTTCCAGTGTAGTATTGAAGGAATGCTACATTATCAAGCTGTCTCCTGAATGAGAAGTTAATCATTTGTCAGCTCAGGCAGTTGTAAAGGATCCCATTAATGCAGGGGAAGCCTTCCAATGCCTGGGTCAAATTTATTCTCAAGCAGCTCCACTAAAAACGTAATCTGGTCGTTTATCTTATTTGCTGCCACAAAATTTTGCTGTTTACAAATTAGGTACTATTTTGCCTAAATAATACAAAATGGCAACACTTTTAAGTATTTTGTCACATTTTGGCACATTCTTAGAGTGTCAATGGTCCAACATAAATGCTTTGTTCTTTTGTGGTCATAGTTCATAGGACAACGCTGCTCATTCAAAGCAAACATACTCATCTGGCAATCTTGGTAAACAAGGCTTTATGAAGCTGGTGTTAGTGCCCAGTAATTCTGAGCAATATTAGGGAGCTTTGCTTGGAATCTAACAATTACATAACTACATCTAAAAATATTAATACTGGGGCCTGAGTTTTAATGAGGGCGAAGAAGGTTCTGAGGGACATGGTAGTGGGGAGAGGATAAGATGTGGCACAATGGGTATGATGGGCTAGATAGAGGGGCATGAGGTGTTGTAGGTTGGCATCATAGGGGCTGGGGATTTTGTGGGTGGGTGATGGGTGTGAACTGGAGCACTCCTTTCTTTTGTTTTAATCAATGTTTAATTAACTTCAACATGGTTCTGGTGCACTGCAGCAAGCCTTCCTTACACCGTGTTCTACACCTGCCATCCTCCATGCTTGTTCTGGGGTGTCCCATCCGAACACCAACGGAACCCTGCCAGGCTGTAATAAAAATCCAACTTTCCACACTATTTTCTCCTAGCCAGGTTTGCAGAGCTGGGAAATATTCTGACTCATTCCTCCTGACCCAGGAGGGGAAATTCAGACCTAAGTTCACGTGTCTAAATCAGAAATTATTTCATTCCCAGCTAGAAAGTTCCTTGATGAGCACAAAGTCGAAAGGAGCTTAAGAACCCTTATAACTTTCATTGCTGTCCTTTACAGTTCACTACACCATGTCCCCACTGAGTATACGGGTTTCTCCAGCCACAATATGTCGAAAAATACTTCTGATCAGGCAAGTAACTCCTTGCATTAGATTGGCAGGAATTAACACTCATTTTGCTCCAATCACAATGATTAACTTTTGGATGCATACTCACCACCATATTATCTATAGTTAGATACATGCCCCAACCATATTATCCTATCAAGAACCTGCATACTCACACGTTTATGAATTTCCAGAGAAAATTGACGTGATTTTTTAAAACAATAGTTGGAAAAAATTGTACTATTCATGAAAATTAACCTAATGTTATCTGGCTAACAGAACATCAACTGGGTCTGAACAACATCAATACTAGCAATGCAGCTTTTGTTCCTTCACACATATAAGCTATTGTCATGCTTCTAATCATATAAATTATCTGAAGTGCATCGCAAATGCATTTTACGTTTGTTAAATTAAACTCTTCCAAAGTAACTCAAATCTGCCAGTTCAATTAATGCTCAGAATTCAGCAGTTGGTAGCCCAGCTTCGCTAACAAAACAGCAGATCTCTACATGTACCACTAATGGACTGGAACTTTGAATTTATGCTCAGAAACAGTTTAAGATGTGATTGTTGATTCTAATGCAATAGGGTTTAGCAAATGTCACTTAAAATTCAAAATTGATGTTGGAATGTTTCCTTTGGCTCTTCTTGGTCTGTGTGCATGTACATTGGACATGCAGGCTTTAGAAGTGTCTACATTATTGTAAATACACAATGATTGGTGATAATATTCTGAAGCAACATTAGATTGGAATGTTTTATTGAACTTACAGATTGTTATTGTATCTGTATCAGTCTCATTCCATCTGTAGTTAGTGGTGAGGTTTGACGAGATAACTGTTGGAGCCACTGGTTATTAAAAAGGAGACTGTCACTTGGTAGAATAATCTAGTAAACCAATTCAGGGCAAAAAAAAGGTAACGTAATTACCAAGCCTAATGTGGTTTGTAATGTGACCTGCACTTCCTGGGCCTGTTTGTGTGGGGCACTAGCAAGGGTCATAGCCTACAAAAATAAACCCAAAACAGGTGATTAAATTGTTACACCCCTAATACAGTAAAATTATCAAAGCTTTATCTATAGGCAGGTAAGATTCTAGGAGTGGAGCTGTGGTCTGAAAACCTAAATGGTCTTAACATCATGCTAAAACATCTGAGTGCACTTGTAATGAATTATAATGGAATGGTTTCTGTTACTAAATGATATATAGTTTTACATATTTAATGTTTATTGGACATTACGTTTGGGAAGCCATCTGCAACCATTTTCATGTTTATGAGATCCTACCATCGCTTGCACAGATGTTTCTTTTGTTATCAGTGCAAATGATATAAGTAGTTAAAATATTTACCAGGACATTTCTCTGTTGAGATCTGCATTTTTATTATTTATACCTTTTCAAGGGACAAAAATGGAAATGTCTACTAAATGTGATGGATTAGGCTTATAAACAGCCATTATTGTCATCAAACACCACATGGCAGCTCCCTTTTGTGTTTGCGTGATTCTAAGCTAACTAGCAGTCCATGGATAAGACAGAAGGTTAAGAATGCACAAAAAAACAGACTGACTTTTCTTTGCATTTCAGCTGATTAGAAATACAGCTCCAAGAAAAGTGGCTATGTGACACTCCTAACATTTCTTCACAGCTTAAATCAGATCCACAAATCACTGGGCAGTTTTTGCTGTTTTAAGACACCGATGCAGCTGCTTTTTGTTTTCTCAAGATAAAAATCAGGAAATGCAAAAAACAAACAAGAAAAGACAGAGAGAGGAGGAGGGGGTGGGGAAATGGTGGGTGGAGGAAGATGAATGTAAAGAAGGGTTAGTGCTGCCTGAGCAATTGTTAAAGTACTTGGTGATTGAGGAGAGATCCAATATGGGCTACCTTCATGGTTATCGGATGACCTATAGATTCTAGCTATGTTATTGTGTGAATGTAAACTGTGTTATTCTTCTGCATTAACTAAATTACAATTTGAAGCTAAAAAACAATCTATCCACATGAAAAAGGGCATCTATCAGTTTATAAATTATGGACTTGGCAGGGGAGGAGAAGTTGCAGCAGTTACTGTGGCTGGAATGCTACGTTCTTCACAAGTCTTATTTGATTTCCTTGCTTTACTACTCTTAGGTCATTATCTTAATCCTGTTTTCTGTACTTCAGTTTGCTATGCACTGTGGTGCAGATAAGTTTGTGCTGATGAAAGTTGATTCCCCATGTGGCCCTTTAGCTTTGTTCTCAGGAAGCAGATTTACTAGAAAGCTTTTACTATTAAAATTCCTCAGGGAGTAAAATAGTTTTAAGTCGCAGCTAGTTACTTCTGAAATGACCTCCCGTTCGACCAGCCTTGTTAAAAAAAATTACTTGAGTTACCATTAATTTTATATTTTTTTTACGTGACCCCTGACCCTCGAACACCCAAGGCTCTTTGGGGACTACCGTAACATTTTTCCACCAAAGCTGCGGGTGAAGCAGTCAAACCAAAGAACATTGGTTTGTTTCAGATTACTGGAGATTTGAGAGCTGGGGCAGTTGTAAGTTGGTTTGCCTGGTGTTAATGGGGCATAAATGGTTTTAGAACGGAGTCAATCGTCTTGAAGCCCTGATGACACAGCCGATGCCATTTTTAAAAGGGATCTACCACTGGGTGGCCAAAGTGCCCATCTGTTTTATAAAGCATTGCTTTTTAAATGCAAATAACATCCTGCAATCTCAAGTGGTATTTTCAGTTGGATTTGGACGGCATGCACTCTTTCGGATTAGTTCTCAAGCTGCTATTTGAATGAACCCAGCAATGGTAAACTTCAAATTATGTTTGCAGGGCCCAAAGTAATAGAAAAATAATCTGGATGACCAATGCCACAGAGTCATCCAAGGGACAGTCCCTTCACATTCACCCCGTACTGACTCAGCTGCTTTAATGTGCCAGCTATTGCACAACTGGTTGCACTCTCGCCTCTGATCTGCGAGGCTTCGGGTTCACATCCCACTCCATGTCCTGACCACAAAATTCAAGACTCCCATTCCAGTGCAGTACTGAGGGAGCGCTGCCATTTTTCAGATGTGCTATCTTTCAGATTGAAACAATTAACCCTTTTCTCTATTTGGCTGGATATAAACGATACCATGGCACTGTTTTGAAAAAGAAAAGCGATTAAATCCAGTGTATCATGATCAAGTGACAATGGGTAAATCATCATTGATTTTCACCCCCTCAGTTATCCCCCAAAATGATTTTAATTGTTTTTACTGTGCAGCTATACCGCACATGCGATAAAACATAGTTCACTAGTTCAAAATGTAGGAGACAATTTACAAAGTTTTCTTGAATGAAACAAAGGGGAATTTTACGATTTATTAACTCTGATAAAAAAAAATCAACAAAATGCACCAGAAACACACATGCAAGCACAGGTATGAAGTATAAAAATAGCAAGATTATCTAGTACAAAAAGATCACGACTACGCAGATTAAAAGTCCATAGAGGATCATATTTATTTGATGTCTTGTATTCTTAGCAGCAGTGATGTTTGTAGATATGATTGAGTTTAATTCCAATTTATGATTTTTAATTTTTTTTATCATCAGATGCATTCTGAGAGACTGGGAGCAAACAGGGTAACAAAGAAAAGGTTAAAAAAAAGGTGGATGCGAGTGAAGTCAGATCAGCTATGAGTACATTGAATGGCAGAGCAAGCTCAAGGGAACAAATGGCCTATTTGTGTTCAAATTTCTTATGATCTTATACTCTTGTAGGAAGTTAGAGACTCTTCCAGTTCTGCTGTTACAAGTTTGTTTTTCTCTTCCTGCTTCTCGGCTAAAGTAGTTGCTTGAAATACAATTGATTTATGTATTCGCATGCCATGCTTCTTTGTTTTATAAATTGGATAATTCACAGGGCATCTCTCTCTCTCTCTCTCTCTCTATGCAATATTTGAAACATATCCATAAAGATATAAATCATACAGGAGGTATGTTTCAATGTCTTTTGTTACAGACGTTAATTTGGGATCAAACTGGTTCTTGTTCATTAATGGCTTTTTGAGCTGGCTCAACCTGTGGTCAGCTGTTTACTGCAGTCATTTTAATTCATTGTTTTCTTCTTTTTAAAAGCCATCTTAGTCCTTGGAGAGCCAGGTATTAAATATCAGATGATGGAAGTCAAAGATTGATAGTCCCTATTTTACCAGCATAACTGTTGTCCTGTGTCCCTCAATCAACATCACAAAAAGAAATCAATTATTTGGTCATTTAACAACTGCTGTTTGCAGGAGTTTACTGTGTGTAAATTGACAGGCATGCATTGGGATTTGGACACTATGTTGAATTCCAGAGGAGGAAAATTTTAACTGGAGAATAACCTTACTGCCAAAATGGACAATCACTCATTTAGAATGCAAATTAACTGGATTTATTAATCAGCAAAGCTAAATAATTAGCCTTCCACTAGTTGAGACATAGCATGGTACACAAATTCAACAAAAGTCAGTCTGCTTTTTCTGTGTAGCCTGGGGTCTTCTCTTCTTGATTCCTTGAACCTAGTCTCTTGACTCTCAATGTGCTTTGAGTTTTTCATTTTGTCAACTTAACTCTAATGTACAAATAAAACCGATTTCCCAGTCTACCTTAACCACTGTAGCCACAACTACTTAATGAATGCTTCTCTCCTTCTATTTCTTTCTACAATTGCTGTTGAGTGCTCTCTGCTTAAAGCAGCTTCCTGAAAAAGACTTCTTACTTTTGCTTTCTTTTAAATCAGTGTCAGGGAAAAGGATCATAACCCCAAATTACTTAGAGACATATTGAATTTTTAAATGCAACACGTGTGTTTTTTTTTTGAAAGAAAGACATACAAACCAAAATATAGCAGTGAATTCAATGGCTGTCTAAAATCCTTGTGTAGATTACACTGCATCTTGGGAATGTCACACCTGAGGAGTGTCCAGGCTGCAAAACTTCAAAGAGAGAGATGCCGCTCAGAAAACTGAACTGTGATTTTCTGTGTGTTGTGACCCAAAACTTTGGACACAATGAGTTCAAAGAAAGGCAAAAAATAAAAATGGAGAAAGACATGCTCAAGTTTTATCTTTCCAGGACTACACTTACTAGTTATACCACTTCCTAGTGTGTTAGTTTGTGGTCTGAATTCCACTGTGTTCAACTGTCCTGTAAAGGATCACAGCTGAGAACATTGAGTAGATTGCTCTGCACATGAGAAATATAGTGAGAAATCCTGAGCAATTGGTACTGGTGAGAAATCTGAGTTGCATGAGAAGTTCAGTGAGGTCTTTCCCAATGTTGGCAGCAATCTGTTGCATTTTCAAACAAAGTTCTGAGTGTTGAGATGAGATTTTCACTAGGCAACAGCCTAGGCATCCTGTTAATGCATTATTGCTTGTTGTCAGCCTCATTACTGCACATCTCACCTCGTTACTAGGCAGCCCCCTCTCCTACTATCTGTTCTGGGTAAATTAGATGTCAGGACACCCGGTTACAGCATCTCAAGGCACACTCCAGGACACCTGACAGCTGCCTTCATGGCACCCATACCCCATCCATAGACATGAACATCTGATATGTGCCAGCCTCTCAGGACCCTCATGGCACCTCTTTGATTCACTTACAGGATGCTTCTGCAGTTTAAACTGCATTTTGAGCATGGGTACTTTGCATAGAGGGCAGCCTCCAATTTCAGACCAGAGGCTTGGGCATGATGAGTTGGCCACTCAGGGTGATCAGGATTAGGCTCGTCTCTTCATAGAGGGTGAAGAACTGAACATGGAGAAGCCCACCCCCATCTGGCTCTTTCTACCCTATTAAGGGCTATTTTCTCTTCGAATAAGGGAAAGGAGAATAAAAATGAGTGGTACAGATGTTAATGCTTATACTGGTGGGGGAAAGGTGGGTGATCTTTCCTGAGTGAGTGAGCAGGTAGCACAGAAACAATGTGAAGATTCAGGGGTGTTAGGATGGGTGCTAGTGAATGAGGGAAGTTGACAAATGCAATAACGAGAGGGGGAAAGTATAAGCCTCGGTGGCAGTTCGATGCAATAGTAGAGAAGGAATGAGTTTGAAATATCAGTGAGAAGATAGTGGCATATCCCAGCAGTATAAAGATGGTCATTGACTTTCTTTCACTGTTGGCACTCCAAACAGCTGACACTTGATCACCCAGGTGCGATCTTCGGAACAGGCTGGTGGGGTATGATGGCATGGTGTCCTTTGCTGGTCCTGAGATAAGACAACATTCCTGTCCTATATCACCCCTTCCACCAGGATTTCAAGTTCACTGTCTGCAAAGCAGACTACTAATTTCCCCTTATCTGCCATGTCTAGAGCAAGTGGCATGAATCGTGCAAAGTAGCTCCAGATTGCAGTGCTTGTCCAAGTGCTTCACTGTCTTTTATAGATAGCAGGATCAGACAGAGTCAGCATGAACTTACGATAGAGAAATCATGCTTGACAAATCTACCAAAATTCTTCAAGGATGTAACTCAAAGTTGATGAGGGACAGCTTGTGGATGTGGTTTATTTGTACTTTCAGAAGGCTTTCAACAAAGTCCCACAAAAGAGATTAGCACGTAAAGTGAAAACACATGGGATTGGGAACAGTGTATTGAGTTGGATTGAAGACTAGTTGGCAGACAGAAAACAAAACGTAAGAATAAATGTTTCCTTTTCTGAATGGAAGGCAATGAGTTGTGGGGCATCGTAGGGACCAAAGCTAGGACCCCAGCTATTCACAATGTGTGTTAATGATTTAGATGAGGGAACTAAATGGAATATATCCAAATTTGCAGATGAAACAAGGTTGGGTGAGAAGGGTGAGCTATAAGGAGAATGCAGAGATGCTTCAGTTTGATTTGGATAAGATGAGTGAGTGGGCAAGCGCATGGTGGATGCAGTATAATGTGAAGTTATCCACTTTGGGAGCAAAAATAGGAAGGCAGATTGTTTTCTGATTGGAGATAGAGCGGGAAAGGTAGAGGTGAAATGAGACCTGGCTGTTTTTGTACACCAGTCACTGAAAGTAAGCTTGCAGGTCCAACAGGCAGTAAAGAAGACAAACTATTAGCCTTCATACAGAAGATATGAGTACAGAAGTAGGGATGTTTTGCTGCAATTATACAGAGCCTTGGTGAGGCCACTCCTAGAATATTGTGTGCATTTTAGGTTTTCTTATCTGAGAAAGGATGTTCTTGCTATAGACAGAGAGCAGCAAAGATTTACAAAACTGGTTCCTGGGATGGTAGGGCAATTTGACTCGATCAAGATTATATTCATAGTTCAGAAAAATGAGGGGAGTTTCATTGAAACCCATAAAATTCTAACAGGAATTAGAACAGATTAGATGCAGGAAGGATGTTTCTGATGATGGGGGAGTCCAGAAAAGGTGTCACAGACTAAGGATATGGGTCAATCATTTAGGATTGAGATCAAGAAGAATTTCTTCACCCAGTCAGTAGTGAGACTGTGGAATTCACAAGCACAGAAAGCAGTTGAGGGAAAAAATATTATATGATTTCAAGAAAGAATTGGAATTAGCACTTGAGGTTAAATGGATCGAAGGTAATGGTGGAAAGGCAGGAACAGGCTAGTGAATTGGATGATCAGCCTTGGTCATATTGAATGGTGGAGCAGACTCAACGGGCTAAGAAGTCTATTCCTGCTCCTTTTTTCTATGTTCTATGTTGCTATGACATGTTAGGAGCAAATGGCATGCACTGTGTGGGCAGCTCCAGAATGACCATACTTGTCGAGGTGCGCAACGGCCTTTCAAAGATAACATGAGCACTGGAGATGTCTGTCCATTCTGGGATATCCCAGAAATGGCCCGTTCCTCAGGGACCAGCAAAGGGTAGAAGCACGCTAGTATCAGACATAAGGCATCAGCTACCCAGAATACACCTCCTCCCACCCACCTTCCTGCAAAAATGCCATCCCCTATTCCCAATTCCTTCACCTCCGCCGCATCTGCTCCCAGGATGAGGCATTCCACTCCCGTACATCTCAGCTGTCCTCGTTTTTCAAGGACCGCAACTTCCCCCCCTCAGTGGTCGAGAACACCCTCAACTGTGTCTCCCGCATTTCCCGCAACTCATCCCTCACACCCCGTCCCCGCAATAAGAACCAAAAAAGAATCCCCCTCGTCCTCATGTACCACCCCACCAACCTCCGGATCCAACGCATCATCCTCCGATACTTCCGCCATCTACAATCCGACCCCACCACCAAAGACGTCTTTCCCTCCCCACCCTTATCTGCTTTCCGGAGGGAACACTCTCTCCGTGACTCCCTTGTCCGCTCCACACTCCCCTCCAGCCCCACCACACCCGGCACTTTTCCCTGCAACCGCAGGAAGTGCTACACCTGCCCCCATACCTCCTCCCTCACACCCATCCCAGGCCCCAAGAAGACTTTCCACATCAAGCAGATGTTCACCTGCACATCTACTAATGTGGTACACTGCATCCGCTGTACCCGTTGTGACCTCCTCTACATCGGGGAAACCAAGCGGAGGCTCGGGGATCGCTTTGCAGAACACCTACGCTTGGTTCGCAATAAACAACTGCACCTCCCAGTCGCGAACCATTTCAACTCCCCCTCCCATTCCTCAGACGACATGTCCATCCTGGGCCTCCTGCAGTGCCACAATGATGCCACCCGAAGGTTGCAGGAACAGCAACTCATATTCCGCTTGGGAACCCTGCAGCCCAATGGTATCAATGTGGATTTCACAAGCTTCAAAATCTCCCCTCCCCCTACCGCATCCCAAAACCAGTCCAGCTCATCCCTGCCTCCCTAACCTGTTCTTCCTCCCACCTATCCCCTCCTCCCACCTCAAGCCGCACCCCCATCTCCTATCTACTAACCTCATCCCGCCCCCTGACCTGTCCATCCTCCCTGGACTGACCTATCTCCTCCCTAGCTCCCCACCTACACTCACCTTTATTGGCTCCATCCCCGCCTCTTCGACCTGCCTGTTTTCTCTCCACCTATCCTCTCCTCTATCAAGCTTCTATCCACCTCCCCCTCTCTCCCTGTTTATTTCAGAACCCCTTCCCCTCCCACATTTCTGATGAAGGGTCTAGGCCCGAAACGTCAGCCTTTCTGCTCCTATGATGCTGCTTGGCCTGCTGTGTTCAGCCAGCTCTGCACCTTGTTGCCTCGGATTCTCCAGCATCTGCAGTTCCTACTATCTCTGATTCAATCGTAGGGGCATGATAGGCTGTTCATGATACATGTTTGGGAGAAAAAAAATTCATGAAGAGAAACTTTGAACAAAACTGACAATTCACCACAAACTCATAGGATTCAGTCCAAAGTCTCTCTCTAATTGCTGAAAACAAATTGTCAGTAGCTACTGTTGATGGAAATTGGACAAACTCTTTTTAGCTACCTTCAGAACTGTCAATATTGAAACAACTATTCCACTGCCAAATTCCCCACCAATGAATCAGTCACCTTAAAGGCTGGAACATTTCATAATGTGTTTATCACAGATGAGCCATAGACCTATTCTCACATTCCCTCTATAACTTCCAATTTCTGGACTCCACTCTCATTTCCAATCTGTGTGCTTGCGTGTCGTGTTTTATTGACTTTTCTCACCTTTTTGTAGCCGATAAAGTTACTCTTTCTTTAACTCCAGATATCCTAGTTAAACTGGCTCCTTTTGAAACACAAATATATTTGGACTGGGAAAGGTATCTACAAGGAAATGGATCCTTTTCTAAATTAACCTTGTTGAGACCAACCAAGAGAGTGTTGAGCAAAGAAGGGAGTTTGGTGGGTGAGGGGTGCTATTTCATCTCTCTCTGCCAGGAGCATAACCATTTGGGGCTGTCATAACAAATTGGGTAGCCTCACCCAAAGTCCAGGCATAACAGTAACATTGTGCACCAGTAGTTAACCATAATTGTGGATAGTAATACTGATTTTAAACCTGCTTCAATGGCAAATTTCTTAATCTGTGACTGGATTTCTTCTGGCAAATTCTTTCATCTATGGCCATTGCCCATCAGTTGGTCATAACCTTGATCAGTCCCAACCACTCATTCTTAACTTTTTCTCCTGGCAAAAGCCCCTTTAAGCAAATATCCTCTTGCCAACTGCTCATACCTGAGCAATGCAAAGATCCTTAGCAAGTGTCCTATATTCCTACCTTTTTTTTTGCTGGTAGTCCTTGTAGTGTTCAGCCCAGGTTAGGTACCTGTGTCAATAAAACTAATAACTTTTCTTCAAATATTTGTGACTTTTGGCCGATGAGAAATGAGCTTCCCTATAGCAACATAACCAATTGGAGAAGTACTTATGGCTTCCTGCTCAACTGACCCTTAACTGATAGCCTTTTGTATGAAATTCTTGCCCTGAGGCGACTCTTCTAACTAATCAGTACCCCAGTTTTGGCTTCTGTTTATACTAATACCAAACTTACCAGAACCCAAATGTCACAATGCATTCCAACCATAATATCAGTTTTTTCCTGCTTTTCTTCCTCCTTAAAGCTGCATTATAGTTATTGACTCTTAAAGAAATGTTATCTTAAAGACTTCTTAATAGCATCCCAATAATATGGACAAATTAAAGCCTTTCATCACTAAACTTGTGAGCAATGCAATTTGTGACATAAACCTGATTAATTATATAGGTGTGCCAAAGCGATGAAACCTAGCACATTTTCCTACATTACAATAGTGATTGCACTTCAAATGTGCTGTGTTGGCTGTAAAGCTCTTTGACGTGTCCGGTGATAATGAAAAACACTCTATGAAAACAAATCAGTTATACCTTTTAATCCAGCAAACTGTATTGTGGTTCACATTTGTTGCACTACATCTTGCCAGCTTAATTCAAATATGGTGAGTCCCTCAAAATCATATTGCCTCTTCAACATGGATCCGGTCCCTCAATGGTCATGATTGTGGAGGTGCCGGTGTTGGACTGTGGTGGACAAGGTCAAAAATCACACGACAACAGATTATAGTCCCACAGGTTTATTTGAAAATGCAAGCTTTCGGATACACTGTGCCTGAGGAAGGGGCTGAGCACCGAAAGCTCGTGGTTTCAGATAAACCTGTTAGACTATAACCTGGCATCGTGTGATTTTTGACCTGAATGATCAGGAATCCAAACACCAAAAGGAGAATGTTTCTAATTCTGTGTCTTCTTCAATTGCATGACAATGAAAGTAATGAGAAACAATTTGTAGGAAATGTTTCCATACAAATAGACTATACAGTGAGATGGCTGCAGTATAGCACACCTTGCAGGTTCCTCAGCTGAAGAGCCCAGGACTTGTCCACTCAGTCTGCTTTTCTTTCTCTGCTTTTTCTAAATGTTTCTATTTACTATATTACATTTTTTAAACTTCTTTGGCAGAAGGCATCTTCTCTTGGCCCAGGCCAAGCAAAGAGAAAGCTTCCAGCCTGGTGTGGGGGTCTCTGCCTGGCATGGCCGTCTCCCATTGTGGCAGCCTCATCCTGGAGGGGCGGTCTTGGCCTGGCAGTCTTGTCCCAGCATGAAGGTCATGTCGACCTCTTGTGGATGTCTTCTTTGGCAGCGATTTCCAGGTATTCCAGTGGTCCGACGTGTCCATCTCATCCAGTCATGGCGTGGAGATCTCGTCCCAGTGTGTGGCTTAGAGGTCTTGTATTCCACCCTGGAGCGGCAGTATCCCATCGTGATGGCATTGCCTGAGAGGGTGGTCTTGGCTCAATGTTGAGGTCTCCAGCTTTGGTGGTCTTGTCCCAGCGTGAAGGTCTCATCAGGGTGGAGGTCTTCTTCAGTGATAGCTTCCGGGTATTCCAGCGTTCATCGTCTCAAACAACTTTCCCTGAACTGAAATTGATCTGCGATGAACTAAATCTTAATTTTTACCTTTTTCTTCTTATCTCTGAGTTCTGTCATTAATACAGGTTCTGTGGTGCGGCAACTTATAGAACTTTTCACTGCACTTTTTTTTGTAAAAATGCATGTGAGAATAAATTGCAATTCTATTCTATTCAGTGGAGCCATTCAGAGGAGGTTTATTAGATTAAAACCCGGAATAGGTGGCTTGTCTTATGAGGATAGATTGGAGAGGCTAGGTTTACGTTGTGGCATATAGAGGAACAATGACTGACTTGATCGTGAAATATAAAACCCCGAAGAATTTTGGCAAGGTAGGATTTGAAAATCAGAGGTTGCCCCTTGAAAATAGAGTTTAGGCATTTTGATTGCTTTCTCAGAGTCATGATTCTTTTATCTTCCTGATAAGGTCATGAAAGTGGAGTCTTTGAACATTTTTTTAAGGCAGAGGTAGATAGATTGCTGTTAAACAAGGGATTGAAAGGTTGACAGAGATAAACAGGGATGTAGATTTGAGGTTACAATCAGATCAGCCATATTTTGGTTTGCATGTTGGAGTAGGCTCAAGGGGCTGAATGGCCTACTCCTGGTCCTGATACTCATGTTTGTACTTATGTTTTAAGCATGCACGTAACTCTACCAGAGTGTGATGGCATAAACTGGCTAAAGTACATACTTCTTTTTAAGTGTAATTATCAAGTGAACTCCATTATATAAATATCAATCTGCAGGTTAGAGATGGGCAGCTCTTTTGCTCAATATCCAAACTTACATGAAAAAAAGTGAGGGAGACCTAGCAGTGTATGTCAAACCAGCTGCTGTGAGGAAAATAGCCTCATTGGAAGTTAAGTTTTTATTGTCATCTTACTTTGAGTTAGCTTCCCAACATATTCTCTACTAATGGCCAACCCAATACAGTTTTCTAGTTCCAACCCCACTACCAACTGGCACCCTGGCTGTATTCCTAGTACACTGGCACATTAGATTTCTTTCAAATTACTGACACTGGATCAGATACATTAAACTCCGCAGAAGACTAACCTGGCTTCACCACTGATGGAGTAGACCAGCAACATTAAGGATTGCCATCTGCCGTGGATATCACAATCTTTCATGAAAACCAAAAGAACTGCAGATGCTGTAAATCAGGAACAAAAACAGAAGTTGCTGGAAGGGTCACTGGACCCAAAACATTAACTCTGATTTTCTCTTCACCGATGCTGCCAGACCTGCTGAGCTTTTCCAGCAATTCCTGCTTTTGTTCACAATCTTTCAGCCAGTCAAAAACATTTCACTCAGAGCATAGTTATAATCCACCTTTTTCCTAACTTCTACTTCATCTTTTAATTTTGTTTCTTCAGGGATTGTTCTTTGCAAATACTTGCTGTTCAAGCCCAAATCCTTAACTAGTTTCACACAGCTGCTATTCAACCTTGATACAATGGCTAATGAAGACAATCTGTTTATATAACCAACACAAGAACTGTCATGAGCACTGTGGAATATTTGGTCATCGTGGTCCAAACTTGTCCTTATTACCATTAGAATACCTTTGTTTATCACAACAGCAATCTGCAAGAAACCAGCTTTTATATGAACATAAGCATCATCTGGCAAACTTTGCCTCTCTTACACTATTTAAACAGAAACCTTTATAAACAAATATTTAACATTATGATTAGGTAAGATTTCAGTGGAAACATTAGATCATAATCCATTCTACACAATTGAAAACTAGTCCAATACTGAGCTTCTCAATATTACCTTTGGCAGTAAATGAATTAGTTCGAATAGCATTAAATGAATTTCCGAAGAAAAATCCAGAACTGGTCAGAGTAAACATTTGGAATTCCTGGTAAATTGAGGTATTCAATTGAAAAGTGCTTCACATTCCTTGTGGACCAATGCACCAATGTTTACATTGCTGAGTTTGCGTCCGAGTATATTCAGAGCGTGTCTCGCCTTCAGAGTTAACTTTGGAGTGGAAACCTGCTCTAGCAATAAAGAAAACATCCCCTTTGGCCATAACTTTCAGGTAGGTACTGATTGTTGGTATGATAATAATGTCTGTGTCACCAAAGTGATCTGTGATCAGTCCCACACTCAAATCAATTGTGAATGTGTCACATCTGCATGACAATGTTAAAAAGATTCACATTGAAAGCACCTTGAATAGACTGCAGCACAATCACTCCTTATCTAGATATGGGCATGAATAACCAAGGCACTACCAAAACTGTGAAGGCTGAAAGAGATTTTAGATATTTTCTCCTCAGACCCAGCTAGATCTAATGAAATTGTGTCTCACCGAAAGTCTGTAATTCCATCACAACGACATAATTCTCTTCCTGGAACGTTAATAATGATCACAGTAATCTTAATATATGTGTTATCAATTACAAAAAGAAATCATATTAAATTAGTCATGGAGTCTTGTCATTCTTTTCTGAAAACAGCTAGGCAGTTTACTTTAAATCCTTCATCCCCGTTTTCCCTGAGCTCCATAAAGCCATACAGCACAGAAACAAACTCTTCAGTCTGACTCATCTGTGCCAACCAGACATCCTAATCTGACCTAGTCCCATTTGCCAGAAGTTGGCCCACATCCCTCTAAACTCTTCCTATTCATATACCTATCTAGATGCCTTTTAAATATTGTAGTTATACCAGCCTCCACCACTTCCTCTGGCAGCTCATTCCATACACGCACCATCCTCTGTGTGAAAAAGTTACCCCTCTGGTTCTTTTTAAATCTTTCGCATCTCACCTTAAACCTATGCCCTCTAGTTTAGGACTCCCCTCCCCTAGGAAAAAAGACCTTGGATATTGACCCTATCTATGTCCCTCATGATTTTATAAACCTCTAAGGTCACCTCTCAGGCTCCGCTGCTCCAGGGGAAAAAAGTCCCAGCCTATTCAACCTCTCCCAATAACTCAACCCTCCAATCCCGGCAACACCCTTGAATATTTTTTCTGCACCCTCTCAAGTTTAACATAGCTGGTAAATAGGCGTGCAAGTGTAGCTGGAACACTTTCCCACCCTGTCCACAATTTTATTGGATGGGTGGATAAGGCCTAATCTCAGTTAAGAGCTTTAATTAGCTGCTTCCCACCCAATGAGGCTGACGGGAAGAGTTCAGAAGCAGGAGAGAGGTCCAACAGGTCACTCTGCTTGAACATTGACGAGGCAGTGTGGTTATCACTTTTTAACAGCCCCATCTCTTCAAGGTCAGCCTCCTCCCTCAGGTGCCTCCCCACCAATCCCACCATTTCCATCAAAACCAAGCACCTCCCATTCCCCACCCTAAAACTTAACTCCAGTCCCATTGTGAGAATCCTCGAACCTAACATGGTCCTTCCCTCCAGGACATAATCTGGGGACTGTTTGTAGCCCCGTTGCCAGCCATTGCTGTCAATAGTGCTGCTGGGGCTACAGATTGGCCAACAGCTCTCTGAGGAAAGACCTCTGCCTAATTGAGGGGTTGAATGTCCAATCTCCAGCTGATTAAATGTAATAAATTGATAGGGTGGTAAACCTAGCATCAGTAAACTCATGCCTGCAGAACACATTGTAATATGGTTTCTGTGCTATGCCAGTGTGATGACAGAACTGAGATTAGTAGCTTGTCACGTGGAGGTTACCAACCTGCCCTTTACCACTTTGGAAGACTAATACACTGCGCCAACAGTAAGTGGACTTTAACCACACTTCTGCCTTTCAAATGTTGTTTCCAATGTGAGCCCTATATTGCCTCAGATTATCAACATTACCCTTACAGATTGTGTTGCAACTTGCGGTAGGAAGCAATTCTTAATGAGATTTGTTTAAAATTTGATTGTTACTTGAAATGACAAATTGGTAACTGTCCAATCTAATGTGATGTTTTCTTCTTATTGGGGATTTTTCAATAGCGTGAGACGGAGACAAATGCTAAGCCTCAAAATGTTATCTAACTCCTTAAACTCTCCTAGGATTTAATAACCTTTAAAGTTTTCTATGGACTCCCTCTGGTACATGTGACTAATGAGGTGATGCAGTAAAGTGACCACTTTAAAATAAGGAACGCATTAATCAGATGATCAGCTCGTCTTTGACCCCTGAGGCCATGGGTCAGTTTCTAACAATATAATGATACTCAGTATTATCTTTCATACTTCACTCTTACCAGGACATTTGACTTAAAAACACAGATTTGAACATGTTCCTTTTATGCTCCTATCTTTGTTAGACTAATTTAGAAGATTTTGTAAGAATGAATTAACTATCTCCTACATGATGTCAGGGCACTAAGTACTTGCTAATATAAGATATGTCATTCAGATCTTCTGATACCAAATAATTAGCCATAGATGGACAAATGATTATTACATAGATGTTAAAATGAGAATATAATTAATGCAAGATTAAATTTACACAGGGTCACTGAAAGAACTCTGACCCTTTCTTTTCACTTTGGCCAGTTATTAGATGCAATTGAAGAATTTGCTCTCCTTTCAAATTGTATTATGAAAGGACTCTTTATTCTGTCTTCTAGCAGTAATCAGCCTGACAGAAATAGCAGAGTGCATTAATTATGATTGATTTAGCAAACCTAGAAGATGATTGCGCTTAGGATTCCACACCCCAGTATCGACCTACTGACCTGTCTCAGGCCACAGAGTAGATAAAATCCATTACAAGATTTGAGAAAAGAATGCCTAATTTCTATTTTTTGTTCCAGTTTATAGACCATGCATTATGTGTTTGATATGTCCATTGTTAATAATTATAATCACAGCAAAGTCAACAAATTTTGCCACGGCTTATTTTCATACCAGGAAGCTGGAAATGCCATTTCCTAAATTAACAATGAAGGAATTATTTCTAGTATGACTTTTATCATCCAGATTTATTTGATTTTCTGCATTCGTTACCTTTTCTCCCCTTTTTTCTGGAATGCATTACCTTCTTTCAAGGACCCATCTCTAGTAAAGTGAATGCTCTTCAGTACTTTTCCAAATGGTCATTATTCTCATATAAATGAGACTTTGCAGAGGCAGTGGGCTATTGTCCCATTTGGAATTCAAGGTAACCAATACTGTCAGTGCCCATTTGTCCATTTATCCACATCCACAGTGACACCTCGAGAGCATTGAGGAGTGGAGATTCTTGTAGAGTTTTCTGTTCTCAAATCCAGGAATACTAGTGTCAATTATAGTTTTCTTGTTGCTATGCCAGCCGAGCTTGGTTACTTCCACATATTTTAAAGGTCCCCAAAGATCTTAGCTTTTCTAAACTCCTCTCCTGAAGGTTTGGTTTGTGCAGAGACAGTTCTATGTGTACCTGAGGTCCTCTAATGCATCACCTTATGACAGTCTTGATGCTTAACAGTAGATGGTGAATATCACTGGGACATAGGGAGGCAATGACCTAGTGGTATTATCGCTGGACTGTTAATCCAGAGACCCAGGTAATGTACTGGGGAACTAGGTTCAAATCCTGTCATGGCAGATGGTAGAATTTGAATTCAATAAATATCTGGAATTAAGAGTCTAGTGATGACCGGGAATCCATTGCCAATTATTGAAAAAAACCTATCTGGTTCACTAATGTCCTTTAGGGACACAAACCACCATCCTTACCTGGTCTGGCCTACGTGTGACTCCAGCCCCACAATAATGTGGTTGACTCTTAACTGCCCTATGGGCAATTAGGAGTGGGCGATATATGCTGACCTAGACAGCAATGCCCTCATCCTGTGAATGAATAAAGGGAAAAAAATCACAGTCGACCCTTCATTTCACTGCCTTCATATGATTATATTCTGGTATTTATCACCGGATAAGGATTATGTTAATGGAGCTCACTGAGTCTTCTTCCTCCTTGGCTAACTGATGTCAGTGATATTTGTAATATCTTACTGGGTATCTTACTTCTTATCTCAGAGCAACAATTCCACCTCAGACTTTCTGAGAGAACTGCACCATCATCATTCACTGAGCCAACACAAGTTCCTACTTTCACTTGTTTCATTGTGGGGATCTATTTACTAATAATCTCATTAATAATGACAGAAATTGAAAATTGGCAGACTTTGAACTTATTTCAAACTATATTGTGGTGGACAGAACTATATTATTGTATTGCCACATTGAACTCAATATCCCTAATCATTTTAGTTAAGATCAACAGTCAACTCTATGTGGTGAACATAACAGTAAGAATTGAAACAAAGACAGAAATTGCTGGAAAAACTCAGCAGGCCTGGCAGCTTCTGTGAACAGAAATCAGGGCTAACATTTTGGGTCTAACGACCCTTCCTCAGAACCCAGTAAGAAGTGAGTATGGCTGCAAAAATCAGCTCCTTGGTGCCACTGTTTTGGAACTACAAGGGCTGGGTGTCGAGAACATGCCAAGGATCTGTTCAGTCCATCTTCCAGTGCTATCCTAACTGGGCCAACCACAATGTTTTGAAGATCAATAGCATGGGCATCCCATGGATGGGCTGACAGAATGCAGAGCGGACACAGCCTGCTGTCTGCCAGTGTGTAAAGTTGATTTGATTACAAGCCTATCATTACAAACTTCCCATGATCCTTTTACTGTCCTCCTGGCCCCTACCAGAGTTTCTCATCCAACCTTCCAGTGAAGTGGTTTGACTAGCTGCTTGCTCTGGCCAAGTTAATGGAAGTACTACAATGCTGGAGGAGATGACAGACATTCCTTCTATCAGAAAGCAATGGTGCTTGATGTTTGGAAGGAGCACAATGAGTTTGAAAGGCCTCTGAGTTCACTACCTGCTCACAGTCATGGGATCACAGTCAGTTACAATAACTCCTGGGCTGCAGCATAACGTTTCAGCACAGGTAGCATACGGAAGGAATTGCTCAGAGGGAGCAGGAGTGCTGTCAGCAGGATGTCATACCTATTTAGGTTCTTCAATGAATGTTTCTCCAATCTGCACCTCAGCTGGTTGCAGTAATGGCTGCACTTCACTGTGGCCAATGATTTGTGCCAGCCCAACCAAGAGCCCAGAAGCTGGATGGCACTGCCAAAGGCCATTGAAGTCAAATTGGCACTCAATTTCCAGACCAGTACAATCTTCCTGACTAGAAACAGTGGTATCACCAACATATATCAGTTTGCCATCACCACTGCATTCAAGAGGTCACCAAGGCTCAGTGCATCAAGAAAGGGGTCATCACTGACTTCTGTCTAAGCAGAGAGAAGCAAGCAGAGGAAGCACTTGGCTTTCTCAGGATAGTGAGCTTTGCAATGGCTCAAGGAATCATTGACTCTATACACATTGCCTTCTAAGGGAAATGCCTGCATCTGTACCTGGCTGCCCTCCCTAAGTATGCAGCCGATGTGCTCGAGGGATCACCCGAACCATTATGTTTAGGATTTTCCCTAATCCTGGCAGTAGTCATGATGCTGTCTTGACTGCATCAGTCAGCCATCTACAAGCCATCAAGTTGAACCAGAGAGTTGCTGCTATCTGCTCAAAATGTGGCTAATGATTCCCCTCCACCACTAGATCAGGCATAAATGGCATTCTTGTAATAACAATAATGCTGTGACTAGAAGCGCTGTGGAGCAGACCATTTGTGTCCTGAAACAACAACAAACTCATGTTGACCTGTTCAGTACACATCCACTAGTATATCCTGGAACATCTCCCAATTGGTCTTAATTCTCTGCATCCTCCACAACCCATCAACCATGAGGATCTTCCAAATCTTGCAATCCACTTCAGAAGAAATAGAGCAGGAGGAAAGAGGGAGGCATTCAACAGGTCAGTGTTCCAGAACAACTGTCCTTAAGTATCTCATCTGACTCTGATTCCCCTGAAAGAAAACCCCAGATTGGCATTGCTCCACACTCCCCCACCTTGCCATCCCTCAGTTAATATCTCATTAGCATTCTTTCCATAAAACCGAAAACAAAAGAACACCACAAACTGACCATTTTGTTCCAACCATATGCAGCGACACCTCTAATAATAACTACAGAGTGGAACTTATCATCTTTGTGCACTCCGTTATTGCCTGCTCTTTTGTGGCCAGTTGCTCCCATACAATGCTACCCTGATGGCTTCACCATATTTGGTGGAAAGCTGCTGTTTTCACAAAGGAAGATTGCAGGTGGTCTTGCAGGATCCCTCGAGGGCTGTGCTTCAGTCGACATAACATCGGCATGGGCTGTAGCAATCTGCACTGGCCGACTTACAGACAGTAGCAGGGAACTGGTAGAATGGCTGCGGTGAGAGCATAAATGTTGCTTTTCCTGGGGTAGGTGTGCGTGGGCAGAAGTAGATTCACATAGCACAGTGCCATTGTCACCGTCTTTGGATAATGTTTTGGCAATCCAATTGCTGGATAACTGAGATACTGTGCAAGCCCTTCTGAGCACTGATATTCACAGCTGAGTTTTAAAGTTGCTGCGTAAGGAGCCTTAGTGAATTTCTGCAGTGCATTTTGTAGATGGTGCACAATGCTGCTAAATTGTGCCAGTGATCAAGGAGCCTAATGTTTATGGATGTGGTGCCAATCAGGTGGGCTACTTATTCCTGGATTGTGTTAAGCTTCTTAAATGTTGTTGGAGCTGCACTCATCCAGGCAAGTAGGGAGTATTCCATCACACACCTGGCTTGTGCTTTGTAGGTGGTGGATATGCTTTTGGAAGTCAGGCGGTGAGTTACTTGCAGAAAAATTCTTGACATCTCACCTATTCTTGTAGCCACAGTATTTATATGGCTAGTCCCGTTCAGTTACTGTTCAATGGTAACTCCAGGAAGTTGATAATGGGAGATTCAATGATGGCAATGCAATTGAATGTCAAGAGGAGATGGTTAGATTCCATTTTGTTGGAATGGTTATTGCCTTCACCACTATCCTATCTTCCAACGCCTATACTCAAATCTATTCATTTTAACAAAAGGCAAGTGAAAACCTGTTCACCTTCCAGATTGTACACTAAAATTGGAGGCAACTATATAAAGTTGGCTCCATTTGATGCCAAGGCATACAGGTTTGTTTTGGTGCCACTGAACGCGAAGATAAATTGTGGATGTCTGTGGCACTTGTAGTGACAGAGACCAGCAATGAGCTTGCATACTGTTGCTTTTCAGACTGGAGGTCTATGACCAGTGGTGTGCCACAAGGGTCAGTTCTGGGTCCACTGCTTTTCATCATTAATATAAATAATTTGGATGTGAACATACGAGGTATGGTTAGTAAGTTTGCAAATGACATTAAAATTGAAGGTGTAGTAGACATCAAAGAAGATTGCTTCAGAGTACAATGGGATCTTGATCAGATGGGCCAATGGGCCGAGGAGTAGCCTATGGAGTTTAAATTAAATAAATGTGAGGTGCTGCATTAATGGAAAGGCAAATCAGGGCAGGACTTGTGCACTTAATGGTAGGGTCCTGGGGAGTGTTGCTGAACAAAGAGACCTTGGAGTGCAGGTTCATACTTCCTTGAAAGTGGAGTTGCAGGTAGATAGGATAGTGGTGAAAGTGTTTGGTATGCTTGCCTTTATTGGTCAGTCCTTGAGTATAGGAGTTGGAAGGTCATGTTGTGGCTATACAGGACATTGGTTCAGCCACTTTTGGAGTATAGCATGCAATTCTGGTCTCCCTGCCATTGGAAGGATATTGTGAAACTAGAAAGGGTTCAGAAAAGATTTACAAGAATGTTGCCAGGCTTGGAGGATTTGAGCTATAGAGAGAGGCTGAGTAGGCTGGGGCTATTTTCCCTGGATCATTGGAGGCCGAGGGGTGACCTTATAGAGGTTTATAAAATCATGAGGGGCATTGATAGCATAAATAGGCAAGGTCTTTTCCCAATGGTTGGGGAGTCCAAAACTAGGGGGCATAGGTTTAAGGTGAGAGGGGAAGGATATAAAAGGAAGCTAAGGAACAAATTTTTCACAGAGGGTGGTGTGTGTATGGAATGAGCTGCCAGAGAAAGTGGTGGAGGCGGGTATATGAATAGGAAAGGTTTAGAGGGATATGGGCTAAATGCTGGCAAATGAGACTAGATTAATATAGAATATCTGGTGAGCACAGATGAGTTGGACCAAAGGGTCTGTTTCCATGCTGTACATCTCTCTGACTCTGTGATTCTATGACCAGTACAGACCTTCCCACTCTCTGCTAACAGCTTGGAAACTCTCAGCCAGAATGACTGGTACAAATATGACTTTGTAATAATAATCTGTTAACTTTTAAAAACAAAATGCATACTGATCCAGAGAATAGGAAAAGTACAGGTTTGTTGTCAAGAAGTCAGGAGGGAGAAAAAGTTCAAGTAGGTTTTGAATGTGAGAAAGAGCAGGTTACCTGGATCATTTTCATTCCCTTCATCCAGTTATGATCTTTGCCAATTTGTTTTGTCTGTACTACAACACTCGCTCAACTTACCTAGGGTAATGGAAAACTTACATATCCCCAAAATAATTACGTTGAATCCTGTGAAAATGGAACCTGACTGTTTATTTTAACTTGATGAACATTTGCATTTTGTAACTTGCTGCTGTACAGTGGCTTCCAAGTCCAACGTGAGTGTGTTAGCGTCCGAGATATAGCTGCATGTTATTGCTAGGTATGGAAACATTGGGCCAATATCCGCATCAAGACTATAACAAATTTACCCAATGGGAGAACCATATTTTGTAAGTCATGATTCCTGTCAAACAAAAATGAAAATTCTTTTGTAATAATTTCAGATTCTGTCAACTGAGAAACATGCAATTTAAATGCCATCGATATACTGATAAATTTGTTCTTTTCCATCTGATTTTCATTTGTGAGACAGACATATGTAATTAGAGAGTCACTTGAGTCTTATCAGCAGGCAACTCCGTGGTCCACAAAATTTGAGATTTCAGGTGAATTGAAGATGGAGAGGTATTAAACTGTAAGATTTATAGTTAACTATTGTTCCAGCTAGTTAATATTAACTAATCAGATTAGTTTTACATACCTTCTCTTGGTTTCTGTGAAGAAAGCAAGAAGGAGGAATATTCTCACACATTATTCAGTGTCACAGTATGTTGGATTTTCCAATGACTTCACATTGATGTGTTAAAACAAATGACAAAAAGCAGCCCTGCTGCTGTGATTGAGTAAAGGTTCTTGGAATGATTTAAATTAAATATTTTACACACCGCGTGATAATAGTAAGCTTGCAACTGTTAAATATCAAACTTAAATATCCTTTACGTCAAAACTGTTTGGAAAGAAAATGCTAAACGGAAGCTTGGATGATACCATTCATATTTTGTCCACCTGCTAATCATCATGAGTGATGAAAGTATACATATGCAGGCTCATATCTGCCAGTTTAAAGATCCTACATATGTAGTGGGTACAGGAAGGCAGCTAGACAGCTTTGGTATATAAATATTCTCAAATGTTCAGGAATATTGTTGTTGCTGTGACTAAAACTAACCAGCTTAGATGATGGGAATAGTTACTTTGGAACCCATTAATCCTCTTATTAAACTACCTCCTGTGAGGTAGAGAAATGCAGCCTCTTGTTACATGTTGCACTAAATCACAGCGGAGACCCCCAGTCTGAGGGCTACAGCAGCTTGGTGCGATCCTTATTTAGCAGCTGGAAGGTACCAGTGAAGTGAATGATTGTTTTGACAGGCATGTTAATCTTTTCATCTATTTTTTGAGGGAATATGAGTTGCTGTGAAAGGGGAGAAAAAAGTCAAGGCCTCACGTTAGAAAGCATAAGTTGTCATGAATCTCAGGGATGCTCTGCATCTATTGATTCATTTTTATGTAAGTTGATACCTCTTATTTGACACTGCTATCTTAATTACCCTCCATCAATGCCTGTCTGTCCACACCAATTTTTGTTCGAATCACTGTGCTGAATTTCCAGAAGTGTTTTCAAAATTTTTGGAGCTCTCGCTTTAGCCAAACAATAATAGAATAATATAGAATGGAATATAAATTTAGAATAATATTATCATTGACATTATGTAAACATGAGATTTGTGAAGAAAAATATTCTGAAATGAAACATTTCACTTTCGACTGGAGTATTTCACTCAGGACTAAACAACCTATAATGTATATTTTCCCAGTAATGGTGGATTTAAGTCACAGAGACAAGGATCTATAATTATTGTTTCTCAGCAATGTAGCTTCGTGTTTTAAAAAGCAAAGTAATGGCTGACATAAAAACAAAGGAAAACTGTAGGATAAATTTCAGAGTGCTGATCTTATGCACCTCTCCGTGACTAGAGTTTGTAACACTGCAATGATCTCTGCCTCATTTACTGGGAGCTCTGGAACAGCCAGCAATGCCCACATTTGATGATTGGATAAAAATGGAAGTTGGGCAATCGTCAATTCTATCGCCACACCAAAAACATGAGTAGATATCCTAGGTTGACTCTTCAGTGTCACTAAGGGAATGATAACCATCAGAGGTGCTTTTGCAGATGACATGTTGAACCAAAGTCCAATCATGCGTCATGGGTGGAAATGGATGATCCTCTGATACTGTTCAATGTTTTCTGGTTTTCTGGTTGTAATGATTGAAACCAGGTGGACCTTGTTGACAATAAGATCCTGGATTGGGTTGTTAACCTGGGCCAATCAGGAAGCCCTGTCTGACAGATATAAACAGGGGATTTAAAATCTCCTCAGTTCTGGGAATTGACTGGCCACAGCCACTGCACTGTGCACAAGTATATAAAGGGTGGCTTTGTGATTGGATACCAGCCTCTGTACAATTATTTTACTAGTCAACATTTATTCCTCAACTCACACCATTAGAAACAGCTTAGCTGAAGAGGGAACAGAGTTAATATTCAGGTCAATGACCGTGCATCATAACTGGAAAAGGCTAAAGGTTATAAAGTTTTTGAAGATTAGTTTGGTAGGTCCAGAACGTAACTGAATTCTGTGATAGGGTGAAATTCAGGAGTGATTACACTTCAGAAGTGTCATTCCTTCACGGTCAAAGGGAATGGTGATGTGGCAAGAACAGAAACAAAAGATGTAGCTAGTACAACTGTGCTGCTGTCTGAAAGCAAAAGAAAGTGAGAAAAAATGGAAAACAACTGAAACATGCAAAGAAATCTGTAGGAATGTCAGATTGGTCATAGGTCTAACGAGTGGCAGAGCAGGCTTAAGGGCCGAATGACCTACTCTTTTTCCCATTTCTTATGATGTTATGGAAAAGGAAACAAAATGGGGTTAAGGTCTGAGTTAACACAGTGGAGCTGGAGGAACAGGCAGCATCAGAGGAGCAGGAAAGTTGATGTTTCAGGTTGGGATTCTTCCTTAGAAATGGGGGAGGGGGAAGGGAGCTCAGAAGTAAATAGAGAGAGGATGGGTGGGGCTGGGGATGGTAGGTGGGTGGTGATAGGTGAGTGCAGGTAGGGAGTGGTGGGAGGACCGGATTGGTGGGAGAGAAGATGGACAGGTTGTGTCAGGTCAAGGAGGCGGGGACGAGAGGAGGGTTGGTCATGGGATGAGGCCGGGGGTGGGGAGGTTTTGAAACTGGTAAAGTCCACATTTAGGCCATTGGACTGTAGGCTCCAAGGTGGAACATGAAGTGCTGCTCCTCCAGTTTCCAGGTGGCGTCATTGTGACGCTGGAGGGTCCCATCCTGACCTGAAACATCAACTTCCCTGCTCCTCTGATGCTGCCTGGCCCGCTGTGTTCCTCCAGGTCCACACCGTTATCTCTGACTCCAGCATCGGCAGTTCTTACTATTTCAGGGTTAAGGTCTGAAAGTTTTGATTCAGTGTTCAGACTGGCAGGCTGTAAAGTGCCTCAGTAAAAGATGAGGTGCTGTTCCTCAAGTTTACATTGAGCTTCACTGGAACAATCCAGCAGGTAAAGGACAGGAATGTCAGTATGGCAACAAGCTTAAGAATTAAAATGACAGGTCATCAGAAGCTTAGTGTCACTCTTGCAGACTGAAAAGAGATGGTCCCCCACAAAGTGATCAACCAATTTTGACCTGGTCCCCAGTGTAGACAAGGACACATTTGTAAGCAGAAAATACAACATACTACATTGGAAGAAGTAGATATAAAGTTATAGGTATGAAGTTTAAGATTGTTATGTTATGGGACTATCTCTTCAATTTTGGGTAAAATGGAGGAATGTAGTGTGTCATGTGACTCACTCTGAAGCCTGCCAAATAAGAAACTTAGTTGACTTGATTATCAACAGTTAAAGGTGGACCAGTTTTGTTTTACTGAGAAGAAGGTACACAATGTTCACAATAGCATAGGCATTTGTGCTGACTCTGGGTAAGCTATTAGTCTTCAAATGAAGTGTTGGGAAAGTCAAGTTTCTAAATGTTATACTGTAAACTATCTGTTTAATTTCAAGTTACAATAGAGTTCATAGAATAGAATCATAGATTCTAGAGTTCTGGAGAATAGTTAATTGGTATTTCTACCTGGATACAATGCACATGTAATTCATTTTTCCACAGTGATGAGATTTGAGAGGGGAAGAATTCACAACAGACCATTCAAGTATCAGACAAAAGTGGTCACCCAATCAAAAGTTTCCAAACTTTTTTTTAGTCGAGGAATCCTATAATTTATGATGAAATTCTGTAGAATCCATCTATTGCTCCAACCTCCTTTCCCAGTGTGTGTATGCATATACATATATCCATATATCCATATATAATACATAAATATAAAATGAAACAAAATGAAAACAAAGTAAAATGCACTTGAATGAATAAATGAAAAAGCAAAAATTTTAATGATCATTTTTAATTAAATGCAAAAACAATACCTATTGAAAAATTGAAAAAAATTGGTACAATTTTAAATTGACACGAAAATTGAGCAGTACCTTTTTCAAATAGTTGTGGAACTTTGCTTAATAAACATTAGTTTACCGAGTTTCTGAGATGTCATGGAACCTGACAGTAATAGGTCAGTCTGCAAGAATCAGGGAAACCTGATATGCAGAGGTGGAGGCAGCATGTTTCTCCTGTTCATCATATGGAATAGGGGTGGGAGCTTGTGTTTGGATTATAGATCAAGTCTGGGTTCATAAGGATTTAAATGAGACTAGAAGGCTTGTCTAGTTTTGATTAGAGGGAGGAATCTCTAGGGTAATCCTCATCGTAGACATCATTTTGGGGATTATATTTTACCTGATTGGAAAACAGAAAAGGAAAAAATCTATTGAGATCTGTGAATAGCTTTGGACTGAATCTTGGAAAATGAAGTGTTCTCTTAATGGACAGAATAAAATGAAATGGTAGAGGAGGATTTTAGTTGTTTTAAAAGTTAAGTGCAGAAACATTTCTGCATTTTAGAACATTAGTTATCCAGTAAAGTCGATGGTGCATTCATTTATTTGTTACAGTAAAAGTCCTAAGGCTTGAAATCTTCTTGTGTGATCATTCTAGCCACTGGAAATCCAAATATCTTTTTGTAAGTTATTAGGCTGTTTGGAGATTATAACAATGCATTGTAAATTGCCACTTCATCTGGAAGGAGTGTTTGGATCATGGAAAGAGAAAATACCATGCAGCAGGAAGGGAATAGGGAGTAGTGGTGTTGACAGTGGACCAGCGAATTACAGACGGAATGGCTCTGTCAGAATGCTGAAAGGTAAGGAAAAGAGAAGGCATGTTTGGTACTGGCACCATACTGGAGATGGTGGAAAGGTTGGAAAATGATCTGTTTGATACAACGATGTTGAAGATGTTTCTACTAGTAGAGACAAGAACCCGAGGACACAGCCTCGGTGAGAGATGACCCATTACAACTGAAATGACGAGGCATTTCTCCAACGAAAGGGTGGTGAATCTGTGGAACACATTCCAACAGAAGGTGGTGAAGGCCAAGTCATTAAGTATAGAGATAGATAGGTTCTTGATTAGTAAAGGGATCGAGGGTTACAGGCAGAAGGCAAGGAGAATGGCATTGAGAAACATATCAGCTGTGATTGAATGGCAGGGCAGACTCTAAGGGCTAAATGGCCTAATTCTGCTCCTATATCTTATGGTCTGGTGGATGAGGAAAGGGGAAGCGTCTTGAGGTTGTGGGAGGGAGAGGAAGTCTTTACAGCAGGATTGTGGGACAAGTAGTAGATCTGGTGAGAGGAATCATTAGTTGATAAGAAAAAAAGAACAGTATCTCAATAAAGTATGGAAGCTTCCTTCATCAGAGCAGGTGTGGCAGAAAGAGGGAAACTAGGAGAATGGGATCGCTTATGGAGTGTAGGGCATGAGGAAATATAGCTGTGGGAGTCAGTGGACTTATAGTTGATAGCTTGTAGCCTGGAGTGGAGACAGAAAAGTCAAGGAAGGAAAGAGTCAAAACCAACACCGGTTGGAAATTGGAATCAAAGTTGATTTAGTTTTCCAATTCAAAACAAGAGTAGGATTTTGCACTAATGCAGTTATCAATGGACAGAAAAAGTGTTGAGGGAAGAAATGATACCAGGAAAATATGCCATAAAAGAACAGACATAGGTGAGACTCAAATAAAAGCAAAGTGCTACAAATGCTGGAGACCTAAAATAAAAGCAGAATACCAGAGAAACTCAACAGAGCTGGAGCATCTCTGGAGAGAGAAGAACAAAGTTAGGTTTATGGCCATACGGGACCATCCTTGTCGGGGATAGAGACGTAGCATATTTGGATATCCATGATATAGAGGAAGCGACAAGGACAAGGGGAGGAACAAAGAGTCAAGATAGGAAGGAATCAGTTCAGCGAAGCAGGAACAGGGTGAAATGCTGAGTCTACCAGGGCTGTCCGGTTTGTGGATTTTGGGATAATTTGCTTCACTGCTTGGAAGAAACTATTACCTTTGTGTTATTTTTAATTTTGAAATATTTAATGTACTTTTAAAATGATCTATCTGTTT
The DNA here is from genome assembly GCF_021869965.1 of Rhincodon typus. NCBI lineage: Eukaryota > Metazoa > Chordata > Chondrichthyes > Orectolobiformes > Rhincodontidae > Rhincodon > Rhincodon typus. The sequence goes on along the minus strand of NC_063346.1, from coordinate 38,517,207 downwards.
TCTGTCGTATAGCAGGTGCTCCCTAATGTCAATGGGTTTACTTATACGCAGCTGAAGCATTTTACTGTAATTTACACTGCTTTTACATTACTCAGGCAGTAGTTATGCCAGGTACCACTGGTGCCAAATTACCTCATTGGTAATGTGGGATGGACTCAGCAACTACAGAGATAGTGAACACTCACTGTTTCATACCCTACAAATTATACAAGGAATCTCTCTCATTCACTGTAAGTGCAAAGTAGTGTTAGTGACTATTTGGATCCACCCCGAACCCCTCCAATGTCCCTGTGGTTCAGCACTGACACATAGTACCAGCCATATTTAATGCTGCTTGCAACCTTGCATTAGGTTGAAGGCAGGGAGAATGCAACCCCCATTCCTGGCATATTTCACTGGCTCAGGCATCTAGAATGTTGCGGTCATTTCTACCAAAGATTCCCGAAATAGCACTTTAAAAAGGAATTCTATGTTCTCCAAAGCCTCAGCGCATCACACCTGCTGTTAAGTGTCTGTTAGAGAACAGTCTGAGTTAATGCTGTTACAAGGGCAAAGCAATAGTAGAGGATGTCACCACATTTACAACCTTTAGGATTGGATTTGGTGTGAACATTTGCGTTGGCACAGTTTTGTACTTTGCTGGGGTCAAAAGTGCAGTTTCATTCTGTGGTATAGCAACACATCCAACTTGCAGCTCCTGGGAGAATTTGTGTTACTGATACACGCAGCTCTGTTAATGGGTTTTTGCGTTGTTAATTGCCTGCACTATCAAAATACAAAGCAACAAGGCAGATGTAGCATAGGAGAATGAGCACCTAAGAAAGAAGAAACTTATGGAGAGATAGATTAAATGTTATCTCCGATGATCTGCCAAAGTAATATTAAATTGCTTGTGAAATATGGCTTTAAAAAAATCTCTTTCGCTACAAGAGAAAGCAATGTATTCACACAAAGGAAACAATACAAGAATGTGTCACAATGCTCCAGCTTGTTGAGTATATTATAAACAACTCCTTGTGATAATCTGTCAACAGAAGCTGACCTCAGTATAAAATCCTAAATGAATGCTATTTAACAAATTGTATGAATCAGTATGTTTCACATTTCAATTGTGTTGTACTTTGAGGAGCTTCCACAAATAATCATAAATCAGCTCATCTAAAATATCAATTTTAGAAGCGAGAAATAGGCGTAAAAAAGCCGAACAAGATGATAGCAATAGGTGGCAGGAAAGGTCACAGAACTATATGGAATGTGGTGTCCTCTTCAGTAAGGAAGGAAACGTATGTAATATATATGGTACGTACCTCCAATATCACTCCCAATAGGACAGCAGTTACTTGAGATATACTCTCAGGCATTACTGCCATCTCCATTGTAACACAAGACTGACCTGAGAAGAACTCAGAGAATAAGATTTGAATATTCAGTCGCAAGGGGTATCAACTGTCAATATGGTGCAACAATTCTTCTTTGAAAACCTCATCCAGATTAAAGTACATCTATTTACAAAATCTAAACCTAAAACAATAAGACTTGACTGACCAATGAATAAACGCAAAGCATCCAGAGTTGTGTGCTTATTCTGCCTGTTCTGTTTTTGTGCATTTGTCAGCCATTTTGAATGCTCAGATGGCTGTTGCTATCCTGTGTTGTTGTTGATGACATTAACAGTACTTTTGATCACAATTGGCCCCTTAGTTATTTTGAATTGATTAACAAAATTATAGAAGAGGTGAAAACATATCACAGACCTTCATCTGCAATGATGATGATAGCGACACAAAGCAATTATACCATTGCCAGGAGCAAGTGTTAATGTACAGCGCAGCACAAACAATGGCAGAAAACACATTGTGCCACACAAAAGTGCGAAACCAAATTAGCAAAGATCCAACTTGGAATAAAACTCATCTCCTACTTGGAAGAAACAAAATTGGACGAGCAACAAGAACAACAACAATAATTTATTTAAGGCTTTTAACATGTAAAATCCAAATGTTTCTTCTGTATTTAGAAGTACACAAGACTGGACACTGAGCTGTGACAGAAAGCCTCCCTTAAAACGATTAGTTTTAAGATTATTTGAAAAACATTTTCAGGAACAGAAGGCCTGAAGTGGGGCCAGAGACAATCAATGATTGCAATCCTACAAATTACAGGAGATACTTAACACTGGGTCAAACAAACATCCAGGTTTTACATAGCCTGCTTCAGCCTTTAAACCCCGCTGATACTAGGCACGTAGTTAGAATATATTAGGGTTGTGATGATAATCAGGGATAGTGGATCAACACTGCAGTGCAATTTTTATTCGTGTCTGAGTAATACATCAGCTTTTTGTTGAAGCTTTTCATCCTGTACTCATCAAGACAATTCACAAGAAATGGTAGGAAGAATAGAGGCATCGACTATTTTATAAATGGGGACAAAATTCAGAAATCTGAAGTGTAAAGGGTCTTAGGAGTCCTAGTCCTGGATTATCTTAAGGTTAACTTGCAGGTTGAGTTGGTTGTTAGATAGGCAAAGGCAATGTTAGCATTTATTTCAAGCGAACTAGAATATAAAAGCAGGGATGTACTTCTGAGACTTTATAAGGCTCTGGTCAAGCCGCATTTAGAATATTGTGAGGAATTTTGAGCCCCATATCTAAGGAAGGATGTACTGATCCTGGAGTGGTTCCAGAGGAGGTTCACAAGAATGATCCCAGGAATGAAAGGCTTAACATATGAAGAACATTTGAGGACTCTGGGTCTATACTCGATGGAGATAGCAAGAACTGCAGATGCTGGAGTCAGAGTCAATGCAGTGTGGAGCTGGAGGAGCACAGCAGGCCAGGCAGCATCAGAGGAGCAGGAGAATCGACATTTCAGGCCTAGACCCTTCATCAGGACTGGGTGCCAATCCTGATAAAAAGTCCAGGCTTGAAACATCGACTCTCCTGCTCCTTTGATGCTGCCTGTTCCTCCAGCTCCACACTATATCGAATATACTCAATGGAGCTTAGAAGGATGAAGGGGGATCTAATTGAAACTTACAGAATACTGAATGAACATTAGGATGATATTTCCATTAGCAGCAGAAACAATGACATGAGGGCACAGCCTTCAAGTAAAGGGAAGACCCTTTAGAACGGAGATGAGGAGAAATTCTTCAGCCAGAGAGTGGTGAATCCATGTAATTCATTGCCACAGAAGGTGTGAAGGCCAGGTCATTGAGTATATTTAAGACAGAGATAGATAAGTTCTTGATAGTTAAGGGGATCAAAGGTTAGGGGGAGAAGGCGGGAGAATGAGGTTGAGAAATTTATCCCCATGATTGAATGGCAGAGCAGACACGATGGGCCAAATGGTCTAATTTCAGCTCCTTTATCTTATGGTCTTATGGTCAAAGTAAAGGAAAATCAACATTCTTACAGCATGAAGGAAGAGTGATGAGTGGTTTGCAAGCAACCTTTGATTAATCCTAATGAGCAAAAAATATAAAGTTTTGACAAATGCAGTGCTCATGTTCTCCAGAATGATACAAATATCTATGATTTTTCAGAATTTGACCTAATTGCCTTCCCAGCCAAGAATGGGTCAAGGGAGATCATTGGAGCAAGGGAGGGACAGTAAAGGAAAATTGCATGTGTAAATTTGAAAGCATATTCTGTAAACTAAATTGAAGCATTATATGTGGTATATACACATATGTGGTCTACTGAATTGTTTTGTGCTTACAAGTTCTCTACCTGATATAAAACTGATTTTTCAATATTCCAATGGGCAAAACAGGCTGCTACCAACCAAGAACAGTCAAAATAAATTTAGAGAAAAGTATTGGTGATGGGAGGACAGAACAGCACAGTGTCCTGACCTAAAAGTTCACAAAATGGAGATGTTAAAGACGGTTTCTTATTTGCATACTGCAGGGCACTAAAAGGGTGCACACAGCTTTCTTGATGGACGTGCGGACTCAATGCTATGTACACTATCCATGAGACATAAGATAGTTTGTGAGAATTGCATGAGATGTTCAGCAAGGCCCAACTTGATGTTTAGTTCATCTCACTGCATTTTGTATCGTTTTCCCAAGCAGCATGGTGAGATTCACACTAGGAAATGGTAAGATCCCAATTGATAATCATTATTACTTGTTGAACATCTCATCAACAGTTCAATTCACCACGGCTTATGATCTCATCAAGCTTGCCAAATAAACCAGTCATTGACAAAACTTGACCTAGAAACCAGAGCAGGCTCTTTGTTGCCTCTTGCTCCATAAAGGATATCGGGCACGAACATCTCAAGAATACTCTACGGGCACTAGCCATACAGACCCCACATCCACAGATGTTGGCATCTGAAATATGCCAACCTCTAAGAACCCTCATGGCACATTTTTGATCCACTTACTGGAAGCTTCTTAACCTCAGGCTGCACTAGCAGCCATCATTGTAATGCTGCAGTAAAGACACTGTGTGCTCAAGGACACATGGCCAGCTCATGGTCTGGACCAAGCTGCAACTCTGGGCTCTTCACTTGCTATCATGGCTCTCATTCACTCTGAGCCTACCAGATTGCGCGGAGCATCCTTTTGTTGCTTTGCCTTGCATTTTTGATCATTACCCCTTCAACCAGAGCTGGGTCATATTGCTGTGCCATTTAGCACATGCACAAAGATAGAAAATTTGCCACAATTGTCAGCAGCTTCAATCCAGTCAATCAAGACAGTTTTTGCTCAGGGGATCCGGGCACAGTAGGTTAAGGGAAGCGTCAACACCAGTCCAGACATTCCTCGGGGCAGTCAGAGTCAGGATCCTTTGTTTTTAATGAGTGAGGAACCAAGAGATTTGCAGCACATGACCTGTCTTGTCTCTCTGCCCTATTGTGGTCTGTCATTGTCATGCAATGAGAGACAGACAAGTATTACAAGAGATAAAATTGAATGTCCCATCTATTATTTTTGGTCCAGGTGGGAGGGATTTCCTGAGCCAGTCACTCGGCAGCACGTATGGTGTGCATAGTTAGTGGTGCCAGCTTTTGTGAGTGAGTGGGGAAGATATTGTATGCATTAGTGAAAGTGATAAGGTATGAGCCTTTGTGGGAGGAGGATGCCGTAACAGGAATAGAGTGAGTGTGATGTGTTAGAGAGAAATCAAACTGCTGGTGGAGTGGAGAAGGACATTGACCTTCTTTCTACAGAGCTGGACATTCTTCCAGATGCTGAGACTGCTTCAACATGAATGGCACCCTCAGACCAAGCTGGCATGGCATCCACTGCTGTGCTTGGGGAAAGAGAGAGACCACCCAGGAGGAGCAGGAACTCTAGAATGATGCCCATAAAACAGGATATCAATTTGCCCCTCTCTACCTTGTCCAGGACAACAAGCAGAAGCTGTGCTAGACAGGTCTGGACTGACAGTTCTCGTCCAGGTGGGAATTAGCCATTTAAATATGGTGCCAGTGCCAGGGATGTGGTCCGTTCTGGGATCTCCAACAAGTGATGAGTTGTTCTGGGAACGTATGTGATAGGATAGAGCAGGTACTCACCATGAGGGCTGTAAAGCCAGTTAAAGCAGCGAGTTTGGTAAGATACAGTGAGAAAACTCACTCACCCTCACGGTTAGAATCACCACCAAAATTGGCTTGACACTCACTTAGCTAGAAACGCTAAAGATTCAGCCCTTTTTACAGATTTTATTTATTCAGATCATAAATACTTGAAATTTGAATAGTCAAATACATTAGGATATTGTTACATTTGCAACGTTTTAATCAGAAAGTTCAGTTCAATTTCTAAATCAAAATTACAATCTTGTGATATCACATCCATTTGTAAGTGCTCTGCATTGTCAAAGCTGTCTGTACTAGCTGTACTAGTCTGTACTTGGGAAAGGTTGTATTATATTACTTCAAAATGGTTATCAGGTTTTTAAGTAAATTACAGCTTACACTTTTTACCTTAGAATATTACATTTCTGGTGTTTGCATTTCTGTAATCTGCCTCTTATTATCCACCAAAAATTAACTCAGTTGTTGTATTTTTACAAAAAAAAATGCATGCAATTAGAAGATCACCAAAGATCAGTTAAATTGCATTGTATGGAAATCTAGAGAAGTCCATACTCTGAGCAGAAAGAATTTTAGCAGTTCCATCGGAAACTGAACTTGAATTGGCAATGATTGAATAAAGTTCTGATTTCTCTTTAAAATTTAACATTAGAAACATAATCAATGAAAAGTCAAAAGTGGAATAGCTAGAGTTTATTAAGGAGTGGCTTTTTGGGCAACAATAGCATGCTGCAGTCCAAACTTGTGTCAACAGAGTGACATTTTAGTGACTACCTGTCAGTTCTGGCATTTAAATTCTGGTGTGAAAAATCGGTTTGGTACTATTTATTAATCAGCTCCTGTATTAGTAGATATTATAGTTGAAATCATTTGTATCTATTCCACCCAGGTGAAACCTGGGCAATCCAATCATTCCTCTGCAGTTTCCATTAAGTCACTTGGTGTCTTGCCCCACAACCCCAAGAACTGTGCTACTTCACTGTGTGTAGATGTCTGCTTGCAGGCAGTGAATTAACAGCTTGTAGCTAGACTAGAAGTCTGGTTTATGTGTGTGGTTGACACCTTTAAGGGCAAGTAACCCCCATACAAACGAAAGCGAAAGCCTGCCAGACCAAGCGCCAATCTGGCGCTTATGTGCTGACCAAGTAACCTTTCATCCTGTCAAGTGCTGTGGCTAAGGCCTCCTGCCTAACTTAAAAACTGTCATCCAATTAGAAGCTAGGATCCACAGGAAGCTGTGCAGATTCGTCATGGGCCTAGTTTACTGGCAGAATGATCAAGCCTGGGGAGAAGTTGAATGTTTCTTTGGGGTGGGGGTGGGGGAGGGGGGCTGCATGTGGTCATAAGTTGGAGGAAATAGGGAAAGAAGTTGTCATAGGTGAGGCAACAGAAGGAGAATGGGTTGCAGTGGCCCCTCCCTGACAGTCATTTATAGACCTAATTGCACATAGTTTGACACAAACACGGACCATCTCCTTACAACCGTCAGGCAGGCTATTGAGGATCCCTGTCAGGAAGGAAACTCCATTTTTTGCCTGATGGACAAGGCAGGTAATTAAACCTCTAACAAGCTCAGGCACAAAACCAGCACAAAAGGTACCAATAGGTGTTTTATTTACTCTGCGGAGACATGAGGAGCTCAACAGTTGTCGCTGAATGCTGTTGAGGAGAACGAGGTAAGTTTGACTTCAGCAACAAGTAAGTGGCAACTAGAAAAACAGAGCTTGAATGTGTTGGCTAAAAGTCGAAGGTTGACTTGTACATGAGATATATGGAGAATTAAAGACTTTGAGCGTGACAAAAACTCAGAATTGATTGTTCCACAAAATCAAGTATTTCTTCAGTGTTTATTGTATATAGTATGTACCCAAAGGATAACAAAATATTTAAATATTAGTTCTAATGCTGTAATATCGGCTTCAAATAGATTTAACTTTGTTTTACCAGTACACTGTAATTACATGGAAAGGATTCATATAGTTCTAGATGGGTGTAAAAACGATTAAATTGTGACAAACCACTTATGACTGATGTGTAACTAGAATAACAGCTTTATATAAATGACCACTGATATAATCACTCTGCAATTTTAAATAATGAACTCTTTTATTTCTGAATTCAATATTATCTGAGGAAGGGTTGAAATAAACTAGTAGTGAAATGGGAACTGATCAGGGAAGAAAGTCAGATATACTGGAAAATAAGTTAAAAACATGCTCTGTCATTTCTTCCT
>NC_063346.1:38469318-38509409 GCF_021869965.1 Rhincodon typus | reverse complement strand
AGATATACTGGAAAATAAGTTAAAAACATGCTCTGTCATTTCTTCCTTGTAGAGATATACTGGAAAATAAGTTAAAAACATGCTCTGTCATTTCTTCCTTGTAGAGATTTCATAAATCACAATTTTATGTTTTTACTCCATTTTCATTAAAATGTATATTTAAATTTGGTGACTTTCTTGGGAAATATACATATTCAAAGTTTTGGCAAAGATCTGTAGCTCGGGTTGTGGGTGAGGTTGTTGACTTGCTCGCCGAGCTGGCTTGTTCTTGTTCAGACGTTTCATCGCCATGTTAGGTGACATCATCAGTGGAGACTCTGATGAAGTGATGTTATTCTACTCCGCTAGGAATGTTTGGTATTGCAGTGTGTCCTGGCCCATTTAAATAGTGTCCTAATGCAGCTTTGTTTGTGGGTGTTGGGGTGGTTAAGGTGTGTTAAAGTTGAGTGCATGACCAACGGGGAGTTTCAAACCTCAGTATACAGACAAGCAACCCATACTGATCAGATCCTCAACTTCCACAGTAACCACCCCAACACCCACAAACAAAGCTGCGTTAGGACACTATTTAAACGGGCCAATCCACACTGCAACACTCCGGAACTACGCAGGAAAGAGGAAGGGCATCTATACAAAATTCTTGCTATAAACGGATATCCCCGCAACTTCACCTACAGATGCCTACAAAACAGACAATAAGAGGAGGACACAGCATGCCCTAACACGTTGGCCACACTGCCATACATCAAGAACGTATCTGAACTGACAACAAGACTCCTAAGACCACTAGGAATCATGGTGACCCACAGCCCACAGCCACTCTACGACAAACTCTTACAAGGATTAAAGACCTCATTCTCACAACATGCAGAATCAATGTGGTTTACAAAATACCATGCAACGACTGTCACAAACATTACATCGGACAGACAGGAAGTAAACTAGCCATCAGAATACATGAACATCAACTAGCAGCAAAACAGCACGACGGCCTCACCTTAATATTGGTACACTCAGACAATGAAGGCCATCAGTTTAACTGGGACAAGGTAACCTTAGTAGCCCAAGCCAAACATAGACACGCACGGGAATTCCTAGAGGCATAGTTCTCCACCCGTAATGCAATCAACAAACATATAGAATTGGACCCCACATACAAATCCATACAGATCAAAACTGGAAGTGACACTACTCACCATGACAGACAAAACAGTATAAATTCCTAGCGGAGTAGAATAACATCACTTCATCAGAGGCTCCACTAATGATGTCACCTAACATGGTGATGAAACGTCTGAACAAGAACAAGCCAGCTCGGCGAGCAAGTCAACAACCTCACCCACAACCCGAGCTACAGATCTTTGCCAAAACTTTGAATATGTATATTTCCCAAGCAAGTATCTTTTCTTTAAAAACAACCTCAACTGACTTTGCAACTTGTTTCACATTTTCAGAGCCCATCCATTGAGAATGTTCTTGCTATTTAATTATTTCAAATGGTAATATGCATTTCCTTGTTCTGCTTTCCCCTTCTTAGCTCTACAATTGATTAAATCATTTCCTGGCTTTCTCCAAGGCCGATAGTTTGGCTGGACATGTGTCCTAAACTGCACACAATGAAGCCAATTCTCATCTGACGACTACTCCATCTTTTGGTAGAAACTGGATGGTAGTGAGACAGCTTTCTGTCATCCTTTCGTGACCATTTAAGTTGTGGAAGGGACATTGAAGCATTCTACTGGAGATTCAGTTGGAATAGTGTGGGAGCCTTACTCGCATTCTCAAGTAAGACTCCTGTGATATATATAGAACCTTTACCATTTACACACTGCTCATTGGTGTGCTATTCTCAAAATGTTCAAGCTTTGGAAGATTATATCAAATACATTTCTAATTTTCTCGCTTTTTTTTAACATCCTTAATTGGGATTGTTTTGATCGGGAGATTTCTCCTGCTTCAATTTCATTACTTCATTAATTACAGCTTTTCTGTTTATAACAAGTACTTCTCCACTTCACCAATCATCAGTCTGTCCTGTAATTCTGGTATTGTGTCTTTATAAAAACCAACGCACAATACGATTTTAGCAATTCTGCCATGCCCTAATTTCTCACATCTAATTTGATTTCTCATGGACACACTCACTTGTGTTACCACTCACTTTCTTGATTTATTTATAAAAGTCTTCGTAATTGTTCTTGATAGCAGGCTTCAATTATTTTTTTCATACTTTATCTTTGTCTTCGCCTTCTTGATTTCCTCTTGCTACTTGCTTGTTATAATATTCCCAGTCCTTATTTTAACTACCTATCACACTTGTGCTTTTCTTTCATGCTGGTCTCAGTCATTTTCACTGGACATCATCCCAGAAATATCTCCTTTGTGTGCCCATATCCACCAATTCCTCAGGAAGTTCATTCCACATACGAACTATCTTCTGGGTAAAACAATTTGCCCCTCATTTCTAATTAAGGAAGGATGCAAATGTGTTGCAGTTCAGGGAAAGTTTACTTGAATAATGCCTGGAATGGGCAGGTTGTGTTTTGAAGAAATGTCGGACAGACTAGGCCTGTATTCACTAAAGCTTAGAAAAGTAATAGGCAATTTGATTGAAAAATGTAAAGTCCTGACAGGTCTTGACAGGGCAGATATGGAAAAGATGTTTCCCCTTATGGAAGAATCTAGAATTAAGGTCACTGTTTAAAAATCAGAGGCTATTTATTTAAAGCAGAGATCAGGCTTTTTTCTCTGAGGGTCATGAGTCTTTGGAACTCTTTTCCTAAAAAGGTGCTGGAAGCAGAATCCTTGAATATTTTTAAGGCAGAGATGGATAATTCTTGTTGAATAAAAGAGTGAAAGGTTATCAGGGTTAGGTGGGGGTTATAGATTTGTGATTGCAATCTGATCAGCTGAATCGATTTGCTCCTGTTCCTTGTTCACATATTCATATATAATAGAGTCATAGAGTCCTACAGCATGGAAACAGACCCTTTGGTCCAACCAGTCCATGCCGAACATAATCCCAAACTAAACTAGTCCCATCTGCCTGCACTTGTCCTATATCCCTCCAAAGATTTTTTTTTTTATCCAGATGTATTTTACATGTTGTAACTGTACCCGCATCCATCACTTCCTCCAGAAATTCATTTCAGACACGAACCATTCTTTGTACAAAAAAAAATTGCCCTTCATGTATTTTTAAATCTTCCTCCTCTCACCTTGAAAATGCCCCTTAGTCTTGAAATTCCCCACTCTAGGGAAAAGTTACCTGCCATTCACTTTATCTAGACCACTCATGATTTTATACACCTCTATAATGTAACCCCTGCACCTCCTACGCTCCAGTGAAAAAGTCCCAGCCTATCCAGCTTCTCCTTATAACTCAAACCCTCCATTCCCAGCAACATTTTGGTAAATCTCTCCAGTTTAATGATATTCTTCTTATAACAGGGTGACCAGAACTGGATGCAGTACTCCAGAAGAGGCCTCACCAACATTCTGTACAATCTCTCGAAAACCAAAAGAACTGCAAATTCTGTAAAGCAGGAACAAAAACAGAAGTTGCTGGAAAAGCTCAGCAGGTCTGGCAGCATCTGTGAAGAAAAAAATCAGAGTTTACATTTCGGGTCCAGTGACCCTTCCTCAGAACTGTTCTCTACAACCTCTACATGATGTCTCAACTCCTATACTCAAAGGTCTGAGCAATGAAGGCAAGCATGCTATTCTCAAGATACTTGCTGCTAAATTGCTGTTTTGAGCTGGTTGCTTAGAACTAGTACCACGTAAATTAAGGTAATGCAAAAATGTAAGAAAATATAGACTGAAAAATCATTGAAAACAGCAAAGTCAACCACCTACAATAAGAAATAACTGCACCAGGTAATGATATATAACTGTACGAACAACTGTGTGGATAAATTTGATAAGGAGTTGCCAAAGTTTTAAAAGAAGCTTTACATATCACACAAATTGTAAACCCAGTATTAAAGAACTCAAATCAGTCATTCAACTCCCCCATATTTTAGAAAGTGTCATGTGTTCTCGGGACCTCCATGGGGACTGACGGATTCAATTCATATGAATGCGGAGCTCCTCTTTATTAAAACTCAGAAACCTGTAAACAGCTCTTTAAATAACAGTCATAGCAGGCTCATGATGTCCTTGCTGGAATAAAATTATCCAAAATCTTTTGAATTCTGTTAGTACTACATCACATCTTGATTCAATGGCATAGTGAAGAAGGAGACAAAATCCAATTGTTGATTGTTTATTATATTTCTGTTTAGTGCTGTGGTATGAAAAAGGATTACATCAAAATGTGTATAAGAAGGTATAGGTAAATCAAACTTCTCCCAGCCAAAAGACGCATTAAATTAGGAAGTTGTATCCAGCATCAATGTGCTCAAATTCAAAACTGTACCAAACGGTACTTTGTACCTATTCTGAACTGTGTGAGTTGCGGGTAAGCTGTTGTAAGGCATTAGAAATCATTACACAAGCAAGCCCAGCCACAGAAACACTGATAGGTGAATGAAATAATGGACAAACTACTTTTGAGGAAGTGAGCAGCTCATTTTCAGCAGTTGCTCTACAAATTGATATTTATTTTTAGTACATACAGCGCTTAGTGTTCTTTTGTTTAAAATTATTTCAATGAGCAAAAACATTGCAATTTATAAATTTACAACTAATAATGTACAGCTCAAATGTTCTTTTTTAGGTTTCAAGAAAGCTCTGTGAATGCAAATGGCTTGGTAAATGGTGTATAATATTTATGTTTGCTGTTGACCCAGAGGCATACTAAAACTAATTTCATCTGTGTGTGCCTGTGCCTATCTGTCACCGCACAACACAATGCAGCTTTCTAAAGCACTGCCACTAAGTAACTAATTTTCATCAAACTTTACAGAATTAATAGGCTGGCACCTGAGTTTTGAAAGCTCAATTTTATTGTCCATCCATCTACAGACATGGGGGTGGGGGAGAGAGGCATTGGCATTCATTGATGATATGTTCAGAATTGCAAAGGATGCATTATTCTAGAGGTTGCTGAAGTTCTAAAAGAAGCTTTACATATCACACAAATTGTAAACCCAGTATTAAAGAAAGTGCACTCAAATCAGTCATTCAACTCCCCCATATTTTACAAAGTGTCACATGTTCTCGGGACCTCCATGGGGACTGACGGATTCAATTCATATGAATGCGGAGCTCCTCTTTATTAAAACTCAGAAACCTGTAAACAGCTCTTTAAATAACAGTCATAAAAGGCTCATGATGTCCTTGCTGGGATAAAATCATTCAACAATTTAGGATGTCTCTCCAGCATTTTTAAGAGCTAAAGTTGGTTGGTTCAGTGATGTGGTGTACATCACACACCAATCTGGACAAAATAAACAAAGAAATGTTTGTATTTATATAGCATATTATTCCATTGAAGTGTCCCTTTCACTACATTTGCAGTGCATTGAGAATTATCATGTAACTATATGCAAATTTAAAATTTCTTACAATAAATCAAGATGTTTAATAGGCAGATATTGCAGAGTCTTTCAGTTTCTGCCTTATGCTTAATACTACTTGGTTGAAATTATTAAAAAGTTTCTTTGCAAAATGCAATTTTTATTAAGTTTTTGCTGACAATGCTGGAGATGATATTGTACAGAGATGTTATGGCATCACTTTTCATGATCGCAATGAACAAAATCTTGTGCTTTTCTGGCTGTCATCTTTAAAAAACAATTCTCGTGAAACAATCATGTAACAAAGTCTTACAACTACTATAATGAAATTTCCTTACTCAGATATGTCCCTGTCACAAGTCTAACCAATCAGCTCATCCTAACTTCAATGTGTATTTATCACTGCCTTTAAACTGTGGCTGAAAACGATGGTGAGTATTCTCAGGCCCAATACTCACTACTATTTCTCCAACTAACTAACCACACATCTCCCACAAATTCACCATTTATTTTCATGATCTCCACATCAAAGTTGCAGAGATAGAGCTCAATGCGCAGTTAAGTTTTAATTATTGCAAAATCATGCTGATGGGAGGCCCTCGTGAAATTTTTTTTTCAAAAAAAGAGAATGGCTTCGAACTTTTGATAACAGAGACAATTATTTAGTCTTAAAATGGAATATTCTGGAAATATATTTAAAACTTCTTAAAAATATTTTTTAAAATTGCTCTTAATTAAAAAAGACCTGGAGGCACAATAAACATAGATTTTTTTACTGTCCAGATTTCTTAACCATGGATGGTAATTTGCTGAAAAGCAGAAATTTTCAGCTTTGATCTTATTAGGCTTTAAGGTATTTCCCAATTTGTTCTGTATTTTATAATGCGGCGCCATGGTGGTGACTGAGATTTTGCAACCACTGTTGGATTCCTGTGATTACTCATCTGGGCTTCAGCATTCTTCGGACACATTACAACTTCCAAAACTAATGCAGTGGTTTAATAAAATGAGGAAGAAATTCAGAATTAAGAGATTGATTAAATGAATACGTTAGAGTATCAATGTAGATTGTCTAGTCATGCTTCATAGAGTACATTTATAGTCGATTTACAAGCTGGGCTGGAGTAACTCCAATACAGTTAGGAGGCTGACATTTTACATCTGAATTTTAAAACAATAATGTGTAGAGTACTATGCCCAAGCAGCATGCATTGTGCAACATACTTACTTCCACCATTTTGTTTGCTACATTCACCAGGAATGTTAAAATGTTAAAAACGTATTTTTGCTGCTGGAATTGCACCAATTATTCACATATCTAAATTAGTTACAGTGCAAGCCTGCAGCATAGTTCTTCTATTTTAGTAGGCTAATGGGTAAGCTCTTTAAGTATGCAAAAGGAAAATAATTCTTTACATATGTCACTATCTGCCTTCTCAATATGTGCTAAATTTGCTTGCTGCAATGGGGCAACGAATGCTTGGTTATGTTTACAATCCTGGTTTGCGCCTATCCCAGTGTTCCAATTGCATTTCCGATCAATTTCTAAAGCGTGGGAAGGGATGTGCTGGCACACTATGGAGGGACTTGTGCTTTAATTATCTGCCAATGCAAGGTGCAAAAAATGGTCACTGTACAAATGAAATGGAATATAATTTCAGTCTAATTTGTATGTGAAAACTTTTTCATTTGTCTCAGTGACAGTACTGCTCCAATCCTGGCATTCTACCAGTCAGAAACAAAACGGAAAATAATATTTCAGGTACACTTTTTATCTGTATAAATTCTGTACCTTCTAATGAAAATAATGTGTGTTTTCTATTGTCAATCACACTGTCACACTCTACTCCCAAACTATCATTATCTTGAGTTGATTTTCCTTTTGTGTATGTTTGAATTAGAAAACAAAACATTTTTTTCAAAACATTTATTTACTTTTTTCAACAATAAAATGATCACAACTGAGGGAAAAATCTGACAAACGAGAATGGAACAGGTCATGGTGCACTCCTAATGGTTGCAGCAGCTGCTTCATATTTTATGCTGATAACTAACAATAATAATTACTTATGTTTACACTCTCATGTTTGGAAAGACAGTCATTTATTCAAGCTCGGGGCAAGACTCTGAATTTAAAAATCCTGGTTTAATAGTTGGTACTATTGTATAGATATTTGGCAAACAGGAAAGATGCAAATTAGTTTCAGATATTTAATTTGAAATAGTTATTCATTTGCAACATGCAGTTGAAAGGAAAAACATAATGTTACATCAAATTGGCAGATATGGCAGATTTAGTTGAGCCAGAATTTTCATCAAATTTACTTCCTATCTCTCAATACTAACTTTAGTTAACAAACTATCAAAAGCAAAGAAAATGTTCCAGGCTCAAACCTGGCCTGTGCTCAGTTATATCATTCCAGCCAGTCAGGTCTTTGGGGCACTAAAGGTTTAGGAAGAAGAAAATGAGCTTGCATTGCCAGTCCGAGGCAACATTCAGCTGTCCCTGCTGGAAATGCATGTTTGTGTAGTCTACATGAAAGAGCATCAAGCCAGGTATTGTGCCCTCCATGACAAAATATCTTGTCAATATTTACTGTCAATGTTCATTTATGAGGAGGTGTCATTTGAGTCAAGTAGTGAAAAGTTATTAATGTCATCAACTAGCTTATGTTTCACCCAAATTTTAGAGCCTCAAATTAAAACTTCATATCACTTTCAACTATATCTTCAGGCTTGACAGTCCTTTGTTTCATCAGTGAGTTACCTCTTGGAAGTGATGATATTTTAATATTTTCTAGTAAAATGTTTATTTGGAGCTGCATTCTGCACTCTAGAGAAATTATGCTCACCCAATCTAAGGTTCCATGCAGTAATCAATGTGTGATGCTTATGGATCAAGCTATTGGATACATTCTAACTTGGGTTCAAGTGGAGCCTGATTCTTAATAATTCCTTCAATTTAAAAAGACAAGTCTCTAATTCTATCACTTGACAATTTAAATCAAAAGTATTATTGAAAATACTGTTCGAATACTAGACTATCATTTGGCAAATTAGCTGTCAGACTTTGTTTTAAGGGAGTATGCTGCAAGCTATTCACAACATTACACATGAAAAAGAGGGTTGACTGCCAATTTAGGAATGACTAAAGCAACATTTCTTAAAATTATATTAACAAACATTAATGGCATGGGTAAGATTTAAACCACGTATTAATCACAGAAAGGGCTGACTTGATTATTAGCATGAAGCCATAAATGCTACAGTTGAATGTTAGTTATCCTATAAACTGTACACCATCCTAAGCCTGACTGTTATCAGCCATACAGAATACAGGACGGCAAATACTAACAATCTAATATAGTTTACATTAGAGAAAAATATAATTTTGAACAAGTAGAAGATAACCCTCGAAGCTTAAAGCCACAAAGGTTACTTATTGATTTATTTAGTTCTTTTGGCTAAGTTTTAAGTATCAGTAAAATCTTGAAGGTAAAATAGATGCTGTAAATTGTATGTAGATATATATCTGACAGGTTGCAAGTATTATTTGACTTATCATCTGTCAGACACATATCTGAGTGAAATTTAGAGCATCTATTTTACCCTCTGTCGATTTTAAAATTGGCCAAAGACTAAACAGAGCAGTCACAAATCCAAGCCTAAGTAGAACCCTTCATTATGGTTATTTCCGGGACACATGAAGTTTTTTTTAAGTAATATGCAAACTGAAGGCAACAAGACAACAAATTGCCAGTTTATAGTGAATCCTGCCTTATTGGTGTCTTTAATCTCTGTCTACCCTCAAATTTTAATTGATGTAGTTTTTGAAATCATTGCTAACTAAAGTTTATGCCCTATGGCCACAAATTTTGTGCCAGCACAAAGGAAGCCCTGAAGGCACACAATGGAGCAGGCATTACTGGGAACTATTTCCAGCATGGCTCTCACAATGCTCAGGTTGGGAAAAATGTTAATGCGGGCATGCAGTGCATGCACCAGACATATCACCAGAAGTATGAAAGTGACATCAACCAGTAGTTCGGACTGATTTAATGCATGTTTTCATAACTTTGAGTGTGCAGATCCAGTGAATGCCAGTGCTAATCACTCCCAGCTGAAAATGCATTCAGTTGCGCAAGAGACACCATAAACTGCTTTTTAAAGGGCCAGCAATCCTATTTACAGCTGAGATGCTTTGCCTTATTTCTATGTCAAAGTCTGTGGAAGTGCTGCAGTTTATTTATGGCGGGCTATTGGTGAGCTAGTTCATTTATAAAGGGGATTTAGTCATATGTACTCACTAAGTTTGCGACAGATATATGCAAGAAATATCATTGCAGTGCCTCTGAGCCTCCAACATGACTGGGAAATGGAGCAAAGAATACAGAGAGAGGAGAAACTTTGTGAAGAGGAAGGAGGAGGGCTCCCTACTGTCTACAGTGGGTTTTCAGAAAGTGTTTCTCATTCTTGCTTTGCACCCAGGTGCAATACTCGAGCTGATTCAGCCTCTTGTGAAAAATGATCACAGAACTGTGCCTCCTTGTTCAAGATGATCTATAGACTTACAGCACGGTGGGAACTGCACAAACAGTGTCAGTAACAATTACAGCATCTTCTACATACTCGAATCATTTTATGTAGAAGTAGTTGATGTAGCAAAGATTTTTCCACCACACAAACCATTGATACATCCTGAAGTTGACAGAGCTACTATATTTGAGGAGAAATGTTTGCAATATGTTCTCTCTCAGCAGGAACAAACAGGATGAGAGGGCTTTGCCAGAATTGAAGGAGATCTAATGGTGCAGGGAATGGCGAAATCCCAACTGATGCTCCTTATTGGTGTTAAATGTTAACAGTCCAACTCAGAGAATGATATAGTGCAGAAGATCATATTGAGTGGCAGAGCAGACTCAAAGGGCTGAATAGCTTACTCCTGCTCCTAGTTTCTATTTTTCTCTTTGCAGTGAAGGGGTGAGTTGCTTGTGAGAGGTGAGGAATGCTTGGCCATTACAACCTTTCTCATTCCTTGGGATATCTGAAGGAGTTGCTGATCTCTTGAACTGGAACAGCTTCACCAGATCCAACTCAGACAAAGAGACTACAGCTGACATTTTAAGAGTGCAAGTGCATATGTCTTTATAAAAATATAAGATTATTTGCAATGAAGTGTCACCCTATGTGTCCTCCGTAAGTTTTCTTCATCCTTTCCCTCCCACTATGTCTACATGCAGCCCTGATTTCTGCAGCTGGTATAGAGGGACCCTAATCTGTATTAGCCCAGTTGGCTTGGAAAACTTGGCTGGTCATCCCAGGGGGTGATTGAGCCTAGAAAACCCAGGGCCACTGCAATTGTCCTGTCCAGATGCAGGCTAACCCTCTGTAGCTGGAACTTCTACAAACTTGAGCATTGTAGGAAGGGGAAAGGCACAGGAGCTGGGAACCATGGCCCTGTCTGACAGGAAGCATCTGGGGTCTTGTGTGTGGCTGTTTCTCCCCGTGGGTATCTGCTGGCACCACCCTTGAGATGAAAGGGCACCTGGAGTGAGGACCAGGTTCCTTATCCACCTCTTACCTCAGCATTGATTCCAAGCACCTATGCCTAGAGCAATGGAGTGCAGATCTTTGTACATATCATGAAGATGCTGGACCTGGGTATCTATGGTGGAAGCAGACTATCCATGGAGAAAGCTGGTTGCTAGTGTGTGGGAGCTAGAACAAAACTAATACCTTTGGTAGACTCTCTCATTGTAGGAAAACAATGGAAGAGAGGGATTGTGTAAGGCGGAAGAGGGTGAGTGTGGACATGCTGCATGCAGTAGTCAGAGTTATAATCCATGAGCCTTGGTGAGATGGGTGTGCAGTCACTGAATTAGAGTTAGTGGTGGCCCTCAAATGGTGAGTAGAAGAGAGAAGATAGTGGCACTTACTCTAGTGGAGCGCAAAAAATCAATTCACCTTCTCCCTGCACAGTGGAGCATTGCATTTCACTTGCACATTGCACTGACCTGGGTCACTATCTCAGTCCTGGCTGGCTGAGGATGGTGGCATGACCTCTTTTGCTGCTCCCCTGGGAAATGTATTACTCTCCATCTCTCCAACCAGCAAGCAAGCCAGCTCCCTGTCAGTGAACTGAGAAACTCACTTCCTTTTCTGGGCCATTTTCTTTGGGATAGCAGGGCTGGGTCATAGTGAAAAGCAGTTTGCAGCTTTCAGCTTGTGAAATGTTTTCGGGCTGGAGTTTAAACACGGTGCTAATGGCGTGAATGTTGCAAAGTCTAAGCAGCAATTGGTGCATCCACCCCTTCTCCTGTACAATTCCACAAAGCAGTCGGTCACATAATTAATGAAATAAAGAGTGGACAAATGAGTGGGAAAGTTGACAAGTGCCATGGCAGACCACCCATCATGACTCTCACCTCAAAAAATGCTTCACTGAAGAAAACGGGAAAATTTAGCCCAATTTAACCTACAGAAAGGCTGGCAGCTTGAAATACAGTACTGAAGTCAGTGAGCATGTCCAACTGGCAGTAAAGACGGTGCAAAGTGAATGAGTGAGCACCAACAAAGCAAGCTAAGATCCATAAAATGCAACCTATACAAATGTATGAGATTATGCATGTACCCCTGTGCATAAAGCAAATTGGAAAAAGCAAGAAAGTTTTAGGGGTCCCTGAGCTCCTAAGTAAAATGTTCATGGGCTGAAGTAGTGTGAGAGCTGGTCCAAGAGCTGGAACGATGATAAGGTGAGATTAACGTTGCCAATGCTGACTTGTGTGAATGAAGCATCAAGGAATATGGCAGCCACAGAAGGTGCAGGGGCAATATGGTGAAGATATAGTTGGGTCATAGCAAGACAGGCAATCATTGAGCTGCCTGCCAGGTGCCTGCTCTGTGCTATGTTTTGGAACTTGCACAGTCGAGTTTCTCAGGAATGGACCAGAGAATTAGAAGTGGTGTACAGTATGATTAAGATGCAAATGTATGGAGATAAAGTCATAGAGTCATACAGCATGGAACCAGAACTTTTGGTCCAACTTGTCCATGCTGAGTTTCCCAAATTAAACTAGTTGAATTTGACCCATATCCCTCTAAATCTTTTCTATTCATGTGCCTGTCCAAATGTCGTTTAAATGTTGTAACAGTACCTGTATCACTTCCTCTGGCAGTTTGTTCCACATGTCAACCACCCTCTGTGTGAAAAAGTTACCTCTCAGGTCCCTTTTAAATTTTTCTCCTCTCAACTTAAAAATATGCCCTCGATTGTTGAACTCCCCTACCTTAGGGAAAGGACCTCTACTATTCACCTTATCACTGCCCCACATGATTTTATAAACCTCTATCAGGTCACACCTCAACCTGTACACGCCAGTGAAAGAAGTTCCAGCCTATACAGCCTCTCCCTATAACTCATATCCTCCAGTCCTGGCAACATTGTGGTGACAAGACACCATTTAAGATTTAAGAGGAAATTTGCAAAACATTTTTTTGCAATATCAACATTCTGATTTTCTCATTCTCTCTGTATTTTCCCAACTTTCTCAACATTATGGCACCACACCACTGAATACATATGATGGACACTCATGTAAACACTAACAATTTTAACTAAAAAGACAGTAAGTCCTTGTCAACCTTTATGTATTAAACAACCAAAATATTTTTAAAACTACTCTCTTAGCTTTCTCGCTGTCATAAAGTTAGTAAAATTATACTAGTTGAATAAGATTATTGTTGCATCAAAGTGTCATTTCAAGTTGTACATCCAAAAAAAACATTTCTTTCAATTTCTTTATATATTACTACCAATAAAGGCCTTTTGTTTGAATAATGTTCCAAATACTCAACATTAAAATGTTTTATACAGTTGTTAATTTTAACAAACAAACTGGAAAACACATTTGTCTCTTGAAAACAAAATGTCCTTCAGCCCATAAAGAGTCAAAGAGGCTTTTCACTGTTTTTATTTGAAATCTACAATAAAACTTTAAAGACAATCCTCTTCCCTATAAAGGACAAAGAAAATGCGAAAGTAGACTGGGATGAAATGGGAGTTGGAGTAGCAGGTGTCTGGAGCGAAGCATATTAAAGCAAATTTGTCAGTATGGTTACTACTTTCGCATTTTCATTCAAACTGCTGGCCAACGCTGACCAGCCAATTGACTTCTCTGCAGCATTGTCCAACAGAAGGCAGTCTTTGCACACAGGGTAGGTGGGGTGTGCCGATGGGGACGGGGGGGAGAAGTTGATAAAGTTCTCTATGATTTTATCAGACTTGAGTTGTGCAATCGTTCTACTAAGTCATTTCAACTCCAGGCTTGCTGAAACATAGCAAACTCAGTTGTAGAGGTTAGTTGCATATGAATGAGAATCAAGCTCGAGCCGTTGGAATAGAAGTGAATGATGATGGTTCGTGAAACATAAATTTAAGAACAATTTTAGCTAGTTGTAATACTAAAATAAATTTTAGATTAATGACAAGCTAGATACCACAATCAGTTATATATATGACCACTAGCATTTTTCCTAAAGTTCTTGTGTATAATGTACCTTTGTCTGCAGCACATTAATTAGTTTAAGAGTTCATAAGTACTTTTGCCAGGCAGTTGCTTAATTTCTTCTTCTATGTAAAGCCGCAAGGCAACTTTGATTTATTTAAAACAATAATGTTCTAAGGACTTTGTGGGACTCGTTTTTGGGGCCTATGTTGGATATCGCATAATAGTAAAATCTACAATAGAGGGAAAAAAACAGACTCGTTTTGTTGATAGGCACAGACAAAACTGCTATTGTGTTTTTGAGTTTATCCCAGCATTTAAGTTGTTTCCACTTGTATTTGTGCAACAAAAAAAAAATTGGCTAAAGTTTTTTAAGTAAAAGAGATGAGCTTAATTGAAAAGCATTCCACAATTGAAGATAAAAAAAACTTAAGTTGAACAGGCAGTGTTCTGAGAATTCATTTTTACAGAACAAGTGCTTTGGTGGATTTTACCCCAATTAAATTTCAGGAGTGTTTGTTAGTAATAATAGATGCTGATTGCTTGCTTCCAGCAAATAAGGGAGGGGGGCAAGACTACGGAATAAAGGTTTTGGCTGATTAATACACTGGAAAGGCTTTCTTCGTGTGTAGTTTTCTCAAACTCATAAGCTCTTGAGTATCTTTAGTGCAAATTTAATTATGTCCTTAATAAGCAGAATCAGCACCTGAAGAAAACTCTGTCCCTGCAAAAGATGATGATGTAATGCACTAATAAGAAGCAGCAAAACCACTTCACGTCGATGCCAAATGATGACCTTGTCTCCCAAAGTTTTACATTTCAGTTCATGTTCTGAAAGCTGATATGGATGATCAGGTCTGGCTCTGGTTCAAAAGCAGTTCAGAGTGGGGAGGGGGTGTGGGGTGGAAGAGAGAAAAAAACAGTCAACAGAGCAGTTTCTATGGATTTTCTGTTTCTTGCTGATTTTCCATAGTTTTTTATTCTGACATCATTACCCAGAACGAACAGGCTCCAACTCATACAGTAAATGCTCACAGAATGACAAATTTCAGATGCAATGGGAACAATGAAACGTATAAGCAAAGCAATGAAAATTCATTTGTATAAGCCTGCTCCCCTACTGCGGAATTTTCAATTATATATATCTAATTATGCCTGTCAGTTGGTGAATTGAAAAAAGAAATTCTTTGTCCCTCCTTTTTGTCTCTTCGTCATCTCTTCTGTTAGAACGATTACAGCACACTTATACAACTAATTGCCTTACGGCTTATTAGTACTACAATTATGCAGCCTGGGATTCTTGTGTGAACAGCCATCTGCATAAAGTGACACTATTCAAAACTATCCATAATTTAACTAGCGTTATTCCAAAGCAGTGAGTCCAGACAATTGGTTGGCCTCCATATTTCATACCCACTCTGGCAAGGGAGTATTTTTTGTCCAGCATTTCACCTCTTTAAACCCACTGTGAATCTGAAAGAAAGAAAGTGCCCAGAATGCTAGTAAAAGGGATGAACTGAAGCATGGATAATGCTCATTCCTTCTTTGGTAATTTTTCTTCAAATTTTATACCACTAGGCAATTTTTGTTTCTTTTCAAACTGCTGAGAAAGTGCAGATGGTTTGGACCACACAGAAATCTGTTTCTTATGTTCTTCTTGGGTATAATGGAGGACATTGTGAAAATCGATACATTACTAGTGATTGTTAGTGATATTCATAGCTGCTCTTACTGAGAAAAAAAATGTGAGGCAGATCACTCAGGCATTCAGCTCGTGAAAGCAAGGAGTCACTTCTTTGTAGTTCATATTCATTTACTTATGCTTTCTGTGAACCACAACTGAAACTGGGTGAAAAGAATAATAGCAGAAGAAAAAAATAAAAGTATATAAGTAGATTTATTGAGCACTTGCTCAAAAAAGCAACCAACAGCCCTGGCTGATATATTACCAAAACCCCATCTGCCATGTTTGTAACAGAACGAAGAATAAAACCTTTGACAGAAACAGCTAAATTTGTCATGTGATCGCAATAAAAGAATAACTGCTTTGAATAGCACTGAAGCCTAGAAAAATTGTTTACTGACCATATAATAACCACCTCACCAATGTTTTCAAAAATCTACATGAGACAAAAACTTCATACTGAAAAGAGACCTGTGAATATTAAATGTATTGTCAAATCTTAATTTAGGTATAACTCACCTGAGTGCCAAACTAATTTTTAAGATCCAAACAGCATTGCAAATGCACTTTTCTTTATGCAGTAATCAATTTTAAAGTGACAAAAGCTGGCTGGAAATAACTTTGGTAGTAATCTTTTAATTTCAGCATTGTCTTATGTTCTTTAATATCACCATGGTTTTAAAGGAAAGTAATTTGGAAAAAAAAAAGCCTATGTTACCAGGACTTCAGGGTTGAAATGCTTGTAGCTGGTAATAAATTAACACACTATTTCACTTCCTTTTCTCCAACAAAGCAGTCATTTGTCCACCTAACTTACATTCAATTGTGAGTTATATTTCCCGGATTGCAAGTACATTCAATTGCAAATTATGCAGCAGTATTAATTCTGCCGTTTTAACTACCTTGAGAACTAATAAAGAATGCAAAGTACAGCAAACATCTGGCTTCCGGACTAAGAAGTGCTCAGATTCTCAAAGAGGTTTAACTGACAAAATAGTTGGTTATTAACATTAGAATTGCTTTACCAGCCTTTGGAATAGGAACAAGGGATCCATTATAGTGAAGTGTATTAAATTTAAATTGTTGCTTATTTCCTAATTTTTCTGAGTATTCACAAACATGCAGCCTCTGATAGCACATTGCCAGTGTACTGATATGCAGCTCAATGGTGTGGCAGGATGTGGGGTCTCTCCCTCGCTCCCCAACTCCCAACTCCCACAATATGCCTCTTTCCATCATTCCCTACACGGAGACCTCCCAAACTTAACTCAATTGTTTGGGCCAATGAAGATTGCAGATGAGATGCCTCCTTGAAGGAAGGCAGAAAAAATGGAGAGCTCACTCACCTTGCAATTGTAGTTTTGCTTTCAATTAGAAGGAGCAAAGTTGGTATGATTACAATTAGGAATATATAATCACTTTATAGTCCTGAAAACAAAAATGACAGTCTTCAAAAATTCAGTGTTTTCTTTAAATTGTAGATTGTAAAAAATACTTTTGGCTGTTGTTCATGAATTTCTTTCAGATGTGATGCTGTTTCTTTTGAAGGTTTGTGCAGTAGGTGATCTGTTGAGGTGCAGCTGAAGAAAAGCTCTATATTGTTACTCCAATCTGGCTATTTAGACAGGCACAAAGTGGTTTAGTCAAAACTCAAGAGCCTTACATGAATGAGTGAGTTGGGAACACCAAAAGTACAGGCTAATTTACATCAAGTTGATTGTACATAAAAATTGTATCTTGGTCTTTTTCCTGTATTTTAAACATAATAATGGAGTTTTACTGTCCGTCGCATCTTATCAGTTAACATGGCGTATAAGATTACCCCATGTTTTCAGCCCCCAAATCATGTTTATTCCTTGTATTTGATGTATAAGTTGTTCCCCTTTTCAACCACTATAAGCAATACTTACATAGTAGTCAGCCTTAATTTATCACCCTATAAATGTTGGCTTACTTCTGAGTATCCTATAAGTAGGTGTGGGGGTTCACACAGGAGATATGGGGAACAATAAAGATAGTGACCACCCACGCCCATGCTGGTGGTTCACTTTTATAGTTGATGCATAAGTCTACCTTTGTTTTCGGAGAAATTTTTCAAGGCTTCAGATGTTGAGTTACACACTGCCATCAACGGCAGTTACTCATTCGGTGAGTAAAAATAATCTTTTAATTGTTTCAAATGCTCTAATAGTTACTCAGATCAATTGAGGTAATCTACCTTCAAATAAAAGGTAGAGAAAACATGATACTTAATCAACAAAAATACTTTCTTTAAACATGAGAGCTATATTTATGCAATGAGTATATTTATCTCCATTTCCAAATAGCATTCCAAGAATTTAGGTTAGCTTGGATGGTATTAATGTAATGTTGAAAAATTCAACAGCAACAGATATTTTATTGCAATGAATTATATCATACATTGTACCGTACTCCAAAGTTATGCTAAATTAACGTTATCACAACAACAACTTGTATTTATATAGTGCCTTTCACATAACCAGAAGACCACAGGAGTTTTTTGGATAAAGTTTCATACTGATCTATATTAGGAGATATTCGAACAAGTGACTTGATTGAAGAGGTAGACTTGAAAGAGGCTGTATAAGGAGGAGAGTATTAGAGAGTGAGTTCCAGAGCTTAAGATCTCAATAACTGTAGGCACAGTCACTGACAGTGAAGCAAAGGAAACTGGAGTTGTTGAAGAGGTCAGAATTGGGGGAGTGGAAATATCTCAAGAGACTGTAGAAAGCAAATAATGCCAATAGAATTCAAGTTATCTTTAATGAATAGGAAAATTCCCACAATGAAAACATGGATATTGAATTATGTAGTAATATTCTGTCTCTTGTGGCTGCCATGTCTGAATACATCTGTATAGTGTACTATACAATTTACAAAACCTGCTGTCAGATACAGGATTTTTCAGGAATATATTATCACAATGTAGACTCTGTCTTCAGATTTTTGATGTCTTTGCTGGTATCCTTTTGTACTTTATTGCTGTGCTTAAAGAAAGCAGCTGCTTTCGGATGGCAGAGTTACATGTTGGTGACATACCTGTGAAACATGAACATTGGTCATAATTTTGAATGTCATGACCACTGGATTGCTGCAGATACTAGCAAAGCATAACATTGTTCAAATCTATGTTAAAAATGTAAAATTGCTGGAACTATACTGTAAAGAGTAAAACTACATTAAACAACTTCGGGAGTATGTCCTTCATTTGAACTGGGAATTGATCCAAAATGTCAGTGTCTGTTCAAATGTTGACTGATCCACAGACTTGTTTATAAATTTATCTTTAATCATCCTGCTGAGACAGATTATGACACACCTCTTGAGCGGGTGGCCTTGAACCCAGACCTTCTGGTCAAGAGGTAAAGATACTACCACTACCACTAGTTTTTTGAGACAATTAATATCTTAACAAAGATATATTAACAAATAAATTTTGGAATGTATTAATGCACCGAGCTTCCAATAGCACTTCCATGCTTGAAACAGTTGTTGGAAAAAGTATGTTGCATTTAAACCATATTACACATACACCTAGTATTCTTTCTACTGGTCCCCCATTTCCAAAAGTTTCAAATGTTTGTTGCTTTGAGAATAAGGTATTAGTTGTTTAGATGCTTCATAGACACTTTATTATGACATGGCTGTTTGTTCCTTGCAATTAGTTTCTATTTCTTTGCAGTCTATTTGATGTGTTTGAAGGTCATTTTTACTTTTGCCACTAATGTAAAGCAAATAAGATCAATTCAGGCACCCCTCAAACACCTCTACTTTGTGTCCAGCTGAAACAGCTCAGTTGCGAATGAATTCAAATGAAGATCTGGGCCCTCTTGTGGTACAGTCATAGTGTCCCTATCCCTGGACCAGGAGGCCTGGGTTTAAATCCCACTTGCCCCGGGGTGTGTAATAACACCTCTGAACAGGTTGATTAGAAAATATGCCAATTGAAGATCTAAAGGTACCTTAACAAAAACCGAAAGAACTGCGGATGCTGTAAATCAGAAACAGAAACAAAGTTGCTGGAAAAGCTCAGCAGGTCTGGCAGCACCTGTGAAGGCAAAAAACAAAGTTAACGTTTCGGGTCCGACTCTGAGGAAGGGTCACCGGACCCGAAACGTTAATTCTGTTTTTTCCATCTAAAGGTCCCTTGTTCAGTGCTGGGTATCAGCAGTAACATCTCTACATTGACTTCAATAGAAACACAAATTAGGAGAGGGATTAAACAGGCAGCCTAGCTGATATCGTCCACATCACTCAAAAGTCAACAATCCTACTTGTTGTGTAGGGTTTTACAAATTTGGCTGATATAATGTCCTAATTTGATCTTAAAAGAATAGACTTTTTATACAAAAGATCCACCTTTTTTATTTGGGAATTGACTAAAGCCAAATAACTAATTTAACATTGTCAGCCTTGTAATTTGTCCTTAGTTTCTATTCTCCTGCCTTTTACTCATATAACTCATTGCACCACATCAAGCGAATGCACAGAGTTCAGTAATATGGACTGAAGCGAATACACATTCAAAAACAAATTAGTGCTGATAATTAAGATAGGAAGCATCAGTGAGATGAATGCACAAATGTATTTCTGCTTCCTGTTCAACTGTAATCATGTTAGTGAAGTTCACTCTGAAGGTAGTACCAAGTCAGCAGAGATTCAGCACAGGACAATGGCAGGATACCTTGTAAAACAATAATATGTTGCATTTATATGGGGCCTTTAATGTAATCAAGCAGCTCAAGATGTGTTACAGAAATGACATTTTATGATTTCAATCCATTCACCAATATGTGTCCCACGGTAAATTTTAATTGTTGGAAATGCTTAAGTAATAGGAAAAGCAGCAGAAGGTGTTGAGGAAGGTCTTAAAGTTGCTGGAGGACTATCCCTCGAATACAGTCTTAAAACAGGTATTGTGTCAACTGCCAGCCATCAAGTTACAGCTGACAAAGGAACAATGTGTAAGTAGACTATTACTTATCAATTAAGTGAGCCTTCTTAGGAACCTAATCTGCAACCAAGGAATAACTACACTGTTAGTAATGGTAAAACTGGGAACAGCATGCAGCTGTTTTCTAGGAGTTCCATTCACACAGCAGCAAGAAACTCGACAAGGATCAGTCAGTTTGTGGTTCAGTAATATAGCACCCAAGTCACAGATGCCCTATCTTAACTTGCTGATGAACACATTACTGTTGATCTGCAACATCTTTAATGTGTGAGGCTTTGGTCTTTCTAAATATTTAGCCTTTTCAAGACAACTTGAATTGTATCCAGTTGTCATTGAAACACTTGTACAAATATCCAAAATGTTGATCAACATGAAAGCTTACATCTTCATAAACCTCAAAATAACTCTGAACAAAAATGAATGAACAGTTTTCTGGGAATGCCTAAAGCCCTCTTATACTATGGGATGAAAGTAATACAACAGCAATACAAGTTACTCACTCAAACAT
The DNA here is from genome assembly GCF_021869965.1 of Rhincodon typus. NCBI lineage: Eukaryota > Metazoa > Chordata > Chondrichthyes > Orectolobiformes > Rhincodontidae > Rhincodon > Rhincodon typus. The sequence goes on along the minus strand of NC_063346.1, from coordinate 38,488,276 downwards.
TGTGACTTTTCATCATATTACCCCTGACATCTGACCCCTCTCCCACATACATCCCACAAAACAAAGTAAACAATGAAACAAAATTGAATGGCAGGAATATAATTGAGATATTGGCATGCATAAGTCATTCTAATGGTAAAAATACCTTTTATGTCAGTTTTCATTCATATTCGAAAAATGCAATTCCATTGGTGAATGTTAGATGTAAATCTTCCAATTATATAGACTGATCTTAGAAAATTAGTTTGCAAAATAGATTTAAGTTGTACTGAAAACAATTCAGCTCCAAAATGTTTTGTCTACACTTTAGAGCAGATGTTTTCTATGCCTGTTTTTATGATATGGATGAAGCTTAATTTTAGTAATTTTGTCGAAATAAGATGAGAAAGGGATCTTAGTGCCTATTTGTATTGTATGCAAAATCTGTAACATTGATTTGATTTGATTTATTATTGTCACATGTACCTAGGTCCAGTGAAAAGTTTTGTTTTGTGTGCAGTATAGGCAGATCATACCACACAAGGTGAATAAGGGTAATAGAACAAAGCAAGGAATACAATGTTATGGCTGCAGAGAAGGTGCACAAAGAACGAAGTTAACATTAAATTTGAAATTTGAGAAGTCCATTCCGAAGTCTAATAACAGCTGGGAAGAAGCTGTTCTTGAATCGGTTGGTGTGTGTGTTTAAGATTTTGTGTCTTCTGCCCAATGGAAGAGGTTGAAAGAGATTATAACTGGGGTGGGAGGGTTCTTCAATTATGTTGGCTGCTTTTCTGAGGTAGCAAGAAGTATAGATGGAGTCAATAGTTGGAAAACTGGCTTGCATAATAAACTGGGCCGTGTTTACAACTCTGTAATTTCTTGTTGTCCTGAGCAAAGCAGTTGCATTCCAAGCTGTGATGCGTCTGAATAGAATGCTTTCTATAGTGCATCTATAAAATTATATAAGAGTCTAAGTGTGGGCAGCATAGTGGCTCAGTGGTTAGCACTGTTGTCTAAGAGTGCCAGGGACCCAGGTTCAATTCCTTAGGTGACTGTCTGTGTGAAGTTTCCACGTTTGCCCTGTATTTGTGTGGGTTTCCTCCAAAGATGTGTAATCTAGGTGGATTGGCCTTGTTAAATTTCCTATAGTGTCTAGGGATGTGCAGGTTAGGTGGATTAGCCATGGGAAATGCAGGATTTCAGGGATAGGGTAGGGGGTGTCAGACCATGGGGGAGCTGTTCAGAGGATATTTGCAGACTCAATGGGCTGAAAGGCGTGCTTCCACACTGTAGGGTTCTATGATTCTATCAATTGTACAACGCTCTATACTATTGTTCATTTATAAAATACATTTGCTGCGCTATCTCCTGTCAAGTTAAGAATCAAAAGGGCCTGCTTGGTGGAAACTCAGATGGTAGTCAAATGAGAAGAGGCTCGTTTCTGAAACAAGATGATATCCATTGCATGATAACCTGTAGGCACATGTAGCAATGATGTGATCATATTATTGCAGAAATTATGATGTCTTCATATGATGTAGATCTTACTCCTTTGCAATCCTGAGCTGTTCTCCCATTAAGTCCATATGAAATCAGCATAATGGATGGTACTTAAGGTCCTCCTCAGGATCATGTATTAAGCCCCTTGCACACTTACATATCTACCCAAACAGCTGAGGGCGCTGGGCCTGGCTCTCTGTATCAGCTGCCAACATGTCCATGGAGGCAGCCAAATGGTCATATGACTCACTGCACTGCTGCAGCTTCAGGGTAATGAGGGCCATTGCCTCCCACATCCCTGCCTGCTGTTCCTCTTCCTCTCTGTGCATCTGGCTGAAGTCCCTGATCGCTGACACCAGAGGGGCCTCTCCTGCCTGGGCGGAGCAGGTAGCTGGTCTCCAGCAGGTCTCCGAGCCCTGGCAGCCTGGGGTGTTTGTTCCTCAGCCAGCTGTGGAGCTGTCACAGTGAGGTGCTCACCAGATTGTGCTGTCACATTTTCTATGCCTAATACTTCCCCAAAGTATCTATATCTGAGCTGGTGCGGGCTGCAGGAAGCAGCTTGTCGATACTTCCTCTGAGACCTTGGAGGTCCAGGATACACTTCTGGGAGAGCTGGGTGTTTCTCTGCAGAACTCAGAGGACTGGAGAGGAAGCCGCCTCACTAGATCCTGGCGGTCTGGCCTGAGGTTGCCAACCGGCCAGTGCTGTCTCCAGAATGTGAAGGAATGGCCAGCCATGCCCCAAGAAGGTTGATGACCTTCTCCACTCCACTGGATGAAGTGCCACACTTTCCTTTTTGCCATCTCCGGCCTCATTCTATCTCTGCTACAGCACGCTTACTACTGCATGCAACACATTCTTTCACACGTTTTCCCCTCTTAACCTCCCACACCACTAACCCTGCATACCCTCCACACCCCCTCCTCAGTCCTTAGGAACACCTCAACACCTTTCCCCTACATGAAGTAGCAGTAACTTATCTCACTCATTCCCCTTAAGGCCAGTACAGGATAAAGGCAGTCCGCAACAGAGCAGAGCTAGCCTGTATGACTGAGGGAAAGACGAGACTTTTCCGTTGGATTAACCAGTCCACCAGGACATCCAGAACAGTGAATTTTATGTCATCTTCCCTTTCTCCACCATTTTGCAACTCTGTCCTTGACTGAGCTGGTAGCCTTGGAATGCAGTGCTCTCCCAACTGCACAACATTGGCTCAAAGGGTGCTGGTCTTTCAATGGATATTGCTGAGCGGCGAGTTGATCTGTGAATGACATATGGTAAAATGGAGCTGGACATGGATTGCATTGGTCACTAATGAGGTGAGTTTGGTAAGGACTCACTCAGCTTTCCAGTGAGAAACCCTTTAAAAAACCGAATGCAACTCTGGATTAGCCAAATAAAATCAGCCCATCATCTTGTTAAGTCTATTTTCTATGAAAGTGAAAACTTTGAATATATACTTCCCATCAAGTCACTGATTTTCATAAATTTCAAACATATAAGGGCAACGGTCACAAAATCTCCCAGATCTGGAATTTCTTAGTAAGTCTTACCTTATCCATATAATGGGAATGCTCCTGCTTTCTGTAATTTGGACTGTTTATGACAAGGTATTTGAAATTCCCTTTAATAAGAGCATTCTCTCTTGATTTGTTTTGTTTAGCTTCTGCTTCCATTCGGGTGACCAGAATCCTTTTTGACAGAAGTGTTCTGCCAATACCATATCTTGTTACATTTATCATACTGCAACAATGTAGACTGTTATATTAATCGGAGATTAAAAGTTACTTGTGAAGTGCTCTTAATCAACCTGTTCAGACTGGTTAGGATACACCTGCACCGCATGAAAATTAAACTCAGATTTTGTGGGTCAGGATAGATTATTCTAAAATCAACCTGTTTAGACATGTTATGACACACTTCTGAAGCAGGCAGAAATTGAACACACAACCTCTGGCCTAGAGGTAGTGACATTAACACAACCACAACAGCCCTCTGGCTCCGATTAGAGATTGGCTGTTATTTGTATCCAGGAGGAGAGTGTTAATTGGAAATTTAAATGGCGGAAAACAAGACATTGGCTGATGGTGAACGAAGCTTTTTGAGGAGAACATTGTGCAATTTGTAAAACTCTGCAAATAATATCTTGTAAGTGAATAAAACTTGGCTATACTATTCCATCTTTTATCACCTGACATCTGAGGTTAAAAAAAGAGAGGAGTACAAAGTTAGCAGAGATTGAACTGTATAAATATTGTGTGTTTTTATTTTTGTGCTTTTTAAAAACTGTGGTCTGAAATGGGCAATAATTGTTTTAAACCCAATATTTTAAACTAATCAAATAACCTGATATTCATGACAAGCATCATTTAAACAAGCAGTTATTTGAAAATTAGGTTGCAGACAGATTGGAACCAAGGGCTTCAAATTCAGATGGAACTTTTGCTCGCAACAAAAGTTTGGCTAGTCAATGGACTAGTAACCAGTTGTCAATGACAAAGGCTTTTTGCCTGCTTACAACCATGTGATTGGTTCTCAGGTAACTGAACAGCTTAGGGGCTAGGAACAAGAAATAGAGAGAAGTGATCAGATCTCCACTAACTCAGGGGTCATCTCTCTGTTCTCTGCATCAAAATTTCACTTTAAACCTGAAGAAAACCAGTTTATCTTTCCTTCGGCAGTTGCTATGAGTTGTAACTTTTTAAGTAATAAGTAGTACCTTTAAGTAGTGAACGAGCCACACGGGTGCCTCTTGAAGTATTTGGGAAAGAAAGGCTGAGAAGAAACTTTCTGATCAGCGAGAACAAACTCAACCGATAATGTGAACAAAGACTACCAAACTGCTTTCCCAGTTTTTCTCCCCCTGTCCAAATCTGTATCTGTCGCTGTGGTTTGTGTGTGTGTGTGAGACAGAATTGTAATTTGTAGAGTTATATGTCATCACTTTATTCTTGTTTATCTTTGGCCAGTGTCCAATTACTTGTAATAATTAGTCATTCCTGTTAAATACAGAAACCTAATCCATGCTCTCTATCAGACTGGATCTGAAAATCATATAAAGTGGGGTAATTTGTGTACATACTTTAAAATCTTTAACATTGTGGAGACTCCGGGAATAGTGGGGCTAAGTTCCAGTGCACCAACCCAGTGAGTTATGAGTTGTGCCACCAGAGGTATCTTTAAAAGCAGGACAATTCTGATCTACAGAGGAGTTATCCCTGGGGTCTTGGCCAAAATTTGTTTCTCAACAACATATTATCTGGTCATTACCACACTGTTTGTGGGAGCTGGTTCTGAACAAATTAACCACCGCATTTTCAACACTACTATTGTCACAGCACTTTTAAAATATTAAATTAGCTGTAAATCACTTCGGAACTTTTGGGTTTTGTCATTAATGATACTGCACAAATTCAAGACTTTTTTTCATATTCTGTTAATAAAACACTTATTCACCAATTAAATCTCATCAATGCTGTTTGGGTATTGCATAATTAACATCAGTTGTGATCTTATTAAATGGTGAAGGAGACTGGAAGGATTGAATTTTTTTATTTGCTCACGGGATATGGGCAATTAGTTGTCAACTATATTGCTGTGGGTTTGGAGTCACATGTAGGCCTAATCAGGTAAATACAGCATATTTCCTTCTCCATAGGAAATTAGTGGACTAGATGGGATTTCTTCTGACAATCAACAATGGTTTCATGGTCATCATTAGACTCTTAATTCCAGATTCTTTATTGAATTCAAATACTGTCGTCTCCCATAGTGGGATTTCCCAGAATATGAGTTGAGTTTCTAGACTAATAATCCAGCAATAATACCACCATTGCAATAATACCAATAATACCACCATTGCATCCCCATAATGACCCTCTTCTGCTGCTATGGTTTATGTCCCTACAACTACTTGGCTCCAAATCTCTTCGCAGTCTTAAACCAGATATGGATTCAAAAGTTAAATGCCAATAGTAAGATTGGATTAGATATCCTGCATAGGAAGGCAACATACAACTGAGTGTGACACCAAGTAGACCAAACAACACTAAAAATCAATGGGTAGCTGCAGTTATGTCTAGGATATAGACATTGTTATATATTGTTATAGCTATCACATTGCCAATTGTTGTAACGCTGGACTTTGACGTCATAGTTTATCAACTATCAGCTGCTTCATCTGTTATAAGGACAGCTGCACAGCTGATCACTAGTAATCCTATTGAGTTCTTTTTCATATTGAACTCCTCCAAAGTGGACCAGTTTGTCCCAGCCTACAGAAGGATCCAGATTACATCCAGTCTTGGACTGTTAAATAGCACATAAACAATACATAATACAAATACTGGATAATGACCATCTCTAACAAGAAAATGTCCAAAACATCTCCTTCTGACCTTCAAAGTCACCAACATCTTTGAAAATCCCTATCATCAACATGCTAAGGATCACCATTGACCAGAAACGTGAGCCTCACCATTGACCAGAAACGTGAGCCTCACCATTGACCAGAAACATGAGGGTCACCATTGACCAGAAACGTGAGGGTCACCATTGACCAGAAACGTGAGCATCACCATTGACCAGAAGCTCATCTGACCCAGCTATACCAAAATTGCAAGTGCAGGACAGAGATGGAGTACTCTTTAACAATTGGTTAACACTGTGACCTTTCAAAGCATCCCAACCAGCTACATGCTTCATCCCAGGATATAATGGCATACTCCACAGGTAGTTAGATGAGGGCAGTAACAATACAACATTCAACAAGCTTGACACCAACCAGAGCTAAATAGGCCATGGTATGAGTTCCTGACTTTAACCTCAATATGCTAGCATCCTCACTCAGATATCATGCCCTTGGTACAGTGTGTATCATCTACAGGAGGCAAAACAGAAACTCACAAAGTTTACTTTAGCAACGCCTTCTTGATACATGTTCTTTACTATCAACAGCAGCATCACAATTACTGAACATTATTACATTCAAGCTCCCCTTCAAGTCATACACCATCCTAACCTGAATTTATACCATCATTCCTTACTGAACACTATTGTGAGAACTGCCTTGCAATGGTGATGGCAGGCCATCTCTCGAAAATAATTCAAAGAGAAAACTCAGCACTATCTATAACAAAGGATGGACACTGAAAAACGTATACATACATATATGTTGTACACTAGATTCATTATGCCATCAGAGTACAAAGTGTTACACTGGTTTGTCACCTGTCCATAATGATCTGCGTTGATTCTTACTGTGCTTTGTGATGGAATGCTCACCATTCAACTGAATGGAAGCAGCAACAACAACAAAATGCTCACAAAGTTTGACACCATCCAATATAATGTTGGTCAGTTCCCCTGGACTAAAAACTATGTCCTCCACACTCTGCACCACCTGCTTGCCCTCACCACCACTGATGTGCTATAACTGACCAATTTCCATTCATTTGTGGACAATATTGCAGTCCTCCAATACTCCTCCAGGCTTTTGCTACAATGTGTGAATATTAAGATTTAAGTTTTCTACATAGTTCTCACTCAGCATTATACCACATAGTGCACCATCAGGGCAAATCATTTTGCTTTTGTATCAAAAAATTCCTTTTAGAGTCTGGATTGCATCCAGCTTTTAGAGGGTTTCTCACGATGAAGCCTAGTAAGTTTTCTCAGTGAATTTTAACAAACTTGCCTCATTAATTGTCTATCACATCTCTATGGTACTTCTCCTGTCCAATTTCCACACCATCTAACCATGTACCATTCCCACAGCAACTCATCATTCTATGGATATCCGCCGAAATACTGGCATTTCTTTGCATCCACTCTGTTTTTAAAAGCCATAGTGCACTTGTCCTTCTGGAACTGCCCCACATGGTGGCTGACATTTACCCCAGACATGTCTGACCAGGAAAACATGGCCCTGCTTTGAGGGCAGGATCGTGGAGATCCACCTGAATGGGGTAGTGAACAGCCATGACTTTGCCTTGCCCTAGGACAAGCAGTGAAAAACACAATTCCAGGGTTAAAGCGGTGGAGGAATGGTCAGCACTAGGAAAACAGTCAATGCCCTTCCCCACTTCACCAGTGTAAGTGTCACCATCTTCTCTCCAACACATCACCCTCATTCTAGCTTTTCTACCCTATCCATCTCTCACCAAGGCACACGTTTTACCACTCTCACTGCAACATCATCCCTCATTTGCTGTTTCCCATCCCAAAGTGTGACACCACTGTTCCTGCATGTTCCCTGCACTGTCTACTCATTCACTTGGGACACGTCCCTGCCTGCACCACAGTAGTAGCCATGCTATCCATCTTCATCTTTGTAATCACGATATATATTAATGATTTGGACATGGGGACAAAATGTAACATCTCCAAGTTTGCACATGATACCAAGTGGGGTGGGAGGGTGAACTGTATCAAGGATGCAGAGATCCTTCAACATGATCTCAACAGGTTGGGTGTGTGAGCAAATCAATGGCAGTTGCAGTATAATTTGGATAAATGTGAAGTTATTCACTTTGGAAGCAAAAACAAGAAGACAGATTACTACCTGAATGGCTGTAAATTGGGAGAGGGGAGTGTGCAGTGGGATCTGGGTGTCCTTGTGCACCAATCGCTGAAGGTAAGCATGCAGGTACAGCAGGCAGTAAAGAAGGCAAATGGTATGTTGGCCTTCATTGCAAGAGGTTTCAAGTACAGGAGCAGGGATATGTTGATGCAGTTGTACAGGGCCTTGGTGAGACCACACCTGGAATATTGTGTGCAGTTTTGGTCTCCTTTTCTAAGGAAGTATGCTCTTGCTCTTGAGGGAGTGCAGCAAAGGTTTACCAGACTGATTCCGGGGATGGCGGGTCTGACGTAAGAAGAAAGATTTATTAGGTTGGGATTGTTTTCGTTAGAGTCCAGACAAATAAGGGAGGACCTCAGAGACTTATAAAATTCTATCAGGACTGGACAGGGTAGATGCAGGGAGGATGTTCCCAATGGTGGGTGTGTCCAGAACCAGAGTTTACAATATAAGGATTCAGGGTAGACGATTTAGGACAGAGATGAGGTGACATTTCTTCACCCAAAGAGTGGTGAGCCTGTGGAATTCTTTATCACAGGAAGTAGTTGATGCCAAAGCCATGAATGTATTCAAGAGGCGACTAGATATAGCACTTGGGGCGAATGGGATTAAAGGTTATGGGGTGGAAGCTGGATTCTGCTGTTGAGTTTGACAATCAGCCATGATCGTGAAGAATGGCAGACCAGGCTCAAAGGGCCGAATGGCCTTCTCTTGCCCCTATCTCCTATGTTTCTATATCTGCCTCTCTCTTTCCATGAGGAAAACAGCCTCCAATAGGGCGGAAAGAGTTGTCAGGTGGTGTTCTGCCTATCATTCTGCTCCTCACACTTTGAGGAGTGGTTCCTGTCTCTGACTGTCCAGTGCAGGGCCTGGGCTGTTATTGGCAGCTGCCTTTGACACTGTATATCGGGAACACCTGAGATAAGGCTATTCCCCCTTGACAGGACTGAAACCTACCAGGATTTGGCTCATGCTAGATAGTCTGGCAGGACAACAGCATTATGAGCTTGGTATTTTGGGCTGAGGGGACAAAGTGCAAAAAGGCAATACAACAATGCATGGCTAGGATGCTGTGAGCTCTTTGGTAGAGTCAAAGTGAATGAGTGCAATGACATTAAGAGAAGAGCTCAGAGATGCAGCCTGCTCCAATCCATGAGCTGGGTGTGTGTCTCTGAGTGCAGTGTCCTCGATGAAACACTAAATCACAGATGTAACCTATCAGTGGATTGAACACATGCCTTCAGGGTTCACAGATGATGTCATGTCAGATACCAACGTCCATTGATATTGGTTGCATATGGCTGGTGCCCATGGAGTATACACTGAGATACTGATTCCTGGTTTACAATATGAAGGTCATTTGGCACCAACAGCAAGTTGGATTAACTCAGTCTGGTTTCCTTGTTGAATTTTCTTTCCATCGAACATGTTTGGTGAGCTTGGAAAGGTGCAGTGCTGAATATTAATGAGGTGAGTGGTGTGGCTAACAAGGCATTTAACAAGCATAAATCCCCATCAGTTGGTATCTCGCCACTGCCTAGTGGAAATCTCACCATGCCTCTTGTGAGAAACTTAAAAGATGGTGCAAGATGCACTGGACATTGATTTGGGCCTCACTGTATATCTCACCATAGCCCACATCGCTCAGGCCCCTATAATGTTCTGTCCATAACACTTGAATACAATTTTTGGATATTCAAATTAACATTGATGGACAAGATCAAAAATGTAACCTGATTTTTAATGTATTGCATTTGGGCACTTGTGAAAGTTTAAAATATATCTACATACCTTATCAAAATCAGAGGAAGACAACATCCTGTTGTTAGTTATACATGTCCCTGGAATCTTTCCTGACAAGCAGAAGTTACAACTAAAATATGGTGACTGAAAATTGAAAGTTTTTAAAAGGAGAAAAATTCCAGGATATTTCTTCGCCAGTCACACAATTCCTCCTGATAAATCGATCTCTTGTAATTCCTCATAATCACCTATTTAGATTCAGAGATTAGTTGCTGTGTGGTATCATTTATTTATTTATCATCTGTCAGCTCTCTGATTGTGATTTGGTACTTTAGCCCAAGCAGTAATTACTTTGTAATAAACCACCCATATGGTCTTAATACTGAGCCAGTGCAAATCCCTTTGCTTATCTGTGTATATTCTAATAAATGGACTATGTGTAAATGCTGAGTTTAGCATATGCTCTCCCCATCCCCCTACTAGCCTTCTCTACTTGATCTTTACCATTTCTAAATCCCAATACATATGTCAGCCAATGTGGCAAATGAGACTGTACCATGTGCAATAGACAAGATTATGTTTTTTTCAGTTTTGAATTTATCTGTAACTCTGCCAGAAAGGATAAGAGCTGACAGTTGTTTTCAGATTTCTGCACCAAACCTCTGTAGATTGTACAAATGCCTTCTGATTACCGTGCTAAACCAATAGCTATACGGCCTGTTGAATCTCTGTGCCTGATTGCTACATCTACTCTGCGCTGTGGCTAACTGCATAGCCATAAAACTTATATTGGGCTGCAATCTCCAGCAGGAAAATTCCAGGCATTATTATTAAGCCTATTCACTTATTCAGCGGTAGGCTGTTTCTTTTTTTCAAAAAAGAAGCCAGCAGACTGATCTGACTTCCTGTTAAGCTTCATATAAAAGTTATCTTTCGAAAATGTAATTCAATTTTTATCTTTGAAGCACTTAACAAAATCCTTCATTCGACCAAGTTAGATTCACACATGAGTCTGATGCGGTCTTATTTTAGACCAGCAGAAAACAGGTTTAATAGATTGTCTATCTTAGCTTCCACAGTGAGTAGATCCAATTTGGATTTGTCTGTAAATTCAGTTCAGGCTGAATTGATTTTGCACTTTGTTCCTTCTTCCCCTTTAAGGTCCTGACTGCTACCACCTTCCCTTGCAATCTCCTGCTAGGAAGGTGGAGTTGTCTGGGTTGTGTGTTCATCCACAGTCTCTGGCAAAGGCACTCTACAATCAGAAATGGGTGTCACATTGCAAGACAAAAGTGATTTTCTTCCCCTCCCCTCCCTCATGCAACCTGTCCACACAACTCAGCAGAGAGCCAATTACATTGGCAAACAAGATTCAGCAAGTCTGAACATCAGCCAAACTTGGAATCAAAATTAGTTCACTCAGTTGGTACAGCTCTTCATTATGAGAATGATGACTGAGTCAGCGTGATGCTCACACATCCTATTGGATACTTTTATAGACAGTCACAACAAGCCATATTCAAAAAAGCGCTTATGCTTTCCTTGCACTTCAGTGCTGAGGATGAGATTTAAATGGGTTAGCAATGCGCTACACTTAGTTTTTTTTATAACTTGTGTCTATAATATAATCAGGGAATAGCATTCAGTTGGAAAGAAAGAACAAACATGAAGAGACTAGAGTTATCTGACAAGCTAGAGAAATTAACATAGCGGTGCATTCAAACCCAGTTTCATGTTCGGTGCTAATGTCTTTGATGCTAGATCTGGCTTTCTCAATGACATGAGAATCCATGCAATAAAAACAATTTACATTTATGTAACACCTTTTATGTAACAGCAATTTTTCAAGATTCTTTACAAGAAGAAGCATCAAGCACAGAAGAGGAGAACTTTCAAGAACAGTAACCAAAGACAAAGTTGAAGAGCTTGGTTTTGTAAAGGATTTTGAAGGAGAGTAGAGGCATGGCAATGAGAAGAAATAGAGGTTGAGTCTCAGATTGCACAGTTGAATGCACAATTTAGTGTACAGTATAATTCATGTAATATAACTATTTATATGTTGCAAAAAACTTTGTGCGACTGTTAGATTGGCCATGACAGGTAAAGTAAAAGGCTTATTTGGACAAATGAGCTATACTTATACCTGAGTCTGACATGGCCTGGTTTGTAATTTTGGATTATGGTTCAGTGAATTGCATATTCTAGTTTCCACAATGGGCAAAACTAAACTGGTTCTTTACAGACATTTTCAGGCCAATTTATGTTAACATTTTTGCTCATATTTCCACTTTAAGGTCCCAAGTGCTAGCACCTTCCTCTACAATCTCCTATTGGAAAGCTGGAATTTTTTGGGTTAGGTACTCCTTCACATTCTCTGGAAAAGCTGCTCTGTAATTGACTGACAAGACATTGGTTTCTGCATTGCAAGATTAGGGTGAATAGTTTTCCTTCCTTTCTTCAGCAACAACAATTATCATACTCACTGGTCTTAACCTAATATAACATCACAAGGCACTACATGACAACCATATAATGCAAAATTTCACACAGACTCACAAAGGTTATGATAGAGCCGATGGCCAAAAGTTCATTCAAAGAGATATGTTTCATGAAGCTTAAAGGTAGGAATAGAGGTAGAGAGTCAGAAAGGTTTAGGAAGGAAATCCCAGTTCTTAAGGTTTTGCTAACTAAAGATGTTTACACTAATGGTGGATGGTTAAAAGTGGAAGTTCTCAAGGGACCAGAGTTACAGTAGTACAGAGGAAGAATTTATAGAGGTAGGGAGGGGAATTTTAAAACATGGAGGTTTTAAATCGAGGTTTTGCTTGATTGGAAGTCAATACCAGCCAGTGAGCTCAAGGTGCAACTAAAATCATGGGCAGCAGAATTTTGATGACCTCAAGTTTTCCATATCTTCATGTATACCTTGCTGATTTAAAAATAATTAAATCTGAGCATAAGCCAATCTGGGCTTCAAAATTAGTTTGTTCAGTTCATTAGAATGGTGATCTAGTGAGTGTAATGATCACAGGCTCTGGATACCTTCTGCTGAAAGTCACAATCAACTATGTGTAGTAAAGTTTTTCAGATTTCCTTGCAATATCAGTACTGTGGATTAGACTTAAATGGGTTATGAATGTGCGACAGCTAGCTTGTTGCGACTTGTGCCCATAAGCTATAATTATTGGATAGTGTTTAGTTAGAAAGAACAAATGCAACATTAAGAGACAGGAGAATTAGATGACAAGCAGAAGTAAGTAACACTGCAGCACATTCAGATTCACTTTCATGATAACAACACAATCCTTGATGCTTCATCAGGCTGTCTTGACCTCACAAGCACGATTTATGCACAATAATCTCTTAAAGTTCTCCAAGAACATGAGAAATAGGAGCAGGAGAAAAACAGTTGACCCTTCGAGTTTGCTTCCCCATTCAATACCACCTTCTGTTTCAATTCCACTTTGTATATCCCTTGATTTCCTGAGAGTCTAAACTTGCCTGTTTCAGCTTTAAATATACTCAACGATGGAGCCTCTACAATCCTCTGAGATAGAGAATTCCAAAAATTCATAACTCTTGATGAATGATGAGATTTTTCCTCATCTTGGTGCTAAATAATCAAAATCTTATCCTGATGCTATGTTCCAGATTCTCCAGCAAGTGAAAATAGCTTCTCAGTGTCAATCCTGTCAAGCTCGTTCAGAATCTTTTAAATTTGAAAGTGATACACTCCAGAGAGTATAGCCAAATTTTCACAGTTTAGCATTAGAATTAGAATTAGAATTAGAATTAGAATTAGAATTAGAATTTATTGTCAAGTACAGGAATTCAGGAGTACAGTGAAAAGTATACAAAGTCGCCATTCTTGGCACCATCTTTGGTACAAAGATACTTAGGTACAAAATCTTAATACTTCTTTATTTTTCTACTTTGTGCTTAAAAGTTCATCATTGCAGTCCGCTCTTTGTATAAAGTAGAAAAAAAGGAAATAAAGTTAAAAGTTCAACATTTCAGTCCTTCTTAAGTGCTTGGCCATGCTGGGCTCACAATCCCCAAAACAGCTTGATCTCTTCCGCGTTGGGCTCGTACTCCCTGCACTAGCTCAATCTCCACCGCGCTCAATGCCACCGCCACACATCCTGGGAGACCTCGGGCTGTCTGCTCTCTCTGCGGCAGGTGCCAGGCTACCTCCCTCACCACCATGCTGGGCTCGATCACCCTGTGCAAACACACTGGACAACTTGAAGCCGCCGAGCTCAGCTGTGGTAGCTTCTCACCACAGGACAGCCCTGACATCCCAGACTGCAATTTAGCACTTTATCTGTACTGCCTTCCATGAAACTATATCTTTCCATAAATATGGAAACCAAAACAACACACAATACTCCAGGTGTGGACTCACCAAATCCCTGCACAATCATAAAAAAATATCCACACTCTTGTCATTAAGTCCCCTTACAAGAAAGGCCAACACACCATTTGCCGTCCCAATTGTTTTGTGTATACTAATTTTTACATTCCTTGTGTTATTTCTTTGAGTTTTTCTGAACATCAACATTTAGAAGATCAATGCCTTTAAAAATTAACTGCTTTTCCATTTTTACTACCAACATGAAAAATATCACACTTTATGAGAAGCTGAGAAAACATTTAATACGGAGTAGGAGAAATGTTAAGGGAGGTAACCAAAAGCATAGTTGAAGAGGTTTATTTTATTAAGACTTTTAGGGAATGCAGAGGTGACAAGGTATAGATTGTTACATGTTAGCTTCATAAAACCGTGGAAATCAAACCACTTTCACAAAAAAAATTATGCCATACATAGATTGATTGGTACAAATTTCATCTATACGATACAGTGCCAATCACAAGTGTGAGGCACCACACCAATCGGCAAATAGAAAGCAGAACTGAGAGTGATGAAACAATAACCAATCAAAAATGTGCACTTAATAAGAACCAACAATAGAGAAATTGTGAACCAGTTAAATCATCCAAAAGTATTTTTAAGAAGCTATTTTGGAACTTTTACCAGAGGGAAAAGTCAAAGTACTGAGAATAAAGTCTATAACATAATGAATAAAAGTAAGTTACAAGATAAAACATTAAACAGAGCGACACAATATTTTCTCTGTGTGATAATGTTTTCTTTGGATCCAGCATGTCACACTGTCTATGGAAATGCAAACACATTCAGTTGCAAACTGGTGAAATTATTCTTTGCAGGCAATCTGTGTGGCGCTTAAAGCACAAGGTCAGACTGGGTATGATAATAATTATGTATTTGCTTTTGCCAAAGACTTCAAAACAAATATAGAAATTTGTTGAGTTAGGTTTTAATAAGAAAATTATTTCTAGACAGTTACTTTGTAGAAGAGGAGGCAGGTGGAGACTTGTGGTAGGGAAAACAAGATAAACACAGAGGAACAGAAACAGACACGCGGAGCAATTTTCACATTCAATGCTTGGGCAGTGAACTTGCGGAGGCAGTTATGCAAGTGATGGGAAAATTGTTTCACTGGCACACAGAGTGGACGAGGCTTATCATAAATGAACAAATACAACTGGGCAGAGAAGTAAAGGTTGGATTTTTTTACCCCCAGCTGGTACATTTGAATGTGGGGAGGGTGTGATAGAATCAGGCCTACCAATCCCAAAAGCAGGCAAGTGTTGGAGTGAACTGATAAGAAGGCCTACTTCTCTTCTCTGAAATTTTGTCCCAATTGTTTTAGAAGCTGTTAGGTCCTCTGTCACAGCCCTTCCCTGTCATCTCATACCCCCATCATCAGATGACCCCTTAAAAACTCCTTATTCACCAGGCAGAGATCTCAATAACCCATGTGGGGATAGAATAAAGTAAACTTCTAACAATCTAAAATAGCTCTTACTCATATTTATGTGATGCTAAAATCATCTCCCTTTCTTAAATCCATGCAAAGCTTTTAAATCCCATCAGGTATTTAATCTGTTATAAAAACCATACTCTATTCGGTATGGAAATCAAAGATATTTAATCATATGATAGCTTCTTTAAACTGTCAATCAAACTGTGAACTCAGAGCTTCCTGCTGACATATGTACATTGTAGCTTTTGAAATAGCACAAAACGTTCATCATGTCCTCAGCTATAATATCAGCACTTGGAAAATGTCAATACATAACTCTGCTGAAACTATGAAATAGTTTTATTTTAATGTACAGGTGGCCTGTCAATCAAATCTGAAGGAATTCTTTAAATTCTAATTGACAACTTCAGCCTTTTTAATTTTTTAAAGTTTGAGAGATTTTAAAAAGTTTCATATCATGACAATTAAACAGATCTTAGCCACGATTCTAGAGTAGATCGTTTAGTCCAACAGTTTGTAACTCTCGCTGCAGATTAAGGCCCTTGAAAGAGCTCAAACTCAGTCAGTTTCAAATAGCCCTGCAGAGTTCAGGTTTCCTACCTGGGCAAATCACATCCTGTCCCTTTTCCCACCAGATAAAAGGGTACTGGCAGAAATGGGGCTGGGGCTGGGACTGGTATACACTAATCCTGCATGCCGTTTTTAAAGGTCTGCAGGGTTAGCCCGATTCTATAAAAATTTAACTTATGGTGTGGTACAAGGTGAAAACAAGATTTAAGTAAACATGTGGGAATCTTCAGCTCACTCTTTCTAAATGCATCAGCATCATAAAATGTGAGTGTATTTTGATGACATAATAATACAATGCAGAAGGTGATTTGACCTATCATGAATGCCCCACCTCTTTGAAAGATCTCATTGATTTGTTTCCACTGTCCAACAAATATTTCCTTTATGTATACATATACTTTATATATTTAAAATGGCATTAAGTAGGTTTCATATCAATAGCACAACATCATAACCAGGTGGAAAATATTTCCTGTCTTAGACATACTGAGGGAGACATTATGCTGACATTGTAAAATACACTGCTAACTGGAATTAAGGTTTCATTCTAACCTGTCATTACAAAGTACCATGGAGGCTAAATTGAATAAGAACTAAAATGTGTGCAGGAATTGTGGTGCACAGTTATCCACACCCATTGATTGCAATGCAAGCAATGCACCAACTTCATGCTACCTGCTGTTTTGATTGATTGCTGTGTCTGTTTATTGGCTGGACCCTTCAGTCAGAGACGACTTATGATATCTTAAAAGGTGGGCTGTATTGAGGCTGTGGGAAGTGTTGTAAGTTGTGGATATAAAGAGAACCTGATTTAGGAAACAGTGATGCATTCAAACACTGAACTGGCAGCATGAGAGGAGCAAGAAAGTTAACATTTCGGGTCAGGACCCTTTATCAGGACATCGACTTTCCTGCTCCTCTGATGCTGCCTGACCTGCTGTGTTCCTCCAGCCCCACACTGTATTGACTCTGACTTCAGCATCTGCAGATCTTGCTAATTCCTAACACTGAACTGGATGGCTTGGTCAATAATGTAGAAAGGAGAAGAAATATCCTGCACTTCTAGGGTGGGGATGATGGTTAATTTGGAGGAAGCAGGTTCTCCAACTATGCAGTTCAAGTCAATGTAATCAAGCAACCATGGAGGTCAATGTTGGAAGTCAAATGCTAATGATCTGGATGTAGTTTCAAGAAAAATCAATGACATCACATGCATGGTAAATGTCGATGAATGTAACCTCAAATGCTGTTTCCCAACAACTGTACCATTAGCTTTGTCTACTGCTCTCTTCACCACACCGTTTCACTCACCCACGAATAGTTATCATCAATCAGGTCTTATACCTATCAATCATATCTTCACCTCTCCCTCACACCTTTCACACTGCTGCAAACCTCAGTCTCACATTTCACAGCTTGAACACTTGTCCATGGTAATAGTGGACAAGTCAATAGAATGAAACCTGGCTTGATAGAGCATGTTATATTTTTGCAATTTGTTTACCATAGTGGTCAGTCACTGATACGCATGCAAGAGGCTGCTAATATACTTTTAACGAAAGAACACAAAAAGTTATTACACAACAAAGAAAAAAAGGCAAGATGTTTATAAGAACTATTTGAAATGATCTTATATAAATATAAACAAAGAATCAATCCTTTTACCCTCAGAACAACTTTATGTATACTCAAACTTCATTGAAGGGTCATCTGTTTCTACTTTAAAGTACCTTGTTTCCTAAGTTTTTTTTTTCTTCTGGCAAACATCTGCATTCAGTCAATGCAATCTTCTTTCGTTAATGCCCCTTCATAAGACCCGTAAACAAGTTACTAACACATCCCACTGATTTGTTAACGTGTGTTCCTTAAACTCATGTATTCAAAAGCCTTGCAAGATTTCTTTCCTAAGACCTGAGAACCTTCTGTTTCTGGAGCTTTTCTCATACTAACTTCTAAGCCACTCTATGCTGGCTGTTAAAGATTGCTAAACTGTACTGTTCTAAATGGTCTGCTTCTCTCTGAAAGAATTATGCCCACCCACTGACCTTCAGGATGATTCTCCCTTTCTGAGAATTTGCTTTTGTCTGGCTCCCTGCATCATAGGACACTTTGCTGCTGGACATGAATCCATTTTTTTCTTTTTCCTCCCCTTGTTTTCCAAAGCATGGAACTTGTTACCTCATAAAGTAAGAGCCTCATTTAAATGCATGTCAACAATTTTTCGGACAATGTGCTACCACCCACAAAACTCAAAATTAAACTACAACTATGTTTTGCCTTCTTAATGCATACACTATAGAAACACAAAACAAACTTAACATTATACGTGACAACAAGGTGCAGGGCTGGATGAACACAGCAGGCCAAGCAGCATCATAGGAGCAGAGAGGCTGACGTTTCGGGCCTAGACCCTTCATCAGAAAAGGGGGAGGGGAAGGGGGTTTTGAAATAAATAGGGAGAGAGTGGGAGGCGGATAGAAGAGGGATAGAGGAGAGGATAGGTGGAGAGGAAACAAACAGGTCGAAGAGGCGGGGATGGGGCCAGGAAAGGTGAGTGTAGGTAGGGAGTTAGGAAGGGGATAGGTCAGTCCAGGGAGGACGGACAGGTCAAGGGGGCGGGATGAGGTTGGTCGGTAGGAGATGGAGGTGCGGCTTGAGGTGGGAGGAGGGGATAGGTGGGAGGAAGAACAGGTTAGGGAGGCAGGGACGAGCTGGACTGGTTTTGGGATGCGGT
>NC_063346.1:38345699-38454318 GCF_021869965.1 Rhincodon typus | reverse complement strand
GAAACGTTAACTCTGTTTTCTCCTTCACAGATGCTGCCAGACCTGCTGAACTTTTCCAGCAACTTTGTTTTTGTTGCACAAAAGATAGTGTCTAAATTCATCAGAATATTAAGCATCACACAAACCTTACATGGTTGTTATCAAAAATTAACTGGTTAAATAGGGCACTGAAAAACAATGACCTTAAGCAGATATAATCACAGAGTACAGTCTTTCAAAACAATTGGTGAAAATACCAGAATTCTGTGGAATGAAAACAAAAATGAATAATTTACTTGTAAATCAGTGA
Organism: Rhincodon typus; assembly: GCF_021869965.1. NCBI lineage: Eukaryota > Metazoa > Chordata > Chondrichthyes > Orectolobiformes > Rhincodontidae > Rhincodon > Rhincodon typus. The sequence goes on along the minus strand of NC_063346.1, from coordinate 38,454,029 downwards.
CATTAATCATATCAAAGCTTTCAACTATGAGAGCAGAATGAGCTTCCAATCAAGTTCACTGAGAAGTACTTTCACTGTTTTGTTTAACCTTATGATGAAAGAGACCAGTTGAGCTTGCAAGATATTGCTAATTTCTGGAAATGATTCAGTCATATGAACCACCATCAACTATTCCATATCTATTTGGCATCAGGTGCACAACTGTTCACTACAGAACTTCCTTTGGAAATCGCCTGAATTTTATTGTATCTGCTGACATCAGAGGATTGTAATCACACGAACAATGAGTTCATAAATTCAGAAAGTACAGATTTGTTGATTCTTCCTAATTTTTTCTCTGTTTTATGAAAGAATAAATCTGACAACTTGACTCCCCTTCTTTGTTGCACTGAAAGGTAAGAATATGGATTCATAACTATTTCCAATGCAAAGCATAAATGTCTTGCACTTTTATTTCACAAAGTTACTGTTTTACCAAAAATTGAGGAGCGACATTGAAATTGTGCATCATTGCAAGAAGAAATTTTTCCATTTATGTTGATTCTTTCAGCAAGTTCACATGGCAGACAGGACAGGGCCACATATAGTAGCTCATTCAAAAACAATAAGCCAATTCCATTGGATTTATCAGACAAGCTCAATGTTCAGCTTTGTTATTATAATATAAGTAGAGTGAACAATAGATCACTTCATTTTCACCAGTTTTGAGTATGAGGTGTGTCAGTAAGCATTATTAATAATAAGAGATTTGTTGACATACTGTTCTTTGCTTCATGTCACATATCCACTATTCCTTCTTTCAACTGAATGTTGTCCTTTCTGCCAAATTCATCCTTATCAACTCTCAACCAGGGAAACCACATGCTATATGAAGAAGCAGATTCTTTGCTGTGCATGTAATTTGCAAATTTGTAGCATTGGCATCTTTAGCACCCAAAATGCCATCATCTTTGACTTCATTTTTTGAAGTGGTGGTATTACACCTCCTTGCTTTGACTGATCCTCAGATAACAATTAACTTGCTTTTTACACACTTTGAGAATCTTTATTGGAACCAGCAAAGTCCAGTTTGTTTTTAGAAGTCACAGATTTATTCATTAGCAATCTAAACAATGCTTAATAGGCAATATGTGTACATATTGGACTGTAAACAAATTATATTTATAAAATGCAATCTGCTAGAAAATAAAGTAATAAACATGCATGGAATAACTGAGCTCTTCATATCTTATGAAACAGAACAGTACTTGGTGCAAACAAATCTAAATTTAATGTCTCCTTGACTCTCATGTACAAATGATCTCATTAATTTCATTTTGAGGTGCTTCCTATGACAAAGAGAATGGGTTTATTGATTTGTGAAGCCATTGAACTAAATATTTCAGTTTGATCTTCACCTGCAGTGTTTGCTTTTCTTCTCATATAGACTGCACCATTTGTACTTTGTTGGGTTTGTCTACTGTATTGATGAAAAATTTGATGAAAATTGTGCACAACGTCTGGTTTGTTTTCTTTGTAATTTAATACAGTCAAAAGTCCCCACAGCTTGGAGCTTTTATATATAAGGGGTTAAAAGGAGATGAGAGGCTAAAAGGAGATGGTTTTATAAGGAAGCCTCTGCCAAAATGTAAAGGAAAGTTGAATTCACAATATGGTAAGATAAACACTGTCAATGTAAAAAAAAGGTCTGAACGAAAACCGAATATTTTTGCAAAGGATGAATGGAACCATAATTTCAAAATAAAGCTTTCAGTTGTTTCAAACCTTTGTTCCATGCGATACTATCTAATATTTTGTACTCTGTAGCACGGTGGGAGATAATATTAAAACTAAGAAGTAGTTAGTTGCTAGTGAGGTAATTGTTGTTCCCTCAGCTGCACACCTCTCCAAGGGGTAAATTTAGAAAGGATGACTTATACTGGACATATACCTGCTTTGAACAATCATTGTTTGAATATTGACTGATAAAAGGCAATACAAAAATACTCCCCAAATTTAATACTGTGCCAAGAGATATAAAACATTTAAAATAAAAGGTAAACTGTCAATGAATGACTATAAATGAAAATAAAATATTCATAATTGTTGTCTGGCATTCAAGAATATCTTAAGTTCCTGAAGAGTATATGATATTTTTGAAAACAAAGTTATCAATGCTGACTTGTTAACTTTAGTATATCTTTTAAATTTTAATATATGACAGAAAGAATACTGTTTAAATGTTTGTAACACAGCCAAAGCATCTGAAATAAATTCCAGAGATAACATGGTGTACAGCTGGATAAACACAGCAGGCCAAGCAGCATCAGAGGAGCAGGAAAGCTGATGTTTCGGGTCGAGACCCTTCTTCAGAAATAAATTCCCTTTTTATTTGTAAGTTAAACATTTATGTTCGAACTTTCAGAACTTTTGATGCATGTGTTAAAGTTTTTGTAAGTAATTTATGATTTTAAGTGTCTCTTCTGTTGGTCTTTTAATTTATATTTCCTGATCTTGGCTTTGATAAGTCTACTGTTGGTGTTTATGCTTTTTCTACAGCTTCGTGGCAGACTCATAGTTTGAGTTGTACCACAAGCAGATTTGACAGCAGAATCTTTCATAGATGCCAGGCTCGCAGGATCTACATTAGAATGGAAAATGCAGCTTAAGAAGCAATGCCTTTCCAAGGTCTCCGAAAACATAAAACAAGTCTGGAAATCCATGTTAGTTTCTGCATTTCCCACGATTTTCTCCCAAAATCAATGATTCTCATGAGGAATAGTTCTGTCAGTATGACCACCTTTTAGCACCCAAGATCGAAGAGTTGGCATTCATGTGTAACCTTGAGCAATTGATTGGAAGTTGTGCAGAGGTATAAGGATTAATTTAGCCCTATCCTCAAATGATAGCCACCCAACAATTTTCAGTAGGGGCTACTGAATAGTAATAGCAGAAGAATGTAGCTGATTCTTCTCCTCTTTGGCTTTGGCACATTGATGCTAACTTCATTACCCACTACCATCTCAGTGAACTACACAAGATTGGAGTCAAGCCTGAAACTTTCTTTGTCTGTCAGACTTGCTGGTCAGGGAGTTGTCGCGAAAGGAGAAATGCAACTCTAGCCTGTATCTTACTGGCAGCTTTGGTACTGTTTATCCCTTGTGCCTGGACTGCAAGAGATAGTGCGGGAAATTTGATTGGCAGATTTGGAGAGACAGGAATTGATATAAAATGGCATACATACATTAAAATTCAATAATTGGTTTGGAGCTTACCTTTGCCTGACTGCTGGTCAGGAACAGTCAATAGCATTCCTGGAGCGTTGATCCATTTTTTAATATCTAGGTATCAGCTGTTCAGATCCATACGATTAAGTATTTCAAAAGATACATGCAGATATGCATGCACTTTAAGCTCCAGCTCACCTGAACACTTTACAGATTTTGACTTTTGCCAATTAGCTCATATCCATTATGGGCTCATTTGATTTCTCCCCTTCTGAAGATTTAAGAAGAAGAAATTATCAAAGACTTGTTTACACTTTTCATAGATTGAGTTTTTTCATGATCTTTTATGTGAAAACAAAGAAATAAAGGCTATGGAAAATAAAAACACAATTAGGCAAAACATAATTATGTGATTCAGGTCACAGTGACACGTGCAGCCACTAGATAACACTGTTTTAATGTGTTGTAGTTTAATAAGGCAGGAAAGGTATAAAGATCTCTGTGTGTAAAAGGTGAACAAGCCTCTTAATTAGCTGTTATTGTAGCATTCTTTGATAATCTTTCCCCTTTCCTTTATATTGATTAATTATCAAAATCCACAACACAAAAGAAACTCCACAAAAGTCTTGTCAGTGTCTTCTTTAATAGGCTGGGAGAGCAATATAATCTGTCAGATCCAGAAAGAAGCTTCAAATATGCTAATGAACAATGATTAATGATGGGTTTCTATATTCTATAAATATGAGGACTCAATCTGCACCTGCAATTGGGCCCATGATAAAAAAAATCTTTACAAAGCAATATTTAGCAAATCTCAATTATAAAGATTGTCATTCTCTTTAAAATACTGGTGGGTGTGTTTTTAAAGATCCATGGGCTCATCACGTTTAATTTATACCAGGCTGCTCGAACAGATCAACAATGAATCTGTTTAAATACAGGAGTTTTTGTTAAAAACACATTGTTAGGTTGATTTGGAGATAACCATTTGATTGTTCCTTTGCAGATTATCCTTTGACTCCACACATTTTTGCAACAATCTGTAAAAATGTTTTATAAATTTCTAATCATTTGCAGTCAGCATGTAGATTTGTAGGGGATAACTCCAATATATTAACAAACTTCAGAATAAACAGAATCAAAATAATCTATAAATCAAATATGTAAGAATAGTGATGTTGTATTTATGAAATAAATATGATTTTAGTCTTTGATAGGTAAACAGACAATTGTGCAACATTGATGGATGTTGTTAACCGTGTAGCATACATGTGAACCTATATCTGTGCTTTAAATGAATTCATTTAAGTTCAAACATTTCTACTGTTATTGATACACTATGTACACATGAAACTTGAACAAAAACCAGATTAGGAAAAATAATTAAATGTATTGAATATTCAAGACAACTGCTGATTAAATACGGAAAAGACAAAATAAAACTTAATAGTGCTGAAGAAAAAAATGTGATCTTTACCTTACAATGCAATAAGAAGTCTTAATTTAAAGCTATTTTCTTGTGGTTAATGAATCATTGACTGTAAATGTTTGTGTAATAATATCATACCTCATTATATATTTACAGTTTTTATGTTGCCCTAAAGTGAGATAACTTCCGTGTTTTACTGAAAGTTGGAACAGAATTTCTGTAGAATTGGATTAAGTCTTTATATCACAGTTGGGGGTTGCTGCTTTTTGACATGGCTCCAGAGGTTCATAAACAACACATATAATTATGTCACTGCACATGTTTGTGTTAAATTAATCTTTCTTCCTTTCTTTTCCAATTGATTGGGCTCTGACTCACCTCAGACAATGTGTATTAAAAAGGCAATATGTGAGTTGATTGTTGAAATTTCTGATAATAGTTAAAATTAACAATGCTTTGGCATGGATTGACATTTTTAAGGTCAAACCTGTTATGCAGGGATTTAAACATATTCCCAACAGCCTGTTGTTTTGATAGTAAAAAGACTGACACAACATGGCTCTCTTTCTCTCTCTCTCTAATTGACATGAATTCCATGCTGAGTATTATCAATTTTTTTAAAACTTCTTCTGTTAAACAAGTTTTAGCAAACAGAAAATTTATTGTTTGATAGTTTTTCACAAAATTTTTATTTAATCAAGTTGGATTCATTTCTAGATTGATATTTTTTGCTCTGATGTAGAAAAAGTACTTTTCCACTGCTTCTCAAAACATATATCTCTTATCTTCTGGCAGATAACAATTAACTGAAATTATAGTATTAATTTATTAAAATGCTGACTTTACCAACAACAGCAGTGGAAGACCTTTGACCCTTTGCTCTCTTGAAATGTAATGGAATTTTTTTTGTTAGATTTGTTTAGGACTGGTTGTACCTTGGATTTTAATATATAACTAAACATTCTTCACTATGTTCAACAGAAGGAATGAATTGGAACAAAACCAGGCCTGTTCGCTTTTCAGATCTTTGAGCCCTGATTTATCTAAAGCTTGAACCTGGTTCGGTTCATTTTGAACCCCATGTAAGAGGAAAGCAATTTGCTTTGTATTTAATTGCTGTACTATATTTATGTTACTGTCTGTATCCTTCATTCTCATTTTTCTGAAACACACTTTAATTATTTTATTACATTGTACAATTTTCTTTGATTTTCACACATGCCATTCCCAAATGCTTAAAATTTTCCATTTTTAAAAAGATCAATCTTTTGTTCCTTCTTTTTGTCTTGCATTCAGTTTGCAAAACTGAATTTTTTTTATGATTTGTTCTCCAGTTCTTTTTCTGCCCTTTTACTTATTTATTTTGTTTGTATTCCTTTTGAAAATGACAAATTCATGCCTGCAAAGCTGAAAATGGTAAGAGCATTAAATATCGAACAAGCGGGAAAAAGTCCTTGAATTTTATTTGCAGCCAATTTCTCTGAAATGTTTGTAAGAGTTCACAGTAGTTTGCTAAACAAGCATTGATACTACATTCTGTAATTACTGCTGTGCCTATATTTCCCACACAGCTTGAATAAACAGATATTCCTTTATAACTTTACGTTTTGAAATCTCCAGTTCCCATTGAAATGAGCACAATGTGCTTGTTAAGTAAATGATTATTATAAGTCATTGGAGACATATTCAATTGAATTAACCCCTTTGTATGTGAAAAATGGGTTCCTTCATTTGCCTAAATTCTGCTTCTTTTGAGAATTTTTTCAAGCTTCAGCATTGACGATCCACCACATTAGCAAACTGTAACCTGAGAGCGGGGTCTTAGGAACAGCAGGACCCCTCTGGCCCCCATTGTTTTGCTAATCAAGATTATTGCCAGCATTGAAATGTGGAAGTATAGACTAGCTGACAAAATTTGTCAGCTTCCCATGAAACAATTATGGCTGGTTAGTGAGGGGTGCTGGCAAATATTAACATATAAATGAACTTTTTTAAAGATGTAGAGAAAACATAAACAAAAAACTCCAGGCTATATTCAGATGAGATAGTTCTTGGCTCTGCGTCTTGCCCTTTTAATCATGTGAGTGCTGCTGTTAAAATGGAATTTGTTCAAAACTACTTTTAAGCAATAAAGCAAAGAAGATTCACTCCCCTGCTGATAACAACAGGAGATTGATTACGCCTGCAAAGAGGGAATGATTTCATGAATGCAACTGCCAGACCTCCACAGCAGTGTGTTCTACAAGCTAGTTACACTTTATAGCATGGGTTTCTGATATAAAGTAGCAGAGTGGGACAGGAGCTGAAAGCTCAATAATTGCAGTCAGGTCAAAAGTGTCATTATTGTATCTCCCTCGTTCCAATGTGGGCCCCTGTAGGTACACCTCTTGTACTTAAAAGGGAGATTTACTAAATACGTAATGAATAAAACAGATCTAAGTATAAAAGATCATCTGTAAAATCCATTCTTACTCTTCGTGGTGAGGACAATAGACTTGCATATCTGAGAAATCTCCTTGTGCATTCTCAACAGATAATGATGCTAATGACTTGGCCCCATTAAGTATTGGTGTTGTATAGATTAGTTCACAATGCTTTGTGAGCTCATACAATATTCTAGTGTCAATTGTCCTTTTTTTATTGAGTTTGCTAAAGATAGCCCACTCTTTGCAAACCAACTCTCTGAGGTTAAATTTTATGAAGTTGGCTTGATTAGCATATCAAAGTGTTGATTTTTTTTGTGAATGACTATAAAAGGAGAGGGAGAGCAGCAGCAATACTTCTTTTCATCTTTGGAGGCCAGGAAGGTCATTCTTGGTGAAAATGATCAGGACCCATCACTGCTCGTTGTTTGCCCAATACTACTTCAAAGGGATGAGCCAGGCCTGACAGCTTACTGTTTAAATGCCATTGAATAGATTACTTGGATGAGTGATGAAAATCTTCTGACACATTAATAATCTGACTGAGATTCTTCCTGATGCAGTTAACGTAAACAAACAGATACCCTAACAACATTTAAATTTCATTCAAAGGATAAATCTTTTCAGTGGTGGGATGAATGCTTTTTTTTAACTGCAGATATTAGCATGTTTTCCAAACAAAACTATCAGCAAGGGCAGTCTTATTGATTACTTGATGGGTTATTTTTGGGCTTAACCTTATAATAAAGAACATGAAAGATGCACAGATGGTCAGGTATTACTGCAATTATACATATGACAAGATTTGCTGAAGCACTTTTGTTCTGGGAATGTTTTGCTGCATTTCACCATCCACGTCAATATCTAATCTATCTTATCTTGTACAGTCACAGAATGATCAAAATAAAGGTCACATTGCAATAATTTGCCTGAACCAAGGAAACACCTTAAGTAACACATCAAACCCAGGCCAATCAAGATGTACTTCTGTAGTCATGTATAATTGTTAACCCCCACTAGCAATCATATTTCACTCCACCTGTTTTCTTCAATACACATGTCAAAAAGTATGTTGTAGAATTCAAAGGTCAGTGTTGTTTATGATCCTGTATTAAATTTACTAATATAACCAATGTCAGCCAGGTAGCTAGCCTTGTATGTTGAGTAGGTGTATGAGCATGTATGAATCTAACATTGGTACTCAACTAAGATGTAATGTTGGAGGAACAGGTCTGAACTGTTCCAATTTTACGAGGTGTCTATTCTATTCTGAAAGTTAGTTGTAGTACTTTTTAAACAACCTTATGAACCATTCCAAAATGATATTAATGTGTCTACAATAGTATAAGCACATAAGGAAAATAATTATTGCAGGCCACTTGGTCCCATTGATTTAAATTGATTTTTCCCACCCACTATCATTTTATTACTGGGTCCAAAATAGACCAATTTTGTGGAGTAATTCTTATTTTTCCCTATATTCAGGGGAGGGTTAGAGGAAGCATTTGTCATGACAAGGTGCTTAACATATCATGCATGCCCAGTTCAGTCTGGGGTCATAACATTACTACTAAAAAAAGTGAACAATGAAGCATTTATTGTCTCCTATAAATGTGTCCTTCATATAAAAGCAGTCACTATAGTGACCTCTGAAATGATGATTTAGCTTTTGGAATTATTTGTGCACAAGATGATTTACAGCCCTAAACTGGATCCATTAAGATGTTCATGAATATTCTGTCTGCATGCTTTTTGTGGACGGGTTCATTCAAACTGATGGAAACTTTGATTTCCTGTGTTAATGACCACAATTGATAATTTGATAGAAACTCTGATTAGCAACATTTCAAAGTACACGTACACTAAAAACAGTGCTGTACTGGCGTGTAGTGCTAAATCTGGGATAACATTAGTTTCGCTATCAAAGTGATCATGGAAGAACACCTTTACTTTTATCCCAAGGGCTAAGGCTGTCACAAAAAATGTTAAAATTGGAAGGAATTTAGTCAAGGGACAAAATAACAGTGTGAAATATCATGATTTCATATCTACGAAATGTTGACATTCCATAGTATCAAATTCTGTGGAGGAGTGAACTGATGCAGTTAAGAAACAGACAGAGACTTGTGTATAATCAGCCTTCATGTATTGCCAGTTTTGAATAATAACATTTATATGCCTCAACTTACCTCATCTGCCTGGCACAGCCAGGGCATAAATAACCGAGAACAATGGAATTACTATTACTCACTGGCTGAGCAAGAGCTACATCACTGTATTCTTTATAATTGGTGGCAAGAAGATTAATGTTTTGTTAAATATCAGAGTAAGGTCATGAGGGGACTTATAGGTCTGTCTAAATACCCAGTCTTCTGGTTCTTTACGGAAATGAAGTTGTAGCATTCCCTCTAATTATCATGTGCTTTTTTCAGATGGGCTCCATCCTGTCTGCTTTCATTCTAATGCTACAGGCAGACAGATATTTACAAGAACAGCCTGACAATAATAAGGAAACCTGTAATGAGGCTGAACTAATCTTATGTTAAAAACAGTCTCCTTGGGAAAATCATAAAGGATATTTTCTCTTATGTTATAATAACAGAGTAACAATGCTTCAAATATGTATTTTTGGTTTTGTAGAAGTTTGACATGTATGGAAAAATTATAGTCTCGAGACAGAAATTGGAAGATCAAAATCCCTTGACACCCTGTATTACTATTAACTGAGTCAGTCGTTACAGTTAAATCAGAAATGATACCTGGAAGTTCAACTGAATTTATTGCCATTCTTAAAAATTATAGATCTTATGCGAAGCTAATTCTTTCTATCTACCTGTTCTACTTTTTCAGTGAGATGCTGTAGATTTAAGTGGCATGGATATTGTCTAATACTGACTGCAACAAGATATGTAGAGTGTGAGGTTTCTCAATGCAAGCCAAGAAAATCCTACTTTACCGCTAACACTGGAATTTTGAACCCTGCCAATATGGAACAGGCAGACTTAAGCATGAAATTAATTTTCAATGTGTATCACACTATGAGACAACTCTATTCAAATGTTAGTTACAATTTTATGCTTATGCTTATGAATTCATCTTTAGTTAAGAACATATGCTCGGTTTCGGGGGAAAATAAAGTGTTGCGGTAAAGATCTGATGTTCGTTGATGGTTCAAGAGTCCAGAAAGATACCCATGTCATTTTTCTTTAAAATTCCATTGTGGAATTGTGCCATTGACAAAGTGGGGAACCACATTGCGTGTTGACTACTTAACCATGTAAACCATGTTTGAAGTCCATGGGTTCGATCCCCAGTTTGTGTTGAAATAACAGATTTCAGCCGATACGGGAATGCCACAGTTAGTCTTTGCCCCAGTGAAAAATCAGCCTCAGTTTCCATTAATATTCACTAACCAGGGAAGCCTCATGGAAGGTTGCCCTGTACATGGGGTTGGGGGGCGGGGTTGGTGTGTGTGTGTGTGTGTGTGTGTGTGTGTGTGTGTGCGCGCACATGACCTGCAGTGGAGAATGAAAACATTTTGATTCATACCAAAGTTAAATAGACTGAAATTGCCAATTAAAGATCTTATATCAGAAATATCCACATCAGGAACAGTCCAGAGAATCTCAGGTCTGCATTTGGGTCAGTGCTTTCTAATCTAAAAAGAATAACAAAAAGGAAATACCATAAGGATATGCAGAAAGAGCAGTGGAGCAGGGCTTGCCTTCAAAGAGCCAGCAGAATCATGAAGGGCTGAATGGGCACTGAATGATTCTATAATATGGCATAAAAAGTAACCTCAAGAAGTGATACAAAGTATCATTAGTGGAAAATACTTGTTGGAAGGCTGATGATTACCAGCACACTGGCTATTTCTGTCAGAACTATGTGGCCCAACTACAAACATGGCAGATGTATGCAACTTGTGCAGCGTAACTCTGTGCACATTTTAATTGGCACGTACAGGCAGTGGTGTTGAGTCACACTTTATACCAAGAAAGACTAGTTTAATGCAAAATACATTCAATTGCTATTAATTTTGCTAATAGCAAATACAAAGTTTTGCATTAACCCTTAAATGCAACAGTTCAGTTGCCACTTTCAAAGTCTATTGTTTGATGTTTAAAAATATTTTTTAAATATTTAATAAGCACAAAGCTTATTGTGAAGTTTGAATACTTAAAAAATACAGAAAAAAAAAGGTTGTGGGTGGAGGAAGCCACACTAATTTAGTATTTCTTAGTTGCTTGAAACAAAACTTATCATAAACCAGCTTCCAATTATTTTATGCTACTTAGAAAAATACTTTGCTGAATTATAACTAGTGCCAGGTAATCTTTCAGCTCTGAAAACGTTAAAGCATTCCCCCTGCAGCTATGCAGAATATAAATGCATATCTTAAATACTTCCCATTGTATTTTGCTCTTCTATTAAAGTGGCTTTTGTCCAAAGCAGACAATTTGTATCCATCATATCATCTAAAGGTGTGAAAAAAAGAAAGGCATTAGTTATTAGAATTATGTGAACAGATTTTCTTCCCACAACCTAATACACAAACACCTACTTAAATTACGGGCTTCTGGTAAGTCTCAGAGAACTTATTTATTATGGCAGTTGGCGACAGTAGATCACAAAAACTAATTAGCAGTTTCCTATCTCCACCCATTAGGTGAAATTTGAATCTGTTTCTAAAAAAATAAAGGTATTACATTTGCAAATCTTGAATGTGTTATTATATCTACGAAGAAATTATGATTTCCCACTACAAATTGTCAAACTTGTTTCATGTTTTTAAATACTTAAGAATCAACCAGCACAACTATTAGTCAAGCAAGTCTCATCACCATCCAAAATTGTCTGGCAACACAAGGCCCTGGGTAATGGCACAGCTACAAAAGAAATAGAAACAGCAGGCATGGTTACACAACTTTGCATAGAAGCATTTGCCCATTATTGCCCTGTATGAAATAAAATTAGGCTAAGGGAATCTGCCAACCAAAATCCAGGGCACTCAACTGTCACAGATCAATTGGTCATGAATAATTTATATTTTCATAAGAAATGTTTCCTTGGCTCAGTTCCTAATACTCTTGATGCATCAGAGGTTGTGGATATGAACTCTCACATTGGGACTTCACCCAAGGATTTAGGCTAACACTTCAGCACAGTATTGAGGGATTGTTGATTTTGAAAGACTTTCTTCAGGTGAATCAAGACACAAATGTTCAATATTCCTGTTCTGCTGAACTATAAACTGTCATTAAATCTGTTCAATGAGAATGAGGGAGTTTGCCTAGTCCCCTGGCCAACATTTCTCTATCAATTAATATTGCTAAACTAAAACTCTTTAACCTCAGCTGTTTGTAGAGTTTGCAGTAACACAAGGCACTGGGCTCCAAATAAGTAATTTGTTGTGTGAAGTCCATTGAAACAATTAAACAAAAGAGAAAAAAAAGATAGTTTATTGAAATATTTCTACTTTTTAACAGAAAGTGACTTCCAGCTTTTGTTTCTATTCTGTCTGTCGACCCTTTACACAATGCAGTTATTGACAGAACACATCAACAAGTACACACGTATAATGTTGTAAACTTCTTCAATATAAATTGCACTTCCTGCAAATGTAACACTTCTTATGTAGAGTTTCCTTTGACCACCAAGGCTAGACCCCAAATTCAAGCTCTCTTCAGAACTTTGCTTTGGTAAGTGAGTATCAGGCATTTGGACTGCAGGACCAGCCCAATTAAGTTGAGACTGTCTCAATATGATGTGGATGTTTGACATGACAGCTCAAGTGGGCACCTCACTGTCTCGTAATTTATCCTCTGTCTGATATTTTTGAAAGCAGCAAATCTTGAGTCTCGGATGCTCTTTCAAGGCAGAATAAACTCTACAAGGACATTGTGAAGGATACACTTAGAAGCTTTGACATCAACATCAAGTCCTGGGAGAAGCTCAACTAGGATTGTAAGGGCTGCCGACCCTGATTGGACATATTTCTGGAGTTTCATCACATGTCTTCTCATCTCCAACTGCTCTACATAGTAAAGCCCAATATTTTTATAACAAATAAATGCAAGTGTGATAAGAAATTTAAAAGAAAACTTTATATTTTAATGGACCAACATATCCTGTGTTAGTTGTTGCAACAGAACATTCTGAGTGCAATTGGCCTTAGCAGTCCTCCACAGTTGTGGTCATCTCTGCTTTGTAAAATGGGTACCACAACACCTCTCTGTCTATGTTTTTTTAGTCAATTTTCTTTCTGTCAGGCTTTTACAAAATAAGCAAGAGCAAACCGGAACCTTTCTTAACGTTGGAACACAGCTAGAAGCTATCAATCAAAAGCTGTGAAGGGCTTAGATAACAATCAATCTTGAATGACTAATCCTGGTCCTGTTCATTCAGAGAAAGGACCTGACGAGCTCATCGAATCACTCTGTATAAATTCCACGTTATCTTACCTGCTATTTTTCTCAGCAGATGCATCTCCAGAACCAAAATAAATAAAAGAAAAACATCAAAATTATTTTACAATAACTATCATTTAGTTAACTGTATAATGTCCTTTTGTGTCTTCTAATATTTTATCAAAACTTTTACTCTCACCTCTCCCAAATGTTTAGGTTTTGGCTTAATATCTTCCCCACAGCTGTTGAAGGGAGTTGTCAACAAAAACATCTTTTAATGTTTACTGTGGTTCTGGGGGCAGGTCTGCAATTTCTTTGGAATTGGCTCTATTGTTTGCCATTGTTATGTTTGACATCTTGATGTGTTAAAATGCAGCCAGCACTTGGAGATTCTTAATCTGATTATTCAAGTTTCCAGTTGGCATTGTGAGGATAGAGCTTTCTCTTCTATTTCAAAAGTATACTTTATTCACAAAAAAATCTTTGTACATATACATCGACACAAAAGCAGTTTGGTTCTGCACAGTTGCATATCAAGTAAACATGAATCATTGGAGTTTGACTATACACAAAATCAAGATCTCTCTTACACATACAACATTAATATTAACATGTACCTAACTGAACAGGGCCCCATTTACCTTCAGCAGGAAGAGCTCAGACAGTGGTCTTTCCCCACTGTGCCCTGGCAGCAGCTGCCCCAAGCATTAATGCATCCCTCAGCACATAGTCCTGGACCCAGTCAGGTGGGATCAACTCCTTGTTCTGGAAGACCAACAACAAGTTTCAGGCAGACCAAAGAGCATCTTTCACCGAGTTGATCGTCCTCCAGGCGCAGTCGATGTTTGTCGTGATGTGCGTCCCAGGAAACAGACCACAGAGCATAGAGTCTCGCGTCATGGAGCTGCTCGGGATAAACCTCGACAAAAACCACTGCATCTTTCTCCAGATTTCCTTTGCAAAGGTGAAGATTCCAAAAGGAGATGTGTGACAGTCTCAACCCCCCGCAGCAGCCGCTTCGAGGGCAGAGGGCGGTGGCGCAGAAAGTCCAGGCCTACATGATGGAGCTCACAGGCGGCGTCTTTCTCACCACCACACAACCAATGTCTTGGCGCTTGTTGGAAAGTTCTGGTGATGAGGCATTCTGTCAAATGACTTTGACCGTCTGCTCAGGGAGCCACGTGACGAGATCCACCCTCTCCCTTTCCCGCAGGGTCACGAGGAAACTATGTGCTGACCAATTCCTGATGGACTTGTGGTCAAAGGTGTTTTTCTTTGCAAATTTCTCTACAAAGGACAGGTGATACAGAACGGTCCAACCACTTGTTGTGTTCCACGGCAGCGAGGTCAGTCCCATCCTTCGCAACACAGGGGACAGGTAGAACCTCAGTACATGGTGACACTTGGTGTTGACATACTGAGGGTCTATGCACAGCTTACTGCAGATGCACACAAAGGTGGCTGTCAGGATGAGGGCAACATTGGGTGTATTATTCCCCCACTTATCCAGAGTTTTGTACATGGAGTCCCTGCAGAACCAGTCTACCTTAGGTTTCCAGATGAAAGGGAAGATGGCTCAACTGACTGAAACAGCACAGTTCTGGGGGATGGGCCAGACCTGTGTTATGTACAACAACAGAGACAGTGTTTCACACCTGATGACCAGGTTCTTACCTGCAATGAAGAGGATATGGTTCTCCCGCAGGACCAGGTTCTGCCTCACTTTGGTGATGCACTGCTCCCAAGATTTTGTGCATGCCCCAGCCCCTCCAAATCATATTCCCAGCTCCTTCAGGTAGTCTGTCCTGACGGTGAAGGGAATGAAGGATCGGTCAGCCCAGTTCCCAAAGAACATGGCCTCACTTCAAGGCCAGTTCGAACTGGTCGCAGATGTTCATACAGCCACTGCCTGTCCTGGACAAGGACATCATTGTAAGGAAGGAGGGGCACACAGAATGTGCGTTTATACTTAGGATGGGAACTCCACACGTTGTGAGTGTCTGTAACATTGGTCTTCAAAGCTATCCAGTGTATCAATGGTAAAGATATACCAAGCAAAATTTACCCTGATAGAACAGTAGGTGTAAGGGCTTTAGTACCCTGGAGCAACTTTGCAATAACGTCACAGAACTGCTCCTCATTGAGCATAAGTAACACATATGGGTGGAATTAGTTAAATAGGATTGAATAAGTTAGGAGGCGAGAAGCTTGTACAGAAACATGTAGTGTAGATCAAGTAGCACTAGGTAGTAGACTTTATAGAAAAGTCTTTCAGTAACATAACAATAAGATTAGAGCGTGGTTATTTCGCTGAACACCACCTTCTAAAGTATTTAGTTTTAATATATATTAAACAGTGTTCTAAAGAAGTCTCAGTCTGAAGACAGTTCTTGACCTTGCTCTGTCTTCAATCAGTCCATTCTGAACCCAAACTCATGGATATTGCCGTTAAATGGATCTTCCAATGTTTGCTGGAAAAAGGTCAATCCCATCTAAGGAAAATGCTGAAGAAACCAAAATAAGCACTTCTGTTGCAAAAAAGAAATCATCTGTAAAAGCAGGTGGACACTAATTTGATAGCAGATGTGCCCCAAATGAAGTAAGTTACCATTCTGATTTTGACTTTTTCTTCCACTCTGGGCTCTTCAGATGACTTTGTTGACATTATTAATATAGTTACTCTATATGAGCTAAATAATGGTGATGGTAGTGGTTCTCTTGAGAGGAGATTTGGAAGCTTAAAGAGAAGCAGTCCATGTTCAAATGCAACAAAATCTGGACAATATCCAGGCTTGGGCTTTTGAGTGGCAAGGATTCTGGATAGTGTTGTCGAACAGTGAGACCCAAGGGTTCCGGTACATGCTTCTTTGAAAGTTACATCACAGGTAGACAGGGTGGTTAAGAAGGTATTTAGCAAGCTTGCCTTCATTGCTCAAACCATTGAGTATAGGAGTTGAGACATCATGTTGGGGCTATATAGGATGTTGGTGAGGCCACTTTTGCAGTATTGCATGCAGTTCTGGTGGCCGAACCATAGAAAGGATATTATTAAATTGTAGAGAGTCCAGAAATGACTTACAAGGATGTTGCCAGGACTGAAGGATTTGAATTATAAGGATACGCTGGACAGGCTACTTTTTTCTCTGGAGCATAGGAGGTTGAGGGGTGATCTTATAAATATATATAAAATCACGAGTGGCATAGATAAGATGAATCGCAAAGGTCTTTTGCCTCGGGTGGGGGAGTTCAAAACTATTGGGCATATTTTTAAGGTGAGAGAAGAAAAATTTAAAAGGCACCTGAGGGGCAACTTTTTCACAGAGAGTGGTTCGTATTCCAATGAACTGCCAGAGGAAGTAATACATGCAGGTACAGGAAATGATTAGAAGAATATGGGCCAAACGCACACAAGTGGGAACTGAAAGAACTGCAGATGCTGTGGATGAGAAACAAAAACAGAAGTTGCTGGAAAAGCTCAGCAGGTCTGGCAGTAACTGTGGAGAGAAATCAGAGTTAACATTTCGGGTCCGGTGACCCTTTCACAGAACTAGCTTAGTTTGGGAAACTTGGTCGACATGGATGAGTTGGACTGAAAGGTCTGTTTCCATGCTGTATAACTCTGACTTTATGAATTTATTTGTGGCACACCTCCAAATTTTAGTCTCTTCTTCCTGCTCTGTGTCTCTGCAACTCTATAGGATTCCATTAATGACTGAATATTTTCTGAACCTTTCTTTAATATTCCTACCCACCATCAATGGAAATATTCAAATACAAAGAGGTTCTACAAATCAGTGTGAATTTGGATGAGGTAACCAAAAACGTGCACATTACTAGTGTGGGGATTGTGAACAAGTACAAAATAAGGACTCACATATCTTGGCAAGCTTCTTGAGGGCTTCTCTCTCTTTGCGGGGTAGATTGTCCTCTACATTTCTCTTACTAAGAGAGACATGTTAAAGAAGATATAGGTAAAGTGCTGTTCTATTTGCTATTTGCTCTTCATTTGTTTACAATGTATTTTGTTGAATGGAATGCTTCTCACAGCCAAAGATGGCATCCCTCTTTACTCACACCTCCTTCAAAATGATTTACACAATTCTCTCAGAAAAGAGAGTGTTTCATTCATTACCCTGGGAATTACGACATTTTGTATTCATTTCCTGGCTCATCATCACAGCTGCCCTGCAAACCATCCTTTTATACCTCCCAGGGGATGTACAAAACCTTAAAAGTTATACCAGCAAATGCAAAATGTTTGGTCTAGAAATTGAGTGCAGTTTGTGAGCTAGGCAAGGGCCCTTATATGAACAGCTCAAAATTGGAAGGATCTCTTTTAGGATAATTTTGGCATTAGGTGTCCAGTGCTGGCAGTACTACAGGAGCACAACTTCAGGCCCAAGGAACCATTATAAACTCGGACATTTTGCATCAAAGAATATAATGAGTGCGAATTTACTTAAACATATATTTAGTGACCACGGTTCATTGTAGAAACTTGGATGTCAGATCCCAAACTCTATTACATTGCAATTTTTTTCCTAATTGTGGTAAACCTTATGTGCAGAGGGTAATAATTTTGTGCGAAGTTATCACTGCTACCTAGTTTAAAAATAAAACTTTGAAAAATCTCCACTTAACCTCATTTTGAGTTGCTGCCAGTCATGAAATTCAGATGATCAAATGCTTTACTGAAGCTACTAGTAGATTTCTGCATTCTCAGTACTGTATTCGAGGCAGTGACCATGAAAGATGCCAGCAGCCTACAAGCATTTCATGGGGCAGATATTTAAATATGTAATACATTGGTCCCAGGTTTCCAGAATGATGCTTTGATTTGGCAAGGCGACACATATTTTTCTGTATTTTCTTGGTAGTTTTCCTCTTACTTTTCTGTTTACCCAAAAAATTAAGAACACACCAGGAAAAGTATTGAAACAAAGATACTGTTATGATATTTTGCTAAATAGTATAGAAATGCAACAATGGAACATATTCGAGACTTGTGTACTTCATTAGCCCACGTGTGCCACTTCCACAATGGGCCCCATGGATTGAAAATTGCTAGTTTGGTGATTGCTGGTTACATCCCTATGGATGAGACACACATCCTGGCTGTGTTGTTTCATACACTCTATAATGTCCCTGTTTTTAAAATCACTGCAACCTGTTAATGAGCTATTAAAACAAAGTGCACCTTTTTATTAATAATTATAAACTTTACTTTTATTTTCTTACATATTTACAAATAGTCGCATTATAGAAGTTTGGACAGGAGGAGACCATTGAATGATTTGGTGTAAGCTCCCTGTAAAGTGTTCAAGCTTACAATTAGACAGATGCCTTAAGAGTGATATCAGGAGGCACTTCTCAAACAAAAGGGTGGTGGAAATCTGGAATTTTTTTCCCTTAAATACTCATAGATACTGGGTCAATTGGAATTTTCAAGCCCACAAGTGACAGATATTTTACTTAGTCAAGGATATCAAGGAATAACGATCAAAGGCAAGTAAATGGGGTTATGGTACAGATCAACCATGATCTAATTAAATGGTAGAATTGACCTGAGTAGCTGATTGACCAATTCCTACTGTTGTGATTTAACATGAACTAGATCCAAGCTGTAATAGCTATTAGCATTTTTAGATATGGAGAAACAGCATTTTATTGAACAAGAAATGGAAACTTGAGTTTAAATTATGGCATTTAGAGGGTAGCAGTAGTACAACCTCCAAATGTAGTTATTAGGTACAGATTCCTCACTACTCCAGCACAACAAAGAAACAAGTAAGTGCAGTACCCCAACTTGTAAGTTAAACAAACTGCTCGGGCAATTTTTTCAGATCATTCTGCATATCATATTTCAAGGTCACCAATCACAAAGTAGCATTGACACTAGGTCCACATAAATTTGAGAAATTTAGAATATTACCCTCGACTGCAGACTATAAGAAAATGCAAAGTTACAGCAGTCTCCGTAGGCAAGAAGTGAGGAGGTAAAAAAGAATAAAATTGTATATGTCAAAAGAAAGTCTTCATAATGGTAAAGTACTTTTGAAAATTAGAATTGTCTCATTATATTGCATATAGTATACATTATCATCTAAATTATGTAGTAAAACAAGAAATTGTCAGTCAAATTGCTGAATTACACTTAGAAACATACAATTTGCCTAGTGTGGAGTTTTTCTTTCAGGATAGGACTTAGAATTTATAAACAACCGCATTAAATTAGTCTACTAGTTGCTTAACTATTGTGGTTGATAGCAAAGTATTTTTGTATCAAGAGCTTTCAGCTGTAAGTCTGGAGCAGTCATCATCTTGAAAAGGACCTGCAATTTATATAAATGTGCACTGTATGAAATGTAGGTGTGGGATGAGTGTAGGCATAAAGGAATGCTAAATTATAGAGTTGGTAAAATGTTTAGAAGATTCCAGAGCAATTTATGTCATGGGGGTGGTGTGTGTAGTGCTTGTGTTCTTAAAAATAAAGTTTTAAAAAAGCAGAAGTGTTCACTTCAAAAAAGATGAAACAATAATTGATAAAGAATTGCATTGATATAGCAACATTCATAACCTTAGGATGTCCCAGAGCACATCATAACCAGCTAATAGTTTTTGCAATGCAGTCACTGTTATAATGTAGGAGGCCAACTTACATACAGAAAGCAAACGACAATGACCAGATCATCTGTTTTAGGTGCGGGATGAGGGATAGGTATTGTCCAGCAATTTTCCCTGAATAATTGTGGAACTGGCTTGAAGAAGCACAGAAGTATTTGGTCAATGGTCCTCACATTTAATGTGCTTATTTTTGAAAGAATTTCTCGAGTGCTCTTCTGAGCTGCTGACAGACAGTCCTGGACTTATTACAGAACCTGATAATTATTATGATGTGGAAGGAGGCCATTCAGCCCATTTCACTGCACCAGGTCTTCAAAAGAGCATCATTACCTAGTGCCAATCTCCTGTCTTTTACCATACCCTTGCACCTATTACTATCCAAATAATTATCCAATGTCCTCTTGAATGCTTCAATTGCACCTGCCTCCACCACATTTCCAGGCAGAGCAATCCAGACTCTATGCGAAAAAGTTTTTTTTCTCACATCGCCCTTGCTTCATTTGCACATCACATTAAATCTATGACACTCTTGTCCTTTTTCCTTTACAAGTGGGAACAGCTTCTCCCCCTCTATTCTATACCTAGTAATACAGGGATTCAATGACGACTGTTCTGTATGCAAGAACTTCTGGCGACTTGTGTGATTTTCTTGTCTAACATTCACTACTATAGTTTGTAGCTGGCGCAGCTGATCCCAGTGTTGGATCTCCTTATAAATAGGGACAGTTTGAGAGAGATGCCCGCCAAGGTTTTGGTATGCTGAACATATTCCAGAGTATTTCCTTCAACATATATGGTGGTTACAAGTGATTAGTTGGCTAACCAGGTGTGGAAAACATCTTTCCAGGTGTTACCCAAAGGTCTGTGGAATGAAAATTGACCAGTTTAGTCACACATATCGTCCTCCATTCATGGGACAGCCAATGATGAAAACAAAGTACTTCTCAGGATATGAGGAAGCAGCCCCTGTTTGCTTTTTGAAATATTGCTCTATGCTCTTGAACATTTACTTGTCACTGCAGATGGGACATTGGTTTCTTATCACACCTCTGACAGTTCAGCACTCGCCTAGTAGTGCTCTAGAATGTTACAGCTGGCTTAAACACAAAAACTTCTGAATAAAGGATGCAATCCACTGACACTAAATGCGCTGCAGTTCTGCCTCATGGACTGCAATCAGGACTATTTCCGAGTCCCAAACCCACTCTCAGACAGAAACTGGCACTAAATGGAATTTTAACTAGGCTATCCCCTTAAATGTCATGGGGACAGATTCCCTGTTCAGTTAAGGGTGGTTGCATGCTCTTGAAGCTCAGAGGGCAATAAGACAATTACACCAAAAAATATAGGAGCAGAATTTGACCATTCAGCCCATTGAATCTGCTCTGCCATTTGATCATGGCTGATATATTTCTCAATCCCATTCTCCCACATTCTGCCCTTGATCCCCTGGCCAATCAAGACCCAATATCACTCTGTCTTAAATACACCCAATGACTTGGCCTCCACAGCCCTACGGGGCAATGACTTCCACAGATTCTAGCTGAAGAAATTCCTTGTCTCAGTTCTAAAGGGTCACTCTAAAGCTGTACCCTTGGGTCCTAGTCTCTCCTACAAGAGGAAACATCTTTTCCACACCCACTCTATCCAGGCCATTCAGTATCCTGCAGGGTTTCAATTGGATCCTTCCCCTTCATTCTTCACTCCATCAATATGTACTCAGAGTCCTCAACCACTCCTCATATGACAAGGCCTTCGTCCCGGGATCATTCTTGGAAACCTCCTCTGGGCCTCCTTCAACACCTGCACATCCTTCCTTAGACAGGGGGCCAAAAACTGCTCACTATATTCAAAATACAGCCTGACCAGAGCTTTTACAGCTTTACTGGTACATCGCTGTTCTTGTATTCTAGCCCTCTTGAAATGAACGCTAACATTGCATTTCCCTTCCCAACTGCTAACTGAACCTGCATGTTAACTTTAAAAGAATCTTGAATTAGGACTCCAACATCCCTTCATACTTCAGATTTATGAAGTCTTTCCCATTTAGAAAATAGTCCATGCCCCTATTCTTCCTATCAAAGTGTATTTGGTAACCTCACACTTACCCACATTGTATTCCATCTGGCACTTCTTTGCCTACTCTCCTAGCCTCTCCGCTTCCTCAACGCTACAGGGCCAATTCAAGGATATACCAAGCTGTGAAATTAGGTACATTACCTAGAAGGTGCTTGATCAAGAAGGTGCCCTCTTTCAGGCGCTTCTAATGAACTTCAACTGAAAGATACTAAAAGTATTCAGGCCACCACAGAGGTAGAATTTCAGTATGTGATTGACTGGGGTTCCAGGATCGGTGAGCCCAATTACAGGGGCCAAACACCATTTAGAAAGGAGTTGATCTGCCCTGATGGATTGGAGTTGATTAGAAAATCCCTACCTCTTTAATCTCTGTTTATAAAGGTTCAACATGTACCTAATTGCCTGCCTGCCTCATAGGAGCGGGCAGCCTTCTCAGGACCCAAGCCCTGTTATGACCAAGCTTGGAGGAATGCACTGTCTGTCTAGTTTCATTATTCACTGGGCACAACATAAATTTAAGTGCTTCATCCAGTTATCAAATCCAGTTACTTTATCTACAATATGGCATATATCAAAGGCTCAATACGGCAGAGTTCCTAGACCAGTCTAAAAAGTGCAGGGCGGAACTGAAACAGCAAATTAGAAACGATGAGTGTATGAGGAAGTATTGCCATTTAGTATAAAGGAAAACCCAAAGGAGTTTTTAAAATGTATACAAGGCAAGAGAGTAACAGTGGGGACTATTAGGGAGTATAGAGGTAATCTGTACATAGACCTAGAAGAGGTGGACACCATCCTCAATTAATACTTTACTTCAGTCTTCATAATGGAAAAGGACAATGCAGGTTTAGGCATCAGGGAGAGGACTGTGAAATTAGGAGAAATTAACATAGAGAGAGGAGATTATAGCTGGTTTCACAGCCTTAAAAGTGGATAAATTTACAGGCCAGGGTGACATGTATCCCAGGCTGTTGAGCAAGACAAGGGAAGAGATATCAGGGTCTCTGACAGTAATTTTCAAATCTTCTATGGCCACAGGTGAGATGCAGGAGGAATGGAGAGTTGTTAATGTTGTCCCATTATTTAAAAAAAAGGAAAGGATAGACAAAGAAATGAAATGTCAGTCAGACTAACCTCAGTGGTGAGGATGTTATTATAAAGAATTCTGAGAGACACAATATATCCAGAGAGACACAGATTGGTCGAGGATAGTCAGCATGGATTTCTTAAGAAACATTCATGTTTGATAAATTTGATCAAGTGTTTTAAGGAACTAACCAAGAGTGTTGATGAAGGTAAAGCATTTGATGTGGTCTACATGGACTGTAGCAAGATCCCTCATGGTAGACTTGTCAAGAAAGTAAGCGCCCGTGGATCCAAGGCAAAGTGGCACATTGGATCCAATATTGGCTGAGAGGAAAGAAGCAGAGGGTGATGATAGAGGTATAGTTCCATAGGGGTTCCATAGGGCTTGGTGCTGGGGTCCTTGCTGCTTGTAGTGTACTGAGTGATTGAATGTAAATGTAAGGGGTATGATCAAGACATTTGTGGAAGACATAAAAATTGGCAGTGTGGTAAATAGTGAGAAGGATACTGTAAACTTCAGAAGGATATCAATGGACTAGGATGGGGGATTTCAAGACCGGTATTGTATTTTTAAGGTGAGATGAGAGACACTTAAGGGGCAACTTTTTTTACACAGAGGGTGGTTCATGTGTGAAATGAACTTCCTGAGGAAGTGATAGATATGGACTCGGTTACGATGTTTAAAAGCTACTTAGCTAAGTACATGAATAGAAAAGGTTTGAGGGGTTTATTGGCCAGGAGCAGGCACTTGGGACCAGATTAGTTTGGAATTACATTCGTCATGGACTGGTTGGACTGAAAGATCCGTTTCCATGCTGTATTACTGTATGACTCTCTGATTGGTCAGGTGGGCACAGCAATGGCAAATGTTATTCAACCCAGAAAAGTGCAAAATAATGCACTTGTGGAGGGATAACAAAGCAAGGAATTACATTATAACAGGTAGGACTCTGGAAAGTACTGAAATCATTAGCATATCCACAAATCCCAGAAGATAGCCCGGCAGGTAAAGAAGGTAGCTAAATAGCCATATAGGACACTTGTCTTTGGTTTATTCCAGGTTTCTTGAATAAACAACAACATAATTAATTCATTATGAAAGAAGATTGATTCAAAAAAGTTGCAAAGCTGATTAACACAGTTTGAGATATGAAGGCATAAAAGGTTTCCCTTCTAAAATACAAACAAACACACACACACACACACACACACACACACACACAAAATACCTCCCTCTGCAGAGATTAATTTTGAAAATGCTTCGGCCAATAAGTTTTGGTCCTTGAAGGAAGAATAAAAGTGTGAATTTTCAAAATGACTTTCAGTTCGAGTCTTAGTACACATAAATGGGTGCCATTAAACACAGGAGGTTCTCACTGGCACCTTCACAGACACAATTTTAGGAATAAATCTTTCAGAGGCTTTTCAGTGGAACAGCTAAATCAGAGTTTCAGTAATCACACCGCAACCTCAAAAGTTTTCCCTTAAAGATACAGGATGCACTCTCTCAGCAGGCTGTATGTCAAATGACCTCCAAACTGTATCCAGAACAAAAGCTACCTCCTGACAACCGTACACCCAGGCATGTAATTTCCAGTAAATATATCCAAACAACTAGCTTAAGGAATGTGAATACCAACAAATGTCTTTGATAGAAATGTCCCAATGTGACCCTTCAGTGACTCGTTTTAACTGTGTGATTCTTTAGTTTTATCTAATAAACCACTGTCCATAATAAGTTACGTACGAAACTCTAAAAAGAAACTAATAATGAAGCATCTTTAAAACAAGTCACATCACTCAAAAGTTCCAATGCGGCATGTATCCAGCTCTTTAATATTCAGATCCATGCATCTCCTTTCCTGGCTTTAGCAAAATCCAAAGTTTCAGCCCAATGCACCTGAAGGTTTCAGCGTGTGTTACAGAGACTGACAGGGCATTTGAGGGATACGTCTAGATCTATATCCAGTTCAGTTTATGTACAAGGATGCTCCTGAATAAATGAGTCTAAATAAACATTGCCTACTCCCCATGTCAGTCAACTCAGTTTTATTAATAGAAAGCAATGCTATCAGTTGGATATGCTATTTAATAATGATTAGTTTCAACCTTGCCATGGTGTAATCATTTTTAGGATTTCTGCCCTCCTTCGTCTATTAATAATCTAATCAAGCAGAGTCACCATGGCTTCATGAAAGAGAAATTGCGTCTAACAAATTTATTAGAATTTTTTGATTAAGTCTCAGCCAGAGTAGATAAAGAGGAACGAGTAGATGTGTTGTATTTGGACTTCCAGAAGACATTCAACAAGGTACCTCACAAAAGGAGTTGTATATTGGCATGAATAGAGACTTGGTTAATGGGGAGGCAACAGCAAGTGTTGATAAGGGGTCCTTTTTCAGGTAGGCGAGCTATGACCGGCAGGGTTCCACAGAGATCAGTACTGGAACTGCAATTATTTACAATATATATTTATGACTTGGAGGAAGGCAGTGAATGTACTGTAGCCAAATTTGCAGGTCACACAAAAACAAATAAAACGTCAAGTTGTGAGAGGACATAAAATTTTTTCGAGAAGATTTGTAGTTTGGGTTGTAGATGAGGTTGTAGACATGCTCGCCGGTTTGGTTGCAAACATTTCGTCACCCTGCTAGGTAACATCATCAGTGCGCCTCCGGTGAAGCATTGGTGTTCTGTCCCACTTGTTATTTATATGCCTCAGTTTGTTGGTATGTTTGGTACCACTTCCGGTTTTGTTTCTCAACGGTTTGTACACAGGGTCTAATTCAATGTGTTTGTTGATGGAGTTCTGGTTGTAATACCAGGCCTCCAGAAATTCCCTGGTGTGTCTGTATTCGGCTTGTGCGATTATGGGTGTGTTGTCCCAGTCAAATTTGTGTCCCTCGTTGTCTGTCTGTAGTGAGACAAGTGAGAATTGGTCATGTCTCTTGGTGGCTAGTTGGTGTTCATGTATCCATGTTGTCAGTTTTCTTCCAGTCTGGCCTGTGTAATGTTTCTCAAAGTCCTTGCATTGTGTTTTGTATATTACACCGGTTTTGCTGGTGTTGGGTATGGGATCCTTTACATTCCTCAGTAGCTGTCATAGGGCAGTTGTCAGTTTGGGGGCTACTCTGATACATAGGGGTCTGAGTAGTCTTGTGGTCATCTCTGAAATGTCCTTGATGTATGTTAGGGTGATCAGTGAGTCTGGTTGCGTTGTGTCTTCCTGTTGTGGTCTGTCTCGGAGATAATGGTGAATTGTGCTTTTTGGGTATCCATTCCTTTTGAAGACTCCATATAGATGCTCCTGTTCTGCTTTGAGTAGTTCCGGGTTGCTGCAATGTGTTATGGATCGTTTAACTAAACAACATCCTCATCCAGATAAAATTCAAAAAAGAAGAGAACAACAACCAACTACCCTTCCTGGACGTAATGGTAGAACGCAAAAACAATGGGGAGCTCCAGAGATAACAAGGTGTAGAGCTGGATGAACACAGCAGGCCAAGCAGCATCAGAGGAGCAGGAAAGCTGACGTCTCGGGTCTGGACCCTTCTTCAGAAAAAATGAAATCCAGACTAACGTATATAGAAAGACCACACATACAGACCAAATACTCAATTACACTAGCAACCACCCCAACATCCACAAACGGAGTTGCATCAAGACGCAATTTAAACAAGCCACAACATACTGCAGCAACCAAATCTGCTTCTCCAATTTGCAACCTGCAATACAGTTGAAAAGAGCTTGTGGATTTGAGGGTGACTTCCTCTTCTGACACACAATTGGCGTATTTGACTCTGGAAAGGAACCACTCCATCTCTTGACATGTGGGTACATGTAGGTGGCTGACGTTTCTGCTTATGTGCCAGTTGTTTGCTGTTCACAGGAGAAGGGGTAGATGTTCATTAAATAATAATGAGTTGAGAATGGCACATCTACGCATATGCAATGCAGCTGTTACCATTCTACTGGATTTTAAGTTTGCACCCCTCATTGACCAGTAGAATAGTTTGTTTAATGGGTCCTGTTTGACTAAGAAAGCCATAAAAGGGTCTGCATGCTGGCACTGTTCTGTGTAATCCACCCCACACTGCCACCAACATTGCAGAGTACACCTTGCTAATAAAGGAAGCACCAACAGGATTTACCTGGACTACCTATAGTGTAAGAGGTTGTCACAAATTTCAAATAGGTTCCAAATCTTCTATTGCTATCTCCTGATGTCACCACAAACTAAACCTGTAAGATACTGGATCATAACCCTGTCAGTTGCTGCACATCCCTACTAAATGATTTCAAAGCATTCACAATTTTTTGATATTCTGTGAACATCTTTATTTTTAGACAGAAAACGTGAGATTTGTTTCTCACAATTCTGAAATCATGGATAGCCTTATGTGCAGTCTGCTCTGCAAGGTTGGCACAAATCTTCACTGAGACTTTGCTTCCCGGTTCCTTGTCAATTATTCTCACCGTCTACCTCTCCCTGGATGAAACTATATGAACTAGTGTGTAAAAGTGAGAAAGCAAGGTGGTTGTAGAATTGGAATATAGTGTCTGGCCCTGTCATGCAGCCAAGTAATCAACATTTTCCTCCTCATCATTATCCTCCCATTGTCATCTTCATGATAAGATACCAAAAAAAAATCTTTCCTTCTTCTCCTTATCAATATTTTTCTCTTCTTCATCATCATCATCATCTGCGTCCTTATGCTACAATACATCTATAGGAAAGGAAGGCATAAGCTAAGAACGTGTAAATATAATCACTTAAGATTGAGGAGTCAGCGATATGCAAGGATACTTCACAGCGATGACAAAGTAATCATCTGGCCTGTAATTGTTTTTATTGTGTGGAAGATGTCCTCCACTAAAATTGATGTTTGTGCTTAAAATCGAGTAATCATAGCCATTCCTGTGGTTAGTCAATGATTTCTATCAAAAGATACTACTTTAAAAATACAAAAGAGCCTAGCCAGAGTCACCAATTTCAGCTACCTGACTCAGTCTTGAAAACAGCCTAATGACACTTGCCACTCCTCTAACCCTGATACTGCACATTAAATTTGCTCCTTTCCCTCTCACACTGCATGTGGTATTCATGAGATGCAACTCAAGCATTTGGAGCAAGCATGTAAAAGAGCTGACCACATGATTTATAGCAAGCTCAGTACTAGGAGGTTGTAGTGATAGAGTCACAGAGTTGTACAGCACAGAAACAGGCCCTTCGGTCCAATCCATCCATGCCAACCAGATATCCTAGATTAAACTAGTCTCATTGGCCAGCATTTGGCCCATATCCCTCTAAAACCTTTCTATTCATCTATCCATCTTGGTGCCTTTTAAATGATGTAACTGAAACAGTCTCCACCACTTCCTCTGGTAGCTCATTCCATACATGTATCACCTTATGCATTAAAACCTTGCTCCTTATATCCCTTTTAAATCTTTCACCTCTTACCTTAAACCTGCACTCTCTAGTTTTGGACTCCTCTACCCTGGGAAAAGGGCCTTGGCTCTTCACTCTATCCATGCCCCTCATGATTTTATAAACCTCTATAAGGTCACCCCATCAGCCTCCAACACTCCAGGGAATATAGCCCCAGCCTACTTAGCCTCTCCCTATAGCTTAAACCATTCAACCCTAGCAACATCCTTGTAAATCTTTTCTGAGCCCTTTCAAGTTTAACAACATCAGTCCTATAGCAGGGAGATCAGAATTGAACACAGTATTCCAAAAGTGCCCTAACCAATGTTCTGTACAGTCATGACATGACATGTCGACTCCTATACTCTACACACTGACCAATAAAGGCAAGCATACCCAATGCCTTCTTCACTACCCTGTCTACCTACGACTCCACCTTCAAGGAACTATGAACCTGCACTCCAAGGTCTCTTTGTTCGGCAATACTCCCCAGGACCCTACCATTAAGTGTACAGGTCCTGCTCTGATTTGCCTTACCAGAATGCAACATGACACATTTATCTAAATTAAACTCCATTTGCCATTCCTCAGCCCATCAGCCCATCTGATCAAGGTCCCATTGTAATCTGAGATAACCTTCTTTACTCTCCACTCATCATCAATTTTTGTGTAATCTGCAAATCTTACTAAACATACCTTTTATATTCGCATTTAAATAATTCCTATAAATGGCACAAAGCTGCAAATTGGCAAAAAAAACAGATTTGGTATAAAACAACCTGCCAACTTTCTAATGCACATTTTAATTTACTGGCACAGGCTGATTTCACCTCCAACCTGTTTTCCAACCTGGCTTTATCTAAACTTAGCTAATTTTAGGTATTTGAAAAGTCTGAATTTGGGCAGAATATCTAGTTAGATGGTCTGCAAAGTGTAAAAACAAATGGTGCTATCTATTTGAGATAGCAAGGACTACAGATGCTGGAGTCAGAGATAATAAAGTGTGGAGCTGGAGGAACACAACAGTCCAGGTAGCATCAGAGGAATAGGAAAGTTGACATTTTGGGCCAGGACCCTTCTTCAGAAGTGAAGAAGAAGAAGGGTTCCAACCCGAAACATCAGCTTTCCTGTTCCTTTTATTCTGCCTGGCCTGCTGTGTTCCTCCAGCTCCATACTGTGCTATCTATTTCTCTCTTTTCAATTCTTTATTCTTAAAGTGCCAAAAATATTTGTTTGTAGTAAAATGAGAAGAAGGAAGATTTGCCAGGAAGACCAGTAAACACAGGACCATAATTTTAGACCAATTGCCAATTAGAATGATTGTCTCGTCTGCTCGGGGTCAGCAGTGCAGACCATTGGCAACAGCAGTAAGGAAGGAGGTAGTCAACTTTAAATCTAAAGATGGCACTGCTAATCATTGGAAAAATATGTCTATGGCTCACTCCCCACTAGAACCTCAACTGGTGTTATGGTCAGCATGCCTAGACTTCTATTGTCTTTTCCATTGAGCAACCTGATATTGCTTCTCACTAATACCACAATTCTGCAGTTTCTAGAGGTGGCCTGGATTTCTGTAATTTTTCTCACTGAATAAAGTATTAAGACAGAGGCTGGAGGACTGCAACATCGCTCTCGTCGCACTTTGCAATAGGTCACAACATAAAATAAAAATATGTTATCTATATTAAGTTTTAAACAACAATATCTAGCAACAGATTTCTTAATGAGCACAATTTTGGGTCTATTATCAAAATAAAATATATTCAATAAAGATGCAATAATTGGTTAACAAACACAATCACTAATATATAGAATCATAAATGTTTATCATTCAAAACTTCCCCAAACCACGTACATACTCACATTCTTCAGGAGGAAAACAGATCAGATTTTTCTGAAAGAATTAACATATTACCAATACGTTATTCTTGACGGCAAAAGGATAAAGCATAGAATCTACTGGAGTTTGCTGTTCTGATATTCTAACCAATATGCTTAAGTTATATGAAAATTAAATTTTATCTTTTTTTAAATTCCAGTCTTTACAGTGAACATTTAGTCACCTCTTTTAAAGAAACCACTCGATGTATTTCCACAAAACATGAAGGAAATCAACTTTTCCACAATCCTTCAAAACTTAAGCCCTTCAAACAATAACAAATATGAAGTACCTTCATAAATACCTGATGTTGCTTCTCAATATTACAACAATACTGCATTTCCCAAAGGTGGTGATTCATGCACCCAAACTTCCATTCTTAAGTGTCAGAAAAGTGAGGTGCTTTACTTGTCCATTGTGCCTAAGTTAGTTTGGTAAGTGATACTCTTAATCCTCTGTACAGGGGGGGCTGACAATGCTGTAGTGGTATTGTCATTGGCCTGGTAATGGAGAGACCCAGGTAATCTTCTGGGGTCCTAAATACAAATCCCACCACTGCAGGTGGTGGAAATTAAATTTTTTTAAAATCTGGAATCAAAAAGTATAATGTTGATAATGAATCTGCACCTTTTTCCTGTCATGAAACACAAAAATTAGATTTTGTCACTTCTGGGCACAGGCGCAGAGGGACAAGTTGAAAGCACAAGTGGAGATTCCCCTCTCCCACTTGGATCCATCTTCCATAATTTGGAGCCCTCTCAAACTTCCTGCATTCGCAACATCACTGTTCATTGGTGTGCTTTTTGGCACAAGATCATCAATTTTGGCCTTACCAAACATACACACTTTACTGTTGAAGTTAGTGGAGAGCAAAAGCAACCTTAACTGATTCCCCAAACTCCCTCCCTCCATCCCTAGGCCTTGGGACACCAAAATCAATGGTGACACCTCGACTGAGATTTTTACTCAGCAGATTGAGTGCAGGAACCAGGTTAATGTGTTTTTGGAGTGAGTTCTGATACAAATAATCAAGAAGATGAAATGGCAAAGGAAAGGGATTAAATACAAATCCAAAATCCAAATTAATCCAAATAATCAGTGAGAACAGTTTGCCATTAAAATCTCAGGGACAGAATGCAAATTTTTGTTTTAGTGTGCCCAAGGCACTCTTGTCATGGTTAATCTGCTTGCCAGAGGGATAAAAATAATTAAAAATATTCAGGGTTGTCACATTTCAAGTGCCATTAAAACTTGAATTCCATTTCTTCGATCACTAACATTCATAACCTTCTGAGGAAAATAAACCAATCTTGCATCTTGCAGGACTTATCACAAGCCAGATGAAGTGAAACTGAACACAGATCTCAACAACTTCAGACAGTCTGGCTCCAATCAATCATTTGGTGGTCCCAGGTGCTACTAAAAGAGCTACAATATAATTAGTTACCTTGTGAATATACTGCACTATGTAGTAATAATATTTTAAAAAGAAGCAATTCATATTTATTTATAATAAATGATTAATTGTTTAGAAAAGTCACATAATAAAGTGCCAGCAACAGCAATCTCTTCTCAGCTTTCTCACTTTCCTTAAATAAAAGTCATACTGGTTATCGTTGTGCATAATGGAAAATTGTTCAGAATTCACAGTTTAATGGTGCAGGTTGTAAAAAACAAACAGTCCTGTACTTTTTCATCTCTGAAGCAAACCTAACAACACCTCATCAAGGTATAAAGTTATTACGTTATAAAATGCATTTGTCATTCAGGTGCACTGGTAGGCCAGGCACCATTGATCAAGGAACAAACCTGAAGAATTGAACAAAAAGCCTGCCTCTTGGCTGATTTGTGAGGTGTGTGGTTTCAGGCAAGATAAAACAAACAAGGACAAAGGGCAAAATACTTCTTTAAAGTCTCAAATTTATTGACAATTTACAGCAATGACTGTCCACCACAATTTCCTATCCTGATTACCAGACATGTGATGACAGCTTCATACGCCTGCCCTAAATGAACAGAATTTTGTATTTATATAGCACTTTATAATGTAGGAAAAATTCCCAAGGTGCTTCATACTTGTGACACAGGACAAACTTTGACTTTGTGCCCAAGATGGGAGATATTAGGAGAGATGGTTAAAAGATAAATCAGTGAGGTAGAACATTGGTTTCTTGAATATGGTTTCTGCTGTTGGTTGAGATTTGTATATAAATGCCTTTTGAATTGTTTTTACTACATTTCTTCCTGTGGGATTTATATTCTGGTTTTATTATTTGAACTATTGCATCTCTCCAGGTTCTCCCGCTAGTACTACTCACACATGATATTTCAGTTACAGCTGCCTAAATCTGAGAATTTGAATCCTATAAATTGTAGGAGGAAGTGAAATGGAGTATTTGAGGTGGGACCAGAGGTAGGTGCAACTACATCAGAAAAATTCTACCTCAGGGTCAAAGTCTATTATCTAAGACTACCTCTCTATCTCAAATGAGAACAAAATGGCACTTAAAATATGAAATAAACACAAAATATGGTTGAAGGTACATTCCATAAAAAGAAAACAAAAGGTTAACTCTTCAGATAAACTGAGCTCAATCTTTGCCACTTATGTTTCACAATAGAGGCAAAAGGTTCATGCCAGACTTTCACAGATTATTTACTATAGTGATGGCGCCAAGGTGATAAGAGTTGTCTAAGCTAATAATTCTGATTAGGGCCCACCCAATTTAATGAACCATTTTGGGAGATGATTGAGGAGTCTAGCTCAATAGTTTGATGGGGGTCAGACTTGTCACCCCTGGATTCTAATAGTCTAACCAGTTAATATAGCTTATACAACTAAATTGCATGTTGTTGTTAAGACCAGTGTGTCTTCTTGTTAAGGCTTATTAGTGGTTCATCCTCTACTGTCGTTAACCAGATAAATTCTTACACCCAGTAAAAAAGGAGGATTGGTGACAGTGCTCTACCCCAACCACTGGCTTTTAGTCGGTGGTACTGCAATGCATATGACAGTAACAAATTATATTGATTAGTATCGTATAAAAATAAAACATATTTCTTTGAACCTTTTAATCTTGCACTCATCAGGACATTTTGCAAAATACTAATTCAAGTGGCAAACCATCATTCATGCAGCATCAGAAGGCAGTGCTGATTGGTTGGCAATTGGACACTGACTGGTAAAATCATTGCAATAGAGAATCCGCCTATTAATGATGATTGACAATTAACAGCCAGACTTTGTTTAAAGTTTAAATCAGGCTAGTGACTCTGATTATTCCTGAGAAATGATCCAGCAAATGGCTGTCACCTGTTTTGTTGAGTTGAGTTGAGTTGAGTTGAGTTGAGCAGAGCATTGTGTGTACATGTTCTTTCTGTCTGCAAAGATTACAGTCTTGTATATTAATATACATAGCTTCCAGTACACACAACTGTGCCACTCTGTGAGATTGACTAACAACCTTAAATTGGTGGTGAGCATAGTTCACTGCACATCCAGAATAATCCAGACAATTTTGTCCAATTGCAGCAATATATCAATGTTGGACACTGTGTTGTGAGTTTTGCAAGCACAGGTTATCGGGGTATGGCCAAAGCCTTGCTTATTGCAATCAGTTCAAGGAACATACTGGTTGATATGACTCAGGAGTCTTTTGGACATATGGCCTATATAGTTGACATCACACCAACACTGAAGTGCCAATACCACATTATTCATTCATGTTATATGAAGAATAATTTGTTAACTTGACAGTTGCATCCTGTTAGTGGAGAATACCATTCATTTTGTGACTGTATAGTAGTGGCATTAAACATTTGAGATACCTTACCCTTTCAGGGTAACCTGAGGTAAACTAGGCACCTTCCAGAGCCAAGAGTGACCACCTTAGGGCATTCCATGAGAATGTGAGACACCTCGTGAAATGTGAACAGATTAGCATAGTTATTATCCAAAAGGATAGCTTCAAAGTGCCCTAATTCAGCATTGGGGTTGCATGGTGAACAAAGAATTCAAGTCCTATTTATGAGGTTGCCAGTAAGTTCAATCCATAGCATGTAGGAACTGTAGGAATTCCAATGTGTATATTGACCAGTGAAGGTGGGTTTGTGGTAGACCGTAGTAAAGAAACCCCTGACCAATTTCTCTTGTAATTGGCATAAGGGAGCTCATTTGATTGCTCATTTTAAATATGAATTGGAGCACAGGATGGAGTCAAACTAAAACGGTGAGAAATTCTTACATGCCACTGCATGTAATATAGCTAATGCATTGTTTCAACTCACAAAATAGATGGCAGTCATTCTCTGGTTAATTTTTCAGAACAATGCCCTGACCAATCAGAGTCAAGCTGCCTGAAATTGTTTAAAATTTAAACAAAGCTCAGCAGTTAACTGTCAATCATCATTAAGTAGTGCATTCTTCATGACAATGCCTTTACAAATTAGAATTCATATGCAAACCAATCAACATTCTCATTGCTAACAGTATTACTATTGGTTTTCCCTGTATGTTGGTACTCTTAAAAGTTAAAATGCTTTCATAAAATGTGTCATCTCTCAGCAATACTCAGGTTGTGCACCACAAATTGACCATTTGGATATCCATTACCAAGATGATATGTTCCATTGGACTACATCTAAACTTGCCATGTTCGTAAGTTTTAACATATCACTATCACAACCAGAGAAAATGGACTTTTACTGGAAATATTGGAAAAGGCTTCCTTGAGGCTGCAGTAGGTTTACACTGCAACAACCAAATCATACAGACCTAAAAGATCTCAGTTTGATCACTGGATTAAGCAAGTTTAAATTATTTGATCTGGGGGAAATGTATGAGTCTAGGGAACTGTAGCAGCATAAGGAATCAATGAGGACAGGAGAGAAGGGAGAACCTCAGCAGAAAAATATCTTCAAGAACTAAAACTAAAATCTTTCTTACAACATAATAAATATGCTACACGAATTGCTCAAAAAGTTGAGCCCTGTTATCAAACCTTCGGTAAAATAAAGATCCAGTCACACTGCTTCTTTGATAATCACCCAGCTAACCTCTTCGAAACCTGTATAGCCTTTGTAGAAAAATCTGGTACTCATCTTTTCATTTTCGCTTTGTCTGCTCCTATTTTCCAAATAGCACAAGGGTGACAGAACTGATGTCAAAGACAATCTGTCATGTAACATTGGATTTGACAATCATTTGAAAATGTTGTTCAACATCAGCATACAGTGTTTTCTTTTCAAAAAAGTCAACATGTATGTTGGCTGTTGTACTTAATTTTTTTTGCTATTTCTGAATGTGTAGTGATGCTGACAGTGTTGAGCATATCTTAACTTTTCTGCTTAGCAGTAATTAGGACATTAAATTACTAGCTTACAAAAATAGCATCCTTATTATGTTTTCTTTGGTTAGTTTGTGGTTTAGTGGCCATAGGAATGTGTAGGTGAAAACATGAAAGACAAAGCTGTTGTTAAGATTGGAATGAGGAAGTAAGTATATTCAGAACTACAAAATGATATATTTCCTCTTAAGAAATATTTTCACTTTTATCAGGTAATCTTCTCCATCACCACTCCTTTTATCAGGTAATCTTCCCTATCACCACCCGTCTACTTCTAGCTCCGCCTCATCATCCTACAGCAGTTGGCCTGAAAGGGTTAACTCAAAAACTTTGGAATAGTTCTACCCACTGATATACAAAAGTAACTTTCTCTGGGAGAAGCTGGTCAGTTGTTTAGTTTGTTGTAATTGTTCATCAGTTCTAAAGTCTACAACCAGGTTGCATATCTTTAGTTAATATCTCTTTGGGAGTTAACAACATCTCTTACCTAATGTTAAGGTAGTCAACCAGTCTTAAGATAATGTAACCTGTTATCTTGCTATTATGTAATAAACTATTTCCCATTACTCAAGTTGTTGTTTCTCTGCTGAATCCTTATTAGTGGCTAATCCTTCACCATTTAATTCTAGGAAGCTTGTAAACCAACAGTACAAGAAAGAATGGTAGTAACAAATCTATCCAAACAAGATTGTAGCAGAAACAGACACCAGCAGTTGGCATATTTACAACATACTGAACAACAATTGGGTTTTTGTCTTCTAAAGTGAAGAGATCAAAAAATCCACAGCCATTTGAAGAGAAGAAAGAAGGACAAAATCTTGCTGCAGGCAAGTAAGTGAGTTGCCACTTTAAGGTAAAAATGGTAAACCAGTCGTCAGCTGCAGCAACAGCAGAGGCGGGAGTCTGTCAGGGCTCAAAGAACTATGGCAGCTCGACAACCCTTCTTCAGAAGCTTAGATCAGCCAGACCATGGATAAAAGCTTTAAAAAGCTTGAGAGAACCAGAAAAAATTATCACTGAAGCTACAAGGAGAAAATTCTGAATCGCGATCCTTGACAAATGGTCAATGTCAAACTCCAGATATATGTTCAGTCCCATATTGGAAGGGTGAATAATTGTTTTTTTCACAAAATCCTAAGTTTGGAAGCTGATTAAATGGCTAAATATTTCTATTCGATAATCAGTCATTCTTTGTCATCATCAGAAAGTATCATTACAGGCTGCAAAGAAGTCCTCTGAAGTGAACTCAAACTTAAAGAAATTCATCAATAGAGCAACATAATTCATAGAGATGTACAGCACAGAAACAGATCCTTCGGTCAAACTTGTCCATGCCAACCAGATATCCAAAATAAATCTAGTCCCCTTTTGGCCCATTGCCCTCTAAACCCCTCCTATTCATTGATCCATCCAGATGCCTTTTAAATGTTGTAATTGTACCAGCCTCCATCACTTCTTCTGGCAGCTCATTCCAATGCGTGAAAAAGTTGCCCCTTAAAAGGTCCCTTTTAAATCTTTCACCTCTCACCTTAAACCTATGCTCTCTTGTTATGGATTCCCCACCCTGGGGAAAGGACCTTGTCTATTTACTCTATCCATGCCCCTCATTATTTTATAAACTTCTATAAGGTCACTCCTCAGCGTCCGACACTCCAGGGAAATTAGCCCCAACCTATTCAGCCTCTCCATATAAACCCTCCAACCCTGGCAACATCCTTGTAAATATTTTCCTGAACACTTTCAAGTTTCACAACATCCTTCCTATAGCAAGGAGACTAGAATTATATGCAGAATTCCAAAAGTGGCCTAACCATTGTCCCGTACAGCTGCAACATGACCTCCCATCTCCTATACTCAATGCACTGGCCAATAAAGACGAGCATACCAAAAGCCTTCTTCACTGTCCTATCTACCTGAGACTCCACTTTCAAGGAACTATGAACCTTCACTCCAAGGTCTCTTTGTTCAGCAACACTTCCCCAGACTTTACCATTAAGTGCATAAGTCCTGCCCTGATTTGCCTTTCTAAAATGCAGCACCTCACAATTATCTAAATTAAACTCCATCTGCCACTCCTTGGTCGATTGGCCCATCTGATCAAGGTCCTGTTGTACACTGAGATAACCTTCTTTGCTGTCCACTACACCTCCAATTTTAGTGTCATCTGCAAACTTACTAACCATACCTCCTATGTTCATATCCAAATCATTTATATAAATGACAAAAAGCAGTGAACCCAGCACCGATCTTTGTGGTACACCGCTGATCACAGGCCTCCAGTCTGAAAAGCAACACTCCACCACCATCGTCTGTCTTCTACCTTCAAGCCAGTTCTGTATCTAAATGTCCAGTTCTCCCTGTATTCCATGTAATATAATCTTGTTAATCAGTCTACCATGAGGAACTTTGTCAAACACCTTACTGAAGTCCATACAGATCATGTCTACTGCTCTCCCCTCATCAATCCTCTTCATTATTTCTTCAAAGAACTCAATCATGTTAGTGAGACACGATTTCCCACACACAAAGCCATGTTGACTATCCCTAATCTGTCCTTGCCTTTCCAAATCCATGTATATCCTGTCCCTCAGGATTCCTTCCAACAACTTGCTCACGAACAATGTCAGGCTCCCTGGCTTTTCCTTATTACTTTTCTTAAATAGTGACACTGCATTAGCCAACGTCCAGTCTTCCAGCACCTCACCCATGGTTATCGATGATACACATATCTCAGCAAGGGGCCCAGCAATCACTTTGCTAAATACCTACAGAGTTCTAGGGAACACCTGATCAGGTCCTGGGGATTAATCCACCTTTATACATTTTAAGGCATCCAGCACCTCCTCCTCTGTAATATGGGCATTTTTCAAGATGTCACTATTTATTTCCCCGATGTTCTCTATCTTCCATATCCTTCTCCACAGTAAACACTGATGCAAAATGCTCATTTAGTATCTCCCCCATCTTCTGCAGTTCCAGCCTTGCTCATCTTTAAGAGGGCCTATTTTCTCCCTAGTTACTCTTTTGTCCTTAATGTATTTGTAGAATCCCTTTGGATTCTTCTTAACCCTATTTGCCAAAACTATCTCATGTCCCCTTTTTTGTCATCCTGATTTCCCTGTATTGCTGTCTCTGTAATTGCTATGATATCCCAGTACCATATTCCCAACCATGCCCTGAGTTCATTGCTCTAGCAAATCTCCCTGCCAGTACTTTAGACCCCTTTCCAATTCAGGTGCAATCTGTCCTTCTTATATGGGACTACCCCAATTCCAATGATCCAAAAATGAGAATCCTTCTCCCCTGCACCAGTTTCTCAACTATGCATTCATCTACTCTTCCTACCCTCACTAGCTTGTGGCACCAGGAGTAATCCAGATATTACTACCCTCAAGGACCTCCTTTTAAAATTCCTGCCTAACTTCCTATATTCTCTCCTCAAAATCTCATCCTTTTCTCTTCATTTATGGTTAGTTCCAATGTGTACAATAACCTCCTGCTGATCCCTATCCCTTTTGAGAATATTCCGAACCCTCTCCGAAATATCCTTGATCCCGGCACCAGGGAGACAACACACCATTCTGATATCTCGCTGTTGGCCGCAGAAACATCTGTCTGTGCCTCTGACTAGACATACTCCTCTCACAATCGATCACTTGGAACCCGATATACCCCTCGTTACATTAGTGCTCGTCTCAGTACAGTAACTTGGCTCTCAGTACTACATTGCCCTGAAAGTCCATCACCCCCTACATTTTCCAAAACAGCACACTTATTTGATATATGGATTGCCACAGGAGACTCCTACATGATCTGCCTCCCTCTTGTACCTTTCCTGGACGTAACCCATCTACCTGACTGTATCTGTGGTTTATCTCCATTCCTGCAACTGCCATCCATCACATCCCCTAGCTTCTGTAAATTCCTTACTGTTCTTAACTGCCGCTCCAACCGATCCATGCGATCTGATAGGAATCACAACCAAACACACTTCCTGCAGACATAATCATCCGTAACATGGAAACTCTCCCTAATCTCGCACATCCAACAGAAAGAGCACATCACTCTACCTTAACAACCCACAGATCCAGAAAACAGCACGGTCTTACTGCTCCAAAGAAAACTCTTCGTACCTGAGTTTTATATTTTTAAAGTTTAATCAAGAAACAGATCTCAATAAAACATGTAATCAAAAAAGAACAAAAGCAGAAGTTGCTGGTAAAGCTCAGCAGGTCTGGCAGCATCTGTGAAGAAAAAAATCAGAGTTTTTCTTCTCAGATGATGCCAGACCTGCTGAGTTTTTCCAGCAACTTCTGCTTTTGTTCCTGATTTACAGCATCTGCAGTTCTTTTGGTTTTTAAACAAAAAAGAACCCATTCTACTCACTATTGTAGATCTATAAAAGAAAGTAAGGTTACACTTTAAAAAGCCACATAGCTGCTCCCTGCTGTGAGCTCTCCAACTCAGGTTTCTCCAAGGTCAGTTGTGAATTTTGCTGTTTGTCATTCTTTCTCAGATGACTCCGATGTCCAGGGATACCTGAAATCAAACAGCAGAACTGTGAGCTGCACAGATTCACTGCTGGGTCTGTGCAGATTTATTTCTCGGTTTGATTCAATGCCCATGTGGTCACAGGCTTTGTCTGTCTTCCTCTTTTTTAAAGTGCTGTTGTTTTGATCTTCTTTTCCCCAAAGTTCCAAAGAAATCAACAGCTTATAAAACAGTTATTACTGGTCCTAGAATTTAAGGAAATCAGCACCATCACTGAAAATACCTTAAAAAAAAGTATTACAGCCACAGCCACAATTCTTTCCTATCCTCTATCTTGGATTCCCCATCTTAGTACAATACAGAATTTGAATGCAGAAGAGAATTTTACCAAAAAGATCCTATTTAAGTTTATAACATTTTTATTGTATAACTAAAAATCTTTAAGATGCAAAATGCCATGATGTCATTTCTTCAATTAAAAGTTTTGTTCAGGAGAAGCAGAAATCGGGGTATCAACCATCTCGATAAAAAGGATGGGAAACCCAGCAAGACTAAGGGCAAAGTGTGCAAAACCAACATCTTTCATTTTTATACTTGGAAGTTAAAGTTCATTTAAAATATTTAGGCAGCTTTATAAAACATCAAACATTTCAACATTAATTTGGAAGTTTATTGAAGGAATAATTCTACAACAGAGTTTTTTTTTAATTTTTACAATTTAAAACAGGGAACAAAGAACATAAATTTGAAGATAGGAGCTTCAAAAAGTACAAGATAACAGCCATTTGCAAATTAAAACTTTCTTAGTAGATCTCGTCTTGCTTTACCAGTAATCACTATTTAATTCAATTTTTAAAAATTCTTAAAGCTGGTAATTCTCTGACAAGCATTATCAGATAAAATGTCATAGACGATACCAACACACTTAATCATGTCTTACAAGTATCTTCAACTATTTTACTTAAAGGTTGAATCATATTATGGAATAAGCAAAATTTGATTAAAGAATACAGTTTCCAGGAGAATCTACTGTCAATATTTTTAATGTTCATTTATGGGATGTGGGCATCACTGGTTGTACCAGCACTAATTATCCAGAGGACAGTTAATTGCTGTTGGTCTGGAGTCAAATGTAGGCCAGACCAGGTAAGGGTGACAGATTACCTTCCCTAAAGGACATCAGTGAACTATATGGGTTTTTCCCTGACAGTTTATAATGGATTCATGGTCATCGTTAAACTCTTATTTCCAGATTAATATTGAAATCAAATTCCACCATCTGTCAAGGCAAGAGTTGAACTCAAATGCCCAGAACATTACCTGGGTCTCTGGATTAATAGTCTAGTGATAACACCAAGAGGCCATTCCCCACTCCTTTTATGGTTAGGAATGTATGTATTTATGGATTATGACAACTGGAAAATGGTCATTTGAAGATTAGTAGGTTGCAAACGATTTATTATGTGATTGCTTTGAACTGGCAAATCAAAAGGCTAATGGAAACAATCATACATTTGCTATTTACAAAAAAAAGGGACTTTGGAAAGCAGTGTTCAGCAAAGATTTAAAGATAAAAGGTGGAGTTTTATTGCTTTAATTGTTGAGCAAACAGACCTGAAAACCCCTAATCAATCTGCCATTGCCTAGCAACAGTCTTTGGATTGTTGGGTGTTTTTTCTGGACATATCTCGAAACTATGGGCAGTTGCTGGAGAAGTTTGAAAGAATGCAGTACTGTCGCTTTCAGTCTGTAAGAGATAGGAAGCCTGGAGCTGAAAGCAGCTTTCCCTATATCTCACTGAAATAGTTTGAAAAACAATCCGATAATGTTTCACAAATCAGGATCCCTAACTATTTCACAAG
This sequence comes from Rhincodon typus, assembly GCF_021869965.1. Classification (NCBI taxonomy): domain Eukaryota; kingdom Metazoa; phylum Chordata; class Chondrichthyes; order Orectolobiformes; family Rhincodontidae; genus Rhincodon; species Rhincodon typus. The sequence goes on along the minus strand of NC_063346.1, from coordinate 38,411,764 downwards.
CTGCATCTAAAAGCTGGGCTGAAGATTTCCCATCATTCTGTGATTGACAGAATCATGAACTTGTTAAGAAGAAATTGAAAAATCTGTGATAAAGTCACCTCATTCTAACCTCTAAATTTGAATTCTTGATCCACAAGGTTTTTCCCAGTTATAATGTGTATGTATATTTCATCCTGTTTATAACTGTGTGTGTTTTCAAGTAAGGCAGATATTGTTCAATTTGCATAGTACATCAGCTGATAACCAGTTTGCCACTTACTTGATGAGTAAGTTTACCTGTAAGAAACATGGTATTATACAGCTTATTGGAAAGCCGAGTGAAAGACACTTCTTCTAGTTATCTGTATTAAGGAGAAAAACAATTGACATTTTTGGTGATTGAATAAGATATTTTCACATTTAGTATGACCAATGGAGTAGTAGGGCTGGTTTTCCAGTGCACGCCCATTAGAATTCACCACAATAACTTCATCAATGATCTTGATACATTGTCTGAATCTTGTGAGTATGAAATATTACAACGAATTAGAGATAGAATTGTCATGAGAATTTCTGATTCATCACTTTCAAATCTTTTACAATTAAAGAAAGATATCACACTGGACAAGGTTATGCAGAGTTTGTCTTAGAAGCTGACATTTGGAAAAACCACAGAAAAATCTGGGAAACAGAAGGAAAGATTTACTCCAGAAGACCATCAGAACCTATCAACTTCATATAGCACAAGCACAAAACAAAACAATGTTAAAAAAAGTGTTCAAATCTTTTGATTCTAGGCATCACTGTTTAAGATATGGAACAAAAATGCCACCCTAATAAAAGCAATGTCCAACTCCATCACAGGAATGTCACTTTTAGAAGAAAGTGAGATGTTTTGCAATCTTTAAACAACGGAAACAATGCTGGTTGCATCCGAGATTAAGTCAACACTTTACATTAAACCCTAAGAGAATAAGTTTAGCTTCCAAAATATACTTCCATTAGAACATGTATCCTTAGATGATGACATTCTTTCATTGGAAGCAATATCACAACAGTTCCTCGTGGAAACAAGCAACTCATCTGAACCAGACTTGATTGAGCTCATCAATGTCCATGGACATCCAACTTAATTCAAGCTTGATGTAGGAATAAATGTTACTCCTGATAAAACTCCTTGATTGCAAAATGTAAAGTTACAAGTTAATAATCTGATGGTACAGTGAACATATAGAACAACCTCTAAGATTAAAGGAATGTAAAAGATTTCTTTGAGACATAAAGATCATCAGTTCACAAAACGTGCTTATGGCACCCAGAACCAGAAGACTTCCTGCTGAGTAGCAGGCACATTTTGCTCTGAAGATTTTGAAATTTGAAGAAGATTCAGCAATCCAAGAAGGGATCCATTACTGACCAAATTGACATACATCAGGAATAAGAAGGCTTTACTGTGCTCAAAAAAATATGGGTTGGACCCAGAAAGAAGCACACATTAACTGAGATCAGTTATGTTGGTATAAAACTACCATTTAATATTACCAATATGGAAGAAACTGTTGATTTCACAGGGCTAAAAAGTTATTTACTTGTTCCTAACCAATGGAAGAACTTTCAAGACTAGTTTAACTCTTAACACAATGAGTCTACGGCCACAATTGATCAAGAAAGAGATTCTAATACTGCACAGCCAGTGCCACTGACAACAACAAAATCAAACAAAATGCTGATTGGGCTCAAAGAACAGGGCTCACAGTGGAAGACCTTCACTTAAATTGACCTCATGACAAAGTCAAAAGAAGATTACTTCTTCACTAACTCATTACATTATACATTTTGCATTACACACATTGAGAAAATTCAAAATCCTCCAGAAGGAAAATTGTTCATTACCAACGCCAACAAATGTGTTCAGTAAAAATGTTCACTAAATAAAGGTCTCAACATGGCACTGAATGACAAACAGCAATATCTGAGGACAACATCCTGAAGCAAAAAAAAATTGCTCATCTGAAATTGAGAAGAATGTGAAAAGTCTGAGACTCGGGGCTGAAGGGATGGTGGTACATTTGATGGACTTGCTTTGCAATTGTGTAATGAATTAAACAAAGGGAAAAAGCTTCAGGGAAATGTTGAATAAGGCAGTTGCCCAAAAGGGTTAATTCAGAATCTTTGGAATAGTTCTACTCACTGATAAATAAATGACTGTCTTTGGGAGAAGCCAGTCAATTGTTGACTCTTTTTTTGTTAGTCATTAGTTAGTTCTACAATCTATTGCTACAAAGAATTCATCTTGTTACTATTTGTTTGGAGTTAACAATATATCTTACGTAAGCCAAATTCTGAACCAATTGCACTCTGCGTGCCCAGTGAGCACATAATTCAGAGAAACTCAAAATCGCTGAAATTATACTTGGTTATTCACAGGAATTGCTGGCATCTGGCATGCCTCAATAGGCTTCTCAGTCCATGAAAGAAGTTAGTCTGAGATTAGATGCGATGGGGGTAACCACCAGTACTGTAGAATAAGGGTTCTGTTGGATCCACAGGAAGTTTAGATTAAAATAAAATGCACCTAACACTTGGTTTTCTATCGGCAATTTTGGGGGCCACTGAAGAATCCTGATGAGGCAAGCCTAAGGAAGTTTAAAGGGGATCATTTTAAATGGGTAGTAGCCACATCAATAACATGGGATTCATGACAATTTTAACCATATCTGCCCAGAATGCCTAAAATTATATTCTTCACAAATTTAGCAATGGGTTCAGTGCTTGCGTGGATCTGGCACAAGCTGATCCACTGCCAAATTTGCTCACTTTGCACATTTTTAATGTCCAACAAGGGTGTAATTAAAAAAAAACTTTCTACCTGTACATATCTACGTATATGCATTGATACGAAAAGCTTATGTGGTAGAAACTGCTGGCAACAAAGCCAAAATAATCACTGCCAGAAGCTTTATGCGATGTTAATTGTAAGAATCTTGCAAAATAATGAGCTTGAAATATGACAATATAACTTGTAATATGAAAATGCTGAGTTTACTGGTGGAGGATATTCACTGACCTCCTTCAATAGTGCATCAAAATAAGGTGGTGGATGCAACATCTGAAAGAACCATGGCATGATAGAATTTGAATTTAATAAAGAATCTGGAATTAAGGGTCTAACGATGACTATGAAACCATTGTTGATTGTTGGAAAAACCCACTTGTTTAACTAATGTTCTTTAGGGAAAGAGGTCTGTCATCCTCACCTGGTCTGGCCTACGTGTGACACCAAACCCAGAGCAATGTGGTTGACTCATAAAAATTAGGGATAGACAATAAATAGTGGCCTAGCCAGAGATGCCCACATCCTGTGAGTGAATTTAAAGTGGCTTAATCCTGAAAGCTTTTCATGAGTCAGCACACAATTATGAGACTTGGAAGAGTAATTTTTTTATTCATATTATTATACTCTTTGCAAGTTAAATGTTTTCTGTCATAATTCATGCATTTACCACTGTAAATAGATACTCATATTGATTTCTGTAGAGCTCAAGGGTTGATTTTATTATAGATGAATATTTAATTCCTTACCTTCTGAATGAATGGGAATTCTAACTATCAGTTTTTAACTTACAGGTTACCATTTTCTTCAAATCCCATGTTAATAGCATCAGTGCTGCTCCATTTCAACACTATAATCTCAGCAGGGGTAGTTATCTGCAGATAAAAATGCACTCAAGTGAATCAAGAATACAAAAGGCTGTCAGGCTACTAGTAATGGTCTCATACTGCTTGAGCAGTCATACCTTGTTTAGTGTACAAAAAGGGTGCTGGATTTACATACATATACTTCTATTCAAATATGATGTCTAGTTTATGAGCTTAAACCAACCAATTTCTGAATATTTGAATGAGTCTTTACAACAAAAACAGCATGCATTTATGTAGTGACTTTAACATGATAAAAATGTCCCAAGATATTTCATAAGAGAATAATCAAACTAAATTTGGCAACAGACCGAAGATGAAGACACTAGGATAGGTGATCAAAGAAATCATGTGAGGAGTTAAAGGTAGAAAGGATTATGGAGGGCAGTCCAGAGATTACAGGCTTAATGCCTGTACACAGAGGTTGCTGATATTCGGCCAAAGAAACTAGCACTGCACAAGAAACCAGAGGTGGAGGAACACTGGAGAGAAATGACTCGTGCATTGTTGCCTCTGTGTAGTGTGATTTGCCATAGCTGTGTGAACACTGAAGTCACCTTGTGTGAAACAAAGGCATTGTGTAGAACCCATTATCATCCAGCACATGAAATATGGTGTCTGACATGTGGAGCTGAATTTCAGTGAATTTTGATAGCTGTAGGCGACCTATACTTGTCTGTCTGCAACTTTAAACAGGTCATTGACCACTGAATACATTGATGCAATTTTGAATATTCTAATAGCTGCTCTGCTGGAGATAAAGACAGATTTGAAAATTAATTGGAAACTCTTCCAATTAATGGAATTGATTGATGGAACTATGAAATTGATGAAGACTTAAACAGCAAACCTGAACGAATCAGAGTAGGGACTCTGTTACCGGTCCTGGTGAAAGATTGTGACAAGATGCATTCTCTATTAGATCTCACTGAAGAGCTGAAAAGCCAACCTCATTAAATTTTGCTGACCTTGAAGACTCACTTTGAGCACTTAACACCAGAGCTCAGGAAAGGGGGAGAGTATTGATCAACATATGAGGTGTCTAGTTGAATCTTATGAGTTTAAGTAACTGGAGATACAGTTATCTTGGGACCAATACATTCTGTCACGAGGGCACAATTGCTGAGAGAAGAGAAACCAACTCTCACAGAAAGCTCTTGACTTGTACAGCAGCTCTGAAGTTGCCAATCACCAGCTGAAGAGCATTGGCAAGAGACCTGACAAGACTTTGCATGATGCTAAGAGAGAGTTCAGGCCTTCCAAGCACAAGTTAATCGGAAAAAAAAGGAAAATTCATAGAAGAGCCAGTAGAAAGTTCAAGGTTAGAGTATTGGATGCAAGTATAATAGCGACACCACAGAAAGGAAAAGGAAACATGTCCAGCATGGCAAAGCAGTGTTCTGACTTCAAGAAGATGAATGACCTTGCACAAAAATGTTTTGTTGGAGAGAAGAAAAACAAGGCAATTAAAATGTTTGCAGGAGCAATTTTGGACAATGTTTCTGGTGAATCACTGTGTATCCTGGAACAGATTTGCATTGTCATAATCTATTATAAAATGTTGTTTGTAACTATTGGAATAATGACCGGAGAAGAACAGCATCAAGTGAATACGGAATATCAAATAGATGCCAGTGCTATGTACGAACCTAAGATTCACAGATCTGTCTGATGTTACGTTATCTGGTAGTCCAAAAATTAAGTCAACAAAGGAAACATTGAGGTTCTAAGATGGACCAATACTCATCCCAAGTGGATAAAGTGAGCTGAGAGGACAATGCAATGGGAAGAATGAAGATCTGCAGTTCAAGATTGTAAATGCAATGTAAAATCCCCTAATCTCAGCTGAAACAGGTTAAAAGTTTGGTCTGGTAACTCTCTATCTATCTGAAATATTGTTTCAGATGGCACCAAGTAATTGGGTGCAAACAGATTATGCCAAAGTACTATGTTATTTTCTCAGATTTTGAGTGTCTTCCTGGTAAATATCATCTGGAAGTGCATGAAAAGTATACCAGCACTCCAATGTTGGTGAGAGCAACTCAAAATCTTCTGAAAAAAGTTCATTGTACCCTGAAGTCCAGCCTGAAAGATGAGATAGAGGAGCTTGAAAAAATGGGAATGAGTAATAACTCCTCCAGTCTGGGTTAGCAGTACAGTAGCAATGAATAAAACATGGAAAGCTGAGAAACTCCATGAATCCAAAGGATTTCAACACAATTATGAAGAGATCTGACTATCCATGCCAAACCATTAATGACATTTTACCACAGCCAATGCACAGATCTTTAGCATCCTAAATGAGAAGTTTCGATAGTGGAGTGAAGTTGAATGAAAGCAGCAGGTCAATTCTGGACATCATTTGGGAAGCACCAATGGTTGAACATGCTGATTTATATTTCTGCTGATTCAGAAGTTTATCAATGTTAACAACATGAGATAGTTAGTGATCTTCCTGAAGTGGAATTGATGGTGGATAATATACTAGTCAATGGATGTGGAAGATGATGGAAGAAGCCATCATAGACCATGATCAAAATCTACCGTGAGTGCTGGTCAGAGCTCTTCAGATGAACACAATGCTAAATAAGATAAACCTAAAACTGAAAATCACTAAAATCAAATATATAGGTCATGTATTGATGGTGAAAGAACTTTATCTTGATGCTACTCAAACACAATCTGTAGCAGAGAATGGCAACAATCAGCAGATATGGAGATGGTGCAATGATTTATTTGTAAACTATTTAGCAATGCTCTTGGCCAATTTGTCATTAGAATGTGAACCTCCATGCAAGCTCACTGTAAATGATGTTCAGTGATACTGGGGCACAGAAGCAGCTTTCACTCACATAAAACAGCTGGTGATGATAACAACAGTGCTAAGTACTGGGATGCCATCCTGCAGTGAAATGCCAGTGGATCTGGACTTGGAACAATCGTCCTGCAGCAAGGCGACCAGCATGGTTGCATCCAGAGAGTCAATGAAAACTGAAAGACGCCATACAGAGATTGAGAAAGAATGCCTGCCTATTTCCTTGCGAACATATTAATCAGTATCTGTTTAGAAGAGACCTATATGATAAACCTGACCACAAGCCACTTCTAAGCATCTTTCTCGAATCATTCCCATGTGCTCCAAAGTGTCTGCAGAAGATCTTACTTCATTTTTAATGAAACAATTCGAAGGGAAGCAGGCATATGTTGTCAACATGTTGCAGAGATTTGCATTCCCTTTGAAAGAGGTTGATGGCTCTAGCACAAAGTGTGAAATCTTCAGATCAATGAGAAACAATGGGATGACTTAGTTTGGAAGTCATTGATCCAGAGGAGACACTGAATCTAACAGACAAGTATCTTGTTCAGATAAAACAAATTACTCAATGAGATGCAATTCTCGAAGTGCTGAAGGAAGTAGTGATGAAAGTATGCCGGAAACCACTAAGAACCCAACTGTTGCTCAAGGAGAGTATTGGACTTACCGAAATGAATCATTGCCCAAGAGACTATCTTGTACAAAGGGCCCAAAGCCAGCATCCCTCAGGGAGAAAAGAGATGCTGAACCACAGCTATGCAAGCCAACGAGAAACTGAGTTTCGTGAGAGGAAGTGCCCTGCTGGCCAAATATGAGCGATGTGATCAAAGATCACATTAGCCAGAGCAGCATATGTAATGGGCATCTAGCTAAGCCAGTTAAGGGCCACTCCTGATACACAACATGTGAAGATGGACTAGAAAGAACAAGTACATTTTGTGTTCATGCATGATGATTTTATTTATTGAACATGCATGTAAATACTTTGCAATTACAACTGACAGCGCATGTTTTTTTTTTCCCTTTTTATGAATACTGGGCTGTTGGAAGAACTGCCTTTATGCTTTGCTACCTCACATCTGACGTGGCTTGCCATCATATGAGCACCAAGGTCGTTCTGGGTGAAACAAAGTTTTTGTGCAGAAGCCGCTTTTACCCACCACATAAAAAGAACACACACACACACACACACACACACACACAGTTCTTAGGACGTTATTCTGATGGAGAATGTTGCAGAGGTACAGAGTGCCAACTCATAGAAGGATTTGAACATTAGGATGAAAATCTTAAAATCAAGGCATGTGTAGACTGCTGATTGAGTTGATGGATGTCCAGTACTTGGAATATGTTATTATGTAGGCAGCAGCTTTTTGGATGATTGCAAATTTTGTGGAGAATGAAAGTTGGGAGCCAGCCAGCAAAGTTTAGAATAGTAAAGTCCAAGATATGAAATTAGGGTCTCAATTGCAAATGGGTTGATTCAGGCTCTGACTTGGTGATATTACAGAGGTGTCAGCAAGAAACCTTTGCGATGGTGAAGTTATGGGGTTATAGGTTTAGCTAAATAGTATGGCAAGGTTGTGAGCAATCTTTTTCAACCTGAGATGTTGACCAGGGAGGGAACTGCGATCAGGGACAAGAGAAGATAGTTACTGACATCAGCTGAATACAATGTGTTTAGTTTCTCCAATGTTTAATTGGCAGTAATTATTGATCTCCTGATGCTGAATATCACTGGATGAATTGAGGAAGTTTGTGGCAAAATAGAGCTGGGTATTGTGCATATACATGTGTGGTCTGATGCTGTCTTTGAACAATATTGTCAAGGAAGAGCATGTAGATGAGAAATAAAATAGAGATGCTTAAGGAATACAAGATTAATGTTAGGATAGAATAAAAATCCAGTCTCAGAGAGCCTCTGGCCATGAAAACAACAAATGCTGGAGATCACAGCTGGCCAGACAGCATCCATGGAGAGAGAGCAAGCTAATGTTTCAAGTCTAGATGACTCTTCCTTAGAACTCTGATGAGTTCTGAGGAAGGGTCACCAGACTCAAAACACTAACTCTGACCATTCTTCACAAATGCTGCCAGACCTACAGAGCTTTTCCATCAACTTCAGTTTTTTTGTTTCTGATTTACAGCATCCGCAGTTCTTTCGGGTTTTATTAACTATATGAAATTGTTTCACTTAAAACTGAAATCAATTAATCCCTCGCAGAATGCATTTCTATGATTCAGACAATTCAACAAGCCATCCGTACTGTTAACTTCCTTTCCCTCTTCACACCATCTGACTCAATTGTTCAAGCACTCCAGACCTGATCTGCTATTACTATACAATTTTTTCTCCAGTCTTTAAGGCTCCACCAGCCTCGAGATCATTCTTAAAGAAGCCACATCCTACTCCTTAAATCACCTCCCAAATGAACTCCTTGCCACTCAACTATTTCTACTCATGCTCAGATCATTAGTGGCCCTCTTTTCTTAGACACCTTCCATTCACTTGGCTCAGTGACAAACTTCCCACCTCTGAGACAGAAGGTCAAGATTGAAGTGCCGTTCCAAGGCTGTCCCTTTAGTTCAGTGTTGAGGAAGAGCTGCATTGTTAGCAACGTTGCCTTTGAGATAAGGTCCTGCCTGCTCAGGAATGTGAGAAACTCTACAGCACTGTTTAAAGAAAAGAGGCTGGGAGGTGGCACTGAGAGTTGGGTAGTGGAGTGGTGGATGGCGGAGGGCGGGTTGGTGGGTGGATAGAGTGGGTGCTTTCAGTCATTTAGGTACCATTTATCCCCAAAATAAAGGCAACAAAACAGATTCAATCAGAGATTGCTTCAGAGGTGGGTTTGGTGGGCAACGGTGTTGATTGGAGTTTTATGCTGATCATTGACATTGGATTATATCTGCACCAGAAATTACTGGAACACCGATCCAATAATGGTGCAGAGATATCAATGTCACAGATGCAAGCTCAGAAATGGTGTTTCCTAGCCCAGGTGCCACCATCACCATCCCTGGCAATGTTTGGGCTATTGTATATAAGGTATTGTATGTCAGGTTGTTGTTTGACTAGTCCATTGGACAGCTGTCCCAATTTTGCCACAACTCATCAAACGATGGAAAGGAGGACAGTGACTCTGTGTCAGAACTGCAATTTTCAATTTTCTATTTTTGTTTCGGATCTCCAGTAACTGCAAGTCTTTGTTTTCTGATAATGGTGTAGAGGATTTTGTAGAATCAACAGGGCTGTATTTGCCATTGCCATTTCTGGTACCTAGGTCAATGCTAGGTGATCCTTCTCATTCATTCCTTTGTAACACATTGATATGACTAAGTAGTTCGCAAGGATAGAGGGCAGTTGAGATCACATACGTTGCAGCGGGTCTGGAGTCCCATGTAGGTAAGACAGCATGTTTCTTTCCCTTAAGAGAATTAATGCATTGGATGTTTTTTTTAACAACAAGTGCTACATAATGACTCTTAGGTTAGCTTTTAATCCACACTTTTTTCAAAATTCAAATTTCACCATCTGCCATGGTGTCGCTCAAACCCATGTCCCCAGAATACTGGCCTGGGCTTCTGGATTATTAATCTAGTGACATCAGTCCAGTGTCACACCTTCCTTAACATTTTGAAAAAAACAAGTAGGCAAAGTGAACATTGCAATCCAGTTATGTCTGCAAATTCTTATAATGGTCCTTAAGAGGTTAAGAATGAATAGCAAGGTAAGTGCTCAAACACAAATATAAAAAGAAGTGCCCCATCCATCCATCCTGATGATGAAAAGTTACACACCATGAAAGATATCTGGTGTTGTAATGGTAATGACCCTTGCTCTGGGCCAGAAATTCTGACTTCAAGTCCCACCTGATGGTCATGCAAGTGTGTCATAATGCAGGCAAACAAGTTGCTTATCAATTGTAAATCTTCCTGATATGCTGATGGAAGACAGTAAGAATGGGTGCATTTCATGGTCTGCCAGAGCTATTTACAGTGCAACAGCCTCCACATATTAAAAGACTCTATGCAGACATTGATTAGCTTGAGCAATCATTAATCTTGTTTCAACGGGACTACCACACATAGTTTAGCATCCAGTGCTTATGCAATGCATTACATTCACGGGGACATTGGAATCACAAGTAAGACTGAATTATATGCTCTCCATTCATCTTAATATTGGAATTGTAGACTAGTCCTTCCACTAATATCTCAATCAGTGTAAAACTATTCCAGAAATGACACTGGGAGAACCCAACGAGAGAGCCATTTGGGTAAGGTCAGTCCAAGCTCATTTTTTCCCTCCAAAGCATGCCACAATGATCATATCTCAAACTATTCATACACTGAACTACAATATTTTGATTTCTAAAACAAATCTAAGTATTTTTGTTTCTAAGTGTTGAAACGGCTTTCCATCCTGAAAATTATTGCTTTCCAACAGGAATATAGATGGTAGGAGTGGTTCAAAAGATTGCCAATACACGTGAAAAGGATTTTTTTAAAAAAACCCTCCAGGAACAATTCACTGCCTTCTGGAGTGAGACTCCTGGGCTTCCTTGATGCTTTTCTGTGCCTCAATGATTGGTATCAGGACCATAAATTATATCATTTACACAGATGTCCACCAGCTCTAAATGGCTGTGGCAGAAGAAATTTGTATTAACATCATAAAACCAGGAATTTATGATCACCATTAACTTTAATAGTTATCCTCAAGTGGAGCATTAACTCTTATAAACTTTGCTAATAGAGAAACTGCAGAAAACTCTTAGCAACTTGGAGAAGCTAGAACTCACAGCATGCTTCATTCTACTGTAACTTGTTAGATTTTTAAAACAAATTAATAACTGGGATTGTCGTCAAGGTCATATAATTCTAGTAATGTCTGTCCAAATCTATTAAAGAATTAACAAAAGAACAGGGATACTTAATGTCCTTATGACTACTGAACCCGAATTAGTTAATAATCTGATGGTAAGGGAGCATCTTGTAAATAGTGAGCATAAATATATGGTATTAGATTTTGATTGCAAATCACAAACCAAGCTGTAATTGTAAATAATGCAATCTTTAAAGGAATATGAAATAAATTGATCGCCGTAAATTGAGCTGAGCAAGAAATGCAAAGACTGACAAATAGCAGAAAGCATTTGCAGCATTATTCAGTATGATACAAAATCAATTCTTATGTTAAAAAGTGCGAATAGTTGACAAATGTAATAGGAAGATTTCCCGTTAAATAAACAGACTTATAGTCAGGAATATAATGGATAAAAAGAAAATGATAGACTTGTAAAATGAGTAAATTAACATAGCAGAGGTCGAGGATAAAATACCAACAACACAGCAGAACCTAAAAACAAGTAAAGGGAACAAATTTAGTGAATGTAATGATTAAATAGTACTGAAGAAAATGATGGGACTTAGGAAAAACAGGACCTGACTGTCTCCATCCCAACATATTAAGAAAAAATGGTTGAACAGTTGCATTTGCTGTGAACAACTTAAATTGAAACTCCAAATTAGAATGCAAAGAATACATGCAATAATGTAATTGTGCTTCATTTCTTACTTATCCCTAAGCTGTTTTAAGACCATCCCAAGAAATAGAACATGATGAGAAAGATTCAAAAATGAGTTCTGGGCAAGATATGGACAGATATCATGCTCAAGAATATCTGAGTGAAACGGAAGGTTGGCAATGAGACAAAAATTTGTAAGGCTTCCAGACTGAGAGTATTATTTTTAAGAGAGGGTGAAGAAAGCAGTTTTAAAATGGAGAAGAACAGTAGCCAAGAAAAGGAAACTGCTTGCAATGTTAGATAGTATTAGGACCAGAAAAGGAAGTTGGGAAACATTGGCTTAATGGCAATAAGATCAGAAGACGGGTCTCATGAACAAGCTAAGTATTTAAAGGGTACAAAGGAGCAAAAATTCACAGTCATTACCTAGCAGGGGCCACTTATGAGAATTACACCAATTCGCAAAGAGTTGAGCTTTAAGGATAAGTTCGTCAATTTAGTTTATATCCTCTTGAGTTTTAAAAAAAGTAGCAATTCGGTTAAGGCACTTAAAGTGATAAAAAGAAACAATTTTCTTTGTGAATCAATCCTGAACAAAAGAGCTCAGCCTTAAAATCGGAGCTATGATATTTTGTAATTAAAGAAAGAAACATTTTTTCATACAAAGGGTATTGTAAACCAGAAGCCATTCTCTAAAATATGCTTGAGCCAGTGGAAATTTTCAAGATCAAGGTCCAATAGATTTTTTTTGCTATCAAAATATTCAGGCATATGGGACAAGGCAGCAGAATAGACTTGAGGTTCAGATAACCATGATCTAGTTGATCAGTGAAAGACATCCAAGATGCTGAATATCATTCTCCTGTTCCCATGTTTCTATGTTTCTGTGTAACTACATATGTAAGTTGTTAGAAGCAGTTTGTTAGCCCTAGAGGCAACTAAAAAAACTAACATCATAACTAAATTTTAACCATAAAAACATATTGATTTTAGCATATTTCTGTTGTGGGATAGTATTTTGCAATCCTGGATACCAGCTTTACACATTTAAATCAAACAGTTCAGACCTCTCAGGCCGGTGAGACCTGAACCCAGACATTCAGGACAAAAAGTAGGGAAACTACCATTGCTCCACAAAAACCTGCAAAGTCAGCGGTGAAGAGTAATATAGCCAGCAGGATACAAACTTACATGGGAAGACTCCAATGGTATTCAAATTCATCGCCATAATCACTCAGCCATGACCATAGATCGCTGGATATGGGTCTTCTATTGCTTTGCTTAAAATTCAGCATAAATGAGACAAAAAAAGTAGACAAACAGGGTAAAATACATCACTATTTCCTGACCAATTAATTTATGTGTCTGTCCAATTACTGACTCAAAGTCAACAGAACGCATAAAAATCTTCATTGGTCTCTGTGAACATTCATATGGATTCAGTGAAAAAGTGAAAACGACTACACACTAATTGTGTTCTGTAGCATTGTCCATGACATTTTGCTTTTCTATCAGTGCTCTGAGTATATTTTGTTAAATGGAATGTGGCAGTTCTGTATTTGCTTTTTGCTTTTATTAATAAATATTTTGACTATGTTCTGCCTGTTTGATCAAATCCTGATTTTTCACTGGTTTTCAATCTTCAACAGTCACATATGACTGCTGTGCAACATTAAACTGCTTTATCTAAATAATGGCATCTCTTGCGATTAAAATCACTAGGATTTTTTTAATTGCGCTATTAAAATACTTTGTTGTAATTATTGATGGAATATTGTCACACCACTCAAAGTATTTAATTGTAGGAAATGAAAAGAAGCCTGGCAGCTGCTGGTTAAAATGAAGAACCACAAGGCTAATCATTGAAAAACACTGCAATGCCAATTGTGTGCGCAGGTTGGTACAAGATTGTGGTCCTACTTTAGTTCAATGAAGTTTTATTGTCTGGCCTTCCAAATTGCCATATGGTGCTTTTATTGTTGTAACTTCCTGCTAACATAAATATGTTGAATCTCGGCACAAACCAGAGTTTCATCACTTAACAAAGCTGACAATATAGTAATATGACTTCCCCAAAAGAAAGGAAAATTTTGTAACTTGATGCTTTGAGACAAAATGCAATGAAATTAGGTTTCTTTTCAAGCTTACTTTATATGCAGCAGCTTCGTGAAATTATGTTTCTTTGCCCAAGGGTATGTGTCAGCAGACACTGTAAAATTGCAGGATACATAATGGGCCTCAGATGATTAGCACAGGAAAATAGAATTAAGGCTTGGATTTTCCTTTAGTTATGTTAATGACCCAAAGAGTTGTCATCCATTGGGAAACTAATATATGCTTTAAAGTATCATTTGAGATACTTCCACATCAATTTCAATGACCACAATTGACTTGATACAATAGAATATATTTTGCTTGAGTATCTTTTAGAAAAGCAGAATTGTGTTTTGGTAATAAAATGCTTTGGAAGTTATATGCTTTCCTTTTAAAGCCATTTAAAATAGAAAAGGCATAGGAAGAGATAAAATTACTGTGAAATAACTAAAGCTAGCAGATAGTATGTGTGTTAGTGTAGTCATTTGTGCCTTAGCATTAATGCAGCATTAACATGTTTTACCAAGAAAATCCCTGAATCAAGTTAACACACAATAACATATGATCTGCCGTTAGTTATCTTTACTTTTTAAAAGATTGTATAGCACCAAATAAAGGGTGATACAATGGCCTTATATGCTACATCATGCAATATTACTTTATAAGAAGGAGATGTTAAGGAAGGAGGTTCATCGTGGCACACAAATGATGTTGTAAATACTGTTGGCTGTTTCTTCTACACAGCAAATCCATCACATCGAGTGAGGAAAGGGAGCAGGATGACAAGGGAGAGGACAATCAATAGAGGAGAGTGAGTGAAGCCCAAAGTGATCGAAAGAGGTCTACCAGGGTCTATGTTATGGTCGGTAGAGTATAAACATACAGCAATGTACCTATGATAACAAGGTGTAGAGCTGGATGAACACAGCAGGCCCAGCAGCATCAGAGGAGCAAAAAAGCTGACGTTTCGGTTCTGGACACTTCTTCAGAAAATTCAGCAATATACCTAGCTTGCTTGCATCAAGGAATGGTGTACGAGGAGGTTATGCTTCACAATGGAAACAATAGATTCCTTGAAAGAAAATGTCAATCAAGAAGAATCAGTAACATTCCACTGATGATAGTGGGAAAAGTGAAAACATAACTCATCTATTTTGCCACTGGCTCCTTCCAGTGAACAGGAAACCTAAAAAAAAAGCCAGTTAGCAGTTCATTGCTGGAACAGCTTGAGATAGTGGATGACAGAAAGCTCAGTTATGGATTTGACTCAATTCAATTCATTTAATTCATGCATCAATGTGTAGCAAGCCCAGATAGAGTCATAAGATTTACAGAATAGAGAGGGACACATTTGGAGTCTTCTACTGCAATTCAAAACTTATTTCTTCACCCTACTATCCCTAAACACTTCTGTATTTTCTTAAGCATCACATGTTATCTGCATCTTCTTTAAAAGATGCAGAAGTCACTGTCACAACCACTTCCATTGACTAAGCAATGTCTTCATAAATTTCATCCGTCTCCTTAATCCTAAATGATCATTTTAAATTGACTGTCTGTCAGCAATGATATCCTAACCAAAGAAAATATTCTTTATCTATTCACCCTATTAATTTAATTTTCATAATTTAAAAAAAAATTAATCTCTCCAAGTCTTCTCTGTTGAAGTGTAAATAATGCTACTGTACAGCTCTACGCTTGTCATGACCACATCTGCTGACTTCCACTTGTAGTTCAAGTTTTTTTTAATCAATCTGTTCAAGAATGTTATTACACTCCTCAAGAGCAGGCTTCCTGGCTTAATGGCAGTGACACTGCCAGGAACCCTTCACTTGCAGTTATTGCAAATGAGCACACGGGGCACACTTGTGCAACTTCTGGTCCATGAGTCTTTGGGATTTTGACTGGGTCACAATGCACCACGGGATTTACACATATGTTGATGGACTGGGGCAGCCTGGGAGGTTGTTCTTTACAGAGGGGCTTTGTTAATGTTTGGCACTTTCAAGATCATCAGAATGGATGAGGAAGCTATGATTTCAAACTTTTTAATTTCTGGTATTGAAGGGATTCACGCAATTGTGCACTTTCTCCTCAGCCCTAGCCCACATTGATCCAATAGTCGTGACTGAGCATTCAGCCATGCTGGCCCCAGACTGTGGATTCCTTCCAGAAATCCCTGTACCTTCCACCTTCCCTCAAACTTCTCTGACCAAGCTTCTGATAATTTCTTCTGCTTTTTTGACTCAGCATCCACTTTTCTCTGACCTCATCTTTATGAAATGCCTTTGGAGTTTCTTTATTAGTTTGTTACAGGTGCCATATAAATGCAGTTTCTTTTTGATGAATGTAAGAATGAAACCAATGACATACCACAGGAGAGAAAAGGTTTACTTGAATGGGCAGACTCGGTAACAAATGGTCTACTCCTGCTTGAACTGTGTTATTAATAGCCGTGCTCCGTAAAGCAGCATTTGTATTGCACTCAAATCCTCTTCTAACCCTGTCTCTTTATAGTTTTCACATAACAAAATAGACAATGGTCAAGAACCTGACATAATGACATTGTTCAGTGCTGACATAATCATACTAGGTTGTAACCGTGTAGTCTTTTGCAGTGCCATAAAGTACAATATAAAAAATCAATATGAAAACCATCCAGGTTATCTAGCCATAGGTACAGGTATAAAAATGGCAAAAAGTTATGAATTTGACCAACTTTGGGTAAGTATGATTTTTTAAAAAAAAGATATAATTTTCCCTGATGTATCTCCCTCCAAGTCTCAGTCTACATCCCTCCAATTCAGCATGATAATCCCTCCTCATCTTGGGCAAGAAGTTGGGGTACTGGAAGATAACTGTGGTAAATCAATCACAGCAAACTTTGTTTAAACCTGCGCCTAATCAACCAGCACTCTCAATAAACTGACAAAAAATTATATCCCTGAAATACCAGAAGTTTACTGCATTACCACGATCAACTGCAATGTCCGTGTAGTCAGTTGAGGGTATGAGTGAGAAGGCTCTCAGCTGGTAAGTTTTATTTAAAGCAAAGTTGCACATTATTTAAGTGATTTATTCTGTAAGTAAAGTATAACAGTGATGTGTATACCCCCTGCATTACGTTTCTATCACTTTAGAGTTTGCACTGATCATGTGGACATTGTGATCAACTGAAATTTTTGATCAAATAGCACATTCCTGGTCCCATAGGTGCCAGTTAATGAAAAGTTTGCTGTATGTACATAAGTAACATGCAGTGGTAGCACTTTCTTTTGGATCTTTCAGGCTTATGTTTCAGAACATGGTTTGAGCACAATGATCAAGACTGATACTTCAGTGTAGCACTGTAGGAGAACTGCACTGTCAGTGGTACTGTCTTTTGGATGAGAAGTCAAACCACTCCTGCCTGTTCACATGGATGTAAAAGATCCCACCGCATTATTTTGAAAAGCAAAGGAACTATCCTCAATGTCCTGCCCAACATTTATCCCTCAAACAACATCATAACAAACATATTATCTGGTCATTATTTCATTGCTGTTGTAGGAGTTTGCTGCATCCAAATTGCCTATTGCGTTTCCTATATTACAACAGTGACTACATCTCAAAATGTGCTTCATTGGCAGTTAAGCACTTTGAGACATTCAGTGGTCATGAAAAGTGCAATATAAATACAATTTTCTTTCTTTATGTTTAAACACTGCTTAAACTCAAATCTGTCAACCCAGAAGTGGAGTAGGGGCGTACATTTCATTACAGAAAAGATAGGATTCCTGGCATAAACAGGTCTAACACATCTCATAGATATCAAGAACTGCAGATGCTGCAGTCAGAGATAACACAGTGTGGAGCTAGAGGACAATCAGGACAACCTTTCCTTTCCCCAGTGATATGCCACTCTTCCCCCTCCTGAAAATGCCCTCAAACACAACTCTTGCATTTCCCGCACGTCTGCTTTCACATCACCTCCCCCAAACAAAAATAAAGACAGAATCCTTCTTGTCCTCATATACCATCTCACCAACCTCCGTATCTAATGTATCATTCTCCGTCACTTCCGTCACCTACAATCTGACACCACAACCAAAGATATATTTCCCTCCCCAGCCCTATCTTCCTTTCGTGGGGTCCACTCTCTCCGCAACTCCCTCACCTGTTCCACACTCCCCACTAACCCCACCAACCCTGGCACCTTTCCCTGCAACCGCAGGAGGTGCTACACCTGCCCCTACACTTCCACCCTCACCCCCATTCAAGGCACAAAATAAACCTTTCACATCAGACAGGGGTTCACTAGCACATCCAACAAACTGGTCTATTGCATCTGCTGCTCCCAATGTGGCCCCCTCTACATCATTGAGACCAAGTGGAGACTCAGGGACCGTTTTGTAGGGCATCTGTGCTCTGTTCACAACAAATGAGAACACATTCCAGCCGCGAACCATTTTAACTCCCTCCCCCTCTCCCTGGGTGACCTGTCCATCCTGGGCCTCCTCCAGTGTCACAATGATGCCACTCGCAAACTGAGGAGCAGTACCTCATATTCTGCCTTAGAAGCTTATAGCCCGGTGGCCTTAACATGAAATTCACCAGTTTTAAAATCTTCCCAACCCTGGCCTCATCCCATATCCAACCCTCCCTCTCATCCCCATCTCCTTGACTTGACATAACTTGTCCAACTTCTCTCCCACCTGTCTGCCCCACCCTTCCCACTGACTAAACCCCACCACTGCCTACCTGCATTCACCTATCATCAGCCGACCTACCTTCCCCAGCCTCATCCCTCCTCTCTATTTATTTAAGCTCCCTTCCCCCTCCCCATTTCTGAAGAAGGGTCCTGGCCCGAAACGTCAACTTTCCTGCTCCTCTGATGCTGTCTGGCCTGCTGTGTTCCTCCAGCTCCACATTTTGTAATGTCTAACAGATCTCAGAGTGTTTTACACATCAAATTTCTTCTGAAGTGCAGGTACAATTGCCATCAGAGAAAAAATTCAGGAGTAGCCAACTGTACACAACAAGTTTCCATAAGTAAAAGCTGAGATGTATGGCCAGTTCATTTGTTTTTAAGTGATGATAGTGGAGAGAAGAAAATTGGGCAGGACAATGACAGAACACTTTCACTCAAAAACCTAGGATAGACACTTGGTGGGTGATTAGCAAGTTTGGTACTGGATTTGAGTACCAAATATACTATTTGAGCAAATAGAACATCAAGATGGCTTGTATGACTGCCTATTCAATTAAGGCTAATTATTTGGAAAACGCTTGAGATTTGGAACAATGACTGGTGAAAGAAAATGTGCAGGCTGAGTATAAAAACAGGCACCTGGGTATCCTGGACTCAGTGCTTATCATGAAAGACCAGCTGAAGGTTAAACTCCATTGTTCAAACCATTGCTTTGATACAGTACAGTGTATCTCTATACTGTTATTAGGACAGTGACAGTTCGGTCACACAATTTATGATGGGTTATAATACTCATTGTACAATGCATGAGGAGTTCTTGATACTATTAAACCTGGTAAACTGTCCAAAGACCTGTTAGTGACAATCCTCCTTGAGTGGTAGGTAAACAAGTCATGCAGAGGCTAAAAGATCATGAGGTTGGTGACAATATATTTCAACCAAATCTTTGTGACAGACTTGGTATCTTTCCAGTATCTCAATCAGGCATGTTTAAAGACTCCAGAGTTAATGACTGACCAACCAGCCTGCCTGCAACTTGGAGGATGGTATATCACTGGGGAAAGGAAAGGTTGTTCTGATTGTACAACCGACATTTGCCAGTGCTGAGAGGACTGCCTTCTGTCATTGCAATGAACTCCTTCCTGAGGCACTAACTCCAACTTTACTCCTGCCAATTGGTTGACACTGAACCAGACTGTTTGCAACCTTAGCATTGTATTTGAACCTGTGATGAGTCACACATCCACACAACAGTAAGAATGTCTTTTCCCACTTCTGCAACATGTCCTGAACTCACGCCTGCCTCAGTTCATTTACTGCTGACACCTTCATCCTTGTCTTTATTACCTCAAGACTTGACTATTCTAATACAGTTAGTGCTGGCCTTCATACTGCATCCTACAGAATGTAAGTTTGTCCAAAAGTCTATGCTTGTCCTTACTCAGACCAAATCTCAAATCAAAAATATTACGTACATAACCTGGCAACAAGGTTCCTGTAATGTGCCTGCTAACTCGTGTCATCTGCAACAATGCAAAGAAAAAGCTGCCTTTTTCTTGCCTTTACAGGTGCAAGGCCAGTTACAATGCTTATTAGGGATTCCTTTACTGAATGAAACGTCAGTTAAAAATGTATGCATTTATGATTAGAAATATTTTTAATGTTACCTGGCAATTCTTAGTAACAGTTAACAAAGAAAATACCAGGCAATGGAAAATGAGAATCACAGATCATATTTACTAATTTGCCAATTATAATTGGTATAATAAATTGAGTATTAAAATCTGTAATTGTTAGCCACCCACAGAGCACTCTACTTGTTTACAAGGATATATTTTCAGCAACAGGGCAACAATGTAGAAAGGAACTTAAGGTTTTGCCTGTCAGTGTGGTCTGATTGCATCATAGATAGGCAGTGATAAATTCAGAAGCTTGCTTTCTCAGCTGTTCAATATGATTTTTCTGTGTGCCTTTGTCCAGATGGTTTATTTTTATAAACAATAAATAGCCCTGCATTCCAGCAGTACTTTCCCTAGGCCTGAAAGACTTGCAACCATTTGCCAGGGCAATGCTTGGTGAGTTTGTGGGTTTGCACAGATGGCGGCCATCATTTTGGAAATCTCATAAATGCTGGGTGCGTATTTTTCACACACACTTGTCATAGATCATCAGGAACTACAAATGACTTCCAGATGATATTACAGTGTTTGTATAATGTTGTTGATTCTAAATAGAACATTATTTTTCATTATTAGATAAACTGGTGTAAGCACAAAGAATCATCTCACTGCACAACATTTATAAATTGCAGTCTCTAAACTAATTGTCAGTGTGGAGCATGCCTACAGGCTGGGCCAGCAATAATAATTATATCTATTTTCATGATTAAAGGCAGAAAGGAAGTAGATGTGGAAAAAAAATGCTTAATGCAGTTTGTGATTTGGACAGGAAGCCAGATTTACTGTGGATTTTTTTAACGCACAGAAAGAAAAGGATCTGATGGCCATCATAAATGTCTTCTACTGGACTCCTAATGCACAGCAGATCAATTTCACCTCCAACCCAATGCAGCACTACCACAGGATTTCTACAGAACCTTCCTAAAGCAGTCCATGGATCAGATGGTGAGATCTAATTACTGTTTCACACATCCACTGTGTGTGTGTGGTGTAGGGTTGAGGTGGAAGGAAGCACAAAAGCTGGAAACTTCAAATTATCCTTATATGAACCCAATTCAAATATTTTGCGTGGCTGCTGCTGGCTTAAAACTAGCAGCATGAAATGTGCATTATAGTGGGCTGAATTTCAATTATCATCAGTATTCTTGATTCTTTTGCCAAGCCACCAGACCTTGAGGCACTGTTTTTCCCAAATCTGTTTTGCACTGTTCAGTATAAATCTTGTATCACCAAATAAATCTAGCATATATTAAGTAGCCCATTTCCATGTACTTCACCCAGCTTCTAAAGTATGTTAAGGTTATAAATTGGTTGGACATCTCATCATGCCTTAACATTGTGGACAGCTCTGTTCCAAATGTCACTGCAGAAGGTTACCATGAGAACGCTCATATTTCATTTTAAAAATGATTGTCACATCATTCTAATAAAAAAAATGAGATTCTAAGCAAAGGCATTCAAATAAAAGATGAACCCAAAGGCCTTCTCTTGTTCCTATCATCTCTTATGTACTTACATTCACCATGATGCATAATTAACTAAGGCAACTTTCCACAAGCTGTGCGCCATAGACAGGAGAGAGAATAAAATTAAAGCATGAATCATCTTGAGCTGTTTTCATTCACTTCCTACCAGTTACTCAAGAGCAACAAACTGGTGGACCGCCCCTTTCTTTCTAGATACTACATGTGGTTGAAATCACATTACAAGAAGTAACCCATGGCCCAATCTTTCAGAACTTAACAACTCTGCATCATTCAAAGCTGATTAATTTCATTCTTGCCCTTACTCCACCCCCTGTACTACAGAACTAAGAAAATTGTCTCTGAAATACAAATCTGTGCATTATTTTAATTTTTTTTTTAAAAGATGGACGCAATCCAGGACCTCTGCTGTGCAAAATGATTACTTCCTATTTGCCACATAAAAATATTATTCTAGAGATTCTTGAAAAAACATGCCTTTCTGAAGAAATTAAGTATTCCTCAATGGCAGCAGATTAGGCAAACAAGTCTAATACCACTAGATGGAAAGTGGTGTTTGTCATATGATGTTATCAACAAGTAGGGCAAAGCTTGAGAATTAGTTAGCTCCAGAATGTGCTTATGCTCCAGTGTATATGAGATGCAATGGCCAGACTTAAGAAATTTCTGTTGTCTCAGAAGCTCATACCTTTTAGTGGAATCATGATATATTTTTACATCAAAGGGTTACGCAAATTTCAGTTGATCATATTGTAGTATTATCCTCTGGACAAGAAGGAAATCATACTTAATGCTTTGTATAGCACCTTCCACATAGAAAAACATGGGAAAATAAATGGACAATGAGTTTTAGAAGGAGGCATTAAAGGCTTTTTCGAATAAATGGAAAATAAGAAGCAACTCAAGTAGGAGAGGGAGGTAAAGCAGTGAAAAAGTTTACAGAAAAAGTGACAGACTTCGAAACTAAGCAGCTCAGGCACATCTCCCACTGATGGAACAAAAAGAGAATTGTGAGACAGAAAACACAAGATGACAGAATCAAAGGAACAAATAATGTGGTGTGAAGTTGTAGAGATGGAATAGATTACATAGTTAGGGGTGAGGAAGCTAATAACTGATTCAAACCCAAGAAAGTGAGCTGTAAATTTCAGTTTAAAGTTAAGTTCCATGCAAAGGCCCAAGGTAGTCAGTGAGGTCAAATGTAGTGGGAAAGTGTAATTTGGGGCTGAATAGAATACAGACAGTTATATAACTGGAGGGTGGCCAGTGATGTGCCTTTATTTAAGGAAAGCTGTAAGGAGAAGCCTTGGAAATATAGACCAGTGAGTCTGACATCGGTGGTGGGTAGATTGTTGGAGGGGATTCAGAGAGATAGAATTTACATGCATTTGGAGAGGCAAGGAAAGATTAGGGTTGGTCAGCATGACTTTGTGAGTGAGAAATCGTGTCTCACAAAATTGATTGAGCTTTTTGAGGATGTGACCAAAACTATCGATGAGGGCAGAGCGGTAAGTATTGTCTACATGGACTTTAGTAAAGCCTTTGATAGGTCCTGCATGGTACACTGGTTAGTAAAGTTAGATCCCATGGGACTCAGGGAGAGTTTGCCAAAATTGTCTTGATGGAAAGAGACAGAGGGCGATGGTGGAGGGTTGTTTATCAGACTAGAAGCCTGTGACCAGTGGTGTTCCGCAGGAATCAGTGCTGGGTCCACTGTCATTTGTCGTTTATATAAATGATTTGGATGTGAATTTAGGAGGCACGGTTAGTAAGTTTGCAGATGACACCAAAATTGGTGGTATAATGGATGGTGAAGAAAGTTATCGAAGATTACAAAGGGATATTGATCAATAGGGCCAATGGGCTGAGGAGTGGCAGACGGATTTTAATTTGGATAAATGTGAGGAATTGCATTTTGGTAAAATGAACAAGAGCAGGACTTATACAGCTAATGGCAGGGGCCTGGGTAGTGTTTTCAAATAGAGACACCTAAGGGTTCAGGTACCTGTTTTTTTTTAAAGTTGTGTCACAGCTAGACAGGGTGTTTAAGAAGGCATTTAGCACACCTGCCTTCATTGTTTAGACTATTGAGTATAGAGCTGTGACTTTATGTCTAACTCCAACCAGAACTTCCATGAACTGAAAACAAAAGCTTTACAAGTTATGGTTTATTTTCCCCAGCAAAAAAATTCCTGTTTCTCCTCATTGAAAGCACGCTAACATTCTTGAATGTTTACTCTATCAACTCGTAAAATAATGTAAACAAATTCCCAATATCACTCCAGTGGCTCTTATTTGATCCCCATCTTGCAGAAAACCATCTCCCACACCAAAGTCGCTGGCATCAGCAGACGTGTTTGAAAGTCTTGTCATAATTCAGCATTGCTAAAACTCTGCAGTTGTTAGCACAGCTTTCAATTTTTCAAAGTCACATTTGACATTTTTGCATCCTTTCAAATTTTTCATCCTTTTTCCAAATAATTAATGAAAAGTGCAACAGCATTGCTGAACAAACCTGCGATAAGTTCATCTTTTGTGCTCCGTGTGGGAAAATCCAAACCATTAATGTATATTGTAAACAATTGTGGCCTCAGCACTGATGCCTGTGGTATTGCACTAGTTACAGGCTGTCATCCTGAAAATGCCTCTTTATCCCAACTCCCTATCTTCTGCTAGTTAGCCAACCTTATATACATGCTGATATATTATCTCCTACTCCATAGTCTCTTATCTTATTAAGTAGCCTTATGTGCGGCACCTTACTGAAAGCCTTTTGGAAATCCAAATATATTACGTTAACTGATTCCCCATTATCTACCCTGCCTGCCACCTTCTCAAACAATTCTAGTAAATTCATCAGGTGTAATTTCCCCATTGTGAAGCCATATTAACGCTGGTTGATTACATTATGTATTTCTAAATGCTCCGCTATTCCATCCTTTATATTAGGCTCTAACACTTTGCCAAAAAGAAAGATTAAGCTAAAGGCTGCATTGGTGACATTGAGGATTATGTGCAGTAAGCTTGCTGGAGACGTTTGCTCATGTGCTGATGGATGAGATGTATTGAATAGTGTCCACATGCATGTCTTCAGCACTGAGGGCATATAAGAGGTGAGTGATTCTAACCCCAGATAGATTTGGAATTATTTCAAGTCCCAGAATCAAACTATAATGGTTTCAGATACTGTCATAGCAATTAAATCAGACAAGAAGGTAAACACATACCCACACAGAGAAGTGTGTTGGGAAGCAGAGAGAGAGCAGAGACAGTTTCTAGTTTTGAAGGTATGACTCTGCTTTTGTCTGAAGATTGGAAGAGCATCATGATGTGAAAAGTGCATGACTCAAAGAAGGCCTTGATGCACTAAAATTGGGTGGCAGCTGGTAAATGTGAGTGGGGCATGGCTGACCAAGGTGAAGGAAAGGGTAGGAGGGAAATAGGGAAGAAGGTAGCTGAGAAAGGAATGGGGTATGGCTGACTGAAGGAGGGAGGAAGGTAGCTGCTCTACAAAAGCCCAAGGCGGATAGAGGGAGGATGTTCAAGGGAAAGTCAATATCTACAAATGGTAAGGCCAGCATGATTCTTAGAGATCAAGGGTTATTGCAGGGAAGGTCTATGGTGAGGTCCTAGAGTTGAGAGTAATAGAGGGAGGGATGAGGATGACAGATGAAGTATGCCAGGGGACTGGCCAATGATGATGGGAAGAACCTGTGCAGTAAATGAAAGTTGATCAAAGATAATGGGGTAGGTGACTGCAGGAAGAACAAGGATGATGGAATGCCATGCTAGACAGGCCAGAAAAATACTGTCATCACATTCAGATCCTAGCCAGTAAGATCTCTTGACCTCCTCACATAATCTCTTTTTGCCAGAAATTGCCAATTCTAAGCACATCTCTCTCTCTATTTCTCTCTCTGTCTCTCTCTCTCCCTCTCTCCCTCTCTCTCTCTCTCCCTCTCTCTCTGTCTCTGGGTAGCTTCTGGTCCAGCTCACCCTCAAATCTGATAGTTATAGGAGTGACATGGTTGCCTGGGATTCAAGCACTGTTGGGATCCCAGGCCAAGAGCCAGATTCAGACAGGATTCATCTGTGGCCACGAGCCATTCCAGCATTGTTCAACTGTGTTTCAATCATGTGCCTATTTTCCAAGGATGCACAGTTGCCATCATTATGCAATACTTCTTACATTCAACCGCGTGACTCCTCAGACTCACATACACGCAGTCAATCAGGCCATCTGGCTTAATCTGCGCATGCACTTCGGCAAAAAACTGCAAGCACAGGGTTCAATTCGCCACGCATGCACAAACTGTTGAGGCTCACACATGCACAGTCAATTGGGTTGTTTGGTGTGGCTAAAAATCACCTAAGCTAAATGGCCCATGAATACCTTTTTTTTAATTCCCTTCTTTGAACAATTTCAAGTTACTATTCTGTTACAGTCTTTGTAAGTCACTTTAATAGTTTTCTGGAAGATAAAATAACATGCCATCTAACATTTTAAGCACCACTGTATTATTCAATCTGATAGTTGGAGGGTCAACTTTTGAAGTTTGACTTTTTGATTCGTTCTGATATTTCTATTTCATTTTGAATCCCCTTTGTGACTGCAAATAAACATTTTCCCTAGACAACAAGGTGCAGGGCTGGATGAACACAGCAGGCCAAGCATTCCTAACTCCCTACCTACACTCACCTTTACTGGCTCCATCCCCGCCTCTTCGACCTGTTTGTTTCCTCTCCACCTATCCTCTCCTCTATCGCTCTTCTATCCGCCTCCCACTCTCTCCCTATTTATTTCAGAACCCCCTTCCCCTCCCCCTTTTCTGATGAAGGGTCTAGGCCCGAAACGTCAAAAAAAGCCTCTCTGCTCCTATGATGCTGCTTGGCCTGCTGTGTTCATCCAGCCCTGCACCTTGTTGTCTTGGATTCTCCAGCATCTGCAGTTCCTACTATCTCTGAAACATTTTCCCTATCTAGTTTTCATTGTTTGTTAAACTCCCTTCAAAGTCTAGTCAGCCAACTCACGTGTTTTGGTCAGTTTTCTATTTGAAATTTGAAACATAGGTTGGAACTATCGTCTCTGAGGTTTAGTTCATCAATCTTACTTCAAACAATTTAAGTGTTTCACTTGTCACTTGTCCATATATTTGTTCAAAGGACTAAATCCTGTGGACTCATTATGAGCATCCAAAATGGTCAACGGAACCAAAATAATTCCTTCATCCCAATCAATATGACATTCCAGACAATACGTTCTAATCATAGTCTTCAAAATTTGAATGCTCTTTTCCAATGCACCTTTGGATTGTGGATAAGTAGAAGATGTAAATTGTTTTATTCCCATCTAGTTATAATTTCTTTGAATACTTACAGCATAAATTTTAAACTTTGACCTGATTGTATGTCTTCGGGCATATCCAAAACAACGCCTCGGAAAAGCAGGTTCATCCAGCCCGGCACCAACATCATCAAAGACCACTCCCACCCCAGTTATAATCACTTCCAATCTCTTCCGTCATACAGAAGATACAAAAGCATTTAATATCAAACAATCAGAGTTACAAACCAACACATGTATCAAGAGATTCAGGAACAGCTTCTTCCCTGCTGCTATTAGACTTCTGAATGGACCTCTCAAATTTCAAATCTAATGTTGACCTTGCTTTTTGGGCACCTTCTTTGCAGCTATAACTCTGTATTCCTCCCTCTGTTCAATCACCCAATGATCTTTGTGTCTTATCATCTCCCTGTACAGCATGCAAAATGAACATTTTTCTCTGTACCTAGGTACATGTGACAATAATCAAATCAAATCAAATCAAATATCTTGCAAAAAAAATTGAACTAACTTTTGCATTAAAATTTTTGCATTGTTGTCTCCTAGAGGCACATCTTCTGAAAACTTTGTGGAAGCATTCATAATCATTAACATGTACTTATTTCCAATTCTGGTTTTAGGTAGGGTTCCTAGAAAGCTGTATAAGAATTAAAGGTGTCGGATTTAATAATGATTGATGTTTTCACATTATTGCATGTATAGCATGTCTGACAAAAACTTGATCACATCTTTATATATTCATGGCCAATGAGAATGTTTCAATACATGAGCCTGAGCTTTCCTAATACCTAAGTGATCTGCTTTTGGACTACCCTGAGCCAATCATACAACTTTATTATCATACTCAGATGGGACGACCAACTAACAGATTACTGGGAATCCTTCTCGGCTGGTATTTGAGGATGTCTTCATTTCCACGTTAATACTACGTCTTTCAAGTGGCAACAGTCAGGTATTGTAATTGACTTGATTTTCTGAAATTTCAAAACAAATTTCTGTTTGGTATAATATTTTAATTCCAAATCAATTAAAGAAGATGTCTAAATATATCAACCTCATTCTCTTTAATTTTATCATTTTTAAAATTATTTTTTGAAAATTGTATCTGATAACCAAATTTCCAATTCATCTCCCCATTTGTTAAATTCCCCTTCTTCCTGTCTAATTCTTTCAGCCTGAGATCTAGTCAAAGGAAGTGGTTAAGCCAATATTCTTGATCCTGCCAGGTCATTTTCAAAAAGAAAATCAATTATTTCTATACACATTTATTTCACTGTAATTTCACAATACAGTAAATCCTGACTTAATTCAATTCTGTATTAATGAAGTTGGTTTGTAACAATGTATAACTTTAATTAATATTGTCTCCTTCATTAACCCATCTATAAGATAAATTATATCATCATCCAGCATCAGTCACTGCCTTGCTCCAATGTCTTTCAATATCTATATCAGCTTACCTCCTCGATTAAAAGTATCGGGAAATACCTTCACTTTTGAGATAAAATACTCAGAACGTCCAGAGGTTTGATTCTTCTTGTCAATATTGAAAAGTGAATCTTCGGGACTGTCCTGAACCATCTCTTTCTTCTTAGTATGTGCTAAGGGAACATGTTCTCTTTATACTACTGCTACATTTTAAATATCTGTTTTGTTCCCTGATGCCTCCTTTTCTGAAGGTTCATAACTAATGCTTATTGCTGCAAACAGTCTCGCATTTAACATCAAACAATTGGTGTTCATTCTTATTGCATTGGAAGCTTAAGTTCTTTATGTTACTTCTTGATTCTTAGTCTTTCTTCTTTATTACTTTGATGCCTTCTGTCTGTTCTCCAGAACTATTGCCTCTTCAATCTGCAGATTTTCAATCCTCCAATTTCCTTCTGCATTGTCATGTGACAATCTCATGAAATGTCATTGTCTGTGCAAGGTATTATAGATATCTGCTAGAACTGCTGCTTCTCTGATTCTTAATATGTGCTGTTTTTACATTTGCAGGAATACTATTTCTGAATTCTTCCATTATCATCAATTTCCTTAAAGTTCTCAATCTTTCCACCGCTTTTAGTGATCAGAACCACCTATTCCACAACATTTCTTTCTCTAGCAAATTCCACACATATCTGATTCACTTTTTTTCTGGTAGATCTAAAATTTATAAGAATTGGCAAGTCATATTGCAGCTGTATAGACTTTAAGTCACCACACCACCACAAAGAGGTGGAGGCTTCAGAGAGGGTACAGAAAAGGTTTACCAGGATGTTGCCTGGTTTGGATGATTTTAGCTATAAGTAGAGATTGGACAAACTTGGTTTATTTTAAGTTGAATGTTGGAGACTGAGGGGCAACCTGATAGAAGTTTACAAAATTATGAGAAGCATAGATAGAACGGCTAGTCAGAGTCTTTTTACCCAAGGCAGAAATGTCAATTACTAGGGAACATAGGTTTAAAGTAAATAGGAGGAAGTTTAAAGGAGATGTGAGAAGCCTTTTTTTTTACACAGAGCGTGGTAAGTGCCTGGGATGTGCTGCCAAAGGAGATGATAGAAGCAGATACAATAGCAATCTTTATGAGGCATCTTGACAGATAAACAAATGAGCAGTGAATAGAAGGATGCAGACTACAGAGAGGCAAAAGGTTTTTAGTTTAGAAAGATGTCATGTGTCGGCGCAGTCTTGGTGAGCCAAAAAGCCTGTTCTTCATTTAATTGCTAAATTTCAAGGTTAAGCTCATTGATTATTGCCTCTTTGACAGTTTCATACACTGCAGATTGTTCTTCTGACAAACTAGCACACAGAGTCATAGCTGTATCTGTCAAGATACTCTGTAACATAAAGATCCAAACATCATTTAGCCACTTCATCTGTTCAGCTACTTTCTCAACTTAGTGAAAATATCTTTCAACACCATCCTCAGTAAATGTAGGCACTAAGTGCAGATTCTTAAATCAAATCAAATATTGGAATCAGAATCATACTCCAAGCTTTTACTTTCCTCTTCCTGCTTTACTTTAAGCTTTGTTTTGGCCATCTCATGTTCTTTAAGTGCCCTTTCACTTCGGAGTTCACATTTGTAAAAATTCTATCTCCCTCTGCTTTTCTTTTTCTTCACTTGCCTCATCCCCATGTTTTTCTTTTTCTTCCCTTTCCATTTCACTTTGTTAAAACCCATGTCACTTTCCATTAAGCTTGTCATTTCTTTTTGCCCACTTTCCCTTAGTTTCGGTTTTTCTTCTAACTCAAGTCTTTTCATTTCTAATTGTATCTTAGCCAATTCTAGCTGTGACATCCCAATTTCAGGTTTCCCATCATGCAATTCTAAATGTTGGCTAACCACTTTAAGCATTTAATCTTGACAAGATTCTGTTTTTGCTTCTACCTTTCATTTACCTGTTAAATCTCTCAATTTAGCTTTAGTCAAAGATTTCAAATAATTTACTGTTATCCCTTTCACTTCTAAAAGAAGACTCTTTGCAACATTCAAAGCCAAATTCAAATTCTGTGCAAAAATCTTCACCACAATGAAACCATTTTATGTTCAGAACCACCATGTGCTGTTACTTGAAAGACATCAAACCCTCTTAAATCCAGTGAATTCAGTTCCTACAAGAGCCCCAGATTGTTATGATCCCACTTGATGTTATTACTGGACAAGTCAGATTCCAGATTGAAATCTGAGTTGATTTTGTTTTAGGTAATTGGGTAATCTTTTACTGAAGAACAAGCATGTAAAGCTGCAGATTTTTATTAATCAAAAGGAAAGATGGTAAAATTGAATAAACCAAGCTATTTACATATAACACAATTTCAAAGATTTTGAAATACCTTTAGGTTTGAGTTAACTGTCTTTTTCAATTCCCTGTCTTGAGAGTTTGATAGCCTCCTCCTTGATTATTCAGTTGACTAAGCTTAGATTTTCAGCTTTGAATATCACTTCCGAGTTCTAACAAAACACTTGTGGTTTGGAACTTTCAAGATAAAATTCTTACACTGATCTAACTGAGTTCCTTACTATTTTGAATTATTGTCTTTCTTCAGAAGGAGCTGTGTTTTACATCTAACTCCAATCAGGACTTTCATGAACTGAAAATGAAAGTTTTACACACTCTGGCATTTTCCCTTCAGTAAAAAGATCCTGATTCTTCTTGCTAAAAGCAAACTATTACTCTTCAGTGTTTACTCAGTTCACTTATAAAACTCTCCCAATGCAAAAAGAAATCCTATTATCACTCTAGCAACTCTGTCATTTATACTATTTCTTTTTTTAAAATGTCATGGCTGCAGAAATACTGACAAGCTTATCATTAAAACCCCACATACACACAAACCAAAATCCACATGCCACTAGTTCAAAGTCAAACTTCAAAATAAATGATCGCACAACCTACAATAACAACATGCTCCACATGGGCAATATCCAGTTTTCCTTCAGTCACTTCATTAGTTTCACTATTTTCTCAAATGACATAATGTATGCGTCTATATCCTTTCCTTCAAATTTTGATAGGGCCATAAAATTATAACATTTTCTTATAGGACTTTAGGTAATGACTTGGACTTTCCTAGTCCACAATCTTCTGAGCGTCTAATGCTTTTTGTTCAATCTGCATTCCCCTAAGCTAATACTCTTTTCTCAGTTCCCTTGCCATATCCTTTTTTTCTCTCATGAATTAAGCGTCCTAAGCATTCTCTCTTTATCTTTCTCCTGTCTCTGATGTTCAGGTTCAAGTCTTTTAAGTTCCATTTCCCTTTTCACTTCAAACTGCTTTCATTCTTTCTCATATTCCAGTTGTTCTAACGGTAATTCAATTGTCATTAACTCTTGTGATTCACCGGTTGGTGTACCTAGTCCCTCCTGTGTTTCCACAAGTCCCAGATATATCACCAACATTTCAATTAAGTCTACCATTTTAGCTCCGGCAGACAATTCCACCTCTAAATTATTTGCCAATTTTATTTAGTTTTGTCTTTTTTAAATCTTATAAATTCATCAGGGACATTTCTTCCGAATGCAGGCTGCTTTTTGCTGGTACCAGTTCCATGGTATGTGAGACCTGGTATCTGTCCTTTTGTGCTTACAAATTACCTTTACTTCACTTCCAATCTTAGGCTCTCTTTCTTTTAAGACAAAATCCATTTTGTGTCAGTACACTCATGGCTCATGTTTTCCCATCAGGCTTGTATGCTTCACTAATATATCCAACCTCCACAGCGACATTGGTCCTGCCTGGACTATTGCAGTAAGTAACCTAATTTCTTCTCTCTGCTCTGGTTTACATCCTGTTATAACACTTGTCCTTTAAGGGCAAGGCAAAGGATACTTTGCTTACAAGGCAAGTTGGAAACACATATCAAAGACCTAAGATAACTGGGAGACTGGAGAAACCTCAAGGAATATTGATTGCATCATGTGAAAAACAAATAAATTTATGAAGACCGTAAGTATCTTCCACTTAGCAACTATTTTTGATCAAATATAACATTAAAATAAGAGAGTCTTAATGTTCATATTACTATTTCATATCCTTTAGATTTGATCTTTTTGGGAGATTTCTATTTTCTTGGTACTGAAGTAAACCTCCCCAAGGGTAACCTAGAAAATGCCACACCACTGACTGAGTTTGTCAAAATTAAAGGCTTAAAATTAATCTCTTCATTACATGTCACTTACTATTCCAGAGGACTGTAAAACTTCGACAGACGAAAACAAGAGCAACATAAAGCTTTTAACAAATAAGAAAGAAATTGGTTTAGTGTCTGATTGTGAACCAGAAATACTTTTAAGAAATGTAATAGAGGAGCCTTCTGCAAATTTCTATGCCTTAACAGCAGAATTGTGGCAATTATAATAACCTGTGGGATACTGATGTGATACAATTATTAGACAACACAAAAGCTAAAC
Organism: Rhincodon typus; assembly: GCF_021869965.1. NCBI lineage: Eukaryota > Metazoa > Chordata > Chondrichthyes > Orectolobiformes > Rhincodontidae > Rhincodon > Rhincodon typus. Next base: position 38,378,550 of record NC_063346.1, on the reverse strand, counting down.
CAGGAAATGCAAAAGAGATGAGTTAAAAATGCATTGTGTTATGTGACTTGCTTTGATATAAATAACCCAAATTGCATTTAAAGGTAATGAAAAATATCAGAATGTTCATTCTCAACAGACAAGTAGAATATCTTTAAAAGGTGTGAAACTCCTTCATACTATTGTTCAAAGAGATGTGAGTCTACTTTTATAAGGAACACAGGAAGTTGGCAACAAAAACAAAAATTGCTCGAGAAACTCAGAAGGTCTGGAAGCATCAGTGGAAAGAAAGCTGAGTTAACATTTTGGGTCCAATGACCCTTCTTCAGAATCATAGAATCCCTACAGTGTGAAAACAGGCCACTTGGCCCAAAAAGTCAACACTGTCCTCCCAAAGAGCATCCCTTTTCCTGTAACCTTACATTTCCCATGGTTAATCCACCTAACTCACACACCCTTGGACACGACAGGCAATTTAGCATGGCCAATCCACCTCAACTGTACATCTTTGGACCACGGGAGGAAATCAGAGCTAAGAGGAAACCCACACAGACATGGGGAGAATGTACAAACTCCATACAGACAGTCACCCATGGGTGTAATCGAACCTGGGTCCCTGGTGCTGTGAGGCAGCAGTGCTAATCACTGAGTGACTGTGCCCCCCATAGCTCGGTCAACTTAAGGAAACATTAACACTGCCGTCTCCAAAGATGCTGGCAGAACAGCTGAGTTTCTTGAGCTATTTCTATTTTTGTTTCAGATTTCCAGCATCTGCAGTTATTTTTGTTTTATATTATGACCGAAAGTTAGTATGCTGGTACAACAAGCAATTGGGAAGGCAAATGACATGTTGGCCTTAATTACAAAGCAATTGAAGTGCAACAATAAGGAAATCATACTGTAATTGTACAGGGCTGTAGTGAGAACACAAAGGGCAGCATGGAGTTTTGGTCTCATGTTTAAGGAGGTAGGACTGCAAAGAGTTATTCAACTGGTTCTTGTGATGGGAGCCTGAGTAACTTGCAATTATATTCTTTGGAGTTTAGAAGAATGAGAGGTGACCTAATTGAAACACACAAGATTCTGAAACGGCCTGAGAGTCTCACACAAGAGTTTAGTATGCAAAATTAAAGCATGTGAGATTAGAGGTTATATACAGAAGTGGATTGAGATCTGGTTAGCAGATAGCAAACAAAGATTTGGAATTAACATATCATCTTCTCAACAGTAGGCAGTGACTAGTGGGATACTTCAGGGATCACGGCTTGGACCCCAACTGTTCACAATATATAATAATGAGAGGAAACTATACGTCTTACCTCCAAGTCTGTACATGACCTGAGGGACAGAATTTATATATATTTGGAAATGCAAGGACTGATTAGGGATAGTCAACATGGCTTTGTGCAAGGGAAACTGTCTCACTAACTTAATTGAGTTTTTTGAAGAAGCAATGAAGAGGATTGATGAAGGCAGAGCAGTGGACGCGATCTATATGGACTTCAGTGAGGTGCTTGACAAGGTTCCTCATTGTAGACTGGTTAGCAATGTTAGATCACATGGAATACGGGAAGAACTAACCATTCGGATACAGAACTGGCTCAAAGGTAGAAGACAGTGGGTGGTGGTGGAGGGTTACTTTTCAGTCAGGAGACCAGCAACCAGTGGTGTGCCACAAGGATCGGTGCTGAGTCCACTGCTTTACATCATTTATATAAATGATTTGGATGTGAACATATGGTTAGTACGTTTGCAGATGATACCAAAATTGGAGGTGTAGTGGACAGCGAAGAAGGTTTCCTATTAGTACAACAGGATCTTGACCAGATGGGCCAATGGGCCGAGGAGTTTAATTTAGATAAATGTGAGGTGCTGCATTTTGGAAAGGCAAATCAGGACAGGACTTATATACTTGATGGTGAAGTCTTGGGAGTGTTGCTGAACGAAGAGACTGTGGAGAGCAGGTTCACAGTTCCTTGAAAGTGGAGTTGCAGGTAGATATGTTAGTGCATTGAATATAGGAGTTGAGAGGTCATGTTATGGATTACAGGACATTGGTTAGGTGACTTTTGGAATACTGTGTGCAATTCTGGTCACCCTGCTATAGGAAGGCTGTTGTAAAACTTGAAAAGGTTCAGAGAAGATTTACAAGGATGTGGATAGGGTTGGAGGGTTTAAGCTATACATAGAAACTGAATAGGCTGGGGCTATTTTCCCTGGAGTGTCAGAGGCTGAGGAATGACCTTATAGAGGTTTACAATATCATGAGGGGCATGGATAGGGTAAACGGCCAAGATCTTTTCCCCAGGGTGGGGTTGTCCAAAACTAGAGGGCATAGGTTTAAGGTGAGAGGGGAAATATTTAAAAGGGACCTGAGGGGCAACTTTTTCACGCAGAGGGTGGTGCGTGTATGGAATGAGCTGCCAGAAGAAGTGATGAAGGCTGGTACAATTACAACATGTAAAAGGCATCCGGGTGGGTAAATGAATGAGAAAGATTTAGAGGGATATGGGCCAAATGCTGGCAAATGGGACTAGATTTATTTTGGATATCTGGTCAGCATGGACAAGTTGGACCGAAGGGTCTGTTTCCATGCTGTACATCTCCATGACTCTATGACACAAAGCTGGGTGAGAAAGATGCAGTGAAACTTCTTTTGATTTGGAAAAATTATGTGGGGCACATACATGGCAGATACAGTATTAGGTGGATAAATTTGGATCCACTTTAGTAGCAAATACAGGCAGGCAGATTATGGACTGAATGATGATAAATTAAGAAACAGGGAGGTGAAGTAAGCATGCAAGTGCAACAGTTGATGCAGAAGGCAAATGGTATGTTGGCCTTCATAATGAGAAGGTTTGCTTACAGTAGAAGGGGTGTCTTACTGCAACTGTACTAGACATTGATTAGATGACACCGGGAGTATTGTGTGCAATTTTGGTCTCTTTATTTTAGGAATGACATTCTGACCATTGATGAAATACATAAAAGGTTTACCAGACTGATTTCTGGGATGGCAGGACTGACATATGGTCAGAGACTGGATCAATTAGGACTATGATAATTGGAGATTAGAAGAATAAATTTATGAAGAAATTTTAACCAAATTCAAAAGGGTAGATGCAGGAACGATGTTCTCAATAATGGGGGTGTCCAAAACTAGAGGTCGTAATCTAAAGATAAAGGATATGCTTTTTCGGGCGGAGATGAGGAGGAATTTCTTCACCCAGAGAGTGATGAGCCTGTAGAATTGTCTGTCGGAGCAAACGTGTTAAAGTCAAAACATTGAAGATGTTCAAGAAAGATGTAGAGATAGTTCTGATGACTAATGAGATCAAAGGATATGGGGAGAAAATGGGAACACATTGCTGTGTTGGATGATCAACCACGATCATGAATGGCAGATCAGGCTCAAAGGGCCAAATAGCCTACTCCTGCTTCTATATTCTATGTTTCTGTTCTTCCACATCTCTTTCCTGTGGTTGCAAAATCTAGAATACAGGGAAGGAACCTCAGGATTAGGGGTTGATCATTTAGAACTGAGATGAGGAAAAATGTTTCCTCTCAGAGCATTGTGAATCTTTGAAACTGTCCTATCCAAAAGGATGGGAAAGCTGCAACATTGAATATGTTAGAGTCTGAGATACATGGAGCTTTGGTGTTCTTGGGAAATTAAGGGATAAGGGGACTGGTTGGAAAAATGCAGTGCAGGGAGATGATCAGAGGTGATCACATTGAATGTCAGAAATGGAGTCACATGGTCTACTCCTGCTCCTATTTCGTATGTTTTTATCCTTAGACTGAATTTAACAGAATATCCAGCCCCACTCAATAAGACAGTAAATTCATCCAATAAATCACTGTTTACTTTCTAACTCCTTTCTTTTCATCGGTCTCTCTCTAAAATTCACTTCTTTGATTATTTAAATAACAATGCTAATATCTCCTTCATTGGCTTTGAGTCCATTTTCCTTAGGTTTCTGTGAAGGACCATTGGATGATTTTCTACATTAAATGCACTACATACAAATTATTGTTGTCCTTTACAAACATATTGCCTACCAGTGTCCACTATACAAACCCAAATGGGTAGAACAGACATCCAAGACAGGATTGTACAGTTGGAGACAGGAATCAGGAGGTGGGTTTAATTTTGGATCACAAACTTGTCACCAATGCGAAGTCGGAAGGGGCTGTCATTTCAACCCACTCGGGGTATTTATCAGAGACAAAAAGAGAAATTGCTGGAAAAGCTCAGCAGGTCTGGCAGCATCTGTGGAGAGAAATCAGAGTTAATGTTTCGGGTCAAGTGACCTTTCCTCAGAATATGGGCATTTGTCACCTAAGGGATGGAACTGTCATTCAATTAACCAACATGGTAACAGAGATGCATCAGTGAAAAGGTGAGCCACATTGTGTCTCACTTTGGCAGCCATTGCTGTGGCTGCTGGTAGAGTATTAATGTTTGAGGGCACAGGAGGCACAATTAAAATTTCCCACATTTCAGCAAACAGTAGGGGACCTGAAACCTAGCTGGGGGTCAGCTGGGGACATGTTCTTTAACGGCAGTGAATTTTTATTCATGGGGTAATACCTCCCTGAGCTCAACCTCTTCAGTGTCACTTTGAACTACAGCTTCTCACATAAACTCACAGCCGAAACATAAACAGAAATTGCCAGAGGAACAGCAGATCAACAGCATCTGTGGAGAGAAATCAGAGTTAATGTTTCAGAACTTTGGTTTCCAGCATCTACAGTTTTTTGGGGTTTTATTTTATGCTTACAGCCGATTCTGTGTTCACCTTGTTTGAGTTAGTACTAATTCCTGACAACTGCTAATTGCCATCTGCTTCAATAAAGATTAGAAAATGTACCAGGCATGGTTTTTTTGAAAAAAAAATTCGTAACAATGTTAACACAGCGTGGAGTTGGAGGAACACAGCAGGCCAGGCTTCTTCATAAGGGCCCCAACCTGAAACGTCAGTTTCCTGTTCCTTGATGCTGGCTGGCCTGCTGTGTTCCTCCAGCTCCACACCTTGTTATCTCTGACTCCAGCACTGGCAGTTCTTACTATCTCTCTTAACTATGTTAACCATCTCATGAATAGGAGGCAACCTAAGCCCACTCCCTTCTCTATCACAGGAAAATGGAAGAGATCAAAAGTGAAGATGGGAGTCATGACCACATTCCTCACCAGCCATTTTATCTGCTGTTCCAAAACCTGGCTCCTTGGACTCTGTACCAAAGAGCTCCTCAGCAAGGCATCACCATCAAAAAGAGAAGAGAGAGGAAAAGGAAACCAGCCAAGAAAGCATTTGTCCCCAACAACCATAAAAAAGAGAAAAATTCTAGTTTAATATTTATTTTTGTAAATTGTGAGACTGTGAGTGTGAGCTGAAATTCTCCTTACTTATAGTCTTCATGGCTATACATAACGTAGTTCCAATCAAAAGACAACTTTCATTGTTTAAATAAACTGTTGATAAGTCTTAGGCTAATGACTATCACATAGCCACACAACTGTATGTGGAAGCACTATTTATAGTCACTGTTCAGTCATACAAAGCTCACGTCCTTATAAACATCAGTTTCTTTAGTGCCTACTCTGTGGTAATTGTTTTGTATGGCCCTGGGCAAGCAATCAAAGGATGTAAAAGTTGAATTTCAAGCTCCACAAGTAAATTGGTCTGGGGAGGACACAGAAAATAAAGATTTTATGTAAACTGAGCTTGTTGCACATGTTGCATCTCTTCCCATTGGAAATTAGCACAATCATTTCTTGCAGGCAAGTCATTTTTAAAAGTTGGCAGATACTATCACTTCATCTCTGTCACCTGTGTAATGAAGTAAACAATGTAGGAACACAGATTAGATCATCCATTATCAAACACCCCACGACAAAAAAAGTGAAACCACCTGCAGTTTAACAGATGTTTAATCAATTACTGTAGCTCTCATGAATGTCCTCCTCATTCTTTGCAACACGGGCTATCTTTTGAGTGGGAGGATAAAATTATGCCAGGAAAAAAAAATAGCAAGAAGTGAGGTTTTACTGTTGACTCTTTTCCCAATCAAAATCTTAAAATTGAAGGTATTAAAAGCTGTCAAGTTAACACAAATACAAAATGTAATTCAACAACTTCTTGTTTTACAAGATTTCAAATTTTCTTTCAACCATGGATAAGTTTTGTGCCTTGTTTGTAAAATAGTAATTTTGCTTACTTGTCAATCTCTTCTAAGTGCCTTTCTGTTGTCCATCTTGATCTATTCCATAAAACAAGCAGCAGTTGTGTTTTGGGTTTGGCATCGTAACAAGGATCCAAGCATTTTGCACTGTGAGTGGAGACAGTGAGTTTAAGGAAAAGGCTTACGGAAATGAGCCACCAGACAAAGCCAGAACCGATCTTACAGCTGTGCATATATTTAAGGAAATAATGGAGGAGTGGAAGTGCTGCATATTTCATTGATGATGCATCACACGAGCAATGAGAAATGGGGGTTGCTTTGTAAACTTGGCCAAGTGTTTTAAAGCATGGTACTGTAAGCAAAACAGATGAACTGGACAAGATTTTTAGTGTGTTGCAGCAGTGTCTGTATGTACTTAGTAACAGATGTTTAGTCTCTCTGGGAAGATAATGGTGCTGCTGTAAGGTTGGATTGACCTGTGTGAAAAATACTGAACAGTACTAAAGAAGTAACAAATGATCATGACTCTTCTTGTTTTACTGGGAGAATGCTTAGCCACGCTTCCTTTTAAGCACGTAATTACTCCAAAGCAACTGAAGCCCATACATTTTCCTCGCTAATAGCTCAGAAGCCATTTTGCCATAATTTATGAGGACAAGGTTCAAAGTTTTAATAATATTTGGATAATATCTTTGCCTTGATGTCTTTGTGCTTTGATGAATAGAATGTAAGTGGGCACATTTCGATTCAGAGCATGACAATGTAAGCGTTAACAACTAAATACTTTACTCAACCTTTATGGAATGCTTACAAAACAGTTTGCTCATAAATTATAGATATCGCCATGAAGAATAATAAACAGCATCTGAGAGTACACAGGCTGCGTGTTCATACAGGCCATAAGCAACTGTCCATTTAGTGGCTCTATTTTATTCAGATGAATGAATTCCAAAAAATAGAATTATGGTTTAAATAAACCCTTCACAGATACTGTATTAATGTGTCAATATGAAAAAAGAACTGCCTGTAGGAAGCATAGACCGCTTCGTAGCATTCAGCATTCTGTGTTCAGGTGTTTCACAGTGTCTCCATTTCTTTATCTCCAAGTTGCTGGATTTGATTTGCATAGCTGAGTATATTATTACCTTCAAAAATCTGTTTTCTGCCAAAGTGTTCCCTGATTGAACTTGATTCAGAAACTGAGCATGATAATGTTTTATTTTATGTTTATTCTCTTCTTTCATTTTACTCATAGAATGATAACCCCTAAAAAGCAGAGACAGTAAATGAAGGTCCAAAAAAAGTAACTGCAACTGATTCAGTATATAAAAGATAATATGAGATCTTAAACGGGCTACCAGGTGGGGATCTATGAAGATAAATCGTAAACCACTCATGAAAAGCTTTAAGGGGTTTATCAATGTCATCTCAACCCCAAGATGTATTCCTACTTGGAAACATGGTCCAGGGTCTATGATTCTTTATAACATACACAAAATTAATGATTACTTTCTATTATTTACTGATTTTGTGCTGGCAGGGTATCATGTGAATACCAATGGCTGGTCAACAAGATTAAAATTTGCACTTATGCAATGCAGCTAACAGGAAAATAATCCAAGGTGCTTCAAGGTCAGATTCCTTTGGAAGAAACACACACGCATTGACAAACAATGGCATTGAGATTTATTAGACAGATTGATGCAGAGAATATCAGAGCTTGATATCACAATCTTTTCAATGGAATGAAATAATCAATTCCCTGCAGAAGAAGCAACAATTGACTAATCAAAACAACAGGAATAATTGAACACTGTGTTCTAGGATAATGAGCTTTATTTGGCCCTCTGATTTGGACAAGTCACAAGATGAGTGCCATACTTACTTGCTGCTTCAGAAATTCAGTCCAGGTTATTGTAACTCCTGAAGTCGATTTAAATTCTGCCAATTGACTTCCTACACATAGGTAGGGAGTGGTGTATAACGGAGAAGGGAAACCTAGGATTTCCTTGTGCAGCCTAGAGGAGTACTATCCTTTTTTCCCAGCAAGTCCTAACTAGCGTTTACTTGTCCTCAATCAAATCACAGCCAAAATTATACTTAATGGAAAAGAAGAAAGACTTGTGTTTTATATCACAACCACCAGGCATCTCAAAGAATTTTGCAGCCAATGGAGGACTTCTGAACTACAAGCACTGTTGTAACATAGGAGATGCAGTAGCCAATTTGCACTTAGCAAAATCCCAAAAATGTGATAATGAACAAATAATCTGTTTTCTGCGATGATAATTGAGAGAAAAAATACTTAGGTCTCAATGGTATCATGGGGGTCCAACTTGCAAATCTAAGGAAGGACATTGTCAAAATTATGCATGTGTCAATACAGATCAACTCTGCATGTCTGAGGTGACAAAATCTGGGTTACTTTCCAGTGGTTAAGACTTCTGGCCATTTTCCACTGCCTGCCCATCTGCTTTTTTTTCACTGAAGCTACTCATGCTCTTGCAAGTTATAGTTTGTTCAGACAGTCTTTCTATCATGCAATTTCCTTTTATGATGGCACTGAACTTTTTTTTTTGGCCATACCTTGTTGGTTCCTAACACACAGGCTACAAAAGCTACAGGACGTATACAGCACATTGAAATAGAGATGTTAAGAATAACACTTTTCATGACTACGAGACATCTCTAAACAATTTGCGGAGTACTCTTGAAGTGTAGCCATTATTATGATACAATAGATTGTATTCTAGTCTGTATGTAATGTCAATATTTCAAATTGAAATGTGATTTTTGTCATCAAATACTTGTCTCTTAGATGGAAATGTCAATCATACTCACAATCCTACATCCTAAATGAAAGCTTACTCTGACTGAATTATAAAGTTGCACGTGACATCAAAGATATTACTTCAAAGTGCAGATAATGCATAGTTGGAATTTGTTGTGACCTGGGAGTGTGAAGTCAGCACTAATTATAGATGTTTACCCAATCAAACAGCACTACTTACATAATTAATGCCAGTAACAGCTGTTTGTATGCTAGGGGAAGACAAATCCCATGGTAATGATACAATGCATTACAGTTTTCATTAATATTTGACATCAACACTCTAAAGGACTTTACAACTACAATAGCACAATCCCATGTGTAGTTACTGAGTTCATGGAGCCAATTTACACACAGCACAATCCTACAAAAAAATGATTAGATTATTTGTTGTCATGATTTGGTAGAGGAATATATATTGGCCAGGAGACAATAAAGAGCTCCTCTATTCTCTTTCCAGTAGTGCCATGGGACCTTTCACATCCACGTGAGAGAATTGTTGAATACTCAGTCAGATGTCTTAAGCAAAAGATGCACCATTGGCAGTGCTCCATCAATACTGTTCTCCCTGCGAATAATACAGCATTTTTTTAACCACAAAAGTTCTTTGGAAATTAAGTGATTCTGTTTATTGAGTTATCTCTAGTTTTTTTTCTACTTTTTTTGTGCTTCTGTCTCTCTGTTACATGCTATTTCACAACTGTCAGATGGGCAGGTAAGTAATGTTTAGGTGCATTGGAGTGGCCTAGATGATTTCTGTATCAGCCTTTCCTCTGGTCTTCCAGATAATCCAAGTATTCATTCACATCTCCAGGGCATTTCCAGCTGAGAACTGGGATTCACCATTTAGGAAGTTAAAGATGCTGTACAGTGTAGTTTGGAGCAGCTGTAAACATGACGAACCACAACTAACAACAACATTTGGTACTGATATCAGCCATGTACAGTACAGAAATAGCCTGTGAAAGTGCCTCTCAGAGGGAAATAACAAGCAACTTTGACACTTCAGCACTAATGCAGTAGGCAGCATTCCTTGTTCCAGGATATTGAGCCACCAGACCATTCACTATTTATCAAAACCTTACAGCAATACATTACAAGTGCAAAGTACGCAATCTAATTATAGAGCAGATACAATGCAGAAATAGGCCATTTGGCCCGTAGGTCCATGCTGGCATTTATTCTCCATGCAAGTCTCCTTCCACTACTCTTTATTTACTCCTAACAACTAAGCTCTCTATTCCTTCCTCCTTCATGCTTCTCCAACTTCCAATCAATGCTAGTCACCTCAACTACTCCATGTAGTAGAGAGTTACACAGTCTGGCCACCTCTGGGTAAAGTTTTTTTTTCCCATAAATTCCCTTTTGGATTTATTGACAACTATCATAAAAATGCCTGTTAGTTCTGGTCTTGGCCACAAGTGAAAACACCATCCTATGTGTACACTATCAAATTCTTTCATAACCTTGAAGATCTCTATCAGGTTACATGGCAAATTTTGCTAGGAACAGCAGTATTTTCCTTCAACCCATCTATTTTATGCTAAACACATCATTGGTCAAATGTCATGATTTTTGCCATATAGGTTATGAATAAAAATTCTCACAGGATGATTTTAAGATGGTTGAAGACGTATTGTTCCATTGCCTAATCCCCATTTCTTTCATGTAAACCTTGATATTGCAATTTAAAAATGTTCACAGAAAATCAGTTTTTCAATCTCCTTTTCTCAGACATGTGGGCATCACAAGGCCAACTGATACATATTTTGAGAATTTAGCTTCAGGAATTGGGTGGCAATCACCTCATTGGAAAAGTGCCATGAAGGTGAATGAAAGTTGTCATTCTGCTGGAAAATATTATCTCATTGATAAGGCATATTACCACAGGACATTTTTAAGGGAGTTGATGGAATTTCTAAATTTTTAATTTTAATTTATTTGCATGATTTTCTTTTTAAATTCTAGTGAAAAGTAGACTAAAGAATTTCCTACTTTGGCATGTCTGTTATTTGCATATTTTCCTATCTGCTAATGTTCCTGCCAGTCAAATAAGTTTTACACAAATCTTAACTATTGTTTTCCTTCATGCCTATATTTTGTGTTGTTACATTTCAATAATGTTCATGAATGAACTTTGTGTCCTCCTTTAAATAATACAACTTCTTCCTGAATCCAGCAAGGTCCTCTGTATAATTAAGCCAGAATTCTCTGTCGGAGACATATTTTTTTGTGATTCATTTGTTTCGCACACCTTGCATATTTGACAATGGTCTTTCCTCACTACACTGTATTTGCTATACTCAGAATGTTGAATTGTAGTTTTTACTTTCTCATTCAACCATTTTCATCAGTATTGTGATTTCAGAATTCAATGACACTTTTGTGCAGAAATGGTTTGCTAGAAACATATTAAAGAACTACTACTGCAGGTGCAATTGATTAGTTGGTTGGTGACCTGAGGGTGTTATCATATTTATTTTCACCTAAGGCATCATATTCCTGAGAATCAGATATTTCAAAGGCAGGCATTTCTCTGATTCTTGCACAAAGAGACATTGCTCCTTTTTTTTTGGTTAATGGATGTTAACGGTGTCAAAATGGAATCTTCTCCGGAGTAAATTCCCTCAGCATCAGACCCAGCAACACTCTGTGTAAATGACACCTGCATGCCAGGAGAGCTTGTGGAAGGTTCCTGCATGAGCACTTCATTGCCAACAAGGGATAGTAGGGAAATAAAAAGGGAGGAAGAATGTTTTGTTTTTTTTTGTTTTGGTGCTCATATCTGCGTGCAGTTTGTATGATTTATGTTTATAATTCAAAGTTCTCAATTTCAGTCTGGGAGAATCTTTAAAACAGATTTAAAGGGTTTGTCTATGTAAAGGGAAATCAGAGGGGTTTCAGCACATCTGGACTTCCATACGTCATCGTGGCTCATTATGGAGCAATCTTGGTTTGCTTCTTTTGGAAACCCCTGTTGTGAGTGAGGAGAATCAAAGAGTAAAGTGATCTTTTCTACAGGGAGATTGGGAGTAGGTGAGATATAGAATTGCATTTTTTCCACTATGACTAAGTTTTCCTGTAATTGTTCAGATTTTCTATTTTGAATAACAGAAAAGTGTGTTTACAACTGAGGCAGCTGACTGGGATTATCAATGGTTGCTGCGGTAATGTGACCACTACCATGATCTTTACAAGGATGCTTTTGGAAACTTTCCAAAGTAAAGTCTATGCAGAAAAGTTTTTATCTTAAGATTACATATTGAACCTCCTCAAAAATATTTTTATTGTAGAGGTCATGGCTGACTCGCTTTCACCACCATTTTGGATTGCACTGAGCTGACCTCATCATTGCAGTAATACTTTAGATTGTTCTGAACTCTTAACATAAGCTTACTCCCTTATTCATAGCGTCACATTAGTGTGCCATGTGCCCTTTTCTCTTGGCAAGTATGTGATGCAATGACAGGAAATAACCCATATGATCTCACCCTAAAATTATCATAACTTATTTTCAGGTAGAAATATAGGGCATGAAATGAGACTCTATAGTGTCCTTTCTATGGGAAATTGTAAGGTCCATCAGAGACCCAAATGACGTCTGCCGTATAAGTGCATACACATTTTGTTTTATTCGTTCATTTGTCCTCATGTTGATTCAGCTCTGACATGATGCCAATGTATGCATTTAAATATGTTGGTGGGCAATTGGTGAGCCTTTGTGATGTCCCTGAAGTCAATAAGTCTGTCAGTGTGTGCCACCAACTCCAGCTCTCATACAAATGAAGAGCATTTAGATACAGCGTAAGAGCGCGACTGATGCCCTGAAATAGGATCTTAAATAAAAAGAATAAGGGGGTCATTTCAGTTTAGCCACCCACTTCCCATTAGGAAATCACTGATTCAGATCGTCTGGCCATTTTACACCTGCCTCATTTTACCATCCATCATCTTTGGGAAAGGAATTCCAATAATAGGTTAGAAACAAGAATTGAACAGGTTCACAAGCTCACCAGGAAAGAAACAGCTTCCCTGAAAGAGCTAAAAATTCCTGATTTGGATTGGCCAGGTGTCTTTTCCCTGGAATGCGTGAAGGAAGTTGGCACTGATACTTCTGGCAAGTGTATCTTTGCTAATGTGACAACCTAAAAGCTATTCAGTGTACCATTCAATGCACCATTTTTTCAATGCAAGATTCCATTATAATCATTGAATCTTAGATCAAGGGAAGGAGGCATTTTAATACATCATCCCAGCCTAAGCTTTCTGAAGGCAGACTAGTATCAGCCACATGGAACCAGCTTCGGAGCCGGGGTGATGAGGTAATCTTAGAAAGTCCCCCATGGGACATCTCCCTGACACTTCCAAGCTATCTTGTGATGGTCAGGGTGAGACTGGCATCGTCTTCCTTCCAAGCAATGGTGGATAATCCATTATAGCAGTTGGAAGCCCAAAAAGGAGCAAATTTGAGATGATAGCAGCAACTCACTAACACCAAGGTCTCAAGACCTCCCAGGTAACAGTCTTCCAGCAGCACACCTAGGTGGGAAAGGTGGGTTGTGTGAGCAAGGCCTTTTGTAAATTCATCCAGCCACCCCTGAAATCACAGTTGAAAGAGAGCAATAGCTGTAGTCGAGGGGCATCCTGTGGAGGGGTTTTCACCTGGCAGCTGCAGCCATGTTCATTTGAAGTGCTTTTGCAGTTTTTAGAGGGTGCCTTCATCATGAAGTGCCCCCACAGTCACCCACCCCTAGTAAGAGTGCCCTTTTCTCTTGGCAAGTACGTGATGCAATGACAGGAAATAACCCATATGATCTCACCCTAAAATTACCATAACTTATTTTCAGGTACAAATATAGGGCATGAAATGAGACTCTTTCTATCCTTTTTATCCTTAGTATCCTTTCTATGGGAAATTGTAAGGTCCATCAGAGACCCAAATGACATCTGCCGTATAAGTGCATACACATTTTGTTTTATTCGTTCATCAGATATGGACGTTGCTGGCTAGGCCAGCATTTATTGCCCATTCCTAATTGCCCAGAGGACAGTTAAGAGTCAAACACATTGCTGTGGATCTGGAGTCACATGTATGGCTGGACCAGGTGAGGTAGTTTCTTTCCCTAAAACACATAAGTGAACCATATGGGTATTTCTGATAATCAACAATGGAGTCATTGCCATCATTCGACACTTAATTCCAATTTTTTTTTTACTGGATTCAAATTCCACCATCTACCATGGCAGGATTCGAAGCCGGCTTTCCAGAACGTTACTTGGGTCTTTGAATTAACAGTCCAGTGATAATATCACTTGGCCATCACCTCCCCCTGATGACTTACAACTGAAAATATTGGAAACGCATTTGCAAAGGAATGAGTGCGTGTGGAATTAACATCCAGCAGAAGTATACAAAGCAGGCAGATTATTAAATTAACCAAAGTGCAATGCTGGTTGGATGACAGCACTGCCATTTTGGAGGTCAGCACTCGAGCTAATGCCCTCCCTTAAGCTTGTGATTTTCCAAGAAGTGGTATTGAAATATATCGTCGATGATTTTCAAGTTAGTTGCTGGTTTATTTCTTTTGGCTGTTGCAGCTTCCATAGTTATCCAAATTTCCAAAGTTGATAAGAACTAATGACAGGTTCTTTGATACTTTCTGCTGATTTCACAGTTGGTCCCAGGCATGGATGCATGATTTGGCACTCTTCTTGGAATCAAGCATGACAAGTAGAATGAACAGAGGCTTTGTGAAGCAGAAACAGCTGCTAGAAGGGGGAGAAAGCATTTTGCTAAGTCGGTCATCATCAAAATCTGCTATATCCACAACTCCAACCTCACAGCAAAGCACAGATCGTATTGCCAGTGACTGCAAAGATGCTATTTTTTTGGCTCATTCTAATTTAACACCGAGAATATGTCCAATGGTCCTTCATGCAGAAAATCCCCAGAAGTGCCCCCTGATTGTGACAACAGAACAGGTCCCCTCTTCCTACTCTGCATCTCAGGCAGCTACCTAGAAAATATCAGATTAATAAATGAAACATATATTCAATGTATTCATTTGTGAACTGAAACTTTTCAAGCAAAATTCTTTTAGTCATCCTGGTTCTATTGTATATTACATTTTAATATTGACAATTATTGTCAGTTTACTGATCTTCTTCTCAGTTTGTTGCATATTCAGAGGTCAGACATAGGTCTGCAATACTCTGGCATCACTGAATTCACCCTATACTCTACTGGGATGGATAAAGGACATAGAAACATAGTAAACAGGAGCAGGAGTACATCATTTGGCCCTTAGATTCTGCTCTGCCATTCAATATGATCATGGGCCATTGTGCAACTCAGTACTCTGTTCCTGCTTTCTTCCCATACTCTTCAACTCTTTAGCCCTAAAACCTATATCAAACTCCTTCTTGAAAACATTCAATATTTTGGCCTGAATCATTTTCTGTAGCCGAAAATTCCACAGGCTTACCACTCGGTGGCTGAAGAATTTTCCCCCCACCTCAGCCCTAAATGATCTGCATCATTTCCTGAAACTGTGACCCCAGTCATCGGGAACTCCCTTTTGGCATTTATCCTGTCTAGTCCTGTTGGAATTTTGTATGTTTCAATGAGATCCCTCCCACGTTCTTCTTAACTCCAGTGGATATAATCCTCACCGATCCAGGACAACGCATGCAGCTCTGTGCGATGCCATGAAGCATATAATGAAGGCAGCGAAATTGCACGTCAGCAATTGCACAACACAATTTTCAAGGAGGATATTAGCATCGGCTAAGGAGTTCAGCAAACAGAATTCAGATTGTTCCAAGACTTCGGTGGTGAACAGCAACAAAATACATGTACTATGTGTCTAAAGATTGCTACTTGAACAAGGAACCATGGCAATGTCGTGTGGTAATTGCTGACTCAGGAAAAATGACACAGAACCTCACACAGTGAATATGGAACTGTATGTAGGAAACCTTCAAGTGTGGCAAGAGGCAGACAGTTATTGAAGTGGTTCTTGGTTAATAAGAGAGCTGAAGGGTATTAGAAGTAGACAAGAAAGTGGCAATGAGGCCAAAATCAAATCAACCATAACTTAATGAATAATGGAGCAGACTCAAAGGGCTGAATGGTCTATCCCTGCACCATTTCCTATCCTTGTGTGCTCCAATACCTGTATGTTCAATCAGAGAAGAAAGTCAGATGGTGCTCTCTTTAATAAGCTGAAGAAGCTATACAATTGCCTAAGTTTACAATTGGGCATTTTCATTTCTAATTGTCAAATGATAATTATTGTGCTCTATTGGTTCTGATGAATTTCAAACATGTGTGTTAAACATTCATTACATTGTAAACATATTGCAATGCAGCTGCTCTGAAAATTCTCTCAATGTCCTCAGGAAGGGATGTATGATTTCCTATTCGCCTGGATTGGGGCAGCTCCAACAACAATCACGAAGCTTGACACCATCCAGAATGAAGCACCTTGCTTTATTGACACCACATCCACAAGCATCCACTCCCTCTATCTACAAGTTGCACTGTAGCAATTCACCAAGGTCCCTTAGATATTACCTTCCAAATCCATAACTACTTCCATCTCAAACCACAAGGCAGCAGAAAAATAGCACTTGCAAGTTTTCCTCCAAGCCAGTCACAATCCTGACTTGCTGTTTCTTCACCGTCACCAGGTCAAAATCCTGGAATTTCCTCCCTAATGGCATTGTTAGCCTCCTTACAGCATTGCAGAAGTTCAAGAAGGCAGCTCACCACCATCTTCTCAAGGGCAACTAGGAAAAATGAATACTGGCCCAGCTAGCGATGCCCACAACTCATAAATGAATTAAAAAATAATCTGAACTCTAGGGGTGTCATGAGAGTGACCACCCTTCACATCAAGGCCATATTTAACTAAGTATGGCATTCAGAAGCCCTAGCAAAACTGAAGTAAATGGGAATTGGGAGCAAGCTCTCTGCTGATTGGAGTCATATCTAGCACGCAGAAAGATGGTTGTGTTTGTTGGGGGTCAGTCATTTCAGCTCCAGGACATCTCTTCAGGGATTCCCCAGCGTAGTGTCCTCAGCCCAACCATTTCAAATGCTTCATCAATGATCTTCTCTCTATTATAACGTCAGCAATGGAGTTGTTTGCTGACCAACAACAAGTGTTCAACACCATTCATGACTCCTCAGAGCAAGACCTGGATATATCCCCCACTATCAACATCCTGGAGGTTACCATTGACCAGAAACTGAACTGGATTGACCATATAAATGCAGTGCTTACAACAGCAGTCAGAGAGTAGGAATCCTAAAGTCAGTAGCTCACCTCCTGACTCTCAAAGCCTGTCCACTATCTATAAGGCACAAGTCAGAAGTGTGATGGAATGCATGGTTGAGTGCATGTCCAACACTATTCATAAAGACTCATTCAGTTGTCTTATTATTCTATTCAATTCTCTCGGACTGTGGATGCATGCCCACAGTGTGTGTGGAGAGGATTTGTTAAAATGTCACCTTGACACTTCAAATAATAAGAACTGAAATAAGCTTAACAATTTTGAGAGTTTTACCTGCATTAGATTGGGGGATGATAACATGCTGAAGTCATTGAAAAGAGCAATGATTCCTGTAAAATAATGGGGGTAAATCACTTCATTTGCACTGACAACATCGAGTGAAATACCCTTACTCTGTGAAAAATGATTTTCAAACTTAAATAAACTAGACATGGAACAAGGAAGGCAAGGCAATTATTTTTAGGAAGACTGTGGGTTTGAATTTTACACAATCTTGTCAACATTACAATCCTTGACCAACACCTAACTTCTCCATCAAAATATTAATCAGACATTGTTGGCATCAGGTGATCAGAATTTAAAGGAAAAAGGGCTAATTATGTTAAAACTACATCACTAGTTCGTCCATCCATCTTCTCAGAGGTTAAGAATACTACTAAAGGATGCCTGAATGAGGGGACACTTGTGGAAGAGATTAGTGATAAATGAGATCTATGTAAAAAATATACATGAGGATAACATAACAGCCCAAAGTGAGTCTCTGCATGAGCAAGGGACATTGACAAGGTCTTTAACAAAACTAACTCTGCCTACACTGCACTACTTACAGCTAGTGGGAAACAGCTCCATGACACCTTTGTATTGCTGCTTCAGGTTCCTAAAACCCTGACATAACATCCTCCCCAAGTATTTCTCCCCTCCCTGCCATCCCTGCTATCATAAACATCGATTAACATTTACATATTTACTCAAATCTAAAGTTCTGCCTTCAACACCACAACTCAAAACAAACTCACCTCCAAACTCTGAGACCAAAGTCTCAGCTCACCTGTCTGTAACTGGATCTTCAACATCCTGACTCATAGACCGCAATCAGTAAGAATAGGCAACAACACCTCTCCCACCATAATCCTTAATACCAGTGCCCCACAAGGCTGCGTACTCAGCCCCCTACTGTACTCCTTATACACTCATAACTGTGTGGCTAAATTCCACCCCAACTCCATTTACAAGTTTGCTGATTGCACCACTGATGATCCAGAATACAGGAAAGAGATTGAATTGATAAGGACAACAACCTTTCTATCAATGTCAGCAACACAAAGCAGCTGGCCATCAACTGCAGGAAGCAGAGTGGAAAGCATGCTCCTGTCTGCATCAATGGTGCTGAAGTGGATATGGTCAAAACCGTCAAGTTCCTGGGAGTGGTGATCACCAACAATCTGTCCTGGTCCACCCATGCCAACACAGTGGTCAAAAAAGCTCAAGAATGTCTCTACTTCCTCAAGAGACTAAGGAAATTCAGCATGTCCACAAGACCTCTTACCGATTTTTATGGGTGTGCCACAGAAAGCATTCTGTCTGAATGCATCACAGTGTGGTTTGGCAACTGCTCTTCCCAAGGCCACAAGAAACAATAGAGAGTCATGAACACAGCTCAGTCCATTACGCAAACCAGTCTTCCATCCATTGACTTCATCTACACTTTCCACTGCATCAGGAAAGCAACCAACATAATCAAAGACTCCTCCCACCCTGGTTATATTCTCTTCCACCCTCTTCCATCAGGCAGAAGATATAAAACTGTGTATACACGTATGAATAGGTTCAAGAGCAGCTTCTTTCCCAGTGTTATTAGACTTTTAAATGGACCTCTCAAATTTTACATTTAATGGTGATCTCACTCTCTATGCAACTTCTCTCTGCAGCTGTAACATTGTATTCTTTGTTTTGTTCTAATATCCGAATGGACTTTGTCCGGCATGATCTGCCTGTACTGCACATAAAACAAAATTTTCACTGTACGTAGGTACATGTGACAATAATAAATCAAATCAAATCATGTACTTAAATTTTTTTATTTTATGTTCTTATATCTCCCACTATTCCAAGTCTTTGACTTCATCTATCTGTGTCAATAGGTATATCAGAAAAGTCTATTTTATCCCAGTTTGTGAAAGCATTACAATTAGCTCCACTTTTTCATGGTACTTAATGTCCTGTATTCATGGAGAAAGGTATTCATTAGGGCTGAGGTTTCAGATGAAGTTTGAAACCTCATTAGATAATCAAAATTGCATTAGATAATCAAAATAAATTTTAATTTGGGGACATGGTATACAACAAAAAAAAATGACAGAAAGCCTGGAAAGATCTGGATAATATTATAAGTAGTGATGGAAACACAATAATTTTACAGAATGGAAATCAGACTGTTACCTTGATTGGCACTGACTACACACTTACAGATCTGAATAAGTCATAGAAACTGCAGAGGCACCATGCACCTCATATACAAGTAAGGTGGGCAATTACAAGGTTGAGATTATGACAGATGAATGGCACACTGAGTATGGACAAAGAGATAAAGAGACACAGGAAAAAGCCCCAGAAATTACAATCAAATATTGGCACCAAGGCAATATATGTGCCAGGAGGGGTCAGTGAATGGAGGAAGGCCACCATTCTCTGTCAGGGACTAGCAAATATAAATATTGTCTAAATGTGCAAAATGAGAGACAGGTGATGAGAACCATGGATTGGGAAAATAAAGTAAAAATGTGGAAGACCAATACTGAATTCTGAAAATGTACCTGAAAATGAATATGGACCTGGGGTAAAAATTGTTAATGTGTGAAACAAAGTCTGCTCACAGGACAGGGAAATCTTGAAGCATTAGTCTACAATGAGATAGGAGGGTGAGTACAGGTCATAGTTTGCTAAGAACAAGGGCTATGCATCACACTGGGAATAACACGAGCAATAGAATTTATAATGAAGGAAAAGTTTTAGTGGCTACAAACAAGTTGAACAGTAAGTTGATAAAAGATGCCAAACAATAACAGTTAGACAGCTGGAAAGAATTTGATTTATGCAGTGAGGTAACAGATAGGAAACAACCAGCCTTATCATACAAATGAATACGCACAGAAAGAATGCTGCCTGATGGATATATAAGGCTAAAGCCCAACTAGCGACTAGGTGATAAAGAATTGAAGTTATGGAAATTAAACTAGGTTTTTATGGTAATTCCAAAGAAGAATCAAATTGGACCTGTAATGTCAACTCTATTTCTCTCTCCACAGATGCTGCTAAACCTGTTGAGTTTGTCCAGTACTCTCTGTTATTATAACTTTTCTCTAGCATATTGCTTTCATTTAACTGATTTTATGGGTTAAGTGATGCAGCTGTATTCATCGTAAAGCAAACCCAGCAATGTTCTACTTGGATCTCAATGAAAAACTACCAGGTATCTTTATGATGCATATTAATGATTTTCTGTGGGGAGGCTGTACAGAATTTCAGCCATGTGTGATAGGTAAAATTAAAAGGGAATTTTAGATTGGAAATCAGGCATCAAGAGTCTGTAAGTATAAAATTAAACATAAGGCAGAATATGTCAGGAGTGACTTTTAATCAACAGCCTTTCTTGTAAAGTTTTAGTCACATCCTGATAAATCAGGTCAGATCCTCACAGAAAGATGATTTTGCATCCAAAGAAGAAACAGAACAGATATGAAGTTCTGAAGAAGGGTCACTGGACCTGAAATGTTAACTCAGCTTTCTAACCACAGATGCTGCCAAACAACTGCACCTCCCAGTCGCGAACCATTTCAACTCCCCCTCCCACTCCTTGGACGACATGTCCATCCTGGGCCTCCTGCAGTGCCACAACGATACCACCTGAAGGTTGCAGGAACAGCATCTCATATTTTGCTTGGGAACCCTGCAGCCCAATGGTATCAATGTGGACTTCACAAGCTTCAAAATCTCCCCTCCCCCGACTGCATCCCAAAACCAGCACAGCTCGTACCCGCCTCCCTAACCGTTCCTCCCACCTATCCACTCCTCCCACCTCAAGCCCCACCCAAATCTCCTACCTACTAGCCTCATCCCGCCTCCTTGACCTGTCTGTCCTCCCTGGACCGACCCATCCCCTCCCTAACTCCCCACCTACACTCACCTTTACTGGCTCCAACCCCGCCTCCTTGACCTGTCTGTCTCCTCTCCACCTAGCTTCTCCTCTATCCATCTTCTATCCGCCTCCCCCCTCTCCCTATTTATTTCAGAATCCTCTTCTCCTCCCCCATTTCTGAAGAAAGGTCTAGACCCGAAACGTCAGCTTTCCTGTTCCTCTGATGTTGCTTGGCCTGCTGTGTTCATCCAGCTCTACACCTTGTTGTCTCAGATTCTCCAGCATCGGCAGTTCCTACTATCTCTGCTACCAGATCAGCTGAGTTCTCCCAGCAATTTCTGTGTTTGTTTCAGTTAAGAAATTTGATTTGGCAGCTGAACTGGTTGTACACTCTGACTAAGCCTGATGCCACTTATGATGTATTGGAACTGAGTACTGTAAAGAAACTTTCAATTGTTGAGGAGGCCTTGAGAACAAATATAATATCAATATTATAATAATATGAAATTCAGAAAAATGCACTCCTATTCAAGTTTCAAGTTGCTTAGGTGATCTAGACAATGTGAAGCCACTCCTTTTCAGCAATGCCTCACATACCAATCTTCTGGATGGTGGTTTGAGTATTACAGGGGTTATCATATTCTTGGTGGGAAAGAATAATAAATGTTGTTTTTTGGCAGAGAAGACAAAAAAATAACAAGGGTAAAGAAAAGAACCTCAATTGCTGAAATACTGGCAGCAGTAGAAGCTGTAGAAAAAGGATGTATTAATCCAATATTCTCAAGTAATTTTATACAAAGGGCAATCTGCCCATAGAATGAAAATGGCTCACTGTTCTCTTTGGAACAATGTTAATTTCACAAAGAGTATCACAGAAAAAGTTTGTGGATTGACCTTGCTAGCATAAAAAAACATTGGAAGAGGTTTCCAAAACAAAGTGAGTTGATGCATATCACCAGTTTTCAGACTGTTTCACAAAATATGGTGCTTGCTCCAAGATATTATTGGCGATCCTTGAAGAAGGATGCCTCATGGTATGAGGAACTGTAAAATGAATGAAAAATCCATTTTTGTTTGGATTACTTTGTGATTAAACATGTTATTTTCTTTTGTTCAAAGAATTAAAGGGGAATATCAGAGGTTGGTTGTGAGAATGTATACATAATTTGTGTATAATTTTGCTGTAGTTTAGTTGTACTGCAAGGTAAATAGAAAATAAAAAGAACTGCTTTGTTCATTTCTCATTAGTATTTTCAATGATTGTTCATAAGTCTTCAAAAGTTTTTATTTAAAAAGCGGGCAATTTGTTAATGAAGCAGGTAGTGAAGCAAATGATTAAATGACCTCATGACCCCACCATTGCACATCAGACCATTGTATTCACTATGGTAACTGTTCTCATTTCATCCGGTGATCTCCCCTCCTCCGCTTCCAAGCTAATAGTCCCCCAACTCCGCATTGCTCGTTTCTACGTCCTGCCAAAAATCCACAAACAGGACTGTCCAGGTAGACCCATTGTTTCAGCCTGCTCATGCCCCACAGAACTCATCTCTTCCTACCTTGACTCAGTCTTCTTCCCCCTGGTCCAATCCCTACCCATGTACATTCATGATTCCTCTGATGCCTTACGCTGGTTTCAAAACTTCCAGTTTACTGGTTCCAGCCACCTCCTCTTTACCATGAACGTGCAATCTTTTACACGTTCATTCCTCACCAGGAAGGTCTTACGGCTCTCTGCTTCTTCCTGGAACAAAGACCTGAACCATCCCCATCTACCATCACCCTCCTCTACTTGGCTCAGCTTGTCCTCACCCTCAACAACTTCTCTTTCAACTCCTCTCATTTTCTTCAGGTAAGAGGGGTTGCCATGGGTACCCGCATGGGCCCTAGTTATGCCTGTGTCTTTGTGGGGTACGTGGAACATTCCTTATTCCAGTCCTATTCCGGCCCCCACCCACAATTCTTTCTCCGATACATCAATGATATCATCGGTGCTGCTTCCTTGTCTTGTCTGGAATTGGAAAACTTCTTCAATTTCACCTCCAATTTCCACCCTGCCCTCACTTTCACCTGATCTATCTCTGACTGCTCCCTTCCCTTCCTCAACATTTCTGTTCCCATTTCTGGGGATAGACTGGCCACTAATATCCACTACAAACCCATTGACTCCCACAGCTACCTGGAATATACATCCTCACACCCCACTTCCTGTAAAGCCTCCATCCCATTCTCTCAGTTCCTCCGTCTCCATCGCATATGTTCAAATGAGGCCAACTTTGACAAGGGAGCCTCCGAAATGTCCACCTTCTTCCTCAACCAAGGATTCCCCAGCTCCGTTGTCAATAGGGCCCTCAACAAGGTCCGACCCATCTCCCGCACTTCCGCCCTCACCCCTTCTCTTCCCTCCCACAACAGCGATAGGGTTCCCCTTATCGTCTCCTACCATCCCACCAGCATCCACATCCAAAAGATCATCAGACGCCATTTCCGCCACCTCCAGTGAGATGCCACCACCAGACACATATTCCCCTCCCCTCCCTTGTCCGCCTTCCACAGGGACCATTCCCTCCCGGACACCCTGGTTCATACTTCCTTCACCCCCAAAACCTGCCCACAGCCCCATGGCACCTTCCTCTGTAACTGGCGAAGGTGCAACACCTGCCCATTTACCTCCTCCCTCCCCAGTATCCAAGGGCCCAAACATAAATTCCAAGTGAAACAACACTTCACCTGCACCTCAGAATCTAGTCTACTGCATTCGCTGCTCACAATGTGGTCTTCTCTACATTGGGGAAACGAAGCGTAGACTTGGCAACCGCTTCGCAGAACATCTACGTTCTGCTCGCAAAAAAGACCCTGAACTACCTATTGCCTGCCACTTTAATGCACCACCCTGCTTCCTGGCCAACATCTCTGTCTCTGGCTTGCTGCAGTGTTCCAGCGAAGCCCAACGCAAGCTGGAGGAACAACACCTCATTTTCCGCTTGAGGACCCTACAGCCCTCCGGACTCAATATTGAGTTCAATAATTTTAGGGCCTAAACTCTTCCATATCGCAGCCCCCTACCCCACACACCAGGCCTGGTTACCACATAGCCTGCCATTACACACCCCCTGTTGTTAGTCACTAACAGTCCCCATTAACAACTATTCACCCTCCCAGCCTGATTGTTAGCAACTCCTTTGTCTGTCCAACTGTCTTTCTCTCTCTTTGGGCTGTATCCTATCGTTTACTCCCTACCCCACCCACCTCCCTATTTTCTGTATATAAACTGACGTTTTCCCAGCTACCATCAGTTCTGAGGAAGGGTCACCGGACCTGAGACATTAACTCTGTTTTCTCCTTCACAGATGTTGCCAGACCTGCTGAGCTTTTCCAGCAACTTTGTTTTTGTTCCTGATTTACAGCATCCACAGCTCTTTCGGTTTTGATTAAAGTTAATTGATTGATTAGGTAGATATAAAGGCAGAGGTGCTGGTGTGTGGAAGGACCTGTAAGACTGAGTTATTCATAATCTCTCTCCACAAAGAAAAGTGCCTTGGTTTCTGTTTCACTGACTGACTTGGATCTGAATTGACAATCATTACTGTACTCTTTGACCTACATTGGTTCTGTATTTTATGGGAATAATTTAGTTTGGGTAACCTGGTCGGCATGGACGAGTTGGACCGAAGGGTCTGTTTCCGTGCTGTATGACTTTAAGAATTTATTTTGTTTCCTTTTGGACCGTGGACTAAAAACAAACTGTTTTAAACCAAAGTGACTGAGCAAAGAGGTGGATGCAGCTTTGAAAATAATGTTTCTGGAGCACCATTGTGAATTATATACACTGTGATCTTTTTCTCTTGAACAATGAGATCAAAAGCAAAATGGGGCTGATGGATTCTGAACTAATGGCTGAACTGCTTGATGACAATGTTTTAAGTGATCCTGGTCAGATGACCACGGCTTGGTGGTGACAGTGTAGATGACAGCCTCGAGTTTGCAAAGCAAAAGCAATAAAAACCCAAGCAGGTGTGCCTGTCCTGTGAGGATATGCCCGAAAGTCTCTCATAACGGCTAGCTGTTTTCCACTCATTTTTCTTCAAAAATTCCAATTTGGAGGAGAAATAAAATGCTCTTGTCGATCGTGAAGGAGGAATTCTCAACCTGTGAATGAAAGAGAGCATCAGTGTGCAGACAAACTTGTGTCAACAGCAAAGAACTAACAAGATTTTGAAAGAAACCAAAACAAACAACTCAACAACTCTTGTAGTCTGGGTTGGTGCTATTGAACTGTGTTTTACTGATTTATGTTCCTTTTCCACCCTTAATATCTTAATATCCATGTCTTGTCTGTGTCTGTGTGGCCATCTGTATTTGAGGAGGAAGGGATAGAGTTTAATTAGGGGGAGTTATCAATTAGCAACTCACATGTCTTAATTGCCATTAGTTAAAGACAATTTGTTTGTATTAACAACCGTTTGCTTATTAAGAACAGAAACCTGGTGAGCATTTTCTTTTAACCTGAGTTTGTCAGTCAGATACATGTTTGTGCTGACTCTGGGAATAGTGGGGCTTGACTTCCATTGCACTACCCCAGTGAGTCATGAGATGATTGAGCACCATCAAGGTTTTAAAATTTCTCATCCTTATTTTCCAATTCCTCCATGGCTTCTCCCCTTCCTGCTGCTTTAATTTTCTCCAGCCCACAGCTCCCAGAGATATCTGTCCTCCTCCGATTCTGTCCTCTTGAGCATTCCCGGTTTTAACTATTCTATCATTGTTGACCATGCCTTTGTCTGCTCAGGTGCTCAGCTCTGGAATTCACACCCTACACCTCTTCACCTCTCTACCTCGCATCCCTACAGTGTGGAAGCAGGCCATTTGGCCCATCAGGTCCACACTGATCCCTCTAAAGAGTATCCCACCCAGACCCAGGCCCCCTACCCCATCCCTGTAAAGCTGCATGACCTATGGCTAACCTACCTAGACTGCACATCCCTGGACACCATGGGCAATTTAGCACGGCCAACCTACCTAACCTGCACGTTTGGACTATGGGAGGAATCCAGAGCATTCAGAGGAAACCCACGCAGGCACGGGGAGAATGTGGAAACTCGACACAGACATTCACCCAAGGGTGGAATCAAACTCATGTCCCTGGTGCTGTGAGGCATTCTCTTTCCACCTTTAAGACTCTCCTTAAAACAATCTGTTTTACCAAGGTTTTGGTGATCTGCCCTCACCGTACATTATATGGCTGTGTGACCACTGTTTTATAACACTTTTGTGACACTGTCTTTAGACATTTAGCTACATTGTTGTTGTTCTTTTATTGTTTAAAGGGTAAACAGAGATGCATTCAGCATTCAGACCATATTCAAAAAAATCAACTAACGTGATTGACACATTAAACAGGAAACATGATCTGGATTAACAGATACATTTGCTGTAAACCGCAGGATTTAAGGTTTTGTTTTCATATGTCCTGCATGATTCTGGTTGTTTACTAGAATTGTGGAATTTGTTTTTACTTATTCTTGCCAATTTCTCATTGTCAGTTATTCATGTCCAAGAGCATATTGGCCACATGAGAAATCAAAGGAATTCTAACATCTTGCAGGGTGAGGTGGAATAGAATGGGAGGCAATGGCCATTCACTGCTGAAACTTATTCTTCTGAAAAAAAATAACTGTTTGCAGGATCATCATACTCTACACATTAGGCGCCGCCTCACTGAAGTGGCACTCTTTTGGATTTAGGTAATTCATTAATGCGATGTGAGTGACACTGGCCAGATGATCAGCAGGGTAGGGAGTGGCATAGTGGTAATGTCACAGGGCTAGTAATCTTGAACCCCTGGCCAGTGTTCTGGGGACATGGTTTCAAATTCCACAGTGGCAGCAGGTAAAATTTGAAGACAACAAAATCTTGAATAGAGAGCTGGCCTAATGGTAACCATGTAACCACTGTCAATTATTGTAAATGCCCATCTGGTTCACTAATGTCCTTTAGGGAAGGAAACTGCCATCCTTTCCTGGTCTGACCTACATGTGACTCCAGACCCCAACAATGTGGTTAACTCTTAACTGCCCTCTGGGCAATTAGGGATGGGCAATAAATGCTGATCTGGCCAGAGACATCCTCATCCTGTGAATGAATATAAATAAAAAGCTCCTTATTGTCCAACCTTGATTGCTCATAAGCCATCTTCCAGAACAAAACGTAATAGCTTGTTCAGCCATTTCTGACAGCAAATATTTTTGAGGACCTGGAGTCATATAACAGTCAGATTGGATTAGGAGGCCAGATTTCTTTCCCTAAAGGATCTTGGAGAATTGGACAGGTTTCTGTGACAATTCTGTAGTTGCATGGTCATCACTACTAATATTAGCATTTTATTCCACAGTTGCCTTTATTAATTGGATTTAAATTTCCTAGCTTTTATAGTCGGGTTTAAGCTCATATCTTCTGGTTAATTGTCCAGGCCATGAGATTTTTTGCACGAAGTAATAGAAATACAAAGGTGTAAGTGTGAACTGTTTGTGATCAGCTGTTTGATCCTAAGAACAACACACACAGACTGGATATTAACATTACATGAATTCAAATGATTATATCTCCACCAGGTACACAGCTATATTTCCAGCAGAAGTGGTGATCAAGAATGGAAATCCTTGCAGATTATCCATTCTCTAACTCAAGTGATCTAAGGCCAGCTATAATGCATTTACTACCATCCACAGGATAAATTAACACAAGGCATAGGATTGATTCTTTGTTTGTGCTGCTCTAAACTTGCTAACTCATTAGGAGAGTGAATTGTAATTTGGTGATATTAACTCAATAAATGTTTGATCCTCCACTGTAGCACCTTTGGAAAGTGGAAATTTCAGTTGAATGTTCGCTTTTTCTCTGGGATTTTCAGAAAATGGAGGCATTTTCCTGTTCTCAGTAACATGGTAATCATGGTAAACATGGTGTATAATCAGCTGGAACAAAATCGCTGTATGCAAAGTTGCTCAGGCGAAGTATTTCCTCTTTGACTAGGGGTGCTGGTGTGATAAAGTTCACTCAAGGAGAGTTCAACCTGCTCCGACAATGTGCTGTTTTACGAATAGAGTTGGTTGACGCTCCACATTCTTTTCATCACTTGGCTGACCAGGTAGCTCCAACTTTTACTACCTGTGACTCGCACGTGTTAGAAGGATTTGCAGATTGATACTCCCCTTTTTTCCCACATTATAGAAACATAGGCATACAAAATAGAAGCAGGAGTGGCCAATTAGGCCTTTTGAGTCAGCTCCAACATTCAATATGATCATGGCTGATCACCCAACTCATTACTGTTCCCGCTTTCTCCCCATACCCTTTGATGCCTTTAACACTGGGAATTATATATAACTCCTTTTTGAAAACTTTCAACCTTTTGGCCTCAACCACTTTCAGTGACAGAGAATTCCAGAGTCTCACCACTATGTAGGAGAAGACATTTCTCTCATTTGAGTTCCAAATGGCCTATCCATAACCTTACACCTTATCCCCTGATTCTGGACTCCCTGGTCATGGGAACATCCTTCCTGTGATTATTCTGTCTAGTCCTGTTAGAATTTTATAGGTTATATAAGATCCTCCCTCTTTCTTCTAAACTCCAGTGAATATAGTCCTGACTAATCCGTCTCTCTTATGAATGTACTTTCTATGGTCAGCAAGGCCTGGAGTAGTTATAAACCTGAGGTAGGGATGCTTCATGCCTTTTTGCCATCGGGGGTGGCATGGTGGCTCAGTGGCTCAGTACACCAGGGACCTGGGTTCGATTCCAGCCTTGGGTGACAGTCTGAGTGGAGTTGCTTTCTCCCCGTGTCTGCACGGGTCTCCTCTGGGTGCTCTGGTTTCCTCCCTTAGTCCAAAGATGTGCAGGTTAGGTCAACTGGCCATGTTAAATTGCCCATAGTGTCCAGAGATGTGTAGATTAGGTGGATTGGCCATGGGAAATGCAGGGTTACGGAGATAGGGTAGGGTTTGGGTCTGGGTGGGTTGCTCTTTGGAGGGTCAGTGCAGATTTGATGGACCAAATGGCCTGCTTCCACACTGTAGGGTTCTATGATTCAATGATGTTGCATCACAAGACCTCTCCTTGACTAGTTGATGCTTTAATAGGATTCTTTCACTAGCATATTCTTTTTGTTATGCTAAACAACAACCACTAAAGCAAACATTAATTGACTGGAGAATGTCTGATTTCAAGTTCTTCACAAAAGTGATTAAGCTTTACATACTATTGCAGACTAGTTTAATTGTAGCAGAATATTAAACATCCATCATTTAACTTTGGTTAGTGTGGTAAACACACTTCCCACATATTAAAAATCAGATTTATCCACTAGCAATTATTATCAAGACAATGTCTGGCTTTCAAAACAACTTGTTAAAGTGTTTCATGAAAAATGCAGCATAACAGTTATTTAGGCTTTGGAATATCATAACATAGATTTTGGAATATCCTAAGGGGTAATAGCAAACAGAGGTACATTTGTCAAGGAAGACACTATCTTGCACAAGCGATCCAGACAGTGTGATCATGCCTGATCCCAAATAGGCGGAGTTCCAGAAGTGAGAAAGGTTAATGCTGTCTACATACTCAGGGTAGTCAAAGTTAGGTGCTGGCACTTTCTGGTTTTAAAAATACAGAATTCAATTTACAAACTCTTTCAGATCACTCTGGAGCATATTTTTTTTTCTCCATAAAAGCATGGCCTTCTGGTAAAATTATTTTTATTAGGTTGTAAACAGAGGATTAAATGATGAAGTAATGGTGCAGAACTGATCAGATTACCACTATGTACTTTTTAAACTTTTGAATAAAAGCAAAGTAGAAAATCCTTTACCAAAACACTGGCTTGTAGCCAGCAGATAACACAGCAACACTGAAATTGAGTTCTCACGGCAGACTGGTCCAAGTTTGAGAATTCCCTGAAACAACAACACTGTTTAAATGTGCTCTATTTCCTAGCAAACTTTCAGATTCAAGATACTTATGGGAGAATGATGCAATTGTCATGTTGACCTCTTCCTTTACTAAGTGAGATAGTTCAAAAGTACATGAATAGAACTTAAGGCATTAATTTTATTTTCTGCTGCTCAGAATGATTATATCCTATGAAGGTCAACACAGTGAGTTTGTTTGAGATTCATTCCTAATTTGTTGATTTTGCACAATTCTTTTAATGTACACAATTCACAGGGTTGAAAGGGAGTGTCAAAACTTACGCATTCTCCATTTTATATCATTAATTAAACTACAAATATTGGAAAAGCTGAATCCAGCAATTTATAGAGGAAAAGATTGTTTAACATGCAGTTTCTGTTAATGGTTTATGGCATGTTTAAAGTTGTATTATGGATAATATATGAACTTTACTGATAGAGATAGAAGGAAATCTAGCTGGCATGTTCATAACATAATTTTTAAAATCTATTCTCTTAATTTTTATGTGACAATTCTTTGAGAATGTTTGTTGATATCTGAGCTCTACTTTTCCATTACCTCGCTGTACACTTTCACAATCTCTGTGCTGTCTGATTGCTTGCCCAACATTCAGTGTTAAATGAATTTTGTCTCGTTAAATATAGGAAATTCCAAAACCACCACCACAAATTTATAACTTTGTCACTGATTCCAAGCTGTTGACAAGATTGTTTGCAACTTTGACATTTGATTGGACCCAAACTGGACTTCTCAACTTGTTCCATTGTCATCAAAGTTCCACAACATAACTGACCTACTCTCCTGCCTCAGTCCTCATCCTCATCTTTCTCATCTCTAGACTCAATTATTCTAATGTTGTCTTGGTCAGGCTTCCATCCATTACCCTCCATAAAGATTAGCTTTGGGACCCATACTTTGGAACCCATTCACTCATCACTCCTATCTTTGTCGATCTATGTTGAGTCCCAATCATGACAGAACATTTACATCCTTCTGTTTAAATCTCTTCATGGCGTCACCCTCTCCAGCAAGGTCATTTCCTCCAATACCATAGATTCCAGACTGTCCATTTCTCTAGTTCTGTGGTCTTTTAAAAATTCCCTTCACTTTCTGCCCCATGATTGAGCTATGCCTTCAGGTGTCTTAACATCATGCTCTCAAATTCCCAAACTAAATTTCTCTGACTTTCCAATTTCCTACTCACTTTTCACTCCTGAAAGCCTACCTCTGTGAACAAGGTATTGGCCAACCATAATTTTTCTTACTATGGCTCAGCATCCATTTTTCTAGATAATTCTCCTGTGAAGTTCATTAGGGCATTTTACTATGCTAAGAGCACCATATAAATGCAAGTTGTTGTTTCTGTTGCAAGTTATAATTTCTTAGTACTTAGTAGTAATAAAGTGTCTAATGGATGCAAGCTAATTTCATCCTCTGTTTATTTTTACAGCCCTATAGAGATTGTAATCAGTTTGCGTCAGGTTGACCTATACTAAATATGCCAAAAGAAGGTTTATGGTTGAAGTATCACTGGTTCATTTGTAAAATGGGAGTTATTAAATGACCTGTTTAACACTTATGCCAACTTCTTCACAAAAGAAAATGGCAGTTCGCCAAACTAATATGAGTTTTTTGGTCCAAAAAACCAAAAACAATTCTCTGATCAGGTAATGGAAGTTTGTACTTCAAATGATCATCTGAATCCATGTTCCTGACTATATTCAAGTCATTTAACTACAAATTTGCAATAAAAAATATAATGAGTATCCGAAAAGAAATATTGGTAACATAAGCTAAAACCTGCAAGCCCATTTTATTAATAAACCCAGATTAAATTAAAAACAAATCTTAAAATAATGATTTGAAACATCTCCTTGCCTTTAGCTGTAGACCACTTTCCCTTGAAGAAGAAAATTAACATTTTGCACAAGATTATATAGAATGTAATCCAGGTTTTAGAAGGCATTCCTTAATAGGGTTGAGAACAGGTACTGGCAAGAACATATCTCTCAAGCGAGTCTTTTGGTCCTTCCTTATGTGATCAGCTGTGAGTAAAGGCAAACTTGCAGGAGAATAAAGAAGTGTTAAAGTTATTGTGGTGCTGATGAGTTGCAGATGGTGTTCAACTGTGTAAAGATAATATGGCTGCAATGTTTGCGAGATTAAATAGAATTACTAGAATGTACAGAATAGAACAACACCAAAGAGCCAATGCAGTGTTTATACTCCAATGTCTTTCATCTGACCAATCCAAACTAACCCCATTAAAAGAGCCTTCTGTTGCATTTTCCATTATGTATCTATCCAGCTTCCTCAAATACGATATAACAAGGTGTAGAGCTGGATGAACACAGCAGGCCAAGCAGCATCAGAGGAGCAGGAAAGCTGACGTTTTGGGCCTAGAAGAAGGGTCTAGGCCCGAAACATCAGCTTTCCTGCTCCTCTG